>NC_139561.1:5410383-6010383 GCF_965112155.1 Podarcis liolepis | reverse complement strand
AGCAGAAGCAATCAGGAGCAGGGAGCCGTACACACCTCCCTGCCCCAGCGGAAAGCTGCTCCCGCTCACAACCCCTCCCCTCTGGGAGGAGGAGAGGCCTTCTTGTGACACATCTGACCACAATAATAGAATCATATAACTGTAGCATTGGGACCCCAAGGGTTATCTAGCTCAACCTTCCCACAATGCAGAAATCTCAACTAGATCGTACATAACAGATGACCATCCAACCTCTGCCTTAAAAACTCCAAAGGAGGAGAGTTCACCACCTCTTGTGGGAATATTTTCCACTGTTGAACAGCTCTTACTTTCAGAAAGTTCTTCCTGATGTTTAGTCAGAATCTTCTTTCCTGTAACTTGAAGCCACTGGTTCAAGTCCTAGCCTCTGGAGCAGGAGAGAAAAGAAGTCTGTTCCATCTTCCATGTGACAGTCCTTTATGAAGGCTAAACAAACCCAGTTCCCTCAACTGTAGCTCATGAGGCTTAGTTTCCAGACCCTTGATCACCTTGGTTGCCCTCCTCTGCACACATTGCAGCTTCTCAATATCCTTCTTAAACTGTAGCGCCCAGAACTGGACACAGTACAGTGGTACCTCGGGTTACATACGCTTCAGGTTACAGACTCCACTTAGCCAGGAAATAGTACCTCGGGTTAAGAACTTTGCTTCAGGATGAGAACAGAAATCGTGCGGCAGCAGCGGGAGGCCCCATTAGCTAAAATGGTGCTTCAGGTTAAGAACAGTTTCAGGTTAAGAATGGACCTCCGGAACAAATTAAGTTCTTAACCCGAGGTACCACTATACTGAAAGTGTGCTCTGACCAAGGCAGAATACAACATCCCCTCAATTCCTTTGTCCAAGTAGTCTATAAAGATGTTGAACAACAACAGGCCCTGTGGCACCCCACTTGTCACTTTTTTCCAGGATAACAAGGAACTGTTAGTGAGCACTCTTTGGGTTCTGTCAGTCAACCACCTACAAATTCACCTAACAGATACCTCATCAGTCCACATTTTACCAGCTTCTCCACAAGAATATAATGGGGGACTTTGAAGAAGGTGACTGAGGGGGAAGAGACCCCAACCACCTTCCCAGCTCCAACCCGGAGAAGAAGCTTTCTCTCCTTCATGCTCAACTTCACACTCACCAGGAGTAGAGAAGGGTCATCACGATGACTGTGGCAAGCAGCTGGGGGGGGGGGGGAGTGGACAGGCAGACCACTTCAAAACCAATTACAGAGAATCCATCCCTGTGTTAGAGAGACGCAATGTCCCTTCAGGTACAAAGAGTACAGCATGACATCCCGCCTTCCTGTCCAAGCTTCTCACTCCAGTATCGAGATCACAACATCACATACCAGAGACTCCCCCCCAGTGCTTTAACACATCCTTACTGCTTCAAGAGACAGCAGAGCTGCAAAACCTCACTTTGGTTTTATTATCAGGAGGTAAAATAGCTTGTGGTATTGTGAAGAGCACTGGTTTTGGAGACTTGGAGGTGTTTTGGTTTTTTTTAAAAGTACGTAGTCATACAGACCTATAACCTGATTTGATTCACCAATAAATTTGTGGGATAAAGCAGAATAATTTGTGAGATAAAACAGAATAATTTAAGAGAGTCAAAATGGTGCAGTTCTTAGTACTGGGGCTGGGAGATCAGGGTTCAAATCCCCACTTAAGACATGAAGCTCACTAGGTGATCTTGAGCCAGTCACTTACTCTCAGCCCAACCTACATCACAGGATTGTTGTGGGGATAACATGGGGAGGAAGAGAACTATGTATGCTACCTTGAGCTCCTTAGAGGAAAAGTAGGATACAGTGGCGCCACGCAAGACGAAATTAATTCGTTCCGCGAGTTTTTTCGTCTTGCGTTTTTTTTCGTCTTGCGAAGCACGGTTTCGGAAAAGTTTTGGAAAAGCTTCAAAAATCACCAGAGTCTTCAAAAACCTCAAAAAAGGCTACCACACCGCGTGCTATGAGTTGCTCCTCGAAGTCAAGTCGCAACTGTATTAGCGGTTTTAAGAAAAAGGAAACAAACTTGCAAGACGTTTCCGTCTTGCGAAGCAAGCCCATAGGGAAAATTGTCTTGCGAAGCAACTCAAAAAACCAAAAACCCTTTCGTTTTGCGAGTTTTCCGTCTTGCGAGGCATTCGTCTTGCGAGGTACCACTGCAATTAACACCACCACTAGAAACAACATGTATAAAGTTAACACATTTCTGGAGAATTAGAGGTCAGGGCCAAACTACAGTGATGTTTAATGCAACTTCATGTTAGGTGCAAAGTTCCATTTAACACTCTCTCTCTCTCTCTCTCTCTCTTTTTTCCATAAAATATTTATTAAGGTTTTTTTTAAATAATACAGTAAAAAAGAAAAAAGAAAAATACAAAATAAAGACAGTTTTAAAAAAAAGACACATATTTTCTATCACTTATTTTCCTTTAATGTATTCCCGGACCTCCTTTGTATTCCACTTCAAATTATTGGTTCAGCAAAACCTTACCATTAAATTTTAACCCATTTATAACCCTTTTTTCATATTCTCTTAAAGCATTACAGCTGGAAACCCCTTAATTACTATCCAACATCATTCTATCCTTCATTAATTCTCTCTCTCTCTCTCTCTCTCTCTCTCTCTCTCTCTCTCTCTCTCCCTCTCTTTCTCTCTCTCTCTCTCTGTTTGTGTGTGTGTGTGTGTGTTTACTATTGTGTAATATTAATAAAAACCAGAGGGAATCTGTGGAGAAGGAATTTAAATATTTCTACCTCTGATGGGGTCCAGTGAAAAATCTGCCTGAAGCTGGCAGTCGTTTTGGGGAGAAATCCAAGCAGTATAAGGGGAGGGCCCCACCACTGTTTATACCAGAGGGGAGGATGCATTTAAATGCATATAGGTCAGCAAGCAGAGTCAGTGGTACTGATCTTTCAAGTCCTTGTTGAAAAGCAGAAGTTCTTCAGAACCCCTCAATATTGCTGCATAGCAAGATCACAGCAGAAATCAGAAACAGCAAACATGTGCTTGCGGCCCTTATCTTACAGTTTTGAGCAAGAGGGATCTGAACCGCCCCTTGTTTCAGAAGGTTATACAACTAGAGAATGTCACAGAACCATTTTACTGCTCTCTGTGCTGCCTCCTCAATTATTTCACGGTGAAAAAGGCAATTCCAAGCATTGTCCACCCTGTGACAACTTCAGCTCTTTAAGTCTCAGTGTGAGAAGAAGAAAATTCTAATGTGTAGTAAATAAAACTCTCTACGACCCAAACATACCGCCAGCTTGTTAGAAGCCCTTTTCAGCTGCTGCCGTTCTAAATGGCAGCTTAACAGCATCAGAAGCGAGGCAATTGCATAAGCAGCAGAGAGCACAGGGCTGCAGAGTGGTCCTGAGCACAGATGCCAAGCCAGCAATAAAATGCAGAGGCCAATGTAGGGCAGGCAACCTTTGCTACAAGGCAAAGCAGAGAAGATGGAAATCTCAGAAAGGAATTGCATCATCAGAATGAGAAACTGCATTCCACATGCTCACTGTTGTCAGGGAGGCGGTAACTAAACAGTAGTAATTTGGTCTCATTCACACATCACAGTAAGCCATGGTCTGAAATAAACTATGGCTTACAGGGAACAGGCAGCATGAAGTCACACCCTCTTTGCTTCTCCCAAGTCCCAAGCTCAGAAATAAACCCCAGAGCAGCTGGCTTTCCATTATGTGCAATCCTCCCAAACGAACCACGAGCAAAAAACAAACCTTGGTAACCACAAGTACTGATTTACATGCAACTCTAAAACACTCAGATTGGGAAAGGGGGGACCAAAGCGGGCATAGATGAGCAGCACGCACCATCGTGCTGTTCCTTCACAGTAAACTGTAGCTTACCAAAGACCATGGTTTACTGTGATGTGTGAACTGGGCAAAAATGTAGTCCTTCCTTCCTTCCTTCCTTCCCTTTTTTTAGTGTTTCAAGCATTTTACATACATTTCCTCAGTGATCTTTACTATCAGCTCATCTACACACCACCAGAAGGGTAAACCAATCTAGTAGAGCAAGTAAAAAGGTATATCTTCATCCACCTGGCAAATTCTTTCAGAGGAGATATTTGAACTTCTCAGTTCCCTTTGATTGGGGTGAGTGGCAGGTAAACAAGCACTACAACAATGCCTGCATCTGCCATGGCTACGATGAAAAGGCAAAACTGAATGAAGGCACAAAACTCCAAGGCCTGTATTAAAATGCTAACGTAGATCTATGTAAATACCCCCTTAAGCCAGCAATAACCTTTTCAGCTTTCAAAATCCAGTGCAACACAGAGAGAGGCCTCTGCTGTCACAATAGTTTGGAAGCAGCATATATAAAGCTCATGAATAAGCCCCAATCCGTTCAGACTGCTACTCAAGCAGAATGCAGAGGGCTTGTTTACATGCTCAGCAATGCCGAGATGACAATCCCTTCAAGCTCATTCGTTTCAAGGAAGAGTCAAAGATAAAAAATAAACGCTGGCACAAGATAAGAATCAAGGAAATATGGGCCTTGACCCACATTGCCACTTCTTTTGGAGAAAACAAGTCACCTCACCCAGGGAACGCTGAAAGCAGTTTGCCATTCTCACCAAGCACATGATGCCCCAGACTCACTCTCTCATATCCAGCAAAGTACCTGAGGAAGAATTCACAGGTGATCCTGGAATTACCTGCACCAACAACAAATTGAACTGAATAAGCCACAGCTGACCACCCTGATTTCCAGTGCAGCTGGAAGCCACTCATTTCTGTTGGCTGTCCAAAGAGGCCAAGTTAGTGCCAGAGGCAAAGCAGGCCTAAGGAATGGGAAGGAGTCCTAGTTGGGTCCCCTGCATGCACACACACCTGACATGCAGGGGACACAAGATTAACCAGGAGTGCCATCAGTTAAAACAGTCTCCAGTAGCAAAACTTGGAAGAACCCCTGAGAACCAGATTCTACCCTTGAGGTCTGAGTTAGGGAAGCTTTTTTAAACTAAGAGCTGCATAAGGAACAGAATGTGGCAGCTAGACTGGTGACTGGGGGCGGCCGCCAAGACCACATAACACCGGTCTTGAAAGATCTACATTGGTTCCCAGTACGTTTCCGAGCACAATTCCAAGTGTTGGTGCTGACCTTTAAATCCCTAAACGGCCTCGGTCCAGTATACCTGAAGGAGCGTCTCCACCCCCATCGTTCTGCCCGGACACTGAGGTCCAGCACCGAGGGCCTTCTGGCAGTTCCCTCCCTGCGAGAAGCCAAGTTACACGGAACCAGGCAGAGGGCCTTCTCGGTAGTGGTGCCCACCCTGTGGAATGCCCTCCCACCAGATGTCAAAGAGAAAAACAACTACCAGACTTTTAGAAGACATCTGAAGGCAGCTTTTAATGTTTGATGGACTACCGTATTTTAATACAGTGGTACCTTGGGTTAAGTACTTAATTCGTTCCGGAGGTCCTTTCTTAACCTGAAACACCACTTTAGCTAATGGGGCCTCCCGCTGCCGCCATGCCGCCGGAGCACAATTTCTGTTCTCATCCTGAAGCAAAGTTCTTAAGCCAAGGTACTATTTCTGGGTTAGCGGCGTCCGTAACCTGAAGCGTATGTAACCCGAGGTACCACTGTATTTTGCTGGAAGCTGCCCAGAGTGGGCGGGGTATAAATAATTTATTATTATTATTATTATTATTATTATTATTATTATTATTATTACTATTACTACTACTACTATTATTATTATTATGGGGGCAGAGGAAAAGTGAGCAATGCAATGGATTATGTGGCTATAGGTTATTCCAGCCATGCAAGACTCATATGCATGTGTGTTTACATAAACACACCGACAAGGAAGAAGCTTTTTATCACAGTTCAACGGCATTCCAAGCACAGCAAAGGATGCAGTCCTGGGTCAGTGAGGGGTATGGCTTGGGGAGAGCCCCCCACAGAGGGGCAGCTGGAAGAGCCTGGAGGGCCATCATCAGCCCCCAAGCCAGAGGTGCCTTATGCAATCAAAGGACATCCCTCAGCAGTCCGCAACACAGAATTAATAGGGCCACTCATCACTGGGGTTGTTGACTACTGCATAGCAAGACACTAAAATTCAGCCCCAACTAGTCTTCGGAATAGAGAGGCCTTTCCCAGCTGCCTGAGAGGTCTGAAATAGAGTCTTGAATCATCAATAGATTTTTTTCCTCTGCACGCTCCAAGAGCAGCTCTCAAAGCTGGCCTGTTCTGCTCAAGTGAAAACTAAGTGTTAGATCAGAGCCTGGCTAAGGGGAGGCAGTCGCCTTCAGTCCACCCCCACTTTTGCACCACACCTGAAAACCTGCTGGGTGCAGCATTAGACCATTGCGCAACCAGCTTCAATTAGAAGTGTAGTTTTGATTATCTCCATAATATCAATTAGTGCAGCACACTCTCTGCTTTCTTAAATGTTTTTCCACCAATATCTTTCCTTAAGCGTACATCTCAAGTTCTGTAAATTGTGAACCTAGCAAAGACATGAATTTATAATAATATTCTACTTATTTTCATATTATTTATTATAGTTTATCCTACCTTTCCAAAGATACAGGTTCTCCTGTTTTACTGTCCACAAGTCACAACCACCCTACAGAGGCAGGCTGGGCTGAGTGACTGGCATCCTCAGGGGTGAGAAGGGATTTGAACCCACATCTCTAGAGACTAGCCCAATACTCTAACCCAGGCTTTGTTAATCTGCTGCCCTCCAGAATGTCATGCTGGCTAGGACAGATGGGAGATGTAATCCTAAAGATTTGGAGGGCACCCATTTGGGGAAGGCTGCTGGAACTACTTCACTGCCTCTTTAAGAACATCTGCTGGGGGCTTCCTGTTGAGGGAGTACTTGGCCATGAGCACTGTCATTTAATGATTTGTTCTCAATTTGTTAATCGCCTTCTACACAAGCATCCCAAGGCTACTGTGTTATGCATTTTTCATGTGAACACTTGATCTAATGGAAAGATGGTCGACGCATGTTTTAGACAAGAATATATATATAATTGTTCATTACCTTGAGCAACACTGGGTATTAAGTTTCAGAAACAAAAACAAGCCATCCCACTACAGGTGATATTGGGACTATGCAGAAAAGTTGCAAAGCCCATTCAAACGCGTAACAGCAACCAGAGATGATCAAGACCAACATCCTTTTCTAAACAGCGAACCACCGAGATCCAGCGGCGTAGCGTGGGTTGTCAGCACCCGGGGCAAGGCAAGTAATTTGCGCCCCCTAACCCCTAACCTGCCGCCGCTGCCAGCTTCTTCTTGCTGCTGCCTGGTCTGGTCTGGTGTGGTTCTCTCCCGCGCTCAGCGCTGCGCTGGGCGGCCGCTGCACTGTCCCTCCCCCAGATAGTCCCTCGCTCTCTCTCCGCACCGCACGCCTGGCACCCACCCCCTCCACAGTGGGCGGCGACCCGGCGGCTCGGATCGGATTCGCACAGCCAGCACTGCAGTGAGAGAGAGTGAGTGAGCCAGGTAGGGGCAGAGAGCTGCGAGTGCGAGCGCGCCCCCCGGATGTTGTGCCCGGTGCGGCCGGCCCCCCCTGCACCCCCCACGCTACGCCACTGCCGAGATGCCTTTAGAAACCCCACAAAGAATGAGAGCAACAGCCTCCAAAAACTGGCACTCAAGAGACAAGTTGCCCATGACCTTCAGCCTATCACAGCTAGCAGCCTTTTCTCTGTCCTGAATCTCCTGCCATTCAGCTCCATTGGATAGCCCCACTAGGTGCTAGTAAAATAAAGGCTTTCTCCTCCCTGTCCATAATTTTGTAACACCTCCATCATGACATTCCCACTTGGTAGCATTTTTCTCAGCTGTATCACCCCTTTCTTGCAGGAAAGGCTCTCCACCTCCTCAAGAATTTTAGCTGCCCTCTTCTACACAGTTTCCAGCTCTACAATATTATTTTTGAAGCACAGGAACCAGAACTGCATACAGTACCACACAATACATACATATTTTATTTGTATGCTGCCTTTGCATAGTTAAAATCATGCTCAATGTAGTTTACAACATGAAAAAATAAATAATTACAAACATAATAGTGGTCATAAACAATAAATAAAACATCAAAATGTACACAACTAAATTGAAATAATTTCCACATAAATAACATCTAAAATAAAGATACAGAACAAAGATTTAAATAACAGCAACAACCCCGCCCCCAACAACCCCCGCTAAACTATACCCAAAGAGTCTGTTCAGCAGCCTCAGCTTTTGCAGCTGGAGTCGGTCAGGGCCCTGCCCTCCTAGACCAGGTCAAAAAAGGCCTACAAGGCAAGGAGCAGGTCTTCCAGGACTCTCAGCCGAAATGGCTGTACCGTAGTTTTATATAATTGCATTATGGTATTGGCAATTTTCCTAATGATCCATACAACGGAATTCTTTTGAGCTATTCCAAACTGTCTGACATTTCACTGACATACCCAGCATTACCTTATGATAAACTGCTAGTACACTTGCAAAACTAAACAGAGTTAAGTATGGTTTCAAACTGGATGGGGGACCACGTATTGAGATTCCTGCATTGCAGGGGGTTGGACTAGATGACCCTTGGGGTCCCTTCCAACTCTACAATTCTAGGATTCTATGTCTTTACTGTTTAGGCACTGCGGGTTCTGACCCATCCTTGTATATGAGGAGTTAAGATCCTTTGCTCCAAATTCCATCACTTTCCACTCACTCACACTGAACTGCCATTGTGCAACCAACCCTGGTGCCCTAGCAGAAGCCAACACAAGAACTCCTGCGGCTGCAATGGGGCTTCCTGGCCTTGCCAGCACGCCAGTCCACTCTGGATTGTTACAAGAGCTCCCAGAACAGGAGGAGAGATTGGGCTCCTCCAAGCATGTTGCTCACTTATGTACAACTGACAATGCTAGAGCCTAGAGCAAAACACATTCATTTCGTATTTAAAGTTATACTCCTCCTATATTTTTCAAATCTATTTTCTTTGGTCACGCTTGCTGGTATTTACAATTCTGAGTTGTCACAATATACCAATAACTGGGTAAAAAAAGGTAAAGGACCCCTGACAGTTAAGTCCAGTCGCCAACGACTCTGAGGTTGGCGGCACTCATCTCGCTCTATAGGCAGAGGGCGCTGACGTTTGTCCACAGACAGCTTTTCTGGGTCATGTGGTCAGCATGACTAAGCCACTTCTGCCAAAACCAGAGCAGCGCACAGAAACGCCATTTACCTTCCCGCTGGAGTGGTACCTATTTATCTACTTGCACTTTGACGTGCTTTCAAACTGCTAGGTTGGCAGGAGCAAGGACCAAGCAACGGGAGCTCACCCCGTCATGGGGATTCGAACCGCCAACCTTCTGATCAGCAAGTCCTAGGCTCTGTGGTTTAACCCAAAGCGCCACCTGCGTACCAATCCACACAAAGGCTGTCCCATGTCCCTCAGAATGATTTGCTGTGTTGGCCTTGCCTGGCCCTGACAAGTGACTAATTCTGCCCAGAATCAGTCTTGGGTGTCAATGTATTTGGATGCAGACTCAGCAGAATACCTGTCTCCAGAGGAAGCGGACTATTACACAAGTCAACTCTCTGGGCTTAGCTTTTCCCATTGGGAGGCACACACAAAACAATGAATCATAATGCAAAACGCTCACTCACACAGAAAGAAAAGTGGTTCCCTGGAGGGCCGGACCTTAGCTTTCACACTTCAAAGCACAGACACTTGTGAGGTGCAAGAACAAAGCATGCTTCAACTTTTTTCGATTCAAGAGAAACTGCACTGCCCACTTACACCACAAAGAACTCATAACCCACCTACTTTCAGCAGCCAGAAGCATCATAGCCAGACACTGGAGAGACCAGCCAGGAGTAAGCATGGACCAATGGTACCAAATAATATGGGAAACAGCCTTACTAGAAAAATTAACCAATAAACTAAAACTGACACGGGGACAAATAGAAGAAAACACCTTATGGCTCCCCTTTATCACATGCACAGCCCAACAAGACAACGACAAAAATCCACCAACAGCATACAGATCAATATGGCTAACCTCATCCAAAACACCCGCCCACCCCACTCACACATGAAAACAAAGACCACCACAGCCAACCACAAATGAATAACCACACCCTAGGCCAACCCCAACCTCTCTCACCACCAAAGGAACACAAGTGAACAGGAAAGAATGTGCACAAGCAACACTGACACCAAACCCTACATGTAGTAAGTAAAATAGAAACATCGCCACCCGACCCCCCCCCATCTCTCCACCTCTTTCCCCCTTTTCTTCCTAATGTCTCAACAAATGAAACTGATCTGTAAAAATGTTACATGGGGGGGGGGAATACGAGAGACATTGCAAACACTTTTGTAAATCAAGAAAATCTTTAATTAAAAAAAGAGAGAGAAACTGCACTGTGGAATACAATAACAACAATAACAATAACAATAAAACAGGCAGCCTAACTGTGCATACAGTATAACAAAGTTTCTCCATTATAGCGATGATAAATAGCATTTAAATTACAAGGAGAAACACATGGAATGTGTCAGAGTGCGCAAAAGCATGACTCAGCCAAGAGAATCAGTCAGGAGAAAGCCTAGATTCACAGATGTGCCTGAAAAAGTTTGCTGCTCTCGTTATCTGGACCATTTCCTTTCTAGACACCCCTAAACCTCCTTGATAAGCAAACATGAGAAGACCATGAGATCACATGCTCCCCTCTTCCTGGTGGGTGGGCTACTTTATCCTCTGTGGCTAAGACTAATAAGGATTTATCCATCTTTCTGTTCCCTCTCTGGGAAATGGCATTTTCAGAGAGGAATATAAAGTTAGAGAAAATCCTGCAGTTCTACATAGATGTTGAAAATTCTACATATAGCCCAGGTGCAAAAGTATGGTGTATATCTATGTTAATTTGGGGGGCGGGGTGGGAACAGAGAGAGGCACTATTCTAGAACAGGCAGCCAGGGGAAACCTGAGACTATGGCCAGTGATGGGGGTCGGTGCGTTCTGGAATATTTTGATTAAGCATTTTCCACTGCAGGAAATCAATAGAGATATTATTTTCACATCTCCCATTTCTATTTAGAAAGCAAAACTAGTCATCAAAACTTTTGAATGAGTCAGTCATGTTAATTTTCTACACTTTAAAGTATGGTAAGTTTTTTCCTATATCTAGAAATAGTTGAGCTGAAGCATGTTTTAAGAATAAAGGGAAAAAATCAGTAGAGTGCACTTAAGTGTACTTTAAATGTTATATTCAAAATCAAAGGTTACTTTAAAATTATTTTTAATGGAATACTCAATAGTACATGCTTCCCCTACGTTAGATATTAAGAAATGGGAACACTGAAAGCTGTTAACCTACAAATTTTAGAGATGTCTGAAAATCTGGGTACATACGTTATGTGCTTCCTAGGGAAAGTCACCCTGGGGGGAAAAAATTACAAATTTAGATCGGGTTGGTATTGTGGCTGCTCCAGTTGCCTAATTTCACTTGCAATTTATTCAGTCATTATGTAATTAATTTTATTAAAGGGTGCGTTTCTAAAACTGGAAAAATCTCCAATGAAAAAATATAGTAACAGTAAAAAAAATGGGGAGGGGATCATAACCATCACTACCTATGAAACCCAGAGTTTTTGTTTTTAAGGGCATTAAGAGCAATTGAGAAAGTCCTTACCGCTCCTAACTCAGTACAGTGGTACCTCTGGTTGCGAATGGGATCTGTTCCGGAGGCCCGTTCGCAACATGAAAGGAACGTAACCCGCAGCAGCGCGTCTGCGCATGCAAGGGTTGTGATTCGCCGCTTCTGCGCATGCGCGTGACATCATTTTGCGCGCCTGCACATGCAACGAAACCCGGAAGTAACCCTTTCCGGTACTTCTGGGTTGCCGCAGGACGTAACCTGAAAGAACGTAACATGAAGCAGACGTAACATGAGGTATGACTGTAGTCCGTTCTTAAACCGAAACCCTTCTTAAACCGAGGCGTGCTTTCCCTAATGAGGCCTCCCGCTGCTGGTGCCCTTCCACCATTCAGCTTCCGTTCTTAGACCAAGGTAAAGTTCGCAAACCGGGACACTTCTTCCGGTTTTGCAGAGTTCTTAAACCGAATACAGTGGTGCCTCGCAAGACGAAAAAACCACAAGACGAAGAGACTCGCGGAACGGATTAATTTTGTCTTGCGAGGCACCACTGTAGTTCGTAGACAGGGCTGTTCTTAAACTGAGGTACCACTGTAGTTACTTAAGAGGACTGAGACTCAACTACGCTGGGTTATTTATTTACAGTGGTGCCTTGCAAGACGAAAAGAATCCGTTCTGTGATTCTCTTCGTCTAGCGGTTTTTTCGTCTTGCGAAGCAAGCCCATAGGAAATTCGTTTTGCGAAGCACCTCCAAAACGGAAAACTCTTTCGTCTAGCGAGTTTTCCGTCTTGCGAGGCATTTGTCTTGCGGGGCACCACTGTATTAAGAATAAACCAGTCAACAGACTGCTGGCCCACAAATCTTTTTCTAGCCTGTCTGTCTGAACATCCCCAATATGCTGGTCATGTGTGAACCAGAAACATAACTTGTGGAAAAACTCCTTCCTGGTTATCTGTAATAATTAGTTAAAAGCAACAAGAAAAATGGTTGCCGACAAGCCTGAAATATCTTGTCAGACACACAGGAGTCTGGTTGACTGCTTGTTCTCCCATTCCCAGAAAGAGTCCCTTGGCAGTGAACTTTATCTCTTTTGATTACCAACACACACACACACACACACACACACACACACAGAGAGAGAGAGAGAGAGAGAGAGAGAGAGAGAATGATTGCATCTTATGTGCATTTAACTTGCGTGATTTCAACCATGTGTGGCTGAAGGCAGGCTTGCTGAAATTGTGCAACTTAAACCCAAGCAAGCTGGAGAGCTTGCAAGTTCTTTTGCACTGAGTCCGTTTGGGGTTTTCCAGTGCAAAGAGAGTTGTTATGCTCTCTGATTTGCTTGTGGGGGCAAGGCCCATTCAGCTTTCCAGTTCTGGGATGCTTTTGCAAGATCACATGGGGAGATCCAGGTTCCCGTGTGATCTCGTATGAGCAACCCTAGCTTTCTGGAGCCGGCGCACTAAGAGACGTTATCCAGTGCAAAAAGAGCTTTAACCTCTCCGCCCTGCTTGCTGGGAAAGGTCCGTCTGGCACAAGAGCTCTGGGAGTACTGTGGATTCTCTCTGTACCCCCACCCACCCACTAGCCTACAACAGCTCCAAGGGTTTGGGTATATGTGATTTTCATGTATAACCCAGAACCCTTGGAACAGAACTTCTGCATAAGATGTGAGCACTCTATCATGCATTCTTAGCTTCACCCTCTAGGGAGCCTCTGCTCTGTGGGTTGAATGTGACCCTCCCCAGATGTTGTTGGACTACAACTCCCATCACCCCTAGCTAGCAAGGCCAGAGCTCAGGAATGATGGGAGTTGTAGTCCAACAACAACTGGGGACCCACAAGTTGAGAACCGCTGCTCTAGCAACTGCCAGGCTGTTGGTGCTCTTCCCACACTACACCCGCTGACAACTTTGGCTGTCAGTGGCTCCTCAAGGTCTCAGATGGAAGTTCATTCGCAGCCCTGTTACACAAGATCTTTAAGCTGAATTTTCCATGGAGGAAACCTGGAATCTATATGCAAAGCAGGTGCTCTACCTCCATTTATGGAGCCTAGTTCCTCGTAGGGAGTGGGCCTAGAAGAGTTGCTTTCATATGCAACCCCATCCAGCTGTAAATATCAACAAGAAAGCCAAGATTTGTTCACTCATGAATATGCACTGCTTGATTTCTCTTCGTGTGATGACTGACAGTTCAGTGTGCAAATGGGCTTCAGTGCAACGTATATGAAGGGAAGGGAGTGGGTGGCACTGTGGTCTAAACCAGTGTTTCCCAACCGGTGTTCCGCGGCACACGAGTGTGCCGTGAGACATCGGCTGGTGTGCCGCGAGATGCCTGGAGGGAGGCGGGCGAGTCGGGCGGCGAGAGGCGGGGCGGCGGCGGCGAGGAGAGGCCGCGCCTCCTGCTGCTGCCTGGCGCTCCTCCTCGCAGCCGGCAGCACTGCCTGGGCGCCTCCGCGTGACTCTGCCTCGCTGGGTTTGGTCTCCCAGCAGAGACGGGTCACACGCGCCCCTCCCTCAGCCTGCGCGGAGGGAGAGCCAGAGAGAGGCATCGCTCCTGCGCGGCGGGAGAGGGAGCAGCCGGAGCGATGCCCCAAACGAGCTGAATTCCGAGCGAGGGACTGAGGGGGGAGGGAAAAAACTTTCACTTTCGTGCGTCCCTCCCGGCGTGACGCTGCGCGCTGACGTCACGGGGCGGGGCTTTAATGGTGGTGTGCCGCGAGATTTTTTTTCAGTAAACAGGTGTGCCGTTGCCCCAAAAAGTTTGGGAAACACTGGTCTAAACCACTGAGCCCCTTGGGCTTGCCAATCAGAAGTTTGGGACGGTGAGCTACAGTTGCTCTGTTCCAGCTCCTGCCAACCTAGCAGTTTGAAAGCATACCAGCACGAGTAGTTACCGCTGCAGCGGGAAGATAAATGGCATTTCTGTGAGCTCTGGCACTCATCACGGTGTCCCGTTGCGCCAGAAGCAGTTTAGTCATGCTGGCCATATAACCTGGAAATCTGTCTGTGGATAAATGCTGGCTCCCTTGGCCTGAAGCGAGATGAGCACCGCATGGTCCACACCCCACAGTCAAGTTTGACTGGACTAAACTGTCCAGGGGTCCTTTACCTTATATGAAAGGACGTTGGGAGAAAGAAAGGCTTTTTCTGTGGTGTTTCATCTGCAATGGCTCATTCACACACACACACACACACACACACACACACACACACACACAGCTATTACCCAATACTGTAGTCATGATGAGGGACAGGTTCACACACACATTTGAATGTTCCATCCAGCAACCTGCACATGTGAAAGAGGTTACAGATAAATCAATGCAAAGCCTACAGAAATCAAGTGCCAGTGAGCCAGTTTTTATTACAGTCACATGACCTGTACAGGTTAAAATGCAGAGCTAAATTAACAAGGAATAAAAGCCATCCAGTTTGTCCAGTTTAACTAATGCAGCCAGTCAGCTGAACTCTTAGGTGCGCAGCAGTTTTTGAAAGTTAGTCATGCGCTCAGTAAGATATGGAATCTTGCCAGGAAAAAACAATGCATAACCAATCTTATCCAGGAGCTTGGGATGCAGGTACCAGCAAGGATCTCATGCAATGTACTGCTAAACAAACTAAACGCCACAGCTTAACATGATGTGTAAACGTGGCAAAGTCCCAAATCAGAATGCAAGTCACACAATACATATAAAGTCTTAGGGACTCCACACCTTACATGGGCACAATCAAGATTGAAATGGAATTCTCCAAAATCTCCCTGCCCTAGATTAACACCATTGATAGAACACTGAATTTTGCAACCGCAAACCCGCTACGAGGTTGTGTTATGTTAAGAAACCAAGCCACAGACATGCATGTGAGAACCAGGTACAACCGATGGGACATGGATGTGGGAACCCCCACAGGTAATCCAGCCTTAAGTTTCACGAGAAGCAGAAGGCATGGGAAGGGTAAATAGAGTGTACAATTCTGGACACCTCACCTCAAAAAATATTATAGCGCTGGAAAAGGTACAGCAAATGGCAACCAAAATGATCAAGGGGTTGGGGCAACTCCCCTATGACAAAAGGTTACAGCACTTGGGGCTTTTTAGTTTAGAAATGATAGAGATGTGTAATATTATTTGTGGTCAGGAGACAGTGGATAGAGAAAGGTTTTTCTCCTTTTCTCATAATACTCAGGACCATCCAATGAAGTTGAATGTTGGAAGATTCAGGACAGGGGGGAAAAAGTCCCTCTTCGTGCAGCACACAGTTAAACTATGGAACTCACTGCCACAGGAAACAGTGATGGCCACCAGCTTGGATGGCTGCAAAAGAAGATTAGACAAATTAATGGAGGAGAGAGCTATTGATGGGTACTAGCTGCAAGGACTATCTTCTACTTCCACTGTCAGAGAAAGCATGTCTCCAAATACCGGTTCCTGGAAACCTCATGTGGAGAGCGCACTATTGTACTCAGGTTCTGTGAGAATAGGACAATGGACTAGATGGGCCTTTGGACTGACCCAGCAGTGAGACTCCCCTTATGTCAGACCTAGTTCTCAAAAACTGAAGAGCAGGTAACCCAGCACCTCAAGACTTCAGACAGCGTGCTGGTAAAGGTAAAGGGACCCCTGACCATTAGGTCCAGTCATGGCCGACTCTGGGGTTGCGGCGCTCATCTCGTTTCATTGGCCGAGGGAGCCGGCGTACAGCTTCCGGGTCATGTGGCCAGCCTGACAAAGCCGCTTCTAGCGAACCAGAGCAGCGCACGGAAACACCGTTTACCTTCCCGCCAGAGAAGGTATCTACTTGCACTTTGACGTGCTTTCGAACTGCTAGGTTGGCAGGAGCTGGGACCGAGCAACAGGAGCTCACCCCGTCGCGGGGATTCGAACCGCCAACCTTCTGATCGGCAAGTCCTAGGCTCTGTGGTCTAACCCACAGCGCCACCCGCGTCCCAGCATGCTGGTACTTGCATGATAATGAAATGTTCCTCCATTAAATAAGAACATCAGAAGAGCCTGATGGACCAGGCCAATGGCCCATCTAGTCCAGTATACTGTTCTCATAACGGCCAACCTGTGGGAACCCAGCAAGTAGGACCCAAGCACAACAGCACTCTCTCTTCCTGTGGCTTCCAGCAAATGGAGCATTGCTGCCTGTACTGTGGAGGTCGAGCACAGCTTACATAGCCTTTGATAGGCCTCGCCACCTGCATGAATTTGTCCAATCCTCTTTTAAATTCACCTAGGTAGGCGGCCACCACTGACACCTGTGGAAGCCAGTCCCATAGTTTAACTACAGAGTTTATGAAGGAGGACTTCCTTTTGCGTGTCCTGAATCTTCCAACATTCAGCTTCATCGGATGTCCACAAATTCTTGTGTTTTGAGAGAGGAAGGAAAACTTTTATCTACGCTCTTCATGCCATGGATAATTTTATAAACTTTTATTATGTTCCCTCTTACTCGCCTTTTCCGTAGGCTAAAAAGTCTTGAGTCCTGCAACCTTTCTTCATAGAGTCGCTCCACCCCCTTGATCATTAAGGTTGCCCTTTTCTGAACGTTTTCCAACATTGCAATATCCTTTTTCAGGTGAGAACTGTACATGGTACAGTGGTACCTCTGGTTACCTGCTTAATTCATTCCAGAGGTCCATTCTTAACCTGAAACTGTTCTTAACCTGAAGCAACACTTTAGCTAATGGGGCTGCCACACCACCACCGCCACGCGATTTCTGTTCTCATCCTGAAGCAAAGTTCTTAACCCGAGGTACTATTTCTGGGTTAGCGGGGTCTGTAACCTGAAGCGTATGTAACCTGAAGCATACGTAACCCGAGGTACCACTGTATTCCAAATGCACTTGCAGCATAGATTTGTATAATGGCAATAAAATTTATTATTGATAGGAAGCCTGCATGTCAGTAAAAAGGCTAACCTGAAACCTCCCTCCCTGTCACCTTGATTCCGAAGAAGCAGCACTCTGCATGGTGATGACACCAACACCTTCAGCCTGGAGGCAAAGAGACAAAAAGTCCAACTCCCTAACCATTGGCTAGAATTAGGCCCAGGGCCTGCCTCTCTGCCACCCAACTCAAGTATGGCCTTAATTTCACTACTGTTTGAAGAGGAAAAACAAGGCAATAATGAACACATAATGAGCTCTCAGCAGTAGTTTGTTCCCAAGCAGGCACTTTATCCTGTTTAGCCAACACAGTTCTGGTACACAACACACACACACACACACACACAGCGCAAGGAGATCACAGCAAGAGAGCAAAACTCTCAGAGGAGCATGTGTGACTGATCATTTTCTCTGCCTTTCCCATAAGGTAGATGGGGTGGGGAACCCTCGGGCCAAACAGGCAAACTAAGTACATGCTTAAGGCACCAGCAAAGCAAGGGCAGGCACACAATGAGGGTTTTTCCAATGACATTTGGTATTTCAAGAAAAACATCAGAGTAGTCACAGTAGGAGAAATCAGAGCTTGTTAGACTTCCTTACCCTCCACTCCACACTCTTCCTCCATTTTTATACTCCTTAGGTTCATTTTATGTTCTTGGGTTATTACTTAATCCCCACCTAAACCAGGGCACGTCCTACAAACGTATGTCAAAATAATGTGAGGCAATCAGATCCAGTGATTGATTGATTTTAAAGTTTAGTATTGTTTTTGTTTCAAATTACAGAAGGGAAGTACCATAACCTTTTCAGTGCTTAGGGGGCCTCTAAAGTTCTTAATCTGGCCCTGCCCCTCTCCAAGGCACATAGCCCTTCCTGCTCCCACACCCTGCAGGCAAAGGGCGTTCTCTGTAGTGGCACTTTCCCTATGGAATGCCCTCCCATCAGATGTCAAACAGATAAACAACTATTTGACTTTCAGAAGACATCTGAAAGCGGTTCAGGGAAGTTTTTAATGGTTGACATTTTATTGTGTTTTTAATATTTTGTTGGGAGCCACCTAGAATGCCTGGGGCATATATCGGTGGCATATTACATACATACATACATACCCTGTTCCATTGCTCTCCTCCAGTGCTTTTGCTTGCCTGGAAGTGTGTCCTTGAACTGCAATAATACCTCTTGCTTGCCTGCATGGAGTTGGATTTTTGCATGGCTGGAAAGTAATCTACCACACAATCCTAAGAGTTAGCTCTGTAGCTCCACCAACTTTTGCCTCTGGAGGTCCCACTCACCACTGGCATGTGTCCCCACCCAAAGGTTCCTCATGAGCCAATGCAGCCACTGGATCATAAAAGGCCCCTCACCTCTGTCCATGAGAGCATCCTATTGCTGAATCAGGTTTCTTCAGAACACAAAAGCCATTCAACATTGGGAGACACTTACCCACAGATTTATCAGAAAACCTTAACCTTGAAGGCCTGCTAAAGCCTTCCCTGATCTGCTGCCTTCCAGATGTGTTGGACTACAACTTTCAACCCAGCCAACATAGCTAATGCTGGCTAGGGCTGATGGGAGTTGTAGTCCCAGCCTATCAGGAAGGCTGCTCTAGAGCAATCCTTTGTGCAAGAGTCTTTCACATGAGATAGTTTATATAAGCCAGGTTTGGGGAACCTCTGGCCCTCCAGATACTGCTGAATCACAATTCCCATAATTCCTCATCGTTGGGCCCTGCTGGCTGTAGCGGATGGAGTCCACCAACATCTGGAGGACCACAAGTTCCCCAGCCCTGACACTGGAAGTCAGGTTAAGCTTTTAACTGGGTCAAGCTGGTTGTAATGCAGTAGATTAGAGGTCAAGTTGTAAAGTCCCTGTTTCAAATCTCATCTCCCACCATATCCTCAGTAAGGCACTACCTTCCTGGTCTCAGCCTTCTATCTACAATTGAAGATGGACATAGAAATCTAACAAATAGAACTGGCCTGTCTTAAGAGGCTGCGCCGAGGATAACCTAAAATGACAGGCATGGGATGGGCATATTTCAACATTTGAAATACACCATATAATGCTAAGTGCCATTGTCTGTAATAAAACATGTGAACGTAGAATTTTAATCACTTTCCCCCATTTTATAACATGCACTGATCCAAGAAGCCCATTACAAGTAAGAGGCCAAAATGCAGGACCGTGTTTCCTCCTCCAGGCTCACACAGACCATTCAGAGCTGATCATGGAAGGGTTCATTTTTTAATCCTACTTTTTGTCCAAAGAGCTCAAGATGGTATACACAGATATCCTCTCCACCTTTATTTATCACAGCAACCCTTTCAATGTAGGTTAGACCAAGGGCTCACCTGGAGAATCTCATGGCCAAATGGGAGCCCCTGGGCATTTCTGGCCCCAAATTCAACATTCTAACCGATACACCAATTGAGCCCACATGGACCATACTTTGTGTGTTGAGTTTCTCCATCAAAAGAGGTCACCAGAAGACACTGTATATATATTTGCCTAATGATTAGACACCATGCATTAAAAGCTACATTTAAACACATACTTTTTACAGCCACCCCTCCTACCTTTCACACAGCATCTACTTTATGGGTGGCCTCATAGAAGAGGGTGCACATTTTCTGAGAAATGCTTGTGGTGTCCAAACCTGGGGTGAGTGAATAAAAACTTTCAGGTGATTCTGCCCTCTCCACTGAAGCTTAGTTAATTCTGCAGGCTCAGACCACAGTTTAAGACACATCCCCAAAAACCATGGCTACCAAGCCACCCTTTAGAGCCCCCTGAAGCTGTCTTTGTGCTATTCATTTATGTTCTTCACCCCTAATCCCCATTATTCTGGGACCATCTCAGAAGCCCCTAAGCATGCCTTGAAAACGCACGAATTACTATCTATCCATGCACATGCACCCAACCTTGCTCTTTCCAAATCAAATATGCACCAGAAATCTCAGTCACAACATTTATCTTCCTCTTAAAGCACCACCCTGAGAACAGGATCCAGGGAGGAAGGCACAAACAACGCCATGGAGAGGAAGAGGAGCAGTTCAACAAATTTTGGAGGAGAGAATCCTCCCAGTACAAGGTACAGATCATTTCCTGCTCCTGTCAACATCACATGGAGGATCTGCCGGCAAGTTATTTAATCATCTTCAAATGAGGTCCTCTGTTTCCTGCGGAACAACTTACGTAGTAAGCATGAGCAGAGGCAGAGCGTATCTGTAGCTTAGTCCTGAGAGCACCTCATAGCCAGGGCCTTGTCAGATGCCAGTAGAGGCAGGTACACAGTAGACAATTCAGTCAAAATAGTGCCTCGCCATTTTTTATTGGCTTTGTTATTTTTGGAGAGAGAGAGAGAGAGATGACGAGGGCTGGCTTTTTGCCCACTCCCTATCTCTACTCAGAAAAATGCCTGCGGCAATTCACCATAACCAGCAGCCTTTGGCTTGTTCTAGGTGAGCATCAGCCTTGGATTCAACACACTCAAGCATCTTTTTCCAAAAAAACAAACGCTTCGTGAAAAACACTGTTCTTTGTAAACGCAGCCACACTGTCCCTTCGGGAAAGCCAGCTCAATAAAATTTACCTTGGCACAGGGATACAGTACAAACAACAACCCTCTCAAATACCTCTGCCCAGTTCTGCTAATAGGGGTCTTTCTTTCTTAGTAACTCAGGTCTTATGCAATGTATTATCAATTCTAAACTGTACATTTCCCCCTCTTTTTAAAGAGATGCTGTCCGATTACTGACTCCATGCAAGGCCTAAATAATACTACAATTGTGAAGGTCAAAGCTAAAGTTCCATATATAATTTGGGTTTTTTCCTACACTGGGGAGTGGTGGGGGAAGACAAAGATTCCCTGAGGTATCTCAACATTCTAGCTAGACTGCACCAAATCAAGTTGAAGTAAAAAGCCAAGGGCTTTCTGCACTGCAAACTTTATGATCTTTATGGACCCCTGTAGGAATCTCCTTTAGTCCTTAAAATGTCACCCAGATTTCTGTGGGCCACAAACCCCAAGGTAAGCATGCATCTTACATGTGTGCTTTGCGCTTGCTACACAAAGGCACCATGAATAAATGACAAATTTATCCCTATGCATCCAATTATCCCTTTACTTAATAGCACTCAAACGAGGGGGGGGGGAGGGGAGAGCATGAAAGGAAACAATTCACCCCCTTAATATATGCACCAATGCAGCCTGCCATATTACATAATATTGTTGCCAATTGGGGGGGGGGGAGTTTTCCAACTTATATACTGTTAACCCTGGCTCTGTTTATTTGCATTTGTAGAAACTGGAGTTCCAAACCATTTTTTTTATTGTTAATTAAAACACAGAATAGACAGTAGCCACCAATGCTACCATTTATTAATTTGCCTTGACACAACATTCTAGTGCAAAGGTGGCACCCATGTAAAGTGGCACGTTTTCTTGAAAGGAGTCAGAATGGAAATTTTCTGTGTGAACATTCAAAGAAGGGTTAAGAATCTGCTTCCATTCATTTGTGGAGATGTTAAGAGAGGAGGGGGGGGTAGGGGAAGGAGAGGCAAAACTCCCATCAGCTACATCTTACCTTCCGCCAGAACTTCATCCACAGTCACCTGACACCTCCCAATGTTGAACACCCGGCCTATGTATCCACTCCCAGGCCCAGTGCTACTGCCACTCCCTCCGAGGGTCCCAGAACCGGCCCCAGAGCCACCCTGCTCTCGCCGGGAGTCAAAAAACTTCTTCATGGCTCCAAGAGTGCGCAGCCTAAACACTTTTAGCTTAGCAAGTCCAGTATGACACACAAACACCCCAAATATATATATATATATGTGTGTGTTTGTGTGTATATTCTATATATGTGTGTGTGTGTGTCTATGTACACAGCTCTTGACGTCTTGAAGCAAGACAAAAATTAATCCCTTTGCGGCAAAATATCTTCTTTTTCCTTAGAGGTCATATGCTTTGTTCCCTCTCGCCCACTCCAGGAAGGCAGAGCTTGGGTGTTATTCAGACCTGTTGGGAGGAAGAGACAGAATTAGAGGCTTTTGCCATTTGCTCCAACTGTCTAATAATATTAAAAACAGCATCACCACCCTCTCTGGAGAGAAATATCTCCCTCAGGCGGGGCGGGGGGGGGGAAGAATCCCTTACTCGCACCCCCCCCCCGAAAAAGCATCCCTTCTTTCTACTCTTGAGGTGCCCGCAAAGAAAATAAGGGGGTCCCTTTGCCCGGGGAAAGGGTACGCGTCGTGATGATGACGGCCCCCTTCTTTCCCCCGCCAAGAGTGGTGGGGAGGGGAGAGCCTACTTTTGGGACCCACCGCCCCAGCAAGGCAGGAGAGGGGGGGCCCAGCTGGTGCCCCTACCGCTAACGCTGCATGTGCCGGGGGGGGGAGAGGGGGGGAGAGAGGGAGAGACCCGGCCTGGCCACACTGTTACCATGTCCGCTTCCGCTGCGGGCGCCGCTCCGGCCCTGCAGCATCGCTACAAAGTGGCAGCCGGAGGAGCGCCGCCGGCCGGGCAGAGCAGGAGGGGGAGCCGCTGCGGAGGAGGAGGAGGTGGAGGTGGAAGAGCGTCAAGGGAGGCCGGGGCTGGCCGGGGGGAGACCATGCCGAGCCTTCCTCCGCTCGCGGCCCCCGCCGACCAGGAAATGAACTGCCACAGGAAGTCCCAGTTCCAGAAAAGCTGGGGGGGGGGAGAAAGGGAGGGAGTCGGCGGGCGAGAGGAAGGAGGGCGGAAGAGGGAGGAGGAATCCTCAACGCGCCGCCCCTCCCTTTTAACCCCTTCCCAGCCAGGGAAAGCAGGCAAGCACGCAGCCCCCCCCCCTCTGTCCTCAAACAGAAGCGACGGGTCCGTGAAATAATTCCACCAACAAAACTAGAGGGGATTTTATTTTTTGTTAAGGGGACTTCACATTTACTTCCTCCCTTCCTCCTCTTCTCTCCCCCCCCCCCGTATAAATTGCAACAGACGTTCTGGCCGCGTTGCCTTCTGGGAAGGGTAGTTTTTCCTCCCTGCCTGCGGGATCTCTGGCAACCTTGTCGAGTCGCAGGACTACAAGTCCCAGATGACGCCTGGCGGAGGGTTGCTGGGTGGGAGCTTGTGAGTAATGGATTTACTGTATTAATTTATCGCTCTCTGTCACACTCACACAGAGGAGTGCATGAAGTACATGTTTTTTTTTTAAAAAAATCCTTCCTTCCTGCTCCCTTCCTATAAATTCTAATAGTTATTGATACAAAATACTTTTTACTTATGGCCACCAATCTAAGCAATGCATATGCATATGAAATCATATGCTGTAATAAGTGTAATAAATTTACTATATACACTTTGACACAGCTTTGTTAATATATTCAGAACCGTTTATCTGTTTATTGTTGTTTTATTTTTTATTTATATAATTGTTGCATGTTACAAAACACACACACACAAACACAAAACTGTACATCTTTTGTACAGCACCTGATACATCAACAGTTTTTAGATAGTAATTCGTTCAGGCAGGGATCCGTTTACCCCAAACTCATGATTGATTGGGATTAGCAAATTGCCCAAAATTCATTGTCGATCAGGACTGTGAATGGATTTGATTAACAGTATTAGTAGTAAAATTAAAGATGGTTTAAGGTATCAGATCCATGTCCGAGGAAGAACACTGTTGGTGTTGACGAAGTTATATTGATATTAAACAAATTCTAGGAGAAATAAAACTTATATTAGATGCCCATCTGAGCAAGACCGTTGTATGCCTCTAAAATCTTTCCGGTTTGACCACCACCCACCTCAGTTCCTTACTATTTAATACAGTGGTACCTCTGGATGCGAACGGGATCCGTTCCGGAACCCTGTTCGCATCCTGAAGCGAACGCAACCCACGTCTGCGGCTCGTGATTCGCCGCTTCTGTGCATGTGTGTGACGTCATTTTGAGCATCTGCACATGCACAAGCAGTGAAACCTGGAAGTAATGCGCTCTGTTACTTCTGGGTTGCCGCGGAGCGTAACCTGAAAACGCTCAATCTGAACCACATTTAACTCGAGGTATGACTGTACAGCCATTGAATGCTGTGACAAAACATCTGGAGGGCACCCTAGGGATCACTTCCAATGCTGTGATCCTCAACTCTTAACATTTCTATAAATAGGACTATCAGTGTGGATTAGCCAGAGACTGATGAGTCAGTTTGTGGGATTTTAACAACATTGTTGTCTACATTTGAGAACATCTCCAGTATTGTAGACAATATTGAGGTAGGTGAACCAGTGGTCTGACTCTGTATATGGCAGCTTCCCATGTTCCTATCTGCTGGAGTTAAGTTGTATGTGCAACCTTATTCTGTAGTGGACTTTGGGCTTTCAAATTTCAGTGGCAACCTGTGCAATGCACTGCCTTCCCCCACCCCACCTCACCTCTCACCTTCCATTCTAAGTCAGTGTTGCAGCACCCTCTCAACTCAGTGCGGGAGAACCGGTTGCGCTCCCCTAAATCCACCTTTGACCTCATTCCACATCCCAGGCTATGTGCCACACGCCTTGAAACCTCACTGCTTGGAGAACTGGGGTGCCCATAACAATAGCATGGTGAACAGCTGTTCACATTATCTTATCCTTTAAAAGAAGATGTAAAGGAGCAACACAGAACCCCCCCCTTCTTTGACAGCAGCAGGATGCACCACCCACTCTCTAGCTGATCCAGCAAGCTGCCATTGCTGTGGCAGGAGGCAAGCAAGAGACATCCACACAAAAGCACTCTAGATATATAAGAAGGTGTGAGAGTCTGGAAGGTTGAAGGAATAAGAGAGAGAGAAAGAGAGAGAGATGAAATGGGAGAATGCATTGCCAGGGGTTGGACTAGATAACCCCTTGGGTCCCTTCCAACTCTACAGTCTATTGTTCTACAGAGAACAATAGAGGACAGGAAAAGCTACACTCCATTTTTGGAACCTGACAGGCAAGGAGGAGAGAATTCACTAGTGTGCAATTGTCATTACTCTGGAATACAGTGGTACCTCTGGTTATGGATTTAATTCGTTTTGGGGTGCCCCCCAAAAATCTAACTAGAGGCGCCGCTTCTGCACACAGCGCAATAGAGTTCTTCTGCACACACACGCGGCGCAATAGAGAGCGCTTCTGCACATGCGTGAGCACTTCTGGGTTTGCCGGGTGTGCCACAGCCATAACCTGAAGATTCCGTAACCTGGAGGTTATGCAACATTGTACCACTGTACCTTGTTTCCACCAGCCAGATTACACTGGTGCCACTTCCAAATGCTTCCAAATGCTACTCTGCTGGTGTAACTGTGGCACAGGATTGTGCCTTAAATGGAGACATTGGGCTTGTATCCAGCTAAGTCCAAACTCAGAGCAGACCCATTGAAATTAAAAGTTTTAAATTAGGCGTTCCATTAACTTCAATGGGTCTACTCTGAGTAGCACTAGCATTTACTACAACCCTTCATTTTCCTGTTTTTAAAAGAAAAACACCAGCCAATTGATATTCATTCCAGAAATACAGGCTACTATAATATGGAGATTTTCTGCAGTGGGAAGATGGATTTTTCTGGTCAAACAAAACTTTTTCCATATTGAAACAAAAACATTGCACAAATGTTGTTTCCAACGCTTGCATATAAAATAAAGTATGATACTTGAGAGAGAACCAACTGTTCCACATCAAGAACTCTGATTATATAGCTGATTAGCTAACACCTTATTAGTATCGGCTGTAGGTTTACAAACAACTTGTTCCTGGTTTCATATTGAACAGAATGAGATGGGTGGAAGGACTCTAGAGGCATCATTTCGTATGGCAATTAAAAAGAAAAAAACTCAAATAATTAAGAATCACCTGTAATTAACATTAAACATTGAGTGCCGTGTCCTTTGACTCATATCCAAACTGCAAACATTTATTTATTTACAGTACATATAGTCCCCTCTTCACTGAATGTTTTAAATTCCAGAGCAGAGAAAGTAATAAAAACAGAGAAAAATAATACACAAAAATTACAGAATCATATAAACAGGACTAATAAGCAATTAAACAATCCTATCATAAGGTAAACAAGAAAAATTACAATAACATACATTAATATTTCCAATTTATCAAATGTTGAAGAGTGGTTCCTCAGCTCTTCAGCCACAGCAGCAGTCAGGAGTCAACCACATCACAAGGCATTTTTCTTACCTGCCCTGTCACAAGACAGCAGCAGCAAGCAGCACAGGGTATGCAAGAGGAAGCTTGGGGGGCAAGATACTTTGCATTTAACATGCAAGCTTCAGAGGGTCAAATCCCATGCTAGGAGAGGCAAAGCCCATCCAGCCATAGCTGAACCAATTGGAATGAGTGCTGTATTGACCAGCGGCCTGGCTCCTACAGGGCATCTCCAGGTAAGAGGTGGTCATGGACAACTGTTTCTCGTCAGAGGGAGGGGGGGCATTGGTCTGGCTCTCTATAAGGAAGCCTTTTCTACCCCCAGATGTCTTTAGAAAAAGGATTGGGGAATGGTTCTTATGATGAATTATTAGTTGATTAAAAAATGAATTGAGGCAGGAGAGCCAGTGCGGTGTAATGGTTAGAGCATTGGACTATGACTTGGAAGACCGGGGTTCAAATCCCCACTCAGCTACATGAAGCTCACTGAGTGACTTTGAGCCAGTCACTGCCTGTCTGTCTAATCTACCTCACAGGGTTGTTGTGAGGACAAAATTGGGATGAGAGAACCATTTACACCACATTGAGTTCCTTGGAAAAAAGGTGGTATTTAAATGTTATAAATACAAAATAAATCAATGGGTAGGGTTTTTTTAATATGCACACATGCTCTGGCAAACTACATATATTGTCCAATAGGCCACTTGGTGTCTTATGAGGCACATTGGACCAAGAGGCCTGGCTTATTGCTTCTCCTGGTTGTCATCCCCCCACCTGAGTGTCTCATACACTTTGGCATTGGCATGCATCCTACCTGAGCACCTGGAGAGGTCTGCCTCCCCACAGTCCAGGTAACCTGCAACAGATGAGGGCCCATCATGTTTCCAAACTCATCAAGCTCCCCACCCACCTGTCAGAATCTCACCCTGAAGGCAGATGGAGACAGAGCAGTGAGGTCCCTGCCTAGTAAGAAATATATAGCACACACAGGGCAAGAGTGTGGGAAAACCACGTTCATTCCTTATAAGACTTTAAAACAGGATTATACAAATTGATGGGCGGTAAGATCTGTGGGATGCGGGTGGCGCTGTGGGTTAAACCACAGAGCCTAGGACTTGCTGATCAGAAGGTCAGCGGTTCGAATCCCCGCAACAGAGTGAGCTCCCGTTGCTCAGTCTCTGCTCCTGCCCACCTAGCAGTTTGAAAGCACGTCAAAGTGCAAGTAGATAAATAGGTACTGCTCTGGCGGGAAGGTAAACAGTGTTTCCGTGCGCTGCTCTGGTTCGCCAGAAGCGGCTTAGTCATGCTGGCCACATGACCTGGAAGTTGTACGCCGGCTCCCTCGGCCAATAAAGCGAGATGAGCGCCGCAACCCCAGAGTCGGCCACAACTGGACCTAATGGTCAGGGGTCCCTTTACCTTTAAGAGTATCTGTATTCTCTGCCTCCACAGCTGGAGGCAGCAGTTTCTGAATACCAATTGCTGCAGACCATAGGAGGGGAGGGAGTTCTTGTGCTCGGATTCTGCTTGTGGGTTCCCAAAGGCATCTGGCTGGCCACTGTGAGAACAGGATGCTGGACTAGATAGCACCTGTTCCCCACATCCCTTGCCTACCTGGGTGGCGGTGCTGCAGCACCCCCTGTTGGCAGAGTGGAGGTTTCTAACTGACTTATACACTGATGGTGGTGTGCTATGATTGGGTGGTGAACTATTTAAACACTATCAAATATTGAAATTGTCTTTCATGGATGCCAAGTGAAAGTAAATACTTGAGTACTCAGAGGATGCTTGACATGCAAATTGGAAATACAATTTTGGGGAAGCAAACTTGTTTTATCTTCAGATAAATTTGGGTGGAGAAAAACATCTAGCTCACCTCCTAGCTCATAAAACTCCATGAGCCTTAGGCAAGCCTAAGGAATGAGGCTTCTGAGCCTATCCTAGAGGCAGCCCGCATTTTGTTTGGGAGGCCCCCATTTTGAGAATCAGGGCGCCAGCAGCTTCATACCATACCCGCTTTTACTCCCTTATTGACCAAACTTTCCAGACAGTTCAGCGTTTTGTAACTGGAAATCTGCCAGACTTGGAGAAATCTCATAAATGCCAAGATTATCCAGAACTGCTGGTCAGCCCCACCTGTGGAGCAATAGTGACCTCTTGTGAGCAGCAGGATGAAAACCAGTCTCCTGCATTTCCTCCTTAAATCTGTATCCTTGCAATACAGTACTGCTCTTTCCCCCACCCCCAATTCTTAACCTGCTTTGGCTTCTTAAGGTGGAAGGAATGGTTGTGAGTCACACCCTAGTAAAGAAAAAATAGCAGAGCAACTCATATTCTGCTTCATTCCACCATCATCAGTCCATCGTTGTCTCCTACACTTTGCTTTACTTATAAGATTAAATGTACAATTTATCGTAATTTGGAAGGTCAGATGAAAATTACAAAAGAGAATGCCTTTCTTTTTC
Organism: Podarcis liolepis; assembly: GCF_965112155.1. Taxonomy (NCBI): domain Eukaryota; kingdom Metazoa; phylum Chordata; class Lepidosauria; order Squamata; family Lacertidae; genus Podarcis; species Podarcis liolepis. The sequence continues at coordinate 5,981,226 of NC_139561.1, read as the reverse complement.
TTTTCTTTTTTAAAGGCAGCTACTGACCTGAACCCCTTTCTTCTGGGGGTTTTCCAATATTCCACCCTTTTCACTGTACCCCTTCTGCCAAGCAACATTGGCTGTAGCAGTGGGATGGATAGTGCAGAGTGGATGGATTGGTCACATGGGTTGCCAGAGGAGCAGGTTGACTGATTGATTGATTGATTGAATTTATATACTGCTCTATACCGAGGTTGGCTCAGGCAGGAGTCAGGCTTTAAATTCCTATGGTGCTTCCATTACCTTGGTTTTGCTGGGCCCAAGGCGCAATCTGCCCTCTATATTGTTGAAAGCAGTATCGTACCACTTTAAATGATCATGGCTTAGAATCACAGAATTATAGAGCTGGAAGGGACCCTAAGGGTCATCTAGGTCAACCCCCTGCAATGCTTTCCCAAAAGCATCCTGGGAATTGTAGTTTGTTGAACTACAATTCCCTCCACAGAGCCCCCAATTTGCAGAGTGATTTACCAACCCACCCCCTCTTTCCCAAGGAAGTCTAGGAACAGCGGGGGGGGGGGGGATAACAACTTGCAGCACCCTTAAGAAACTGCAGCTACTAGAATTCTTCATAAAAAAATTCCTTCCAGTAGCACCTTAAAGACCAACTAAGTTAGTTCTTGGTATGAGCTTTCGTGTGCATGCACACTTCTTCAGATACACTGAAACAGAAGTTGCCAGATCCTTCTATATAGTGAGAAGGTGGGGAGGGGTATTACTCAGAAGGGTGGTGGGAATGGGAGATTGGCAGATAGCTGAGATAATAATATAATAATAATAATTTATTATTTGTACCCCGCCCATCTGGCTGGGTTTCCCCAGCCACTCTGGGCGGCTTCCACAGAAACCAAAAAACACTAAAATATCATACATTAAAAGCTTCCCTGAATAGGGCCGCCTTAAGATGTTTTCTGAATGTCAGGTAGTTGTCCATCACCTTGACATCCGATGGGAGGGCATTCCACAGGGCGGGCGCCACCACCGAAAAGGCCCTCTGCCTGGTTCCCTGTAGCTTCGCTTCTCGCAATGAGGGAACCGCCAGAAGGCCCTCGGCGCTGGACCTCAGTGTCCGGGCAGAACGATGCGGGTGGAGACGCTCCTTCAGGTATACTGGGCCGAAGCCGTTTAGGGCTTTAAAGGTCAACACCAACACTTTGAATTGTGCTCGGAAACGTACTGGGAGCCAATGTAGGTCTTTCAAGACCGGTGTTATGTGGTCTCGGCGGCCGCCCCCAGTCACCAGTCTAGCTGCCGCATTCTGGATTAGCTGTAGTTTCCGAGTCACCTTCAAAGGTAGCCCCACGTAGAGCGCATTGCAGTAGTCCAAGCGGGAGATAACTAGAGCATGCACCACTCTGGCCAAACAGTCAGCGGGCAGGTAGGGTCTCAGCCTGCGTACCAGGTGGAGTTGGTAAACAGCTGCCCTGGATACAGAATTGACCTGTGCCTCCATGGACAGCTGTGAGTCCAAAATGACTCCCAGGCTACGCACCTGGTCCTTCAGGGGCACAGTTACCCCATTCAGGACCAGGGAGTCCTCCACACCAGCCCGCCCCCTGTCCCCCAAAAACAGTACTTCTGTCTTGTCAGGATTCAACTTCAATCCATTAGCCGCCATCCATCCTCCAACCGCCTCCAGGCACTCACACAGGACCTTCACCGCCTTCACTGGTTCTGATTTGAAAGAAAGGTAGAGCTGGGTATCATCTGCATATTGATGGACACCCAGTCCAAACCCCCTGATGATCTCTCCCAGCGGCTTCATATAGATGTTAAAAAGCATGGGGGAGAGGACGGAACCCTGAGGCACCCCACAAGTGAGGGCCCAGGGGTCTGAACACTCATCCCCCACCACCACTTTCTGAACACGGCCCAGGAGAAAGGAGCGAAACCACTGTATAACAGTGCCCCCAGCTCCCAACCCCTCTAGACGGTCCAGAAGGATGTTATGGTCGATTGTATCAAAGGCCGCTGAGAGATCCAGCAGAACTAGGAAACAACTCTCACCTTTGTCCCTAGCTCGCCGGAGATCATCAACCAGTGCGACCAAGGCAGTTTCAGTCCCATGATGAGGCCTGAACCCTGATTGGAAGGGATCCAAATGGTCCGCATCCTCCAGGCGTGCCTGGAGTTGTTCAGCAACCACACGCTCAATCACCTTGCCCAAGAATGGAAGATTTGAGACTGGGCGATAGTTGGCCATACTGGCCGGGTCTAAAGATGGTTTTTTAAGAAGCGGTTTAATGACCGCCTCTTTCAGCGGATCTGGGAATGTTCCCTCACAGAGGGAAGTATTCACCACCCCGCAGAGCCCATCGCCCAGCCCTTCCCGGCTAGCTTTTATAAGCCAGGATGGGCAAGGATCAAGGAGACAGGTGGTTGGTTTCACTCGTCCAAGCAGCCTGTCCACATCCTCGGGGGTAACGGATTGAAATTGATTCCATGCAACTTGACCAGACAGGGCTCTAGCACTCTCCCGCCCCAGCCCTGCTCCCACGGTGGTGTCTAGCTCCTTCCGAATATGAGTGATTTTATCTGCAAAAAACTTTGCAAAATCGTTGCAGGAGATCTTGGGGTCTTTACAAGGCCCCGATGGTAAAGGTGGTTCCGTTAAATTGCGGACCACCTGAAAGAGTCTCCACCTGAAAGAGATGAGCCTGTTGACGACTCTTAACGACTGCAATAGGTCTTACAGGAAAAGGCAAGGGGTGAGGTGGTGAGAAATGGCTTAGTCATGTATAATGAGATAAGAATCCAATGTCTCTGTTCAGACCAGGTCTCTCCATGGTTTTTATGGTTCACTATAAGGATCTGGCAACTTCTGTTTCAGTGTATCTGAAGAAGTGTGCATGCACACGAAAGCTCATACCAAGAACTAACTTAGTTGGTCTTTAAGGTGCTACTGGAAGGAATTTTTTTTATTTTGACTATGGCAGACCAACACGGCTACCTATCTGTAACTAGAATTCTTCAATGTATGCTGTGAAGGGGGCCAGAGACTCTGACCCTAGACAGCATCCCATTTCAAATTCAACAAAGATTGACCCACAACAAAGTTCCTCGAGAAGAGGGACTGGTGGCTAAAACCCTCTGGGGGAATCGTAGCTCTGTGGGAGGACTAGGGGGTCTCCTAACAGCTCCTGTCGCCCTTGAGAAACTACAGTTCCCGGGCGACTTTGAGGGAAGCTGTGCCTGTTAAAAGTGGCACCATAGTGCTTTAAATGCATGGTGCGGATGGCACACTATATGGCGCCTTATCTGCTTTGCTACCGGGGGGGGGGTTGCCTGCTTTTGGGATGGGGGGGTGAGTTATACATTTGTTTTGCTTTGGTTTTCGTTACGTATTTCGCGTTTTCATCTTGTGCTTTGATGCTGCGGACATACCCTAATTTAATATAGCAATAAAACAGCCGCCAGCTTTCCTTACTCAAGCTCGACGTCTCGCCAGCGTGGTTAGTGCAGGGGGAGGCGGCCCCGGGTTCAAATCCCGCCTCAGCCGCGGCGCCCTCCTCAGGCCGCTTCCCCCGTCCGAGGCTCCCGCCCCATCAGACCGGGCTCACCTCGGCGGGCGTCGGGGAAGAGGCTCGGTGCCGCCTCGGGAGGGCGGAAAGAGGCTTCCCTGAGGAGAACTCGCTCGCCTCACGGAGGGCGCCGGCGTCCCCGCCGAGCTGAAACCCGAGCCGCTCGCCTCAGCCGCCTCCCGGGCGGCGTCCGCCCCTTCCAAGGGCGGGTTTTCCGCGCCTATGAAAAGGCGAGGCGGCGCTCGGCTTCGGCAGCGGCGCGGACTCGGCAGGCGGGCAGGTGAGGCGAGGCGGGCGGGTCTGTGCCACTTCTGGGGCTGCGGAGGCCTCGAGGGCGCGGCGTGTTCCGTAGAGAGCGGGCCCTCGCTAGCCTGGCGGTGCCTGGGCGCCGGCCCTCTTCCCCTCGCCCGCGGGCCGGCTGCTGGGCCGGCGGGGAGCGGGCGCTGCCACTCTGGGGACCCGAGCGAGGGCTCGCCTCAGTTTCCCTGGCCTGGCGCGGGCAGAGTGCCTCTGAGCGCGGGCAGAGTGCCGCTTGCCTTCCGCTTAGGGCGCGGCGGACGGAGAGAGGCCCAAAGTCCGGGCACCGTCTTGGGAGGGGGGCGCCTGAACTTTTCCGCTGCGGTGCAGAAATGGGCTGCTGCCTGCTAGGCCTCGCAAGTTAGTTAGTTAATAATAATAAAAAATGATATAGTGAAATCTGCCTATCGCCCTTCATCCGTAGATCTCAGGTTGGTTCACAGAATAAAAATACAGGATAAAAACCAAGAAACTAATATTAAGGACAAGAGAAAAGCATACCAATACTATGGGCATAGCTGGGGGTGGGGGTAGGGAGGGGCAGTTGCCACCCCAATCAATGAAATTTAATAAAAATACATAGCAAACTGAGGTTCTGCCCCTGCCCCAACAAAAGGCCTGCCCCTGATAACAAAAATCCTGGCTACACCCATGCTCCTCTCCTCCCCACCACAGCTCATTTTGAAAACTTGAAAAAATATCTATTTTTCCCATGCTGCCATATCTGTTTCTGGAAGTGTGGCTATATGATCTGGGGTTCTGAAACAGGGCTTCCCAAACATGCGTCTCCAGCAGTTGTTGGACTAAAATTTGCATCGTCCTGGACTTCTGGTCCTGGTAGATAGGGATGAGGGGACTTGCAGTTCAAAAACAGCTGGAGAACCAGGTTTGGGAAACCCTGCCCTAAAGTGTAATGTGGGGGGCTAGGCTGTCCCACCATAGCCTTATTTGCAGTTGTCATTTAGGGTCAAATTGCATTTCCATGAACGTGACAGTTTTGATGGGAGAAAAATGTTGTAGGTCTTGAAGGTGATAATCTTTGGGGGTCTTGAAGTTCACGGAGATAGGATGTGGCGTAGACCAAGACTTCTTTAGGGGTTCAGGGATGTTTTGTTTTCTGACTGAACTGCAGTTTGACATTTTGTGCAGGTAAGTGACATGCTGTTGTTATGAAATAAGCAGACAGAGTAACTTGTGGAAAGCTGAAATATAAATCAACCTGTAATAATAATAGAATGAGGAGGTAGTTTGCCCCCACACCCTGATCTAATATCGTTACCAGAGGGGGGGAAGCAGTTGTTGGATTATAGAAAGATATAGAAGCCCCATTTACCCTAGTCTAGACAGTCTACATGTGCTGGTATCCACTCCCTATTTTGCCTTTAAGGGGAATTTAAGGGATTTCTTTTTTAAAAAGCGGTTAGCTCTCAGCCTCCTCCCTCAGTCTCGTGAAACAAAACCTGACTAGGAAGCAGATATGTTTTTACTCTGGTGCATGTGGACATATGATGCCAGTGTGCTGTGCCTCACCTCAGGATCTGCTGACCAGCATCCCTCACCTAAGAAAGTTTTTATGTCTGGGTTGGGGGTGGGTGCGTACATGATGGGGAGGTGAGTTTCACTCATATCTTCTTGCTCCGTTCAATTTAAAAAATCACAGGCACACATGTCTCTGTTTGGTTACCATGAGACACACTGGTTTGGTCCTGAGAACAGAGGTCCCCCTCCAGCCACAGGTTGTTTGCGCCTCTTTTTGTTCTTTGTATGAACAGGCCACACCTGGGTTCTTAAAGCTTGATTCCGTGTTCTTGTTTGAAGGGTAAAGGTGTCTCATTTAACATGCTAGTTTGATAATTGCAGGATAATAAAGCCGAATAATGATATTCTAATTAGTGCTGCAACAAGAACCAGTTAAACAAGTCCATCAATTTCTGTATTAAGAGCTAGGAGCTGAAGTTGGTGTTTCCTAAGCTGTTCTAGCTTGTACTTTTGGAATTGCTTGGGCTAAAGTAGCATTTTTGACCTGCTTCTTATCACCATGCTAAAAACTCTGTCACAAGAGAAGCTGATTTCTCTCATTTGAGTGAACTATGAAAATTAAGCAGATGTGCAAGATTCCCTATGCTGCAACTTTTCTTTTTTTGCATAATTTATCCTGCTTCTGGGAGTTGTACAAAGGAGCCATAATAAGTAGCCTGCTCCAGCCTGAACTACAACTCCCATCAGCTCCTACTAGTGCTGCTGTTGAGAGCTGGAGAAGTTTTAGTCCAAGCTGGTGGATACTAAGTTGAGGAAGGTTGATATTAGGCATTGAAACCTCCCTTCTCCCTCCTTACTAATGAAAACCATATTCCACAGTTTCTGTGGCTTCTGAGATTTCGCCAGGTGTGGTGCATAGACACCTCACAACCATAAACAGCCCTTTGAAAAGGAGCGGCAGATTTTGGCAGATTTGCAGCATGCATTGCTGCTCTGGCTTCTAAAAGCCTTTCCAGAGGATTGTTTTACTGTACATTCAATAGCATGGGTGCTTGTCTGATGGTTTCCAAAGGACTTCGCTCCAGCTAGTGCTGTTTTGGTCTGGCTGGTACATTTGAGTACGTGTGGGATGACTTCCATCAAGCAGTGTCCTACTGGGACAGGAGTTGGGAAAACTTTTAAGTTCCTAGTCTTTAAAAGGTGATGCTTGCTCTTAGGATTTGGAAACTTTTTCCCACCCCTACTCCAGAATTGGTAGCCAGTTTTCTTTGCATGGGGCTAAATAGATGAAAGAGTCACAATGCAATCAGGTTTTGTTCCACTCTAAGATTTTGTTATAATCAGTTTTCCATGGTTGGGTAGATTAGAAAACATGTCCAGAGCTTGTAGGGAGGCCTTTGCCAAGGGGAGTCTGTTTGAGAAGACTTAAAGAAAGGAATTGAGAACAAAGCTCTGATTAACTTGGGATTGTTCTGCTTGAATTTTGAGCGTCTTGTCTTATTATTTATTCATTTATTGTGCTTTTATCCTGCCTTACATCCTACACTTCCCCAGGGCAGAAATGCAGGCATTGACAACCAAATAAAACAGCCATATAAAAATAATATCCTCTAAAAGCACATTACTTGGTAAAGAAGAATGTGAACAGTTAAAACATTGTATTTATTTCATAAAATTTGTACTATGCTTGATTGTAAACAGAACTACACTCAAAGTGGTTTACAAATAAAATCAATAAGATTTAACAATGATGTAAGACCTTCAAAAAGCTAAAACAACAATAGACTAAAAAAAGATTAAAACTCACATCAGCTTTCTAAGTATCTGTCTAAACAAAAATGTTTTCAGCAGGCACCCAAAATAATACAATGAAGGTGCCTGCCTGATGTAAATAGGTGAAGCATTTCAAAGTGTAGGTGCTACCACAGTATAAAATCGAGAGCTTGCAAATGTGTTTTATGTGGCACCTGTAACTATGCGAGTTCTGCAGATAGAGGCCATCAAGTAGACGTAGATGGGGTAAGGTGATTCTTGCAGATAAACTGGCCCCAAGTTGAATTTACAACCAGCAGGAAAGAAGCAAAGACCAAACCAAATGCTAAATGGGCAGTCGTTTATTTTTTCGCTTCTTTTTGTTCTTCTGGCTATTTCGTAGAGGTGAGAGAAGAACTGAACACATACCCCCAAATTAGCTCTGAGGGTTCCCATAACTTTCTGCAGCAGATTTGATACAGGGATTCAACCCATAATTTTTATTATTTTACTAAATCCCCATCCTTTCTGCCCAAAATGTATTTCAGAGGTAGATGTTCTCATTGGGGTAACCCAGTGAAGTTGACCTATCCAGTCCAGCATCCTGTTCTCACAATAGCCAACGAGATGCCACAATGGGAAACCCATATGCAGGACCAGAGATCAAGAACTCTCTCTCCTTCTGTGGTTTCCAGCAACTGGTGATCAGAAGCATCCTTGCCTCCAACTGTGGAGGGGAGAGCATAGCTATCATGCCTAGTAACCATTGATAGCCCTCTCCTCCATGAACTTGTTAATCCTCTTTTAAAGCCACGGAGGTTTGTGGCCATCTCTGCTTCTTGTGGGAATGAGTTCCATTGATTCTACCCTGCATGAATAAGGACTTTCTTTTGTCAGTTCTGAACCTTCCATCACTCAGCTGGTGGATGTCCACAAGTTCAGGATTCAGAACCATTGGCAAAGACAGCAAGTTCTTCACTCAACATATAATAGATTTATGGAAATCAGTGCCACGTGGGAGTGCAGCTTCCAAGCCAGTCTCTGTTTCTGTGCCTTTTAACTTCAATTTGATGTGTACTGACATGTGTAGGGGATGATCTCATTTCCATGGTGTGAAATGGCTTCTTCTGCAGGTCCAGCTGATGTTGAAGGCACTGCTAGGGGGTGAAATGGTGTTAGGAAACCTGGGCGGACCTTTTCTGGTTAGTTGGTAACTGTAATGGTTGGGAGTTACTCGTGCGTAATCCAGCCCCATTTGGGCGTTAGGTTGCCTGGTTAACCCTTCGGACTGCACAGCCCATCTCCGCGTGGCTGCCCTTAGTCACTCGTAGAATCTGCCTGTGGGCTTTTCTTAAACCGCTGCCAACATAAGAGCTGTTTGACGCCCAATTGTCTCCGCCTCTCACTGCGCGGGAGTCTCCTGCGCAGGGTGGGCGTGGGTAGCGGGGTGCCTGGGCTCTCCTCACTGACTTCCAGAGAAGAGTCTTGGAGCCCCTCCACCTCCTCGTCCCATTGCTCTCCTGGATCTTTGGTGTTACACTTATTTCCTTCCCCTTCTCCCAAGCTGAGTCTCCCCCTGGTGCTGGGACCTTCGCCTGCAGAATCAGAGACCCTCTCCTTCTCCTGTGTCTCTGATGTCAGTTCCCTGACAGTAACCTTTGCCATTATTTGATGTTGTGACGCCACTGACATAGATTTAAAAAATAAAAATTAGGCAACCCTAGATTTGCAGTGCCAACTAGATTTGCAAAGCGAATCTCAACGTCAGTGTCTCCTACAGAACTAAAAGCAGGAAGTAGAGATTTGAATGAATAAACCTTGTTAGGCTTGTAGCTGGCAGATGAAAACCATCCGCTCAAGGAAAGTTGCTGACCTTGTTTTTCCTAATGAAATGTAGCAGAGGGGCAGAGCAGTCAGCGCGGCTTTGATGTTGTATTTTCCACTGCTGTGCATGGGCATGCAAAACGGATGAAAATGATTCTAAATGATTATGATATCCCATGCTGCTTATTTGACTATGCCTCATGGCAAATAAACCAAGAGTAAATCATTACATTTACACATCTGTAGAGCTCTTTGGGATACTTTGTTTTCTAGCTTTTTTATTTCCTTGAGGGATAAGCTGGGGGGTGGGTGCAACTAATTATTAAGACTAGTAAGAGAAATTAAAAGGGGGAAATCCTGTACAGTGGTGCCTCGCAAGACGAAAAGAATCCGTTCTGTGATTCTCTTCGTCTAGCGGTTTTTTCGTCTTGCGAAGCAAGTCCATTGACGGATTAGCACTATTAGCGCTATTAGCTGCTTTTAGCGGCTTATCTGCTGATCGGATCAGCTGATAAGCGGCTTAGCAGCTTAGAAAAAGGGGGGGAACCCCCGCAGGAACTCGCAAGGCATTGTCGTCTTGCAAAGCAAGACCATAGGAAAATTGTCTTGCGAAGCACCTCCAAAACGGAAAACTCTTTCGTCTAGCAAGTTTTCCGTCTTGCGAGGCATTCGTCTTGCGGGGCACCACTGTACTTTACTTCTGCCAGCAATGATATAGCATCATAAAACTATAGAGTTGGAAGGGACCCAGGGGTCATCTAGTCCAACCTCCTGCAATCACAGCTGAAGAATCCCTGACAGATGGCAATCCAAGCTCAGTTTTAAAACCTCAAATGAAGAAGAGTCCATCACCTTCCATCGGAGTCCGTTGCACTATCGAGCATCTCTTGCTGTCAGACAGTTCTTCCTAATTTTTAGCTGGAATCTCCTTCCTTGTCATTTAAATCCATTGGTTTGGGTCCTCCCCACTGGAGAAGCAGAAAACTAGCTTGTTCCATCATCTATGATTCCATGAGGTCAAATTACCTCTCCTACAATCCATTGCAGTTAATGTTAGCAGGAGGTGGGTGGGTGGAAGCTCCAGCTGAAGCCCATGAGAGCTTTTTTCCGCCAATGCTATTTGCAGCTTTGGAAGAGGAGAGTTTTTCATAAGGATCAGAGCTGGAGAATGGAGGGAATAAGGTTCCTCTCCTAATTTCTACCTCTTCGGCCTAGTATTACCTAGTGATTTCTAACTACACCATAAAAGTGGTAGATAGTTTGGGCCCCAGCTACTAATTTATTACCACACCCTTTTCTTGAAGAACTCTTGAGGAGAGCTGGGTTCTGAAGTAGTCTGAAAACCAGGCAGTTTACAAGGCCTGTGGTTTGTCTCTGGAACTTTTTTTTTTTTTTTTAGCTGTGGGTTTGGGTACAGAAACTGGAATCTGAAAGTTATGTTGCAAGATGTACAGCGCAATCCAACCCATGTCTACTCAGAAACAAGCCCTTGGAATCGTGGCTTTGCCACAGTTGCAAAATGTGTCATCTGGTTAGTTCCCTCTTAGAATCCACCAGATCTTTACTTTTTAAAAAATCCACGTATTGTTTTGTGAAAGAGAGTTTGGTTTCCCAGGAAGCTGCTTCTCCGATGTGAGTCCTTATTTACATCAGGCGATGTGCCTGGTAGTTCAGTGAAACATGTCTTGTTTTTTTTTTATAATAATATTTTATTAAAGTTTTCACAAAAAAAGAATTAACATCCACAAAAAGAAAACAACAGAAAAACAAGCAACAAGCATCAAGAGAGAGAAAAAAAATCAGAAAGTAAGAAAAATACAGAAGAAAATTTTGCATAAAAAAGAACACTTTTTTACACTGGTACCTTTCAAAACCTTATTCTCATTGCTTCCACCCACCTTCCCTTCTTGTATTCTACTTTAAAAGTTAGTTCAGCAAGATCGTTTAATATTCATTCTAGATCTTTATCCCTCCCTTTATAAGCTTATTTATCCTAATCGCTAGAACCCCTTCATTTCATTTTCAGAGCCTTCAACATTCATAAATTTTACAGTGTTTTTGTAGATAAACTTTGAACTTCTTCCAATCCTCTTCCATCTGCTCCTCTCCTTGATCTCGGATTCTGCCGGTCATCTCAGCCAGTTCCATATAGTCTATCACTTGCATCTGCCATTCTTCCAAAGTGGGTAGATCTTGCATCTTCCAATGCTTTGCAATAAGTATTCTTGCTGCTGCTGTGGCATACATAAAAAAAGTTCTATCCTTCTTTGGCACCAATTGGCCGACTATGCCCATGTCTTGCATGTTCATAAGACGAGCTCTGCTGTTGGTTAGTCATAGTAGTCAACTTATTTGTATACAACATCACACCCAAATACATCTGTGTTCAAAGAGGGTCACATATGAAATGGTGCAAGTAAAGTTGCATAATAACTACACTTAATTAAATAATAATAATCTCACTTTAACATAACACTTAAGAGAAGCAACGAGTGACAACTCATTTAACGTACATCAAAATTTAAGTGAACTTGAAGTTTGGCAATAGGCCAGTTGACAGTACCCAAGAAGTTTATGCCTCAACCCCAAAAGTCATAAATTCTGCTCATGGTTCCACTGGGAGCAGCTATATTAAGTAAGAGCTGTTTGACAGTGGAACGAACTGCCTCAGAAGTGGTTGGAGCCTTTTTAAACACTAGAACTCATGAACATCCAAATAAAGCCGCATGTTGGAAGTTTCACGACAGATAGAAGAAAGGACTTCTTCATGTAGCACAGTTACTTACTCCCACAGGAGGCAGTGACGGCCACCAACTTGAGTGGCTCTAGAAGAGGATTAGACTAATTCTTGGAGGAGAGGACTGTTGATGGTTCTTAGCCATCCCAGTACGTTTCTGAGCACAATTCAAAGTTTTGGTGCTGACCTTTAAAGCCCTAAACAGCCTCGGTCCATTATACCTGAAGGAGCGTCTCCACCTCCATCGTTCTGCCCAGACACTGAGGTCCAGCACCGAGGGCCTTCTGGTGGTTCCCTCGCTGCGAGAAGCCAAGTTACAGGGAACCAGGCAGAGGGCCTTCTCAGTAGTGGCACCTGCCCTGTGGAACGCCCTCCCAACAGATGTCAAAGAAATAAACAACTACCTGACATTTAGAAGACATCTGAAGGCAGCCCTGTTCAGGGAAGCTTTTAATGTTTGATGGACTACTGAATTTAAATATTTTGTTGGAAGCTGCCCAGAGTGGCTGGGGAAACCCAGCCAGATGGACGGGGTATAAATAAATTATTATTATTATTATTATTATTATTATTATTATTATTATTATTATTGCCATGATGGCTATGCTCCGCCTCCACATTTGGAGGCAGCAATGCTCCTAAATACCAGGTCCTGGAAACCACAAGAGCAACGAGTGCTCTTATGCTTGGATCCTGTTTGCAGGTTTCCCAAAAGAGGTGTCTGGTTGGCCCCTGTGCGAAGAGGATGCTGGACTAGCTGGGCCATTGGCCTGATCCAGAGTCTGTTCTTATGTCTGTGTTACTGGAACCGGGGCTTGGGGTTATGCTCTCTCCTTAAACATGAGCTGTAACCAAAAAACCCCACACAGCCTGGGTTTGGAGAAGAGAGACTGGAAAACCATGTGCTTGGAAACCATTTCAGTTCCACATTACTCTGGTTTTGCTTTTACTGGGGGGGAGGAAGACTTAAAACAGTCTGAGTTAAAGCTTTGTTTGAAGAGCTGAGTTTTGAAGCAGGCTTTGCCTGGTTCTTCCAGACTAAAAAACCATGTTCCTTGTTTCCTTGGCAGCTTGACATGACTGAAGCACAAACCTGGGAATGAGGCTAAAAAGTGCCCGCTTAAAAGCTTCATCTTTTGCGTATGACAAACTTAAATATTAGATTTGCCTCGTGTTTGTAGAAGGTGCAATACCACACATGTGTATATTTGCATTTTGTATTTTCCTAGATTTGTGAAGCCTGCTCAGACCAAGCCTCTTCAGACAGCATGAGTGGTGCTGTTGCTGTGGATTCTGCTGGCTGAGTGGGGCTTTCTCTTCTGGGGAACTCTTGAATCAGTAGAATCCCCGCAGTCAGTTTGGTGCTCCACCAGAAATTTGCACCTATTATCCACAATTTGGCTTTTGCCCACTCCCTCAGTCATTAGAGTGGCCCTATATCTGACATCACACATGGCTGGCCACCACTGGAGTGATTTGTTCATTCATCTGATCTGGCACAAACCACTTGTTTCTGGAACACAGTTTCCTGCTTACGGGTTTCTCACAGGAATCTTGGTGGCCACTGTGAGAACAAGATGCTAGCTAGACTAGATGGGCCCCCAGTAGCCAGACTCTTCTTAAGTTAATTTGTGCTTTCTTCTGTCATGTGCCCTGTTCTGGGACAGGCAAGGCTGGTAGAAAAATCCATCAAAGCACTTCAAGTCCAGAGGTTGCTCTGTGGTGCCAGATCTCTGCTTCACATCAAGATGAGTTTTGTCATTGTTTGCTTCTTCAACCAAGTTTGTCTCCCAACACAGCTTACAGTTAAAATGCCCACAAACTTTCACTTATAATAGGGGCTGTGTGGGTCCACCTCTTTGGACACAGCCCAGGTTCAAGTCCATTCCAGGGGTGGGGGGTGCTGATGCTAAAGATGCCAGCATAGTAAAAGAGGATTTCCACTGATTGCAGAATCTCTGGTTCATAGCAGTTAAGAACATGAGAAGATCCTGCTGGATCTAGTCCAGCATCCTGTTGTCACAGTGGCCAACCAGATGCCTCAGTGGGAAGCCCACAAGCAAGACCCAAGTACAAGAGCAACTCTCCCCTCCTGTCTTTTTCAGCAACTGTTACTCAGAAGCAGTGTTGCCTCTGACTATGGAGGCAGAGCATAGCCATTGTGGCTAGTAGCCTTCAATAGCCCTCTCCTTCATGAACTTGTCCTTTAAAGCCATCCAGATTGGTGACCATCACTGCCTCCTGTGGGAGTGAGTTTCATAGAAAAATCATACGTTGCATGGAGAAGTACGTATTTTTATCTGACCTGAACCTTCCAACATTCAGTTTCATTGGACATCCATGAGTTCTAGTGTTATGAAAAAAGGGGGACGGACATGTCTCTATCTGCTTTCTGTATGCCATGCATCATTTTATAAATTTCTATCATGTCACCTCTTGCCTTTTCTCTAAACTAGATTGCATTTGAGGAGTTTTAACTGAGAACAGGCTGTGCAGAACTGCCCCATGCACGCTAGAAAATCTTAGGATTTCGTTGTAGTTTAGTTTTGAGACGTATGTGGTGGGGGTAGGAAAGGATGTGTCTAGATGTTTGCCCCCCAAGTAGACAGGATTGTTCCTCTCCAGTACTGGGTGGTACCAGGTGGCTTAGCAGCCCCTCTCTCCCATGCCAGGAGAGTCAAATATTATCTAAATCACCTCTTCTTTTTATTGCAGATAATCATTGGCTTGGGAAATTCCAGACCAGGTGGCTGTCATGGTGAGTGATTCCTGTTTCCACAGCATGTACCAAGCTGTGCCCGGTACTCTCTCAGCCCAATAAACAGGGCCATTGTTCTGTGACATTGAGTTGGGGAAATAAAACAGACGGTAGACTCACTCTTATCAGAGCAAGAATTATATGATAGTGCCATGGGAAGGTTCCAACAGAGCTGACAGTTGGCAACAGAAAGGTCAGGGCTGCTGGGTCCTCATAAATCCTCTTCTGCAGCCTTCGCCAACCTGGTGCCCTCCCAGTGTTGTTGGACTACAACTCCCATCAGCCCCAGCCAGTGTGCTGGGAGGGCACCAGGTTGGCAAAGGCTGTTCTTCTACATATCATAATTTCCCACTTCTGTCCTGTGGGAACTTAACCTATATATGCTTTTGTAGGGGGAGGAGTCAGTCCCCACACTGTTTTGGTTAGGTAAACAAGACAAGAGACAAGGTGGTATACGTCCTCATTTTATCCTCACTTCAACCCTGTGAGGTAGGGTAGCTGAGAGATTGTGAATGGCTTAAAATCACCCATAGAGCTTCATGGCTGAGGAGGTCCTGACTATCTCCTTAGCCAACACTCTAACCACTTCACCACACTGGCTCTCTTATACCAAATTAAGATTATTGGTTCATAGAGTCCAGCATGCCTTACTTTGAGTTGTGATAGTTCCCTTAAGCTTTCAGGCAGGGATCTTTCCCACCACCTGAGATCTTCCTTTAACTGGAGATTGAATTTAGGATCTTCCACCTACTCTGTGTGTTCTCTAGCATTGAGCTGCAGCTTTGCTAATCTCTACTGGAATTTGGTGTTGCCCACTGGCAACAGGTAAGCAACAGACATAATAGCCACCATTCTGAAGAAATATAGCACACCTCACAATCTCTGTGCTTTTGCTACTATGGCTTTCAATGAGCTATTTGGAGCCCAGCTGAGTTATTTGGAGCCACAACCACTGGTATATCCCTTTTTGTGATGGCATTTAACAGCTGATATTCTTTGGCTTTAGGAAGGAAACCGGGGAACTATCAAAGGAGCTTCCAACTTCAGGGCAGACGAGGATGCCCAGAAACTTCGTAAGGCCATGAAGGGACTAGGTGAGTCTCTGCCCCCCCCCTCTCTGATGGGGTGGGGAACTTCAAGACCAGGCATTAGAAACCAGTGGCCCTCCAGACCTCTCTGTCTGGCCCTTGGGGCTCTCCACAGACCACAACTCTTGCCAGCCTTGCTCTGTACCCTTCCTGATGCTTTTGCCTGCCTGGAGTGTGTCATTGGCTTGTGACAATTACCTCTTGCTTGCGTGAATGGAGGTAGGTATATATTTATATAAGTCTCTCACTTTTACATTGTGGCTGGAATGCTTTTGCCTCCACAAGGGAATGCGGCCCTTGAGCTGGAAAGTGTTCTGTGTCTCTCATGAGACACTCATTATTTTTCTTCTGTCTCAGGTCAGTGGTTCTGCAGGCTTTGGGCTAATAGCCATGGGATTTAAACAGTTTTAACAGAGCAAGCCATTAGTTCTGTATCAAGGGCTGTCAAAATGGCCTTGGTTATCTTGCATCTATGTACTGTATACATAAAAAGAAATTATCCATAGAGAATGGTCCGTCTAGCATGGTCGCTGTCTACTCTGATTGCCATTGGCTCTCCAGGGTATTGGGCAGAGGTCTTCCTTTCTTTGATGCTCAGTCCTTTTAACAAGAGGCGTGATGGATTAGACCTGGATCCTTCTGCATGCAAAGCAGGCACTCTAGCACAGAGCATTCACATCTGCCACTCAGTTCTACAGATTAGAGTTGCGGTGGAAAGGCAGGAATTGCCTGCCAAGCTGTGTTCCCTCCACCAATCTGCTCAGCAGAATTTTGGACCCCATTGTGCCGTAAGGAGAGTCTAGAAACAGTCAAGGTGCATCACACCAAAGACATAGGTGGACTTGCAGGTGACTTCCAGGAAGGTGGCCAAGCCACACCCTTAAAGGAGAGTCTTATTTATCATTGAGGCTCTCAAAACTGAAAGTGTCCTTTTTTAAAAAAATAAACTGAACCCCCGGGGTTCAAGGAGG
The DNA here is from genome assembly GCF_965112155.1 of Podarcis liolepis. Taxonomy (NCBI): domain Eukaryota; kingdom Metazoa; phylum Chordata; class Lepidosauria; order Squamata; family Lacertidae; genus Podarcis; species Podarcis liolepis. The sequence goes on along the minus strand of NC_139561.1, from coordinate 5,964,778 downwards.
ACTAGAGCAGTGTTTTTCAACCACTGTTCCGCGGCACACTAGTGTGCCGCGAGATGTTGCCTGGTGTGCCGTGGGAAAAATAAAAAAATTCGGAAGATTTTTTTCCCCCCGTAAAAGTCAAATTAGGTCCTAATCTATCCCTCGAGCGCCTCTTGTCCGTTATTGTGACGCATGAAGCGTGTTCCCGCCCACTCCCCGCCCTCCCTTGCTTCTCTCTCTCTCTCTGTGACGCTCTCCGCCGCTTCCTGCTGGGCATGCGCAGCTCGCCTCGCGCTTCCGTTCCGGCCCCTCCTTCCCCTGACTACCCCGCCGCTCTGTTCCTTTCTCTTTCTCGCGTGTCAGAGAGTGGCGGCGCTAGCGCAGCGGTTCCCTCAGGGCTGACGGAGGGCTCGAGGAGGAGGAGGCAGGACGTGGAGGCGGAGAAAGCGGCGGCGGCCACCCCCCACCTCCGGCTCCAGGCCCGCATAGAAAGCTGAGGGGGAGAGATAGATAGAGGTGGCCGGCGGCGACCACGACCAACCGCCACAGTAGTTGTAGCGGCGGCGGCGGCGAGCAGGGACTCCCGCTCTCTCTCCGTCGTGTCTCTCTCTCTCTCTCCCGGGCCCGTCCGTTGAGTCTCCCGCGCGCCTCGGCTACAAGATGAGCATCGAGATCCCGCCGGGTCTGACTGAGCTGCTGCAGGGCTACACGGTGGAGGTGCTGCGGCACCGGCTGCCGGACCTGCTGGCCTTTGCCACCGAGTACTTCGCCAAGCCGCGCTCTCCTTCCTGCCTCGCTTTGCTGCCTCCTCCCCCCCCCACCCCCAAAGCTTGGAGGTTCCCCGGCGCCGACCCGCAGGTTTGACCCCCTTCTCACACCTGTTCGCGCTCCTTGCACGGAATGGGGCAGATGGGGAGGAATGGGGCTCGCCGCTGCCTCTGCTCACCCTCCCCCCCTCCCCCGGCGGTCCCGCGATTCTTGGCTTTTTGGCGGTTGGCACAGAAGGAAGGCAAGGGGGAGGGGAAAAAATTGAAACTTACACTTTCGTGCGTCCCTCCCGGCATGACGCTGCGCGCTGACATCACGGGGCTGTAATGGTGGTGTGCCTCGAGATTTTTTTCATGAAACAAGTGTGCCTTTGCCCAAAAAAGGTTGGGAAACACTGGACTAGAGAATAGCTTATTCATAGCTCCACAGAAGATAAGTGTGATTTCATAGAAATCTGTATCCTAATGGATCTAGGACATGACAGCTGCGACTTGGTATAGAAAAAAAGAAGAGAGGAAATTTAATTGCCAAATGCCCTAATAACCTGGCTACAATGTATCTTCCCTATTTAATGACTAGTGTTTTCCCATTGGAAGAGAGCAGAGCTGGGGTTCCCAATAGCTCCCTTGGTGGTCTTGCACAACCTCACCCCACTAGTCTCTGTATTGACCCATGCTCAGTCCCCTTCTTAGGCTGTATGTGCATCAATGTGTAAACTAGTGGATGTGCATGTGTGTCTGTGAGCATATTTACACTTCTAGAGATAATTGCTGCTTCCCAGCTTGTCAGTAGTTACCATGGTAAATTGATGTCATTGTCTCTCCACCCCCACGCGGGTTTTCTTGCTTGAATTTCAAATAAGTTGGTTGCTTTTCTTGCCTCAGGTACAGATGAAGATGCCATTATTGACATTTTGGTTAACAGGAATTTGGCCCAACGGCAGGAGATTAAGATAGCCTACAAATCCACTATTGGGCGGGTAGGTACATTGAATAGGAACTATGTACTTCCCTGGTTCTCTCTTCTCCCTGCTCCCCACCTCTAGTTTTTGAGATTTTAGAAGTTTTATAGTTTAAAATCTGTCATGGCAAGTATTTATTTTTTTACAGATCAGCCTATAATGCTTCACCTGCCCAAAAGACTGTGTCCTCCCTTGAGTCTGCTTCCCCCTCACCTGTGGTTTCCGCAACTTTTAAATAGCCACTCACTTAGTCACCTGTGATGAATAGGAATACTTTTCAAGCAAAGAGAAAAAGCATGATTTCTTTCTCTTCCCCAGTCCTCTGCACGCTTATTTTATTTAAAATGATCTTAAATCCCAATACAGTGGTACCTCGCAAGACGAAAAACGCGCAAGACGAAAGAGTTTTCCTTTTTTTGAGTCGTTCTGCAAGACGAATTTCCCTATGGGCTTGCTTCGCAAGACGAAACGTCTTGCGAGTTCTTGCGAGTTTGTTTCCTTTTTCTTAAAGCCGCTGAGCCGCTAATAGCCGTGCTTCGCAAGACGAAAAACCGCAAGACGAAGAGACTCACGGAATGGATTAATTTCGTCTTGCGAGGCACCACTGTATTACAAAAAAGTCAGTAAAATCAAAGATACAATAAACTGCTCCAGCACTGAAGAAAAACAAGTTCTGCAGTTGAAAGTGTATACAGAAGAGGAGCCTGCTAACGAGTCTTCAGGCTGGCAGTCCAAAAATGTGAAGGAGCGGAAAGGTCATTTTTCTTCTTTAGCTGACTACAGATCAAGCGAGGGGGTGGTCAAACAGACCTCATCCTGGTAGGGAATTCCACAGGGAGCATGAACACTTAAAAGACCTTCTCCTCTGCTTGGGGTCCAGGGAAAATGGCAGGCTCATACGACCACATAGGCCTAGCGCAGTTGGAAGTCAGCAGGCAGGCTAGTTAAAAACGTATCTAATTTGGGGGAATTTATTTGCAAGGCTAGGCTGAATGTTGGACAGCAGAGCAGGGGTTAAGTGTCTCATCAGCTGTGCATGTGCTCTGGGGCCTTTGGCCTTTGGCAAGTCACACAAGTGCAGTTTCGTTTGCCCATTTGGAAAATGGGACTATTAAAAACCTCAAGCGCAGTTTAACCTCAGAGGCCTGTAAAGCACTGATCAGATTCTAAGTATGGTGAACTATGTTTAATAAAAGTAAGTAGCAAAGGTAGCAGTGAGTGCTCATAGTTCTGAGGGCTTTGGGAGGTAATAAAGGAATATTCCAGTGATGCTTACAAATGATTAATATGCATACATCAGTCACCATCCATAAAAATGAATTTACAGGTCCCCTCCATTGGCAGTGATGTTAATAATTGGCAGACGTTCTCAGCCTGTAGTACAAATATTTGTCTTAAGTAAACCTCTGTGAATCCAGACTATAAAATTCTTTGGAGTAAACCCCATTTTTTCTTGTTTGGCTAATGACCTCAAAGCAGTATGAAACAAGCTGTTCTTGTTTTTTTGTTTAAAGAAAGAAAAGGTTGGGTTCTTCCTCCCCACTCCCGGGGGGGGGGGTGGTCACCTTATTGCATTCCTGTTAAGCCAAGTGGAGGAGCTCCACTCTCACTAACTTTTCTTACCTCTGATGTGCTTAAAAGCACATTTTCACAGTTGCTTCTCTGTGAGATATTCACCCAAAACATGTCTTTCCCCAACAGGATTTGATTGACGACTTGAAGTCTGAGTTGAGTGGGAATTTTGAAAGGGTTATCATTGGACTGATGACACCCATCACTCTGTATGACGTGCAGGAGCTGAAAAGAGCTGTCAAGGTTTGCAAAGGCTTGTAACAGAAGCCCAAGTATGAGTGGACTCTGCCCAATAAGCAGAATTCCTACAGTATTGTCATGTAAAATTGGGTGGGACGTAACTGCGGTCTGCACACAGATCACGTGACTGGAATGCACATTTTGCTGGACAGGGCCTGGTTTCCAGAGTATGTGGTACTAGGATCATGGAATCATAGAATGGTAGCCTTGGAAAAAGAGACCCAACTGGTCAAATAGTCCAATCCTGTGCAATGCAGGTATCACAGCCAGGAAGGAGAGATGGGAAGGGAAACAGAACTTCCAGTGGGTTCCGATAAAACCATGTTGCAGCCAAAGAAAAGTTGCCCTGGAGCAAGCTGGATGGGTCTGCTTTGGGTGTGATGAATTCCGGCTACAGGGCCCCACCACACTGGTGTTTGATAGAGGGTGCATTCTGCAACATGCTCTTGACACAATAATAGTGCCCTGGTGGTGGATTTATTCCTCTTTCACCTGTGCTGGGGTGCTTCCCCGTGCATCTGGACTATGGCACAACAGAAAAAGGAGAAGAATAAACCGGAATGTTTGTGGTATAAAAAGTAATCTGATTTCAGCAGATATGCTGATGTGCACTGTCTGGAAGTGAAGCAGAGAGACCACCCCAAAATATTTGCAGGCACACGCCATCATCAATGTGCGGAAAAAAGGGCAGAACCCTCTGAGCAGAATGAAAACCACCGTAGAATGAGCACTGCTGCATTCTCATCTGTTTTAAAGCCAGTGGGTACTTTCCCACCCCCCATCTTTGTGTTTCTCTAAGTTGTTGGGTTTTTTTTCAAAGAAAGGACTCCTTGGGGAGGTTCAGCATTTAAATCCTGCCTGCATTGGGATGAGAACTCTCCCTTTCTCCCTAATGAAAATAAAAAAATTCCTTCCAGTAGCACCTTAAAGACCAACTAAGTTAGTTCTTGGTATGAGCTTTCGTGTGCATGCACACTTCTTTAAGGTGCTACTGGAAGGAATTTTTTTATTTTGACTATGGCAGACCAACACGGCTACCTATCTGTAACATTTCTCCCTAATGGTCATTCTGTTCATGTTCTCTGTCTGTTTCTCTCTCCCTCTCTCTCTCTCTCTCTCTCTCTCTCTCTCTCTCTCTCTCTCTCAGGGGGCTGGGACAGATGAGGGCTGCCTCGTAGAAATATTGGCTTCTCGTACCAACCCGGAAATCAGACTGATTAATGAAACCTACAAACATCGTGAGTATAAAGAGATGTTTGTGAGTTTCTTCCTGTGGTATTTGCTTGCGTGGGAGAACTTGGTGTTAGGATGTGCCCAGATCTGTCTAGAAATCTTCCTTCCTGAATCGGCTGCCTGAGGTAGTTACCTTGTCGTGTGGTGGGAATGAACGCGACTCTAATTTCTCAGTACTCTCTGGAGTACTTTCAGTAACCCTACCCCGCTATAGCCATTGTGTCTTGGCTTTCTTGACAGAGTATGGGGTTAGCCTTGAGGACGACATCGTCTCGGACACCTCCTCCATGCTCCGGAGAGTGCTGGTGTCTCTTTCCACTGTAAGTAATCAGGTTGGCAAAGGCTGCCTTATGGCAAGCTTTCACAACCACCTCTCCCTCATTTCTTTCTTTGTCAATATTTAAGGCAGACATGCTATGAACCACTTGCATGATGCTTGTCCATCGGGACCCCTTGGTACAGACTCTTTACATCCAAGGGCATTTTGCTGCCTTGGAATCTCCCCTCATTTAAGCTGGATACATTGGATCAGTGGTTCCCAAACTTTTTGGGACACACTTTTTGGGGGAATGAGTTCCATAGACTCATCTCCAGTGCCCCCTACCCTACCCTATAAAAAAGCATTATTCAGAATAGTGGTTTACATGACCAAAGGATGATAATAACAAAATGAAATTCAAAACAGTAACAATTAATTGCACACTTATTCAAAATCCAATTAAAACTGTTTAGTTTAATTAATTCAGCAAAATTGATGAACTTGATCCAGTGATACCAGTTTTTCAAAGTCTGATAGTCATTGACACCTACAGTGCCCCGCTAGGAAATTCCCACCCCCTGCATTAGACTGAATTTAACCTATGCCTCTTGTTTCCAGGGCAACAGAGATGAGAGCAGCTATGTTGATGAGGGCCTGGCCGTGCAAGATGCCCAGGTCTGTAGCTCTTTGCACTTGGGGAACAGATCTTACTGCAGAAAAATACCACATTGGGGCAGCAGCTTATATCACAGTTGCCTCCTTCAGGGGAGTGAGTTCTTCTAACCCAGGGCTATTTCTCTCTGCTGTGATTTTAAACAATGTGTGACATAAGCTCCACCTTTTTACCTACTTGGAACTTGTCTGGGCTATTGGATGCCGCAGCCAAGCTCTTGTTTAGACCTCCCTTATCCCCTCACAGGCTCTGCTTCCCTCCCAGGTTTCCTTGTCCTTCTGCACTGACCTTTTAAAAATTGATACCTTTTTATCTGCACTTCTCATTTTCAGTGTCTGTACGAAGCTGGGGAGAAAAGGTGGGGCACTGATGAGGCCCAGTTCATGAGTATCCTGTGCTCAAGAAGCAGAAACCACCTTTTGAGGGGTAAGAGGCTGAACATTTTGGATGGTTGTTGTACAGAGACTCCCCCTGGGCATCTGGGATGCTTTCAGAATATGTGCAAAGGGGAGGGAGCCCTTTCTCGTACATATGCCAAGAGGGTAGGAATTTAAAGTGTCTCTTTACCACACTTAAGTGTAGGAAATTTCATCATCGTCAACCTGAGTTTATTTGTATGCTGCTTTTCCATGGTAAAACCAAGCTCAAAGAGGTTCAGAACCACACACAGACTAAAATATAACAGCATTTCAAGGTAATGCATCAACAATGACAAAACATAACACAAGTTTTTTTTAAAATCACATTAATATCAATCAGGCAAACAAACATCTCATTTTAATAAACACTGAAACAATGTCTAACAATAAAATATAGGACATTCAGAGGCCATTTCTTAGCAATGGCAAAAGGGAAGCTAAAAAGCAAGCATGTGATTTGCCACATGACAGTTGGAGGTTTGTAGTCTAAGCAAAGGCAGTAACATGACTCTTAAGGGTGGAGCCAGCCCTGGCGTGACTTCTAAGGATGTGTAACCAGCCCTGACAGATACTCTTACTACAGTTTCCTTTTGGGACTCTTCCCAACTTAATTTCTTTCTCCTATGGAGGAGCGTACATGAGATGCTCTTCCGGATTGCAAAATTCATACAGCATTTATATGCTGCCATAGTGTCTTTCTTTCATGCCCATGGAAACTTGCATTGGCATGAACCCCACGGATTTCCTGGGAAGGAGATCTGTATCTTCCTGTTTTTTTGCTCCACCGGTTCTTACAGTAAGAGTTGGCTTCAAGACAAGTCTGCTGCATTTGCTTTGCTACCACCTGTTGGCGCTTGTCTTTCATTCACTCTGTGGGTTTTTAATCCTCCTCCTCCTTCTAGATAAATGAAAGTTTGTGAGCCCAGTGAGCAGTATGCAGAGCACTGTAGCTCGGAAGATGTGCAAACACAAGCAGCTTCCTGAACCTTTGAGGGCCTTTTGCATTTTTGCCTTTTAAGCTCGATCCAAAAATGGATTGCCTTGGCCAAACCTTAATTAATTGATGGGGCTGTAAAGTAAGGACACAGTTTGAGACTACACTAATGTAGACTGAAAAAAGGCCAAATATGGAAGGTTGTCTTTCCTTTTAATACCTACAATATATAGAAACCTTTTTTTAAAAAAACTTAAGTCCTCACACACACGGTTTTAGAAACCCCCGTGTCTGTTCAACCCAACTTGCCACTGCACAATATTTCTTTTTTCCTTTTTCTTTAATTCTTTCAACATATACAACATCACAGAGATAAATTAGGTACTATATCACCAGAAGCTGGTGTTTAGGCAATACGTGCAGTTCTTATCCCAGACTACTTTTTGTACAGAAGGCAATAAATAGTTTATTAAGCAAAAAGTTTTATAATGTGAGGGGAGCTGTCTGTTTTTGTTTTTAGCTATGTACATAATGAAACTGTGCTATTCATTTACAAAAGAGACTTTATGTTTCAAGCTTTGTGCCAATTTTATTATTTTTCTACAAGTGCTGTTTGCCACTTTGTTCTACCAATTTGTCAGAGAAACACTAAGTTCCTCCAGAATCTTGTTGTTATGCACCTGGGTGCTAGGAGAAGAGAATTTACTAAAAGTTAAAACTGTATAAGTTAATACTGTCTCCCATAAATGGATTGAGAAGAGCCAGAGACATTTTATCCAGTAAGTGGTTTTATTTGAACAAATACTTCATCCCAGAACTGAGCCACTGAGCGACATGCCATTTTTACACCTCTATTATTGAGGCCAAGATCAATTTAAAAGGAAATTTTATCCATATTGAAATCAACACCTCTTTACTGATGCTAATCTGCCAATCAGCTTCCCATATCTCCTATAAACCATATGCTATGTCCATGTTTATTTGGATCAACACGTTATACAGTCTAGACAATAGAATCTGTTCTATCTCTTTAGCAGAGTTCAACTGTAATCCAAAGGGGAAACTGATGTGGTTTGGTGTATCGAATTTTCACAGCAGCCAAGGGATTCTGCATTCCTTGAATTGAAATTTCTACAAATCCCTTGGGAGTGGCTGAGGTTGTGTAAATAATGTCAGAGTTTGTTTAAACCTGCACTGTGGAGGAGTAAAGGGAAAATATTTCTACTGAACTGCCATTTTCTTATTTTAAAATAATCATAAGCCAAATATCAGAAACCTGGGAACTTCCCTGATGTTCTATGTTCTAGCTCATCTAAGCAGCAAAACAGAGGGCAATTTTAAGTGCTGTCGCCAGTGCTTGTCCTACTCAGAGTAAAGTCATTTAAACTAATAGACATAGCTAACTTTTGTCAATTAATTTCAGTGAGTCTACTCTTAGTAGAAATTAGTTGAATAAAACCCTAAATATGTGGGCTTCTAGATTTGGCACCTTTTTTACTTTTAATTTGCTAGTAAAACCCTCCTTCTGCTTTCCAGTGTTCGATGACTACAGGAAGATTGCTAACAAAGACATTACGGAGAGCATTCAATCTGAAATGTCAGGAGATCTTGAGGATGCCTTGTTAGCGATAGGTGAGTCATTTACTGAGCTGCTGAAATGAAACGGGGGATGGGATGGTCTTGTGGGGCAACTTGAAAGAGCTATGGAGGTGCCTTGCAATGATAGTCTTGGTTTCTGCACCCTTCTCTCAAGAAGTCCAATAAACGCTACATGAAGATTATCCAGCAGCACCGTGAGATAGGCTTGACTGAGATAGTTTGGCTCAGGTCACCCGGTGAATTTCATGGCTTATGCCCAGGATAGTTAATGCAATGCCTCCTTCCATGTGAGCCTTCAAAGCTCCTTAATATCTGCAGGGGAGACTTTCCCCCGCATTCTGGTAACAGTTTGTTCAAACGTGAGAAATCGCTTCTTTGGTCACATCCAGACTGGAACTCCCTGTCTTGGGAGGTTAATTTGCCCCCCCCCCCGACCTTCCATTGTCTGCTGAAGGTGTTTTTATTCTAAAGCCTTTTGGCCTGCTGGGCAGGTATACAGTGGTGCCCTGCAAGACGAATGCCTCGCAAGACGAAAAACTCGCTAGACGAAAGAGTTTTCCATTTTTTGAGTCGTTCCGCAAGACAAATTTCGCTATGGGCTTGCTTCGCAAGATGAAACGTCTTGCGAGTTCTTGCGAGTTCTTGCGAGTTTGTTTCCTTTTTCTTAAAGCCGCTAAGCCGTTAATAGCCGCTAAGCCGCTAATAGCCGTGCTTCGCAAGACGAAAAAACCGCAAGACGAAGACTCGCAGAACGGATTAATTCCGTCTTGCGAGGCACCACTGTATTAGTGTAAAGCTGTTTTTGTCTCCAAACTGATACTGTGGCATTTCTTTGTTTTACTGATTTCATCAATATCTGTTAGAATTTAGTATTTGCAAAGGGTCGTTGCAATAGAATGATTTATAACTCACCCCCTTTAGCAAATAATGATCTGACTTTCACGTAACCATAGCAAAAAAACAAACTATGATTTAACGTGAACAAAATTAATGCTGAACAAGTTGGAACAAATCTGGGTTACAGATCATGGTTTGTTTGGAGAGAACTAGCACTTGAGGCAAAATGGGTTCGGGCATTTTATAATATACCGTATGTATTTTAATGGATGTGTTTTCTGTGTTGTTTTAATTCTGTTAAGAGTTTAATTACTTTTAAGCAATTATCTTTTATATATTTTTAGCTTTTTGTATTTTATCTGCGTTGTTTTAATTTGTCTAAGCCGGCTTGAATCCTGATCTGGGGAAAAGGCAGGATATAAATAAATATTATAATAAAGGTAAAGGTACCCCTGACCGTTAGGTCCAGTCGCGGACGACTCTGGGGTTGCACGCTCATCTCGCTCTATAGGCCGAGGGAGCTGGCGTTTGTCCGCAGACAGTTCTGGGTCATATGGCCAGCATGACTAAGCCGCTTCTGACGAACCAGAGCAGCGCAAGGAAACGCCGTTTACCTTCCCGCCAGAGCGGTAGAGCGGTAGTCTCGTAATCTGGGGAACCAGGTTTGCGTCTCCGCTCCTCCACATGCAGCTGCTGGGTGACCTTGGGCCAGTCACACTTCTTTGAAGTCTCTCAGCCCCACTCACCTCACAGAGTGTTTGTTGTGGGAGAGGAAGGGAAAGGAGAATGTTAGCCGCTTTGAGGCTCCTTAAAGGGAGTGAAAGGCGGGATATCAAATCCAAATTCTTCTTCTTCTTTTGAACTGCTAGGTGGGCAGGAGCTGGGACCAAACAATGGGAGCTCACCCCGTTGCGGGGATTCAAACTGCCTTCCACTCATCAAGCCCTAGGCTCTGTGGTTTAGACTACAGCGCCACCCATGTCCCTGTAATATAATAATAGTAAATAATAAATGGTGACAACCCAGACTCCTCGGAGCTCCCTGGACAAGCTAAACTCCTGTTTCCTTGGAAGAAGGCAGCAGCAGAGCGAGAATCAACGCTTCTGTTTCAAAATAAAACCATAATTTTTCTTTTAAACTGTAGTTCAATGTGATGTTTGAACTTGGCCAATAATAATACCATGACTGATCAGGGATTTGAATCTATGACTTCCCAGGCCAGGTCTGACCCTCCAGCTCATAGACTCATAGAAGTGTAGAATTGGAAAGGACCCCAGGGGTCATCTAGTCCAGCCCCCTGCAATGCAGGAGTCTCAACTAGATCATACATGACTGATGGCCATCCAACCTCTGCTTAAAAAGTTGGACTCCAATTCCAAGCAGTCACAGCCAGCATATGCACCGGTTGGGGATGCTGGAAGTTGTAGTCTAGCAACCTCTGGAGGGCAACAGGTTTCCCCCACCCTTATTCTAGAGAGTCCTTCATGCATTCTCACTGGATAATGGCTGCTGATGAAGGGACTCCTATGTTGGGCAGTTTCCTCTTGGCCAAGTACAGTTGACACCACACTTTTTCTTCAAAAATGCAGGCCCTCTGTTTGCTTGAAAAACTACCATATTTTTCGCTCTATAACACGCACCCGACCATAACACGCACATAGTTTTTAGAGGAGGAAAACAAGAAAAAAACCATTCTAAACGAAACAGTGGATGTATGATTTTTGTGGTTCATGCTGTGGCCACAGACATGTGATCTGACAGTGAGTTTGGAGTAGCCCAATGCAAAAATCCTGAGGATCCATGTGGATCCATGCTTTGTAACCAGGTTTTTACACCACTGCAGCCCCAGGCAACAGTGGGTGTGTGATTTTTTTGGTGCAAGATGTAGCCATGGACATGCTATGTGATCTGATGGTGAATTTGGGGTGACCCAGTGCAAATCCTGAGGATCCATGTGGATCCGTGCTTTGTAACCACGTTTTAAGTGGGGAGGGAAGGAAAAGCACTCAAGGGACAAGGAGCACGCGTGGGGTGGGTGGAGAAGGATGCTGCTAATAATGCAGAAGAGGGGTATAAGGGGAGAAGGCTCCTCTCCTCTCCCACTTTGCTCCTTTAAAGCAAGCAGGCTCTGCTTTTCTTCCTCCTCCCCGCTCATCCCCGGCTTAGCGAGCTGAAAAACTTTGCTGCTATGTAGCGAGCTGAGTGGGGAGAAGAGAGGGACAGAGAGCCTGCTTGCTTTAAAGGAACCAACCGGACAGGAGCCGCTTACACTCGTGTAAGCGGGTCCTTTCCTCTCCCGCTTTGCTCCTTTAAAGAAGCAGGTTCTCTGTCCCTCTCTCCTCCCCACTCAGCGGCTCTTTTCTCCCGCTTTGCTGTTTCAAAGCCAGCCATGGAGGAGGGAAGGAAGGGGAACCATGGATCCTCTGCTCACGACTGCAGCAGATCCCCCCCGCCACCCGTAGGCATTCCCTCCATAACATGCACAGACATTTCCCCTTACTTTCTAGGAGGAAAAAAGTGAGTGTTATGGTGCAAAAAATACGGTATATTCCTTGATCATGAGCTTGTCTGGGTCCAGCTCTCTTTTCTAGCTTTGCTAACCTCGCTTCCTTTGTTTTTCTCCTTGCAGTAAACTGTATAAGAAATAGGCATGCCTACTTTGCTGAAAGGCTGTACAAATCCATGAAGGTAAATGGGGCAGGGGAGGGAGAAAGGTTTGAATGGGCCTTGTTTGTTTGTTTGTTTGTTTGTTTGTTTGTTTGTTTGTTTGTTTGTTTGTTTGTATGCAAAAACCGAGTGACCAGTTGCTTGTTTTCTCTCCTCCCCCCCCCCCCATCAAGGGTTTAGGGACAAATGACGACACCCTCATTCGAGTAATGGTCTCCCGCTGTGAGATAGACATGATAGATATCAAGGCAGAGTTCAAGCGGATGTATGGAAAGTCCCTCTACTCCTTCATTAAGGTGAGCTTGCATTTTTTTGTTCATTTGTTTCCCCATCCCATTCCAGCACCTTTAAATTCCCATGTAGGCCTCAAGCCTAATGAAGCTTTGAGCTGCTCTCTCTCATTGCTGTGAGGCTTGGGCAGGAGAATTCCCTGCAGGAACAATGTCCCCAAAGAGGCTCACACTCGTGTGAGCAGCCTGGAGCAGTGTTTAATGGCCATAGCAAAGCCAGATACAAACCACCACCATCCACAATGTTGCTCTCCAGATATATTGAACTACATCTAGTGTGGCAGCGCCTGTACTCTAGAACTCCCAGCCTCTTGAAATCAGGCGGGCACCCTGACTGCACTCTTTTTGGTGGCTGCTAAATGGTTTTTGTTTAGACAAGTAGAATGTGGGTGTATGTTTTAATCTCTTTAGTTTATTGTCGATTTTAAAACATTCAAAAGATAAAGTGTTGCTTTTACTGATAACTTTGTTTTCGTCTCCTTGTAAATTGCTTTGAGCTTTGCTTTTTTAGTCAAGTAGTGTATCAATTTTATGAAATAAATAAGGTAAATCTCCCATCAGTCTCTGTCAGCATGGCCTTATGGCGCTGGGGCTGATGAGAGCTGACGTCCAAAACCTCTGTTGAGCACCCGGTTGGGGGAGACTGCTTTAAACCATTAATCAGAAGCATGACTTGACAGTGGCTTCAAATTTCTCTTTCAGGGCGACACCTCAGGAGACTACAGGAAAGTCCTGCTCCTCCTTTGTGGTGGGGAAGACTAACAGCCCAAATGGCCTCTTGCCTTTTCCTGCACCCAGGCAGCACGTCTTGCCCACGCTGCCTGCAGTCTCAGTCTCTTGCAGTAATCCTTTTATGCCAGTTTTGCATCATGCTAACCTAGATTTTGTGTACTATAATAGGTTTGGAAATAATTTCTCCTTGGAATCATTGGCAGATAATATACGTGTGGGGAGCTCTGAATCTTTTTTGTGCCCTGGCTTCTAAAATTGGACCTGCAAACGTGTTTGTGATTTAAACAAAAAAACCCCCCACAAAACCTGGCAACTCTCAGATTTCCTGCAGGTACTCTTGACTAGGTTTCATTTGCCTATACTCCTCACTCCTGAAGGGATTGCACAGAAGGGACTGCTGACCACCTAAGTCAGCCTTCCTCACCTGGTGACCTCCAGCTGTTGCCAAACCATAACCCCCTCCATCCTTGGACGTTGACTACACACTGGTTGGAGTTGGTGGGTGTTACTCTCCAGAGGTTTTAGGCTGTATCAGGCTAGGGAATGCTAGCTTTAGTATTCTGTTGATCAGGCACATCCAACTCCCAAGAGACTGTGATCTACTCCCACTCTAAAAATACTGGCAGTGATCTACCCATTGTCATTGCCAAGAGTTGTTGAGCTTTTTGGGAGGAGGGGTTGCTCAGAGTTGTTGAGCTTTGTTTAGGGATTGATCAGGAGCACCACAGAGATCTCTTGCTTTGATCCTGTGATCAACCGGGAATGCCCCCGCGATCGACTGGTAGATCATGATTGACCTGTTGGACATGCCTGCTGTAGATTTATAAATGAAACATAGGCCTTCCTTGCAGTCTGAAGTGAAACAGAGGAAACTGCCTTATATTGAGTTAGACCATTGGTCCATCTAGCTCAGCACTGTCTACACTGACTGGCAGCAACTCCCAAAGATTCCAGAGAAGAGTCTCTCCTGGAGATTCCAGGATCTGGGACCTTCTGTATGCAAAGCAGGTGCTCTGTGGCCCTTCCCCAAAGTACATCCCCCACACAACTACACCCTCATATACAGGAGGCTGCGTAAGCATTGTTACTTAGCTTCACATGCCCACCAAAATCTGCCAGGAACAAATATTGCATAATGAAGGGGCAGTGCAGGATTTCATCCCTTGGCCTCACTATAACTGCTAGCAGAATGCCCTGTACAGTGGTGCCTCGCAAGACGAAAATAATCCGTTCCGCGAGTCTCTTCGTCTAGCGGTTTTTTCGTCTTGCGAAGCAACCCTATTAGCGGATTAGTGGCTATTAAAGGCTTAGCGGCTAAAAGGCTATTAGCGGCTTAGAAAAGGGGGGGGGGAGCGAAAAAAATCGCAAGACTCACAAGACGTTTTCGTCTTGCGAAGCAAGCCCATAGGGAAATTCGTCTTGCGAAGCGCATCGAAAAACGGAAAGCCCTTTCCTCTAGCGGGTTTTTCGTCTTGCGAGGCATTCGTCTTGCGGGGCACCACTGTACATTGTATTTCTTACCCTAATCCCCCAGAGGCCAACCACACGTTTTATTCATTTCTTAACATTCTTAGGGTCTGGTGTTTTGAAGAGGAGCCCCCGAGCCAGGTGACTTGTTCTCCTGTTGTCTTCATTTCCCCAGAATTCTTTTTGGGGCCTCAACAAATAAGGCCCCAAGGCATTCTGGGCAAATGGCAATGGCAGCAGCTGCGCTGCCTGGTGCTTGCCTTATTGGTCCGGGGCTCCCTGTAATGACCCAGCCATATCACCTTTACACAGTACCCTTTGTACACATGGCAAGGGAGACTTGCTTTTCAATCAATGTATATGGGAACTGCTGCTTGCATGAGTCGTTTTAAAAATTGTTCTTTTTAGTAAATCTGGATATTGCCAAGTCCAGCCTCTTGTTTAGTTCCCGAAGTGGGTTGAGCCTCATTCCCATTTATGTGTAGTTGATTTCAAGAATTTTGCCCTTTTTAAGAAAATAAAGTGCTTCTGGAGGGAAATTGAGGAGGGCAGTTTCAGCTTGACTGAGGTTGTAGGGAGGTCACCTCTCTACAATGCTTCTGCCTTCCTCCCAAGTTTAGCCCCTTTGCTTTACATTTTTTAAAAAAAATATGCACAATGGCTTAAAATTTCACACATGCTCTGAACAGAAAATCTGTGTCCAGAACAAAACATGTTCACAGCAAATGAATGCAATTTGGGTCCTACTCAGAATGCTAGAGCACTTATTTAAAACAAAACAATCCTCCCCTGCCGTCTTCTGTGGTGCCTTTAGAATCACAAGTTGTAAATTGCTGTGTCTGTATATATTCTGCTGCCAAAAATGTAACACCTTTTTGTGCCTTTCCTGTGAAATGCAGAAAGTTAAACAGTCTGATACGAATTCTCAGCACCAAGAGTGATAAAGGTTGACTCTTCTGAATGTGATAGAGATATGAGTGCAGGAAGCTCTGCCTTTGATTGGAGCAGAAGCATGAAAAGAAATCGTCTCCTCCGCTCTTCCACTAGAGAGCAATTCTGATCTAGGAAACAATTTATGTACAGCAGCTGGTCCAAATGTCACTCACTGCTCAGAAAGCCCTCTCATCTGTGCTTTGAAAAAAAACCAAAAACCTATCAGGTTGTGATTTACTTTCGTTTCATGTTTGTGTGAATTCTATTTTGCTTCTAAAAGAGTGGGAATTGAACCTGAGATTTGAGTCAAGTTTCAGTCTTCTAAAACTAGTTCTCCTTTAGAAGACAACCCAGACTTCTGGTTAAATGGGAAACAACTGTAAAGCCATTGCAAAAAGGTGGCAGTGCAACAGGAGGTTGAAATGGCATCATGCTACTTGCTTTCCACTCTAATAAACCAAAGATGTGTTTGCTGTAAACTTTGCTTTTTTAAAAAATTGGGGTAGAAGTCTCCTGGTAAGATGGACAAGAGAAGGCTGTACGGACTGAACACGAGGCTCTGGAAAAGCACCCTAGGAAAGAAATATTCTGTAGTGTCCCTTCACACACCAAAGGAATCTTGCTAAGAACCTAAGAAGAGCTGTGCTGGATCAGGCCAGTGACCCATCCTGTTCTCAGAGTAGCCAACCAGATGCCCCAACGGGAAGCCTAAAGCAGGACTGGAACATAAGAGCAATCTCCCCACCTGTGATTTCCTGCAACTAGCATTCAGAAGCATTGCTGCCTCTGACTGTCGGCCGAGCATCAAGGCTAGTAGCCATCAATAGCCCTCTCCTCCATGAATTTGTCTAACCTTTTAAAGCCATAGGTATTGTAGTAAATGAGGGTAGCAAATGTGATTGTTTCCCAAAAACATCCCTAAAGCTGCCCGTGCCACAGCTGGTGAGGAATTGGCAAGTTTAGAATCAAGCAACGTCTCTTTCCTGGAAACTTTACGATGGCCTGGGCGTAGCAGCATCTTTGCTTGATCCCAAAAGAGAGAACAGGCTCTAGAGTCAGCTGGAGAGTAGCAGCCACATCATACAAGAAAGTGGGGAGCATCAAAACACGGCAGAGAAAGATGCAGGTCTGTAAGGTTCTGTGGAGGAGCTTATGGGAATTTTATCATCTGCAACCATATTGTTAGTTCAGAGCCCTTGATAAAGGTACTCGTTTTAGAGAAGCAGCGACTCAGGCCCCCAAGAGGACATGGTGCTTGAGAACTCCCCGCTCTGCCAAGGTTGAGAGGCGAGTTTAAGATCTAAACTTCGGATCCAGATTTCTGAAGGAACAAAGACGCCTCCTCCCTACCCCCCTCCTTGCAAGGGTTCAGACAAGCATTTCTCGTCGCCCCTCTTTGCCTGGGTTTCTGTTGGCTACTAAGTCTTCAGTGTGCTGCAGCAACTGGTGTTTCTTCCCCTGGGTGGCAATTTTAACAATGTTTTGAATTTCTAAGGCATGAAAACTCTTCCTAGTCTTAACTGTTTGTGTCATGCCCTAGGATGAAGGTCAAGCTGGAAATACATTTAATAAATAAACCCAAACTACCCCTTCTTTGGAGGAATTGGCCACTGACAGCTCACTTTCTCTCTCTGGGGCATCATATTGACCAAGACTGCTGGGCCACTAAAGACACATGTAAATAAACAATTCAGAGGCCAAGGCTTGTCTTGGAAATAGTATTTTCCTCCAAAAATAAATAGGATACAAATGAACATAGGCGAAGTGCAAAGTTAGACAAAACTGGGTCCCCTGCAGCTGCTAATCCATTTCCTCTTCCTCCTGGCCAGGCAGGAGGCTGCTCAAACTCTCCCGCGGTGGCTCTGGCACGTGGGGATCGTATGTCCATCTGGGAAAGACCCGCTTGTAGAGGGTCATCAGCACCGTGTCCTGGGACTTCAGCTGCCCATCAAACTGACATTTCATGTGGCCATGGGTACCTGCCAGCAGAGAGGGGGAGGCAGCAGTTTAAAACACAGTTCAGAGAAAGAGATCTGCTGGCATGCTCATCATAAGCTAAGCGCCCCCATCCCCTTCAAGAGCTGGGCCTGCATACTTACCCAGAGGCTCCTTGATGTGCCCCCGGCGCCCCCACTTGGTCCGGAGCTCCACTGGCTTGAACCACAATACATCCTCTGTAGGATATGAGAGAGAACGAAGAGTAAGTGGAACTCAGCTGCTGCCCACTGATGCACATTCCAAAATGAAATTCCCCAGGCCTTGCTTTCATTCACAGGGTGCTCTGGAATACAGTGGGGTGGAAGGTGTCCATAGGATAGCACTGAACTAGCAGAACCTCCCTCTGGCTCAATATTCAGGCACTGCATTTCCAGGGGGAAATGAGTGTAGATTATTATATTTCTTTACATCCCACCTTTTCCCTGGGACTCGAGGCAGCTGACACAAAACAACACAGGAAAAACACAAAAAGCTAAAAAGCAATTGAGCTTTATTAGAACTGAAACTATATAAAACAAATCTATTAAGATACAGATAATAAAAACAGCACGGCACTATTAGAGCTCTTTCCTTAAAAAGCAGCCAGTTCCCTAAGACCTGTTGGACTAAAACAGTCTTCACTTGCCAGCAGAAGGACAAGAAAGGGAGCCAATCTAGCTTCCCTAGGGCCCTCCAGAGTCTCGGAGCAGCCACCGAGAAAAGGGCCTTCCCCGAAGATCTGAGTCTGGGTTATTCCACAGCAGCTAGCTTGCCATCCCATAGACAAACCCACCAGACTGGCAGCATGTGGACAGGCAAGGCCTGTGCTGCCTTGCAGACCCAAGTCTAGGGCATTTCCCCAGCTCCTCCCTAACAAGCAGCAGCTCTGCCAGACAGTCTTCCCTCTGGGTCCTGCCATACCTCTGTTGAAGAACATGTAGCGCACAACTGCCATCTTGCTGAGGATCTTGAATGGGTGGCCACTGAGCACCACCCGCTTGATCACCAGCCGGTCAGGGTCGACACTGAGCAGGGAGCCTGTGGCCAGGAGGCTGTGAGCTCCTGCAGAGAAACGCAATTATCAAGCGTGCTGCTGGATGGGCAACAGCGCTCAGTTCTAGGAGCCAGCTCACCGCAGCCTGTGCAATAAATGCAGGCTTCACCCAGCCAACAAAACAGTAGTAGCATTGCGCCACTTTTCAAGTGGGGAAAGATATCAATAGTAACCAGCTGGCATCTATGGCGAGGGGCTGGAAATGCTCTTGGCTCAAAGCCAAAGTCGTCAATCCTTTTCTGCTACCCGTGCTAAAAAAAGGAAAGGAAAAGGAACACCCACCCACACATCACAGGGACCAGTCAACAGCACCAACACAAATATTTAAAAACTGCAGCAGTGCCACCAGTAAATAAGACAGGGTAGTTCAAACAGACAGCTGTTCTCAACGAGCCAAGTAGATTCCAAGTTGCTGTCAAAACAGCAGTTCCTAAACTTTTTCAGGGCCACTGCCCATTTGTTCCATAAACTCACCCCCCAGTGTCCCCAAAGCTACAAAAATCATTACTGCATGAACCAGTAAGGAAGACAGTAACACAATAAAATTCAAAACACATTTATTCAAAAAACCAATTCAAACTATTTGGTTCAATGAATTCAACAAAACCAAGGGAATTGATGCAATGATACCAGCTTTTCAAAGTCTTGGGACACCTCTGCTGCCCCCGCTCTGCCTCTTAGTGCCCCCCAGGTAATCCCACCCCCAGGGGGCGATACTGCCCACTTTGGACACCACTGCTGTAGACAACCTTCCCCAGTCCATCACCTGCTGGCTGCTTCAGACTACGCCTCCCATCAGCCCCAGTCAGCACAACTGTAGTCCAAAGCATTGGGAGGGCGGCAGGCTGGAGCAGGCTGCTGCTCATGGGCAGGAACTGAGGCAGCAGCAGGAGAAGGCCCAGGGCTGACAACCCACCTGCCCCAAAGGCCCTCCCCCTAATGCCAAACTCACCATTGCTCTTCTGTCTGAAGAGCAGGACAGAAGCAGGTGGGAAAGTGATGGGGCCGTAGATGGTGGCGACCGTGGCGGTGTCTGCCCGCAGAAACTGCTCCAGTTTGTGCTTGTCAGCTGAGGGAAGGAAAGCACACCGTCAGCCCCTGCCCTGGAGCCGCAGGAAGGTCTCTTTCACCAATCCTCAGCTCCTTTGTGGAATGACAAGGCTACAGAGCTCTGTCCAGGAAAGCTCCCAGGGACAGAATGGAAAGCTGTGGCTGCAGCCTCTGCCACTGAAGGACCAGCCTCACCTTGCTCCCCTTTTCCTGGGAGCATCAGGAAGGAGCTGCCTGGCACTCAGACCGGTCAAGCAAGTGCGTCTGTCTGGCTCAGGGCAAGTAGCTGAGTGATGCCCCAGGCAGCACTGAAGCCCAGGATGATGCAGCTAGAAAGGTAGCCGGGGCCTTCTGCATCCCAGCCTGAAGGTCCACCTGGTCTACCTTCCAGTGGTAGGTGGAGCAACAGATGTGAGTCTTACCTTTGGCTTATCATTGGCTAGCAGGCTATATAGTATTCCAACCATGCAAACATCACACACACACAAACACACTTCTTTGTCCAGGCAAACAATGTAGTGCAATTGCACCTCACACCCACCCCTTACTTGCAAAAATTGAATTACATGCATTCTGGTGGCACCCTTCCAGGCAACAGCTGCAGTGGAGGAAGGAGAGAGACTAGGACAGAACAAAGGAGGGAGGCAGGCAGGGGAAGAAGAAATAATTTTCTCTGCTCGGCAGACAGATGGAGGTGCAAGCAGAAGATAAAGGCTGAAATGGATCTGCAGCAGCTGCCTGCCTCTTTGCTCCCTTCTGCAGCCAAGGGAGCAGCATTTAGTCACCTGACAAGTGGAGACACAGGGACGTCCTCCACATGGGGTTCCCCCCATTGCCAGCCAGCAGCTTTTGGCTATGTGCAATTTTGTGTACATTTGCTGCTCCTGCAACAGAAGCCTCATGTGAGATGCATTTGCACTATACATTCCAGGTCACCCAAAGTATTCAACGACGGCACAACACAGGGCTGGGGCATCTGAAGACCCACTACCCTGTTCCACATGTTCAGCATAGGACTTTCACCAAGACTTCTCTGGACACACACACTCACAGAACCAACTGCAGGGGCCCAAACAGGAAGCCTGGGGCACAGGAGGGGGGAAACGCTCATTCACCTGAACTGTGCTGGGAGTAGAGCGGGGAGGCTCGGAAGCGGCGGAAGCCGCAATGGACAATCACCTCCTCCTTAGACCGGACGGGCTCGCTGTCACCCGGCTGGCGTCTCACCAGGAGGTTGAGCACAGACATCTGCAGAGAGCGCGGAGAAGAAAAGGGGAGGAAAAGAGGGAGCCTTAGGAATAGCCCAAACTCACACCCAAGGCAGGCAAGAGAAGCCTCTGATCACCAAATGATTGTCAGGTGTCATAAGAACAGAACAAGATCCTGGCTGCAGGATCAGGCCAAAGGGGGCCCATCTGGTCCAGCATTCTGTTCTCACAGCGGCCACACGGCCCTGGGAAACCTGCAAGCAAGACAAGAGCACTTTCCCCTCCTGTGGTTTTCAGAAACTGGTATTCAGAAGCACTGCTGCCTCCAACTGGGGAGGCAGAGCAGACCCATTGTGGCTGGTAGCCATCGATAACCCTCTGCTTCATTAATTTGTCTAATCTTCTTTTAAAGCCATCCAGGTTAGTGACAAATCACTGTGGGAGGGAGTTCCACAGTTTAACTATGCACTTCTGAAAAAGGACTTTATTTCATCTGTCCTAAATCTTACATTCTGCTTCATTTACATTTACATTTTGCTTCATTTGGATGTTCACAAGTACTTGTGTTGAGGGGGGGGGAACTTTTCTTTATCTACTTTCTCCATGCGATGCTAAATTTAACAAGCTTCTATCATGTCTCTTCTTACTTGCCTTTTCCTTAAACTAAAAAACCCCAGATACTGCAACCTTTCCCCTTGATCATTTTGGTTGCCCTTCCAACGTTAGACAGGTTCAGACATTGTGATGAAAAGCTGTCAGCTTAAGTGAAAGGGGCACAGCACAGCTGGGTGTGGCCAGGACCCCCAAATTGCTCCCCTCCCCATTCACCTTTTGTTCGTAAGGAAGCAGCGTGAAGAGCAACAGAGGCACCTGCTGCTGGAAACTCTCCATGACCGAGATGGGGACACTGCAGATGTGCAGCGTGACATAACAGCCGACCTGCAAGAAGGGAAGACAGAGGGTGAAAGAGCGAACCTGGCAGCGCTTGAAGCAAAGTAGGAAATGGTGGGTTCAGAAAGCAGGAAGGAGCAGAAACTCTACCCATCAGCAAACAGGTACCGGAGACCAGAAAAGGACTGTAAGCAATTTGGAAACACCAGCCTTTACCAAGCTGGTCAACCAAGATGGCCATACGATGCTGATGCGAGCTGTCCTTCAAAGCATTTGAAGAGCACCAGATTGGCAAAGGCTGCCCCAGACAACTAAATGCCAAGAGCTGGTTTAAATGTGCACAGACTCATTGCGTGTGAAACCCCAAGCAATGGATCAGGACGGGCAAGGCCTCACCACCCCCGCTTTCTCTAAAGCAGGGGTGGGCAGCCTAAGGCCCTCCAACCGTGGCTGGCCAACAGCTCCCATTCACCCTGCCTACTAGCTGCGGCTGACAGGAGCTACAAGCCCAGCAGCATCGGGGGCCATGGGCTCGCCACCCTGGGCCTAGTTTGCAAGCTCTGATGCAGTTTCACCCAAACTGAGAAATCTCAATAATAAGCTGAGGTCGCACATCAAGGGCTGCCAAGTGTGCATGCACATGAAAGCTCATACCAATAACAAACTTCGGTGGTCTCTAAGGTGCTACTGGATGGAATTTTTTTATTTTGTTTCGACTACGGCAGACCAACACAACTACCTACCTGTGCCAAATGAAGCTCCAAGTTCCAAAGCCTACACTGATTATCCAGCTGAGGTTATGAACACACCCTAATGCCTTATACAGAATCGAACCATTGGTTCAACTAGCCCAATACTCAGCAAACTGAAATTAGCAGGGGGACAAACAAGATGCCTTCACCCCAGTGTAGCTCCCCTTTATTACAAGACAACAACATAACCCCCACACACCCCGGACAGCATACAAATTGATATGGATACCGGTTTTTTCGCTCTATAAGACTCACTTTTTCCCTCCTAAAAAGTAAGGGGAAATGTGTGTGCATCTTATGGAGCAAATGCAGGCTGCGCAGCTATCCCAGAAGCCAGAACAGCAAGAGGGATTGCTGCACAGCGCTCCCTCTTGCTGTTCTAGCTTCTGGCTTAGCTCCTCAGTCCCTTCCCCCATCTCCCGCAAAAGCCCCCAAGAGCTGCGCTCCCTTTAAAGAGCCGTGCTGAGCGTGTGTGCAGCTCTTGGGGGCTTTTCCCCGAGGAGGGAGAAGGGCAACCCATCAGTGACAGGCTGCCCTTCTCCCTCCTGGGGGAAAAGCCTACAAGCGCCGCACACAGGTTGCGCCTGGGATGCATACAGGCTCTGCTCAGCGCTCCCTTTAAAGAATTTTTTTTTCTTGCATTCCCCCTCTAAAAACTAGGTGCGTCTTATGGTCAACGAAAAATATGGTAATTTGATCCAGCAACCCCACCCCCACTCACACACAAGCAAAACTCACTGCAAGCAGCTGAATGCAACCAACCAATTGCTCTCACCGCCAACAAAAACTAACAACTGAATAGATGAAGAACCTATCCACGTGACGCTGACACAAGACCCAACGCATGCACTATGCAAAAGATGGAAAAATCATTACCCCCTTCCTTCTCCCACCTCTCTCTCTCCCCATACCTTTCTCCCCCACTCACAATGTCTATGATAGAAATATCTCACACCAAATGTAACAGACCTGCAGATAGGAGTTTATGAACTAAAAAAAGAAACACGACCTTTTATGTACCTTTGTTATCCATGAAATCATTTCAATAAAAGCATTAGTAAAAAAAACCTAGCCCATTATTGTGGACTAGCCTTCTTCAACCTGATGCCCCCCAGAGGTTTTGCACCATGGCTGCTATCAGACCCCGTCAGCTTCTGCATGAGGCTAAAGGGAATTGCAGTCCGAAACACCTGGCAGGCATCAGATGGGGGAGGCTGCTCTGGACTGTCCTGGAGGGAAGCCAGGAGCAAGGAAGGGGGGCTGAGGCTATGCCCCTGCCCAGAGGAAACTTTATTCAGGCCCATCTCTGGCTTCCAAGATTTCAGACGACCAGGCGCCTTGCACTTTCCAGCTTCTCTTTGCAAACTTGCTCTCATATTTGAAGGAAAACCCACAAGGTGCTCAAGCTTCTCAGTTCTGTGCTGAGTTCTGTGTTGAGTTCTACACAACCAAGGAATCGCAGGCCACTGGCAACCCCAGCTGATATGGCTTTTGCCCTCCACCGTGGCATGGACTAGCTCAAGCCACATGGAGCTCGTGCCCCTGCAGGCGCTTTTGGCTCGCTCCGGTTTTGCCCTGAGCTTGCTTCAGGGGAAGCTGGGTGCAAATGATCCCATGCCCACGGTCAGGCTGTCTCCCACACTTCTGCCCTCCAGCTCTGCAATTTTTTAACAGGACCGATGGGACCAAGGAGCCTTCAGGGTATATGGCAGAACCAGACCAGATCTGGAGCCTGGAGGAAAGGTCTACCTCAACTCCACTGCTCTCCTCCTTCTCCAGCTGCCGGAAGACGTGTTTCCTCGTCCGGGAGAAATCCTGGAACTGGAAGATCCGGGCATAGTCCCTGGGCAGGTTCTCTTTGGGGTCCCATGGAGAGGTCCGGAAACTTTTCAGTCCTCTGTACTTTTGGAATCTGGAGACAACCAGAGGGAGTCAGCGCTCCAAGAGACCCGGCCTCCTGCCTTTCCCACACTCAGCGGAGGAGCTGCAAGGCTCCTCTGTTCCCAAAGCCCAGCCGAACATGAACCTGGGTATCAAGACCCGGCCTCGCTTTGGCACCTGGCCGCGATAAATGTAGCAAACCAGGGCAGACCTCGCCATCCCATTGCAGGCACTCCTACCTTTTCACCCTGCATGTATGAGGCTCTTACCGGATCCGGGCCGCCACATCTCGTGGTGTGTCCACCTCATCTGGAAACATCTCCTCCTGCCGCTCCTGCCTGTACTTCTCCAGAATTGCCTCGTTGTCCTCCATCTTCTCATCATCCAGGAGGGTCATGTCTGGACCCTCCTCTTCCTCTGTGGCCTCTTCATCCTCCTCCTCCTCTTCACTGCCACTCCCATCCTAGCATACGAAAAATCAACCCACATGGGGTTGTGAGAGACAAGAGAGAAAGTGTTTGAAGAAAGAAACCTTTTAAAGGAAAAAGGCACCATGTCTACGTAATTGGTATACTACTACTTGAAGAATGACATGAAATGAAAAATAAAATAAAATACTAGGCTGGCAGTCAAGACAGACACTCATGGCTTGCCATCTCTCTTTGCTATGCTCTTACAACCATGTTCTTCTTTATGGATCACAGAAGATCCACAGCTGAGTGGAAGAGGATCTGCCTTGCAAGCAACAGGTCCCAGATTCAATCCCTGATGGCATGTCCAGGTAGGGCTAGGAGAGCTCTGCCAGTCAGTGCAGACAATATCGAGCAATATCGACCAATGGTCTGACTCTGCATATGGCGGCTTCCTATCCCCCTCCCCAAATTCTGACCTCTCAGTGCTATGTACCCACAATGCCGCTCTTCATTCCACCATCAGCAGGGGTCCACTTATCTATCTCACTACCAAAACATGTTCCTGGCTCTCAAGAGAAGATGCCAAGCAGGAGATGACTCCTTCTGCTGGGTCCCGCTAGCTCCAAGGTTCAAGCCTCTCTCCAGCAGTTTCCTACTTTCTTCCTAACACAAATCAAGTAAGAGATTCCCTTTGCCTCTCTACCCTACCCTTTGAACACATGCCAAAAGACTTTGACAGTATTGGCAGCAAGCATAGAGTCCAGCTAGTAAGCCAAGCCAACATTTTAGGGTTCCTGCACATCAAGTCCCCCGCTTCTTGCACCCAGCTGTTCCTGAACAGTCCAGAATACCTACAATGAACCCATTCTCCCCCGCTCTCCTCCTTCCCCACTTGCCCATCAGATGTCTGGCGACACCTTCCTGCTGTGCACTAACCCCAATCCCATTACCTGGGAGATGGGCTCTTCCACCATATTCTCTTCCTTGTCATCCTCCTCATCGTCCTCCTCACTGCCACTCTCCAATTCGTCATTGTTGTCCAGGATCCAGGCAGCCTGGTAGGCAGATGTGCCTTTGGGGACCCTCTTGGTCATCTTCTTCCTCTGTGCCAGGGACTCTGGAAGTGCAAGCGCAGTTAGCCAGCGTGAGAGAGAGAGAGAGAGAGAGAGAGAGAGAGAGAGAGCGCTCACCGCTCCTCATCTGGCCAAACTGAAGCAGTTGCAGCAAAGGCTGCTTTACAGCACCCGGAAAGTGAAGCTGAACTATTTAAAAGCACACACTGCTGGTGCTTTTACACACTACCGTTAAGAAGCGATAAAACGATTTGCAATGCCAAAAACTATAAACCTACCCAGACATTTAAAAAGCTAGCTCAAGCTGCAATCTGTTTTTTGTATATTGTTATTTAGACTTTCTGAATGTCTCAAATAATTCTTGATGATTTTTCTTAGTGATAATTCTATTGGGTTTACAAAAAAAAAATCACTTTGAGGGTTTTTCTTTTTACAATCAAGCAGTGTATAATGTTAATGAAATGTATAATTTAACAGGGAAGCAGCATTTGAAGCCCAACGCAGACCATAATGAGCCTGAAAGAGAAGGAGAGCCTCAGCCCAGCCCACGTGCAAAGCGACATCCTTCAAGACAGCTGGTCTAAATAAAGGAGGAGGCAGGTAGGATGGACAAGGCTCAGACTGACCCTCAGCCTCTTTCAGCTCCTCCTCGGTGGGCCAGGTCTGCTCTCCATCCATGGGGTCAGGGGTCACCTCTGACTGCAGAGACTCTTGCTTGCTGGCATCAGCCTTGCTGAGCACCTTCACGTCCTCCTCCATCTCCTCTTCTCTCCTGATAAGGTCATCCTAGAAACCAGGGGAGAGAAGTTCAAGCATGGCCACCTGGGGGCAAAGGAGATGCTTTCTCCCCCACCCCCACAAGCATTTGCTGCCTCCTCCTACCTTCCAGTTCCTGCCCCCCCCCCACCGTACCAGCCAAGGAACAGAACCTACCTGGTCCCCCATGCTCCTTGGGTTTATTTTTGCAGTTCTGGGGTTCAGAGCAAAGGGCTCTGGGGAGGCATCCACCTGACTCATCTGGAAGTCTCCGTGTCCCACAATATGCACCAAGCTGTTCACGTTCAGGCTCCGTCCCCTGACGTAACCAGACACCTTCAGGGTCCCCACCAAGGCGCTGTCTGTGCTGGGCACGAAAGTGGCGGCAGTGGCCAGCAGGTGAGCCCGGCGGTCTCGGAAGGCCAGGTGCCGCTGCTTCTGGCTGGCCAGGTGCTGCAGCAGCAGGGCGGACTCCTGCTCTGTGTCGAGGGGAAAGAGCCTGTCTTCAGGGAACCTCTTCTCGATGGCTTTGCTCAGCTTCTTGCGACAGTCAATCTGCTTCTTTAGCGGTTGGTCAGAAAGACCTTGAACAGCAAGGCCTGCAGGTGACAAACGGGAGAGAAGCATCAACGGCTGGGTAGGCTTTAATGTCTGCTTACAGGCAGCTGTGAAGCTCAGGGGATCCCCCCCCCAAGGCAGGGTGGACCAAATCCTCTAGATGCCAGCAAGGTATCCCTGAGATGAAGAGTCTCAGGTACCTTCATCTCAGGGTTGGGGGTTCAAGCCCCACATTCAGCAAAAAGTTTCCTGCATTGCAGGGGATTGGACCTGATAATCCTTGGGGTCCTTTCCAACTCTACAATTCTACAAACATAAGCAGCCTTGCAGCACTGACTGGAAGCCCACTGCCCATCCCTTCCATAAGTTGGTATAAGTTCAACAACACAGGGTGATGCATAGTGGATCAGATCGAAAATTTGTCTCATCTGCCATCCCATTTCCAATTCAGGCCAGCCAAATGTCTCTTGATAAACAGACACGACAGCCCTGCCCTGTTTGTGTACAATATCTGTGGCTTGGGGAGAGACTGTTAATGAACATGGTTGCTCAATTTAGCTCTCACAGGCAGCAGCTGTGAAAGATCTGTCCCTCTTTGTGAATTGGTTTAATCCTTTTTAATATGAGACCTGATGGGCAGCTCTCTCTGGCCTCTGCCACCAGCCACAGGATCAAGGGCCCCCTCCCCTGCCTCCCAGGAAGAACACCATGGCAAGGAGGAGATCAGTCCGGCCCCATCCATCAGCCAAAGGAACATGAGCTGCAAGCTTACACCCGCCTTCCCAGCCAGAAATAACACTTGGCTCTGACTGTCATTTGCCCCAAGGGAGAGGAAAGAACCTTCTGGCCCCACCCTTTGGCCAAAGAGAAAAGAGCCGCAATCCACTGCTCAGACAAGAACATCAGCAAGGGAGGATCAGCATTGCCTGAACTGAATGTAAATGCTTGTAACTTAGCACTTCATTCTGACCTTGAAGGACTCTTTCCTCTCCCTTTTCCTGCCACTCCCCACTTTTACATCTTGCATTTTTAGTTTATATTCCTGTTGGCAAAGCATGCCTGCCTGCCTCTCTCTAACTTGAGCTGCTTTGTCTGTAAATCAGGATAAAAAGAACAGTAAATCCCCCAGTGTCTTAACTGGAGGTTACCTGGCTCCCTCACACAGTCTATAATTCAGATGGTCTTCCTAGTTATGCAGTTTGGTCTCCCCACTTCAAACCCTGGCATCCAAACACTGTTCCGTTCTGCTAGGAGGGATTTGGTAAAGGAAGAGCCCCCTCCTGCTAGCACAGCAGCTTTCGACACTGTTCTCACCATAGCTGGGGAGGCCCTGTGCAAAGATACAGGAAAGGCAGTAGTCTCCAGCAGCATCCCAGCCCTCATGAGGTTCCAGCACAAAAAGGAGGGTGTCTGCAACCTTGGCCAGGTCCAGCACAGCATGGAGGTTCCCTGGGTGATAAGAAAGGCACAGGTGAAGGTGGAGGCTGGCGTGTTGCAACGACAGTGTCTCAGTAGGCCAAGGTGCCCCTACCTGTGTCAGCCACTACAAAGCGCCACCGGAGTCTGGACTGGTGGCACAGCAGGCCAAACCCTGGTGGGCCCATCTTGGTTTGGCACACAGTAGAAGCTGCACTGCTCTGAAACAGGCTCAAGGCTCTTGGGATAGCGACGCCAGCATGCAGCGGGACTACCACCACCAAGTGGGGTGGCCCATCCTTGCGACCCAAGTTCCGCTTTTCTTCCAACACCTGTGACCAAGAGAAAGCAAACATAGGTCCTTTCATGGAGGAGAGGACTATTGATGGCCACTAAGCACAACGACTATCCTCTGCCATCAGAGGCAGCAATGCTGCTGAATGCCAGCTGCTGGAAACTGCAGGAGGGGAGAGGACACTTTTGTTTGAATCCTGCTTGCAGGTTTCCCACCGGCATCTGGAATAGATGGCCCCCTTTGGCCTGATCCAGCAGATGCCCTTCTTATGTTTTTATCCCTCCCCTGTAGAAGCAGGAAGAGGCTTGCCCTCCACCCCACCAGCTTCTCACTGACTCACCATCTCCCTGCACTGCCGGCGGAGCTGCCAGGCCCGATGTTTGCGGTCCAATTTGGCCAAATTGCGGTGCCGCTGCTGGCTGAGTGTCTTAGCAGGGACCCGGCCTAAGGAAAGGGCGGAGAGAGAAGAGAAAAAGCTCTCAATGCGTACGGTGCTACGCTATACATAACAGAATTCAGAGGAAGACATGGAGTTAGGGAAACTGTTTAAATACTGCTCTTGAGCATATGCACCCACGCTGCTGAGCCAAGCTTATCATTATGACTCATTGCCCACCAATCATTTTATTTGTTTATTTATTTATTTAATCAAATTGATATATCGCTTGATTGAATAAACCTCAAAGCAGTTAACAATATGAATAAAGCGAGAATTTTTTTCTGTAAAAACAATCAAAACGTTCCAAAAACAATTAAAAACAGCTATAAACTAAAAACACACCAGCGTTCTAGATAACTGGGTATTTACCGGTAAGCAAAAATGTTTTTAGCAGGTGCTGAAAAGAGTGCAGTGAAGGCGCCTGCCCGGTATCAATAGGCGGGGAGTTCCAAAGTTCAGGTGCTGCCACAGGGGAAGATCAATTTCTCACAGCTGCAGAAAGAAGCGCTATGTGGCACCTGTAATCCTGCCAATTCCGCTGATGGAAGCGGTTTCAAGAGGGCGTACATGGGGTAAAAGGGGGTCTCGCACAGCCATCGGCAGCATCCAGGCTCTGCCTGTCTCGGAAGAGCTGCCCGCACCCCCCCCCGACGGACCAGCTGAAGCAGGCACAGGCAAACTCGGCCCTCCAGATGTTTTGGGACTACAACTCCCATCATCCCTAGCTAACAGGACCAGTGGTGAGGGATGATGGGAATTGTAGTCTCGAGTCATCTGGAGGGCCGAGTTTGCCTGTGCCTGAGCTGAAGGTTGCCATCGACTTCACGCAGGGCAGGACTGCGTATACATGTACAGACGGGCCTCCTCACCGCCCTGCTTCTTCGCGCTGCTCCCGCTGTGCCTCCCGCTCTTGTGCGGCTTGTTCTGCTGCTTCAGGGCCCCGGCCCGGTGGGCCCCGCCGCCTCCGCTCTTCCTCGCCATGGCCACGCGCTCCCCTCGCCTGGGCGCCAGGCAGGAAGTGACGTGCCTACGCTTCCGCTAACACAAACCAAGACCCGCCCCCGGGCCGAGAATGGCCGCTCTCTGCTCCTGACCTCCTCCGGGGCTGTGGGCCGCTCTAGCCTTCCTCTCGAAGGGTCCCTCCCCTTTGCCAGTCGTACGGCTGCGAAAGGCTCCGCGCAGGCGCGTTGTGTTGTTGTGGGGGCCAGCCGGGATTATGGCGTGTGCCGTTGCGGCGCATGCGCTGTGCGTCGGCCGGCCGCCGTGGCTATAATGGCGGCGGCCGTTGCTGCCGCTGGTCGCTGAGTCGCCGGCGGCCGCGGCCTTGGCGTGGGCCCCATGAGGAGGAGGCAGGCGAGCGGCCATGGGCTTGCTGAGCAGCAGGGCGTGGCGGGGACGGCCGGCTGCGGCCGCCGCTGCCCCTCACGGCGAAGGTCCGGCGGGGGCGGCGGCGGCGGGCCTGAGGGGCGTCGGAGGCCGAGGCTGGGCTGCCGTCGCCGCCAAGAGGAAGCGGGGCGACCTGGGCGCGTACCCGAGCGACACGGACAGCGACGACGAGAGCGAGAGGGAGGAGCGGCTGCTCAACACCCCGAGGAGGTACTTCGCCTCAGGGCAGCGGCGCGTTCGCCTGCGGGACTCGCTGCCTCAGGATGCCGCCCTGGAGGACCCGGTTGAGGCCTCCAGCGTCCGAGGCAGCCAGCCTCCGAGGACCAAGCGGGGGCCGCTGCGGGGAACTGCGCTGGGCTGCAGGTGAAAGGGGGGGGGGGTCATCGGCCTTCTGCAGCCCCCTCCGGGGAACCGAGGCAGCCGCTTCATACCGAGTCAGGCCGATGCGACTCCTGCGTTGCAGGAGGTTGGACTAGATGATCCTCGGGACCTTGCCAACTCCTACCATGCTGTGATCGGCCCATCTTGCTCAGTGCTTTCTACAGGGCCACTGGTTCCCAAACATTAAACCACAGAGCCTAGGACTTGCCGATCAGAAGGTCGGCGGTTCGAATCCCCACAACGGGGTGAGCTCCCGTTGCTCGGTCCCTGCTCCTGCCAGCCTAACAGTTCAAAAGCAGGTCAAGTGCAAGTAGATAAACAGGTACCACTCCGGCGGGAAGGTAAACAGCATTTCCGTGCGCTGCTCTGGTTCGCCAGAAGCGGCTTAGTCATGCTGACCACATGAAGCTGTACGCCGGCTCCCTCGGCCAATAAAGCGAGATGAGCGCCGCAACCCCAGAGTTGGTCACGACTGGACCTAATGGTCAGGGGTCCCTTTACCTTTACCTTACCACCATAAACTTGTCCCCGTGCCCCCCATTATTCAGAATATTGCATGCCTCACTGAGGAAGATAACACCACAAAATTTAAAATAGTAACAACTGATTGCATATTAATTCAAAACCCAGTTAAAACTGTTTAGTTTAATTAATTCGGCCTTTCTCAAAGTTGGGTCCCCAGGTGTTGAAATACAACTCCCATCACACCTCACTACCAGGACCAGTGATCGGGGTGATGGGATTTGTAGTCCAACAACATCTGGGGAGCCAAGTTTGAGAGAGGATGAATTAATTCAACCAAATGTGACCCAGTGGCATCAGCTTGTCAAAATCTGTTAGTCATTTGCGCTACCAGCAGCCACCTGCCACGCCACTTAGTGCCTCCCACTAGGAATTTCTCTGCCCCCTCTGGGAACCACTGGCCTACAGTGACTGAGAGGAGCATTCCAGGGTTTCAGACAGGGAGTCTCTCCCAAGCTGTACCTGGAGATCCCAGCAGGGATTGGACCCAGGCCCTTCTTCAGGCAAAGCACATGCTTTACTTTTGAGCTACTGGCCTTCCCATTTTGCAGATTCAAGCACTATTGTAGCAGGAACAGAAGTTCCAACAGAACGTGCACATGCCTGGCAACATCTTAAAAGTAGCTAAATGACATACATTCCTGGCGCCTTAGGTGAGCCTGTGTTTTAAAGCTAAACTAGATATGATCCTCAGCAGCAGGATGAGGCTGGTAATGCCAAAAAATTATGTCCCTTATGAGAGCTTCCAGGCAGGTAAAGGAAATGGCATTGGCTGAGCCAGAATATGCTCTGTAGTATCCACTTTTTAAAGGCTTTTTTAGAAGGCTCATGATTGCTTTTAGAATTACTCCTGATTGCTTCAGCTCATAAAGAAGCATGATGTTGGGATAACTGTAGGCTTTCTTAAACAAAATGTAACTTGAAACCAACCTTGTAACCATTGACTTTGGTAAAAACCATGGAAAGTGGATCAAATTGGTTCAATGGGATGCTTGCAAGGAAGGTTCATCTGTCCAACAAGCTTTCAAAATGTTATGTTTAGTGTTACGTGCTGGAATTCAACACTTGTTTTTTCCCCCCCTTAATCCAGGAAAAAATTAAAAAGCACTTCCAAGTATATATATCAGACTTTATTTCTAAATGGTGAAAACAGTGATATTAAGATTTGTGCTCTGGGAGAAGAATGGAACTTGCACAAGATATACTTATGTCAGGTAAGAATAAAATATTTTTTTTCCAGGCAGATCTTGGGCTCTAATTCTAAATACCTTTATTAGGGAGCAAGTCCCACTGAACTCCGTGGAACTTGTTTCTGAGTAAGCATGCAGGGGATAGTGCCGTTAGACACACTCTCCTTATCCCTTGCCTGCCGCTATGTCCAGAATTCTCAAGAGCAGCAGTGAGGTGTACATTAATGGCTAACAAAGCATACTTTAGCTTAGCTTGAATAAATTATAACATATTGTTTCCCTTGGAAAAGATAAGGTTGTCAAAGGGAATATACTACTGTACAAATAGACTTTATTCTTTTGATCTCTCAGGTAAACTTCTGTGAGTGATAGCATCTCATAATGGGGTCACCTCCTGCTGTGATGGAAAGTTCTAGTAGAGCAGTAATTTTCACTTCCTTGGATGGAAAACTAGCTATTTCTAGACCCCCAAATTGCTCCCCTCCCCATTCACCTTTTGTTCGTAAGGAAGCAGCGTGAAGAGCAACAGAGGCACCTGCTGCTGGAAACTCTCCATGACCGAGACGGGGACACTGCAGATGTGCAGCGTGACATAACAGCCGACCTGCAAGAAGGGAAGACAGAGGGTGAAAGAGCGAACCTGGCAGCGCTTGAAGCAAAGTAGGAAATGGTGGGTTCAGAAAGCAGGAAGGAGCAGAAACTCTACCCATCAGCAAACAGGTACCGGAGACCAGAAAAGGACTGTAAGCAATTTGGAAACACCAGCCTTTACCAAGCTGGTCAACCAAGATGGCCATACGATGCTGATGCGAGCTGTCCTTCAAAGCATTTGAAGAGCACCAGATTGGCAAAGGCTGCCCCAGACAACTAAATGCCAAGAGCTGGTTTAAATGTGCACAGACTCATTGCGTGTGAAACCCCAAGCAATGGATCAGGACGGGCAAGGCCTCACCACCCCCGCTTTCTCTAAAGCAGGGGTGGGCAGCCTAAGGCCCTCCAACCGTGGCTGGCCAACAGCTCCCATTCACCCTGCCTACTAGCTGCGGCTGACAGGAGCTACAAGCCCAGCAGCATCGGGGGCCATGGGCTCGCCACCCTGGGCCTAGTTTGCAAGCTCTGATGCAGTTTCACCCAAACTGAGAAATCTCAATAATAAGCTGAGGTCGCACATCAAGGGCTGCCAAGTGTGCATGCACATGAAAGCTCATACCAATAACAAACTTCGGTGGTCTCTAAGGTGCTACTGGATGGAATTTTTTTATTTTGTTTCGACTACGGCAGACCAACACAACTACCTACCTGTGCCAAATGAAGCTCCAAGTTCCAAAGCCTACACTGATTATCCAGCTGAGGTTATGAACACACCCTAATGCCTTATACAGAATCGAACCATTGGTTCAACTAGCCCAATACTCAGCAAACTGAAATTAGCAGGGGGACAAACAAGATGCCTTCACCCCAGTGTAGCTCCCCTTTATTACAAGACAACAACATAACCCCCACACACCCCGGACAGCATACAAATTGATATGGATACCGGTTTTTTCGCTCTATAAGACTCACTTTTTCCCTCCTAAAAAGTAAGGGGAAATGTGTGTGCATCTTATGGAGCAAATGCAGGCTGCGCAGCTATCCCAGAAGCCAGAACAGCAAGAGGGATTGCTGCACAGCGCTCCCTCTTGCTGTTCTAGCTTCTGGCTTAGCTCCTCAGTCCCTTCCCCCATCTCCCGCAAAAGCCCCCAAGAGCTGCGCTCCCTTTAAAGAGCCGTGCTGAGCGTGTGTGCAGCTCTTGGGGGCTTTTCCCCGAGGAGGGAGAAGGGCAACCCATCAGTGACAGGCTGCCCTTCTCCCTCCTGGGGGAAAAGCCTACAAGCGCCGCACACAGGTTGCGCCTGGGATGCATACAGGCTCTGCTCAGCGCTCCCTTTAAAGAATTTTTTTTTCTTGCATTCCCCCTCTAAAAACTAGGTGCGTCTTATGGTCAACGAAAAATATGGTAATTTGATCCAGCAACCCCACCCCCACTCACACACAAGCAAAACTCACTGCAAGCAGCTGAATGCAACCAACCAATTGCTCTCACCGCCAACAAAAACTAACAACTGAATAGATGAAGAACCTATCCACGTGACGCTGACACAAGACCCAACGCATGCACTATGCAAAAGATGGAAAAATCATTACCCCCTTCCTTCTCCCACCTCTCTCTCTCCCCATACCTTTCTCCCCCACTCACAATGTCTATGATAGAAATATCTCACACCAAATGTAACAGACCTGCAGATAGGAGTTTATGAACTAAAAAAAGAAACACGACCTTTTATGTACCTTTGTTATCCATGAAATCATTTCAATAAAAGCATTAGTAAAAAAAACCTAGCCCATTATTGTGGACTAGCCTTCTTCAACCTGATGCCCCCCAGAGGTTTTGCACCATGGCTGCTATCAGACCCCGTCAGCTTCTGCATGAGGCTAAAGGGAATTGCAGTCCGAAACACCTGGCAGGCATCAGATGGGGGAGGCTGCTCTGGACTGTCCTGGAGGGAAGCCAGGAGCAAGGAAGGGGGGCTGAGGCTATGCCCCTGCCCAGAGGAAACTTTATTCAGGCCCATCTCTGGCTTCCAAGATTTCAGACGACCAGGCGCCTTGCACTTTCCAGCTTCTCTTTGCAAACTTGCTCTCATATTTGAAGGAAAACCCACAAGGTGCTCAAGCTTCTCAGTTCTGTGCTGAGTTCTGTGTTGAGTTCTACACAACCAAGGAATCGCAGGCCACTGGCAACCCCAGCTGATATGGCTTTTGCCCTCCACCGTGGCATGGACTAGCTCAAGCCACATGGAGCTCGTGCCCCTGCAGGCGCTTTTGGCTCGCTCCGGTTTTGCCCTGAGCTTGCTTCAGGGGAAGCTGGGTGCAAATGATCCCATGCCCACGGTCAGGCTGTCTCCCACACTTCTGCCCTCCAGCTCTGCAATTTTTTAACAGGACCGATGGGACCAAGGAGCCTTCAGGGTATATGGCAGAACCAGACCAGATCTGGAGCCTGGAGGAAAGGTCTACCTCAACTCCACTGCTCTCCTCCTTCTCCAGCTGCCGGAAGACGTGTTTCCTCGTCCGGGAGAAATCCTGGAACTGGAAGATCCGGGCATAGTCCCTGGGCAGGTTCTCTTTGGGGTCCCATGGAGAGGTCCGGAAACTTTTCAGTCCTCTGTACTTTTGGAATCTGGAGACAACCAGAGGGAGTCAGCGCTCCAAGAGACCCGGCCTCCTGCCTTTCCCACACTCAGCGGAGGAGCTGCAAGGCTCCTCTGTTCCCAAAGCCCAGCCGAACATGAACCTGGGTATCAAGACCCGGCCTCGCTTTGGCACCTGGCCGCGATAAATGTAGCAAACCAGGGCAGACCTCGCCATCCCATTGCAGGCACTCCTACCTTTTCACCCTGCATGTATGAGGCTCTTACCGGATCCGGGCCGCCACATCTCGTGGTGTGTCCACCTCATCTGGAAACATCTCCTCCTGCCGCTCCTGCCTGTACTTCTCCAGAATTGCCTCGTTGTCCTCCATCTTCTCATCATCCAGGAGGGTCATGTCTGGACCCTCCTCTTCCTCTGTGGCCTCTTCATCCTCCTCCTCCTCTTCACTGCCACTCCCATCCTAGCATACGAAAAATCAACCCACATGGGGTTGTGAGAGACAAGAGAGAAAGTGTTTGAAGAAAGAAACCTTTTAAAGGAAAAAGGCACCATGTCTACGTAATTGGTATACTACTACTTGAAGAATGACATGAAATGAAAAATAAAATAAAATACTAGGCTGGCAGTCAAGACAGACACTCATGGCTTGCCATCTCTCTTTGCTATGCTCTTACAACCATGTTCTTCTTTATGGATCACAGAAGATCCACAGCTGAGTGGAAGAGGATCTGCCTTGCAAGCAACAGGTCCCAGATTCAATCCCTGATGGCATGTCCAGGTAGGGCTAGGAGAGCTCTGCCAGTCAGTGCAGACAATATCGAGCAATATCGACCAATGGTCTGACTCTGCATATGGCGGCTTCCTATCCCCCTCCCCAAATTCTGACCTCTCAGTGCTATGTACCCACAATGCCGCTCTTCATTCCACCATCAGCAGGGGTCCACTTATCTATCTCACTACCAAAACATGTTCCTGGCTCTCAAGAGAAGATGCCAAGCAGGAGATGACTCCTTCTGCTGGGTCCCGCTAGCTCCAAGGTTCAAGCCTCTCTCCAGCAGTTTCCTACTTTCTTCCTAACACAAATCAAGTAAGAGATTCCCTTTGCCTCTCTACCCTACCCTTTGAACACATGCCAAAAGACTTTGACAGTATTGGCAGCAAGCATAGAGTCCAGCTAGTAAGCCAAGCCAACATTTTAGGGTTCCTGCACATCAAGTCCCCCGCTTCTTGCACCCAGCTGTTCCTGAACAGTCCAGAATACCTACAATGAACCCATTCTCCCCCGCTCTCCTCCTTCCCCACTTGCCCATCAGATGTCTGGCGACACCTTCCTGCTGTGCACTAACCCCAATCCCATTACCTGGGAGATGGGCTCTTCCACCATATTCTCTTCCTTGTCATCCTCCTCATCGTCCTCCTCACTGCCACTCTCCAATTCGTCATTGTTGTCCAGGATCCAGGCAGCCTGGTAGGCAGATGTGCCTTTGGGGACCCTCTTGGTCATCTTCTTCCTCTGTGCCAGGGACTCTGGAAGTGCAAGCGCAGTTAGCCAGCGTGAGAGAGAGAGAGAGAGAGAGAGAGAGAGAGAGAGAGCGCTCACCGCTCCTCATCTGGCCAAACTGAAGCAGTTGCAGCAAAGGCTGCTTTACAGCACCCGGAAAGTGAAGCTGAACTATTTAAAAGCACACACTGCTGGTGCTTTTACACACTACCGTTAAGAAGCGATAAAACGATTTGCAATGCCAAAAACTATAAACCTACCCAGACATTTAAAAAGCTAGCTCAAGCTGCAATCTGTTTTTTGTATATTGTTATTTAGACTTTCTGAATGTCTCAAATAATTCTTGATGATTTTTCTTAGTGATAATTCTATTGGGTTTACAAAAAAAAAATCACTTTGAGGGTTTTTCTTTTTACAATCAAGCAGTGTATAATGTTAATGAAATGTATAATTTAACAGGGAAGCAGCATTTGAAGCCCAACGCAGACCATAATGAGCCTGAAAGAGAAGGAGAGCCTCAGCCCAGCCCACGTGCAAAGCGACATCCTTCAAGACAGCTGGTCTAAATAAAGGAGGAGGCAGGTAGGATGGACAAGGCTCAGACTGACCCTCAGCCTCTTTCAGCTCCTCCTCGGTGGGCCAGGTCTGCTCTCCATCCATGGGGTCAGGGGTCACCTCTGACTGCAGAGACTCTTGCTTGCTGGCATCAGCCTTGCTGAGCACCTTCACGTCCTCCTCCATCTCCTCTTCTCTCCTGATAAGGTCATCCTAGAAACCAGGGGAGAGAAGTTCAAGCATGGCCACCTGGGGGCAAAGGAGATGCTTTCTCCCCCACCCCCACAAGCATTTGCTGCCTCCTCCTACCTTCCAGTTCCTGCCCCCCCCCCACCGTACCAGCCAAGGAACAGAACCTACCTGGTCCCCCATGCTCCTTGGGTTTATTTTGCAGTTCTGGGGTTCAGAGCAAAGGGCTCTGGGGAGGCATCCACCTGACTCATCTGGAAGTCTCCGTGTCCCACAATATGCACAAGCTGTTCACGTTCAGGCTCCGTCCCCTGACGTAACCAGACACCTTCAGGGTCCCCACCAAGGCGCTGTCTGTGCTGGGCACGAAAGTGGCGGCAGTGGCCAGCAGGTGAGCCCGGCGGTCTCGGAAGGCCAGGTGCCGCTGCTTCTGGCTGGCCAGGTGCTGCAGCAGCAGGGCGGACTCCTGCTCTGTGTCGAGGGGAAAGAGCCTGTCTTCAGGGAACCTCTTCTCGATGGCTTTGCTCAGCTTCTTGCGACAGTCAATCTGCTTCTTTAGCGGTTGGTCAGAAAGACCTTGAACAGCAAGGCCTGCAGGTGAACAAACGGGGAGAGAAGCATCAACGGCTGGGTAGGCTTTAATGTCTGCTTACAGGCAGCTGTGAAGCTCAGGGGATCCCCCCCCCAAGGCAGGGTGGACCAATCCTCTAGATGCCAGCAAGGTATCCCTGAGATGAAGAGTCTCAGGTACCTTCATCTCAGGGTTGGGGGTTCAAGCCCCACATTCAGCAAAAAGTTTCCTGCATTGCAGGGGATTGGACCTGATAATCCTTGGGGTCCTTTCCAACTCTACAATTCTACAAACATAAGCAGCCTTGCAGCACTGACTGGAAGCCCACTGCCCCATCCCTTCCATAAGTTGGTATAAGTTCAACAACACAGGGTGATGCATAGTGGATCAGATCGAAAATTTGTCTCATCTGCCATCCCATTTCCAATTCAGGCCAGCCAAATGTCTCTTGATAAACAGACACGACAGCCCTGCCCTGTTTTGTGTACAATATCTGTGGCTTGGGGAGAGACTGTTAATGAACATGGTTGCTCAATTTTAGCTCTCACAGGCAGCAGCTGTGAAAGATCTGTCTCTCTTTGTGAATTGGTTTAATCCTTTTTTAATA
The DNA here is from genome assembly GCF_965112155.1 of Podarcis liolepis. Taxonomy (NCBI): domain Eukaryota; kingdom Metazoa; phylum Chordata; class Lepidosauria; order Squamata; family Lacertidae; genus Podarcis; species Podarcis liolepis. Next base: position 5,925,358 of record NC_139561.1, on the reverse strand, counting down.
TGAGACCTGATGGGAGCTCTCTCTGGCCTCTGCCACCAGCCACAGGATCAAGGGCCCCCTCCCCTGCCTCCCAGGAAGAACACCATGGCAAGGAGGAGATCAGTCCGGCCCCATCCATCAGCCAAAGGGAACATGAGCTGCAAGCTTACACCCGCCTTCCCAGCCAGAAATAACACTTGGCTCTGACTGTCATTTGCCCCAAGGGAGAGGAAAGAACCTTCTGGCCCCACCCTTTGGCCCAAAGAGAAAAGAGCCGCAATCCCTCAGACAAGAACATCAGCAAGGGAGGATCAGCATTGCCTGAACTGAATGTAAATGCTTGTAACTTAGCACTTCATTCTGACCTTGAAGGACTCTTTCCTCTCCCTTTTCCTGCCACTCCCCACTTTTACATCTTGCATTTTTAGTTTATATTCCTGTTGGCAAAGCATGCCTGCCTGCCTCTCTCTAACTTGAGCTGCTTTGTCTGTAAATCAGGATAAAAAGAACAGTAAATCCCCCAGTGTCTTAACTGGAGGTTACCTGGCTCCCTCACACAGTCTATAATTCAGATGGTCTTCCTAGTTATGCAGTTTGGTCTCCCCACTTCAAACCCTGGCATCCAAACACTGTTCCGTTCTGCTAGGAGGGATTTGGTAAAGGAAGAGCCCCCTCCTGCTAGCACAGCAGCTTTCGACACTGTTCTCACCATAGCTGGGGAGGCCCTGTGCAAAGATACAGGAAAGGCAGTAGTCTCCAGCAGCATCCCAGCCCTCATGAGGTTCCAGCACAAAAAGGAGGGTGTCTGCAACCTTGGCCAGGTCCAGCACAGCATGGAGGTTCCCTGGGTGATAAGAAAGGCACAGGTGAAGGTGGAGGCTGGCGTGTTGCAACGACAGTGTCTCAGTAGGCCAAGGTGCCCCTACCTGTGTCAGCCACTACAAAGCGCCACCGGAGTCTGGACTGGTGGCACAGCAGGCCAAACCCTGGTGGGCCCATCTTGGTTTGGCACACAGTAGAAGCTGCACTGCTCTGAAACAGGCTCAAGGCTCTTGGGATAGCGACGCCAGCATGCAGCGGGACTACCACCACCAAGTGGGGTGGCCCATCCTTGCGACCCAAGTTCCGCTTTTCTTCCAACACCTGTGACCAAGAGAAAGCAAACATAGGTCCTTTCATGGAGGAGAGGACTATTGATGGCCACTAAGCACAACGACTATCCTCTGCCATCAGAGGCAGCAATGCTGCTGAATGCCAGCTGCTGGAAACTGCAGGAGGGGAGAGGACACTTTTGTTTGAATCCTGCTTGCAGGTTTCCCACCGGCATCTGGAATAGATGGCCCCCTTTGGCCTGATCCAGCAGATGCCCTTCTTATGTTTTTATCCCTCCCCTGTAGAAGCAGGAAGAGGCTTGCCCTCCACCCCACCAGCTTCTCACTGACTCACCATCTCCCTGCACTGCCGGCGGAGCTGCCAGGCCCGATGTTTGCGGTCCAATTTGGCCAAATTGCGGTGCCGCTGCTGGCTGAGTGTCTTAGCAGGGACCCGGCCTAAGGAAAGGGCGGAGAGAGAAGAGAAAAAGCTCTCAATGCGTACGGTGCTACGCTATACATAACAGAATTCAGAGGAAGACATGGAGTTAGGGAAACTGTTTAAATACTGCTCTTGAGCATATGCACCCACGCTGCTGAGCCAAGCTTATCATTATGACTCATTGCCCACCAATCATTTTATTTGTTTATTTATTTATTTAATCAAATTGATATATCGCTTGATTGAATAAACCTCAAAGCAGTTAACAATATGAATAAAGCGAGAATTTTTTTCTGTAAAAACAATCAAAACGTTCCAAAAACAATTAAAAACAGCTATAAACTAAAAACACACCAGCGTTCTAGATAACTGGGTATTTACCGGTAAGCAAAAATGTTTTTAGCAGGTGCTGAAAAGAGTGCAGTGAAGGCGCCTGCCCGGTATCAATAGGCGGGGAGTTCCAAAGTTCAGGTGCTGCCACAGGGGAAGATCAATTTCTCACAGCTGCAGAAAGAAGCGCTATGTGGCACCTGTAATCCTGCCAATTCCGCTGATGGAAGCGGTTTCAAGAGGGCGTACATGGGGTAAAAGGGGGTCTCGCACAGCCATCGGCAGCATCCAGGCTCTGCCTGTCTCGGAAGAGCTGCCCGCACCCCCCCCCGACGGACCAGCTGAAGCAGGCACAGGCAAACTCGGCCCTCCAGATGTTTTGGGACTACAACTCCCATCATCCCTAGCTAACAGGACCAGTGGTGAGGGATGATGGGAATTGTAGTCTCGAGTCATCTGGAGGGCCGAGTTTGCCTGTGCCTGAGCTGAAGGTTGCCATCGACTTCACGCAGGGCAGGACTGCGTATACATGTACAGACGGGCCTCCTCACCGCCCTGCTTCTTCGCGCTGCTCCCGCTGTGCCTCCCGCTCTTGTGCGGCTTGTTCTGCTGCTTCAGGGCCCCGGCCCGGTGGGCCCCGCCGCCTCCGCTCTTCCTCGCCATGGCCACGCGCTCCCCTCGCCTGGGCGCCAGGCAGGAAGTGACGTGCCTACGCTTCCGCTAACACAAACCAAGACCCGCCCCCGGGCCGAGAATGGCCGCTCTCTGCTCCTGACCTCCTCCGGGGCTGTGGGCCGCTCTAGCCTTCCTCTCGAAGGGTCCCTCCCCTTTGCCAGTCGTACGGCTGCGAAAGGCTCCGCGCAGGCGCGTTGTGTTGTTGTGGGGGCCAGCCGGGATTATGGCGTGTGCCGTTGCGGCGCATGCGCTGTGCGTCGGCCGGCCGCCGTGGCTATAATGGCGGCGGCCGTTGCTGCCGCTGGTCGCTGAGTCGCCGGCGGCCGCGGCCTTGGCGTGGGCCCCATGAGGAGGAGGCAGGCGAGCGGCCATGGGCTTGCTGAGCAGCAGGGCGTGGCGGGGACGGCCGGCTGCGGCCGCCGCTGCCCCTCACGGCGAAGGTCCGGCGGGGGCGGCGGCGGCGGGCCTGAGGGGCGTCGGAGGCCGAGGCTGGGCTGCCGTCGCCGCCAAGAGGAAGCGGGGCGACCTGGGCGCGTACCCGAGCGACACGGACAGCGACGACGAGAGCGAGAGGGAGGAGCGGCTGCTCAACACCCCGAGGAGGTACTTCGCCTCAGGGCAGCGGCGCGTTCGCCTGCGGGACTCGCTGCCTCAGGATGCCGCCCTGGAGGACCCGGTTGAGGCCTCCAGCGTCCGAGGCAGCCAGCCTCCGAGGACCAAGCGGGGGCCGCTGCGGGGAACTGCGCTGGGCTGCAGGTGAAAGGGGGGGGGGGTCATCGGCCTTCTGCAGCCCCCTCCGGGGAACCGAGGCAGCCGCTTCATACCGAGTCAGGCCGATGCGACTCCTGCGTTGCAGGAGGTTGGACTAGATGATCCTCGGGACCTTGCCAACTCCTACCATGCTGTGATCGGCCCATCTTGCTCAGTGCTTTCTACAGGGCCACTGGTTCCCAAACATTAAACCACAGAGCCTAGGACTTGCCGATCAGAAGGTCGGCGGTTCGAATCCCCACAACGGGGTGAGCTCCCGTTGCTCGGTCCCTGCTCCTGCCAGCCTAACAGTTCAAAAGCAGGTCAAGTGCAAGTAGATAAACAGGTACCACTCCGGCGGGAAGGTAAACAGCATTTCCGTGCGCTGCTCTGGTTCGCCAGAAGCGGCTTAGTCATGCTGACCACATGAAGCTGTACGCCGGCTCCCTCGGCCAATAAAGCGAGATGAGCGCCGCAACCCCAGAGTTGGTCACGACTGGACCTAATGGTCAGGGGTCCCTTTACCTTTACCTTACCACCATAAACTTGTCCCCGTGCCCCCCATTATTCAGAATATTGCATGCCTCACTGAGGAAGATAACACCACAAAATTTAAAATAGTAACAACTGATTGCATATTAATTCAAAACCCAGTTAAAACTGTTTAGTTTAATTAATTCGGCCTTTCTCAAAGTTGGGTCCCCAGGTGTTGAAATACAACTCCCATCACACCTCACTACCAGGACCAGTGATCGGGGTGATGGGATTTGTAGTCCAACAACATCTGGGGAGCCAAGTTTGAGAGAGGATGAATTAATTCAACCAAATGTGACCCAGTGGCATCAGCTTGTCAAAATCTGTTAGTCATTTGCGCTACCAGCAGCCACCTGCCACGCCACTTAGTGCCTCCCACTAGGAATTTCTCTGCCCCCTCTGGGAACCACTGGCCTACAGTGACTGAGAGGAGCATTCCAGGGTTTCAGACAGGGAGTCTCTCCCAAGCTGTACCTGGAGATCCCAGCAGGGATTGGACCCAGGCCCTTCTTCAGGCAAAGCACATGCTTTACTTTTGAGCTACTGGCCTTCCCATTTTGCAGATTCAAGCACTATTGTAGCAGGAACAGAAGTTCCAACAGAACGTGCACATGCCTGGCAACATCTTAAAAGTAGCTAAATGACATACATTCCTGGCGCCTTAGGTGAGCCTGTGTTTTAAAGCTAAACTAGATATGATCCTCAGCAGCAGGATGAGGCTGGTAATGCCAAAAAATTATGTCCCTTATGAGAGCTTCCAGGCAGGTAAAGGAAATGGCATTGGCTGAGCCAGAATATGCTCTGTAGTATCCACTTTTTAAAGGCTTTTTTAGAAGGCTCATGATTGCTTTTAGAATTACTCCTGATTGCTTCAGCTCATAAAGAAGCATGATGTTGGGATAACTGTAGGCTTTCTTAAACAAAATGTAACTTGAAACCAACCTTGTAACCATTGACTTTGGTAAAAACCATGGAAAGTGGATCAAATTGGTTCAATGGGATGCTTGCAAGGAAGGTTCATCTGTCCAACAAGCTTTCAAAATGTTATGTTTAGTGTTACGTGCTGGAATTCAACACTTGTTTTTTCCCCCCCTTAATCCAGGAAAAAATTAAAAAGCACTTCCAAGTATATATATCAGACTTTATTTCTAAATGGTGAAAACAGTGATATTAAGATTTGTGCTCTGGGAGAAGAATGGAACTTGCACAAGATATACTTATGTCAGGTAAGAATAAAATATTTTTTTTCCAGGCAGATCTTGGGCTCTAATTCTAAATACCTTTATTAGGGAGCAAGTCCCACTGAACTCCGTGGAACTTGTTTCTGAGTAAGCATGCAGGGGATAGTGCCGTTAGACACACTCTCCTTATCCCTTGCCTGCCGCTATGTCCAGAATTCTCAAGAGCAGCAGTGAGGTGTACATTAATGGCTAACAAAGCATACTTTAGCTTAGCTTGAATAAATTATAACATATTGTTTCCCTTGGAAAAGATAAGGTTGTCAAAGGGAATATACTACTGTACAAATAGACTTTATTCTTTTGATCTCTCAGGTAAACTTCTGTGAGTGATAGCATCTCATAATGGGGTCACCTCCTGCTGTGATGGAAAGTTCTAGTAGAGCAGTAATTTTCACTTCCTTGGATGGAAAACTAGCTATTTCTAGTTTTATATGAATTACATTTTAATGAAAAGGTATACTTACATGGTGTGTGTATGTGTGTGTTAATTTACCTACACCTAACTTTGTATGGATACGGCAATGTATGTATGTCTGTAGCATGAGACCACCCTTGTACATCTATTTGTATGTCTTGTATGTGGTTCCTTTTCCAGTACCCTTCTAAATTGCTGCCCATGGGAGTTTTTGTTCAAATTTCAGGCAGTATTCAATATTATTGTAATTACTTCTTCCCCCTCTTGTTTTACAGTTGGTAGTTTAGGTTTGTTTGGATAAAACGATTCATAATCTTAGTTGTGTTTTCTCCAAACTTAGTTAAAACCAGTGTTTCATTACTCCTGAAACAGGAAGTTGTGACTTAATGGTGATGTACTAACCAGGAATGAAAGCCTTGTTTGATCCTGGTTTTTGTTCCTGAATCTATTTCAGAGATAATGGGAAACCATAGGTTGCTTTAACTAGGATCAAAGACTAGAGTAGGGACATGGGGTGGTGGGTACTACATGGTCTGAACACTAGTTTCTAGTGTCATAAACCATGGCATATAAAGTTGAGAGTGTTCAAACTGATACTTTAGAGCAGTGTTTCCCAACCTTTTTTGGGCAAAGGCACACTTGTTTCATGAAAAAAATCTCGAGGCACACCACCATTACAGCCCCGTGACGTCAGCGCGCAGCGTCACGCCGGGAGGGACATGAATTGCTAGCAAATTACATAATCACCTCCTTGAGGGCTGGCTCATCTTCTCCGAAGGCAGAACCCCATTAATTAACAGCACAGACTCACACCATAGCCAAGACGAGGGGGGAAAACCTCAGTCATGCACAGTCATGCACATGTGGGGGCTAAATGAGGACGAAGACCGGGCAGAGAGCAGGGTTCAAATCACCCCACCTGGCCAGGACAATCCCTGGGTGCTCCCTTGGGCCACTCGCCTGACCCACCTCGCAGGGCTGTTGTTGCGAGGATAACACGGGGAGAACCACGTGTCCCATTAAACTTTAATTAGTTTAATGCTTATCAAATGTCCAGTGCGCTTCCGATGCGGCAATGTCCCATTACAGCAGAGCATTTCGCACAGCGGCTCAAGAAGGGCTGGAGAGTCAGCATCTTTTCAATAAAGGAATCTTGGAGCAAGCGGTTTGGAACTCAAATAAAAGGTTTATTTACACAAAACAAAAAACCCTGGTGAAGAATCACATATCAGCAAACACGCCCCAAAAGAAAGAGGAAGGGGGAAGGAAGGGGCAAACACACGAGTGAGTTGACTATTTATACAAACTCACATTCCTGGAAGCCTAACGACCTCCAGCTGCTCAGTGACTAGAGCGTCTTGATTAGAGCTTCTTAACCCTTTAATACCAACACCCCCTCTCGCTCGTAACACTGAGCTGTACCAACCTTAATTCAAATTTAAACCTGAACAGAAACATTTATGAGATTGCGGACTCAAAGCTTTTGTAAAACCGTCTGCGAGATTTTCTTGGCTTGGACAATACTTTAGTTCAATTAAACCTTGTTTTACACTTTGGCATACATTTTGATAACGGATATCCAAATGTTTTGTGTGTGCCTTGAATTGACCTGATTTAGCTAGTTTAATACAAGGTTGATTGTCTTCCCACACTCTGATAGGTAGGGAACATTCTCCAAACAATTCTTGTACCAGTTGCTTATAAAATTCCAGTTCTCTACATACATCTGATAATGCATTGAACTCAGATTCAGTTGAACTTAAAGCTATAAGTGATTGTTTTCTTGATCTCCAACCAATTAGTGCATTTCCAAATTTTATCGCCATTCCTGACACTGATTTTCTATCTGGTCCAGCATCTGCCCAACTGCTGTCGGCCCAACATTCAAGTTGTGTGCTGCCCTCTGCTGATAGTTTTAAGCGAAACCTTTTGGTAGTTTGGAGATACCTTAAAACTCTTTTTACTCCTTGCCAAGCATGCATTGATGGTTTTTCAGCTTGTCTACACAGCATGTTGACAGCATATGTTATATCGGGCCGAGTCCACTGTGCAATGTGGAGTAGACTGCCTATCGCTGACTGATAAACCCCGGGATTACAGAACTCTGTCTGTTGCTCAGTTTGAGCATCCTTTGTGTAACTTAACTCCATTGGGGTTTTAACACCAGCACAGTTGTCCATTTTAAACCTTTCCAGCAACTGCTGGATCTTAGCTTCTTGACTGAGCCAATAGTTCCCATCTTCATCTTGCTGAATTTTAACTCCTAGATAAACAGATACATTGCCTAGTGATTTTATCTGAAACCTTTCTCCAAGCTTTGTGGCAAATTGTTGTGCAAGTTTATCGTCCTTTCCACTGTATAATAAATCGTCAACAAATATCAAGACTGCTTCTTGTTCACATCCCGAGCCTTTTAGATAAAGACACGCATCTGCTGCGCTCTTTCTGAACCCCATGCTCTCTAGAGCATCGTTTAAGCAGGAATTCCAATTACGGGCGGACTGTTTCAACCCATAAATGGATTTGTGTAGGCGCCAGACCTGGTTTGGCTTGTCTCCTTCAAAACCTGGTGGTGGCGTCATATAGACTTCCTCCTGTAAGTCTGCATTTAAATAAGCCACATTGACATCAAAATGAAACAGCTTATTTCCCTTCTTAGCTGAAGAGGCTAAAAGCATTCTTAATGACTCTGATCTTGAAGTAGGGGCATAGATTTGAGAATAGTGAACTCCTTTGCGCTGCGAAAACCCTTTTGCAACTAGTCGGGCTTTATATTGCAACTCCTCAGTAGTTGTGGGCTTTAAACGATATACCCATCGACAACCTACAGCTTGTTGCCCTTTTGGAAGCTCTGTACTTGTAAACACACCGAGAGACTTCATTGAAGCCATCTCTTTTTCCATTGCTTCCTGCCACTTTACGGCTTCTGAGCTTGGAAGCTGTTGTACCTCTATATAGCTATCTGGCTCACACTGTGCCATATTTATGTATACACTTGTCACCTTAAACCGCTCTGGCGGCTTGCCCTTTGTGGCACGTTTTGACCTGCGCAATTGCTCCTCTTGTGCCCCCTCTGACCGTTGGCTGTCAGAATCTGTCTCAGACTTTATGTCTGGACGTGCCTCTAGGGATAAAGACCTCCGTTTAGATACCTCCCTTGGGCTTGGTGTTGCAGGCGACCTGCTTCGCTTTTGCTGTCTGCTAGGCCTAATGACTGGCGATGTTGGAACACTCTTAGATTCTGGCTTTTCTACCTTAGGAGAAGAACCTTGTGCCTGGTCAGAATCTGCATCTGAACCATGTGCACCATCCCCTTCTGGCTCATCACCCTCTGGACTTTCTTTCTCAGCATAAATGCCTAAATCATCTCTCAAAATGTCAGGGTTAGCATGTAAGTGTGTCCATCCGGATTGCTCACAAAATTCAGCGCTCCTACTGAGGACCACTCTTGTAGTATCCCCATCTGGGTTCACGAACCTCCAAGATTTGGCGTGTGGTTCGTACCCACAAAAGATGAGTTTCCTAGCCCTTGGACCTCCCTTTTTCCTTAACGCTTTTGGGATAAGTACATAGGCTTGAGATCCAAACACCCGAAAGTAATTAACTTTGGGCTTCTTCCCATATAAAGCAAAATATGGCGTAGTATCAATTACCGAATTATATACTCGGTTCAGAACATGAGTAGCCGTCTTCCAGGCTTCCGCCCAGTAACTTTGAGGAAGTTTAGCATCAAACAACATAGAGTTTGCCAACTCTTGCAGAACCCTGTTTTTACGTTCGGCCACACCTCCTTCTTGGGGGGAATAAGGTGTAGACAGACGATGCTTAATTCCCTTTTTCTTAAAGAAATTCTGCAACACAGACCCGGTAAATTCTGACCCTCTGTCTGTCTGAAAAGCAAGTACTCTAGTACCGAATTCAAGTTCTACTGCATGAACCCAATTTTTAACTGTTTCTGCAGTATCTGCTTTTGTTTTGAGAGGAAAAAAACCATGTAACCTTTGTTTTGTCATCTGAGAGACACAGTGCATACCTCGAACCTCCCATGCTAGCAACAGGCATTGGGCCACATAGGTCCATATGCACAAGTTGGAATACTTTGTCAGATTTCCTATTTGAACTGGGATAGCTGCATCTATGAACCTTCGCCCTTTTGCATGCAGTACAATCCAAATACTTAGTACATTTGTTAAATTTGCACCCTTCTGATAATTCAGGTTGCCTTTTAACATACTGAAAATTAATATGTCCCAAACGGCGATGCCATAAATGAACACAAGAATTATGGGTAGGCGAGTTCACACAACCAGCATGAACCTGTTCAACTTCATCTGGACTTGTCTCAAAATAATATAACCCATCTCTGCATTCCACCTGCAAAAGAGATACGTTATTCTTTGAAATAGTGCAAACCCCATTTTCAAACACGGTTTTAAACCCATTTCTATCAAGTTCTGACACAGACAAAATACACCCCTTCATTCCCTTTAGCACGTAGGCATCAATTTCTGTTTGCAAACACTTCAAAAACACTGTGCCTACAGTCTCTAAGGAACGTTTAGTTGAATCTGCCATTGTCACAACTTTAAGGGTTTGCAAATGTCTGCAATTCTGCAAACGGACACTAGATGGCGCCACCAGGTGGTGAGATGCACCACTGTCGATCAACCAGCGTAGATTGCTGCCTTGGCCACGCCCTTGCATCAACGCCATTGCTGAACCCATGTGCTGTGTGCTGTGGGAGTAGCCACGACCTCCTCCTCTTCTTCGACGTCCCCTGGAACTCCTTGTCTGGTAACTAGGGGTAAAGGCCTTGGTGCTGTCTTGACCAGGTTCACGTGTACAATTCCTGATTAAATGGGAAGAGGAACCACAGCGAAAACAGTGTCTAGCTGCAAAAGCATTCACTGTGTTCTCAAACTCAGCACCCCCACTCTTAGGCACAGCATAACTCCCCTTTGAAGACAAACCTCTTTCTCTTTGCCTTTTATCCTGTTCATCAGCAAGTCGAGAAGAAATGTATTCAAGGGTTAATTCAGTTGAAGGCATAGCTTCCAAAGTTAAAGCCAGAGTCTCATAGCTTTTATCAAGAGAAGACAACAATATGTATGACTGCTGCTCCATAGAGAAAGGAATGCCCAGCTGTCTTAGTTGATTAAAGGCAGACACCATTTTGGCAATATGTTCTTTCACACACGCTCCCGGTTGGAGACGTAAATCAAACAAACATCTTGTAGCATGGATCTTGGCCCCCGCAGTGTTTCTGGAATTTAACCGCTGCAGAACCGTCCAGACCTCATGCGTGTTCTTTAACTCAGAAACATAAGGCATTTGCTCTGGTCCCACTGCCAAAACTAGTAGACCTTGGGCTTTCCTGTCGCGTTTCTGTGAAGCTGCCGCTGCTGCTTTGTCTTCTGCAGACGCGTCTGCAGCTGCCTGTAAAGGCGGTGCTTCAGTACAACTCCACAACTCTTTTGCTTGCAACCAAACCCTTACTCTAGCCTTCCAATCTTGCCAATTTTTCCCATTGAGTCGCGTAAATGGGACAGTAAAACTTTCCTGGGACTCTGCCATCCTCCCTGGGGCTTAGGAACGATACTCACAGACCTGTAGACCGTCTCCCAGCTGCTGAGGTGGCTCCTCGAGGAATAAGGCGTCTTCCAGCGAGTACAAACTGCGCAGTGCCTCTTTAAAACTTTTCCTAGGCACGTTGCAGGACTCAAGCTGCTTTGAAGGCTTTCGTTGTCGGCAACCGCTTCTGTCTTCGCTCCAGTCCTTGCATAAATCACTCTTAACTGCACTCCTTATCTCCTTCTTGGCGTACAAACAACCATAACCTGTCCCATTAAACTTTAATTAGTTTAATGCTTATCAAATGTCCAGTGCGCTTCCGATGCGGCAATGTCCCATTACAGCAGAGCATTTCGCACAGCGGCTCAAGAAGGGCTGGAGAGTCAGCATCTTTTCAATAAAGGAATCTTGGAGCAAGCGGTTTGGAACTCAAATAAAAGGTTTATTTACACAAAACAAAAAACCCTGGTGAAGAATCACATATCAGCAAACACGCCCCAAAAGAAAGAGGAAGGGGGAAGGAAGGGGCAAACACACGAGTGAGTTGACTATTTATACAAACTCACATTCCTGGAAGCCTAACGACCTCCAGCTGCTCAGTGACTAGAGCGTCTTGATTAGAGCTTCTTAACCCTTTAATACCAACACCACGCGCGCCCCCGGGAGCTCCTTGGAGGAGAAAGCGGGCGATGAATGCAGTGCACGAAATATATGAGAGGCGACCAGGTTTTGCAGGTGAGGGGCCCCCGCCAGCCTCCGCTTCCAACACCCGGCGCAACGACGCCGAAGTTTCCCCCCGGGCTCGGCTCAGGGAGCAGCGCTGCTCCCCCCTGCTCCCCTTCGCCCTCCCGGCTCTCTCTGCCGCCCACTGGGGACCCCCCTCACCTGCCAAGTCCGGAGCGCCGGTGGAAGTTGCATGCATGCATGCAGGGCGCCGCGTTGCCATTGCATTGCACTGCACTCCATGCAACGCCTGCACGCATGCATTGCCTTGCACGCCCGCCAAGGGGTCTCCCCGCGGTCCGATGCGTCCCCTCCGGCGCGGATGCAGCATTGCAAAAATAACCCCCCCCCCCGACGCAGCCCTACCTGGGGGGCAGCCTCCGCCTCCGCGGGCATCCCCGGGCTCCATCCTGCCGCCCAATCTCCGCGGGGGTGCAGGCAGGCTGTGCGGGGTCTGCGCGGAAGAGCCCCTGCCCGCCCGGCCGCCGCTGCGCTCATTCCATGGCCGGGAGAAGAGCGCTTCAAACAAAACGCCCGGCCCGCCAGGCCACGCTGGGAAACGTAGTTCGCGCACCCCGCGCGGGCGCGGAGCCCAAGGGCGATGGGCTACGGATCCTGGCAGCCCCCGCGCCGGGGACGGAGGGGGAGAGGCCGGGTGCAGGGATGGAGGGACGGGTGGACTAGCGAGTGAGTGAGTGGCAGCCGCCAAGCCTTGGCCGAGAGCCAGGAAGGGCCTCCCCGGAGGAGGAGGAGGGAGGCGCAGAGCGGGAGGGAGGGAGGGAGGGAACCCCAGGGGTCATCTAGTGACGGCGCCCCAATCGAAAATTTGACTTTAAAAAAAATATATATCTTTCGAATTTTTTAATTTTTCCCGCGGCACACCAGGCAACATCTCGCGGCACACTAGTGTGCCGCGGAACAGTGGTTGGGAAACACTGCTTTAGAGATCAAACATGCTTGAAATAAAGGCTAATGAAGAATTTGCTTGAAATTTATTAGGAATGGAAGAGATCTGCCATAATGCCTCCTGATATGGACATACAGCTTACTTTCTTTGTACCATATTAATTTGCATATATTCTTACATTTTAAGCATTTGAATTAAATTCAGGGTCTTTTTTTGTAGTCTGGCTACTTTTCGAGTATGTTCAGCGGTTCTTGGAAGGAATCGGAAATGGATACAATAGAATTGGAAATTCCTGATCAGAATATTAATGTAGAAGGTAAGCAAAGGATGGTGTTCCTTTTTTACAGAAGACATGGGTACTTGTCAAGTCAGCTCAGATTTTTTATTATTATTATCAAAAGTTGTTTATTAAAACATTATTTGAATCACATTTACAGTTGGAAATTTGGGGAATCTGTTGGGAGAAGATTCTAGAGAACTCATTAGAAAATGGGTTTCTCCATTTGGGAGTAGCGTTAAAGAAAGTAGCCAGGCACCTTGGGACTTCTTTAAAACTTTTTATGTTGTCAGTGTGAAAAACACAAGATGAACTGACCCACTCCCACCAGAATTTTTATTACAAAAGAGCAGAGCATTTGAAAATCTGTTTTTTATTTGTTGATGTAGAAAACAGTTGTTTGCTAAAGTCTGCCTACTCTGTTCCAGTGACTTAAGAGTTACCCCTTAGTTTTAGGTTAGGTTGGCTATTATGGATCATTGGCGTAACGTAGGATTTTATATTTGTCATGTTCCTGACCTGTCATAATAGCTGTTTCTGTTGAGCTGTTTGGCTTCTCAGCAGCTTTTCCCTGCTGCTTAATACTTCTTAATGCATTTGACTGCTTTTCCTGCACAGGATATACTCCTCCAAGTTTCTTAGTTGCTAGTTCTGCAGTTTGTTTTCCTTTCTGAAGTGTTGTTGATGTGTTGAAAGTTCTTAGAGGGTTTCCGGACATTAAATTTTTAAACATCACTTGAACACTTGCATTTGATGGAAAGGAATTAACTAACTAAAAACACTAATTAACTGTGTGTAGTATACCCATCCTCTACATTTGCTTTGATGGGATGCTTGTTTCCCAGCCTTACAGGTAGCATTTGGGTCACTTTATCGAGATGAAGTGTTAATAAATCCCAGCAGAGTCATTGCACTCCTAGCAGCAGCCAGCATGCTGCAATTGGTAAGTAGAAATGGCTACCTTTATTTGGCACCCTCCCCCTTCAGTTTATAAGCTATGGGGCATTTGTAAAATGTTTAACTTGGTAAAAGACCCAGAGTCATCATCCGGTGCCCTTTTCTGTGAACCCCCTCCATAGGGGTCTAGAGGGTGGCAACATGGGAAGGGGCCTTTTCAGTGGTGGCTCCATGCTTGTGGAATTCTCTCCCTAGCAAGGCATGCTGGCACCTTCTTTATATGTTTTAGACACCTGGGTAAAACCTTTTTGTTTTACCTGGGCTGGTGGCCTTTCATTTTGAGGGTTTTCCGAGATTTGTGGGGCAGGATCTGTGAGACCTGTCTTTAATTTGTATAGATGTGTTTTCAGGCTTTTGTTGATTGTGTATGTTATAACAGATTTGTGTTCATACTATTTTTGTAAGTTGCTTTATTCGTCATTATGATGATAATATGTAAGAAGACTCATTTCATAATGCAAAGCTGAACATTTTATGAATGCCCTGTAACTTTTCCTGTTAACAATCTCCATCTTCTGCTGCTTCTCTGTATTATATATGCAATATATGTGTTCAAAGGTTGTATGTTCAATCCCTCTAAGGCAGCAGTGGGGAACCTCTGGCCCTTCAGTTGGTGTTGGACTCCCAGCTTTCCTTCAGCCCCAGCCAGCATGGTCAAGGTCTAGGGATTTGAGAATAGTGGACCAACAGCACCTGGAGGGCTGCAGGTTCCCTGCTCCTGTTCCAAGGGCTCTCACGTAGGAAAGCTAGAAAAGTGTCTTTTTGGACTGCTGCTAGCAGTTCATGCACACAATAACTACTTTGACTTGGCATAAATAGTTTATTATGTTTCAAAATGGGGGCAACCGAACGATGCTTAAACTGGAGGTATATATATAGGTTTCTTCCAGGCTTTTAGGCATTATCAATACTTTATCTACTGAGTTCACCTTCTTCCTAGGCTATTCTGGGAAGTAGATTACACATACTATTTAGGCATTGGAGATTTTTTTCTGTCATTGTGTATTTTCAGGATGGCTTAATACAGCAATGTGGTGAGACAATGAAGGAAACAATTAATGCAAAAACTGTGTGCAGCTATTATAATTCTGCAGGAACATATGGATTAGATTCCCTGAAAAAAAAGCAAGTATCTTCTTTGCATTGAAATGAGCTTTATCTAATGAGAAGGCATTTCTAAAAATAGTGTGATTCCCCTTGGAATCGCTTTGGGAAGCAGCTAATGTGGCTCCTTCATGGGCATTCTTTCATCTTCTTGTTTTGTACATTACTCTGAAAAGTATGTTCTTTGGGATATGCATGTTTCTATAAAAAATAAGTTTTAGGTAAGTAAAAGTAGGTGTGACATTCTGAAAACACTTCTGCCCAATACAGTGCAGCTGGGACTTCTGAGCATTGTGGGCTGTGGTATCCGGGAATCAGAAAATTGGAAGGATGACACAGGCTCAGAGTGATACTTTATATCAGGCTTCCTCAAACTCAGCCCTCCAGATGTTTTGAGACTACAATTCCCACCATCCCTGACCACTGGTCCTGCTAGCTAGGGATCATGGGAGTTGTAGGCCAAAAACATCTGGAGGGCCGAGGTTGAGGAAGCCTGCTTTATATTGTTGGATGCATTGGGAATGTAAGATCCATGGTGGGAGTGAAGGGGATTATAGCAGGGTGGGCGGGCATTGCATGTGGGGACTTCATGGTATACGGTGATATTTGGTAATACGGAGCAAGTATCTACTCTGCAAGTTGTTTAAAATGTTCTTCTAGATGTTTAATTGTTTGGGGATATCATCTTTCTGTGCACTCTGATAAGACTGATATATGTTAAATCTAGGTGCCTTGAATGGCTCTTGAACAACCTGATGACACACCAGTGTGTGGAACTCGTCAAAGAACTCAGGTATTGAGATTTCAGCTATCTTGGATTAACTGAGATATTGAGAGGTGTTTAGCCTAAAATTATACAAATTTAAATGAATCTGTTCATTACCTTGACATTTCATGTGCCATGTCTTCTGTTCCAGTATAAACCTCATGAAACAGCTGATCAGTTCCTCTAACCTGTTTGTCATGCAAGTGGAGATGGATGTGTACACTGCTCTGAAAAAGGTAGTAACCAAGGCCCAGATAGTCTTGTTTGTGTGAAACAGTTGCCCTATTGTTGGATTTGCACCAAACCAGGCTTAATCCACAGTTGCTCTGGTCCAGGTGCTGCTGTGTCATAAAACATTCTTATTTCTGGTACAGGCAGCCCCTGTTTACAAGGCAATTAATTTCGAAGGCACCATGTGCATCAGTGAAATCGTGTATACAGTGGTGCCTCGCAAGACGAAATTAATTCGTTCTGCGAGTTTTTTCGTCTTGCGAATTTTTCATCTTGCGAAGCACGGTCAAGCCGCAACTGCACCTCTTCAAGCGGTTTTAAGAAAAAGGAAACAAACTTGCAGGACGTTTTCGTCTTGCGAAGCAAGCCCATAGGGAAATTCATCTTGCAAAGCAACTCAAAAAACAAAAAACTCTTTCATCTTGCGAGTTTTTCGTCTTCCAAGGTATTCGTCTTGTGAGGTACCACTGTACTTTGGTTCTCAAACTTGATCCGTTCTGGAAGTCTGTTCCAAAACCACAGTGTTCCGAAACCAAGGCACGCTTTCCCCTAGAAAGTACTGTAATGCAAAACGGATTAATCTGTTTAAGACTTTTAAAAACAACCCCTAAAACAGCAATTTAACATGAATTTTACTCTCTAACAAGACCATTGATCCATAAAATGAAAGCAATCATCAATGTACTGTACTATAAAATAAAAATTTAAATTATTATTTTTCTTACCTGCACTGATGATAGTCATTGTTTGGATGGGGGACTTTTATCCATTTCCGCAGTCACACAATCAATCAATCAATCAATCAGTGGCTGAACTGGGTTCCACACAGTCCCAAAAACAAATAAACCAAAAAGGCCTCAAAAACAAAAACACAAAATAAATAGCAAAAACAAAAGTGCCAAGCATCAAACCTAATCCATTCCAGACATCCATTTGACTTCCGAAATATTAGAAAGCCAGGGCACAGCTGATTGGTGCAGGCACCCTGGAAACAATAGCCGACAGCCACATTGGACATTCGGCTTCTGAAAAACATTCGAAAACTAGAACACTTACTTCCAGGTTTTCAGTGTTTGGGAACCAAGGCGTTTGAAAACCAAGGTGACACTGTAATTGAAACCCATTGAAAAAGCCTGCAAACCCCCCATTCTGCCTCTGCCCTGCCCCCCTTTCCACTCTTTTAATAGCGTTTCAGAGACGTCGTTATGATGTTTCTGGGTTACTTCAAGGTTCGGCACAATGCGCGTAAACATTGTCACACTCATACTGAACGCACGTAGATGGGGCTGCTTGTAAAAGGGGTCTGTGTGTGTGTTTTCACACTGAATGAAAAATGTTCCAATGGAAAATGTTAAACTTACACCATTTTATTTTTATCCAGTGGATGTTCCTTCAACTGGTGCCTTCTTGGAATGGATCTCTAAAGCACCTTTTAAGTGAAGCAGATGTTTGGTTTTCCAAGCGTAAAAAAGGTATTTGTGCAGCTCTGGAGTTTGTGAATGACTGTGCATGTTGGAAATCTAAAATCTTCTCTTTGTGCAAGATGTACCTTGAAGATGTTAATACGCAATTGGCCTATTTAATGTGGGCTGGAAAGCATCTATCCTTTATTTAGCTTCATAATCCATAGTTCTATGTGTGATCCTGAGCACTTAAAAAAAAAGCAGGATCTAGTTGTATTAAAACAGGTGAAATTAAAGTGAGTGAATGAAAATAAAATTGTTCCAATTTAAAGGAAAATCTGATTATTTTTCAGCTTTGCCTGCAGAATGCCATTTCCCACTTTCTGTTACTGTACAATTGACCATAAATAGTTTGGGTGGAATCCAATGAAGTCATTGTTAGCAGAATGACTTCTGTGAGTGCAACAACACTTCTCTTGATGTGTCCTCCCACACACCCCGAAACTGGCTACAGAGGGTTGAGTGATCCCCCCGAGCAGTTTTGGGAGGAGGGGCAGGGCCAGTTCAACTGTGCAAGCTTAACGAAAAAGTTTTTGAACTCATAACGGCTTGCTTATTATCACATTGCAGATTTTGGGGATGGCATCTCATTCTTGGAATCAGAGCCAGGAAGTGCGTTTTTGGCAGTTTTCAGGCACTTACGGCTGCAGTACATAGTCAGCGATCTGGCATCAGCAAAAATTGTTGAGCGAGATGGTCTGATACCTGCAGGTAAGATTGGAGCAGCTCTCTCTTTCCCCCTTGGCCGCAGACAAGGTGGGTTCAGGACTGAATATGTGGCCATGCTGAGGGGGTTCAGATCCAATTTACTAATGTGAAAGTGGTGTGGATCAAGTGGGGTTTGGGTGCAAAGGATTCCTACAGCTTAATGCAGGATTGCAGGATCTCTGATTAGGAATACCATTTCCCTGTCCCCTCAAAATGCAGGGACTGGTGAACATGCTTCCACTATTCTCAAATCCCTAGACCTTGACCATGCTGGCTGGGGCTGAAGGAAAGCTGGGAGTCCAACACCAACTGAAGGGCCAGAGGTTCCCCACTGCTGCCTTAGAGGGATTGAACATGCTTCCGTAGCTATAGTGCTGTCCTGGGCTCAGGTTCCATATGTGGTGAATGTCATAAGTGAAAGGCTTATTTGGTTGCAGTATGTTCTAGGCTTGTGTTTTCTGCATGTCTTGGGAATGCCGCCATACGATTGTCGCCGTAGAGTTTATTCTAGTTTAGTAAACAAGAAAGTTTTGGCACTCTCTGGAAGTTGTTGGGAGGAACTGGGGTTTTGTGTCAACATGACAAGGTGGAAGATTTTACAGAAAAATGCAGAACTAAACTGAATGAGATTTAATGGTAGAAAGGTAAGCTGAAGGGGCATGAGAATGAGGTGAACTAGCAAATGTTGAGATGAGAGGAAATTAGTGATTTGGAACTGAGGCCTGTTTAAGTTGGACTGAAGTGGCAAAAGGGATGGATGAATTAAATACTCTGAGCACCAAATTTTATAGAAACCATTCCAGGTAAGGTCTTAGCTGAAACTGGATTACCTAGGCACAAATTAATGACTGCCCATTTTTCATTTTAACCATAGTAGTGTGTGTGTGTTTGTGTGCATGTTCTTTCAAACAATGGAACCCCCCCTTCTTTTTCTTTACTTCTATCACACTTGCTGAATCGTTTAGTGTAGAGTGGTGGGATCCTATAGTTTAGCAACATGCATAGATTTGTCTAAGTTATAAGACTTTTTGAAGTGCTGCTTAACTTATATTCCCCATCTGTAAAAGACCCACTTTGATTTTTTTAAATTTTAAATTTTAGAATGGCTGTCCTCTGTTTACAAACAGCAGTGGTTTGCCATGCTCAGAGCAGAACAAGACAATGACATTGGGTATGTATAGCACACCCCTTTTCCTATAAGTTTGTAAGTGCACCCCCTTCTCCTCCGGTACAGGCATCTCAGAATGTGGCTCTCATAATGAAAGAGAAAAACAAAGTGTGGCTAATTTAACATTTTCAATTTAAGAGTTCCAGTCTTTTGGGGGTGGCTATCTGCAGCAGCCCAGAAATTTTGGCTTTCTGTGTTCAACAGATGCTTAGTGCTTCCATCATTCCCAGAGTCATCTGATCATGCCTATGACAGTGTTGGAAAAGAGGGAAGTGGCTGCTTTTTTCATTCTCCAAAGCCTGGTGCAAAGGATGAAAGGACCCTGCCCCTCTCCCTGAGGCTTCTGTATATCCTAGAGATTTAGGGAACAAGCTTAGTCTTGGTTTCCAGTAGCCCAGGGCCTTTTCAGCATTGCTTGCACTGTGTGTTCCTTCTGCAAAACCAAAACAGCGAAAATTCAATGCTTCTGCAATTTGCAGAGTACTTGAGAGAAATTCTGTTGTTATTTGCACCTTAATGAGTGGATTTCTGGCGGCCTGGTTCTGTGACTTTTATTTTTAGTGCAGTTGAAGTTTATTTAATAAAATTAATACATTAAGTTGGCTTTTACATTATGATATGAATGAAAGCCTTTTCACACACTTTGCTGAAGATGTTACATAACTGGTTGTGCTTTTACGTTGTAGAGAGCAGCTTTCATAGTACAAATGTAAACTTCAGGCGCGTCAAACGTTTGGCCACTCAAGTTGATCCTGTAATCAGCGCTTTCTTTGGGAAATAACTTGCATTTCTCTGTGTGCTTTAATCTTGATGCTCATGAATTTGAAGCTTGCCCTTCACATATATAGCTTTGGTTTTGTTTTATTTTAAAAACATTTCTCAAACCTTCCCCATAAAGAATTGCACTGATTCACACTCTTTGTAGGTGTTGCCCTTTTTAGCCATTTGCCTATTAGCTTAAACGAGGCAGTATACAGATTCCAAAATCAAATGCCCACAGTACCTTTGCAGTCCAGTCCTCTGTGCATATTCACCCAGAAGTTAGTCTCTCTGAGTTCTAATGGCGTTTACTCTCTAGCTGCTCTAGATTAACCAATGGCCTGATTATGTAGAATGCAGCTTCAGTCTATTACAAAGATACTGAGGCACAGTGCATTGAAACAAGCAAATCATTAAACTGAATTATTTCAGTTTGAGAGAAGCAGGATAAAGTTTTCTAAATACATGGTCAGAGAAGATAATATCCAGAATTCCAACTTTTCAGTAGTAACTTCTGCAATATTTACAGTTTTAAGTTATTTGCTTTCTGCCTATGAAAGGTTTCCTGCCTAAGCTTTTATGCTGCCCAAGATATATGTGTGTTTGTGTGTGTGTGTGTGTGTACACATTTGTTTTATAGATTTTTGACTGTGATCTGAGCTGCACAGAATGCTAAGCCTTGGTTTTGGCTACGTGAATGAGCCTCCACAAACATGAGGTTGCTCTTGGGCTTGTGTGTGCCTCCTGTTCCTCCTCACACAGCCAAAAGGAGGACTTCTGCCAAGTGTAATTTAACTTTTAAAAGAGCCTCAGCTTAGCATTATGTACAAACCAGGTTCCTTGCGTAAAGCAAAGTTTAATTTAATCAGCCAGCTCTGTAACCTATTGTTTGAAGTTGGTTTATTATGAAACTTATCAGACAAGGACGGAGGGAATGCACAAGTAGGACATGTGTATGTGTGGTTTGTGCGAATTGTGTGTGTGTTGCTTTTACTTCACCCACTGGCATGCAGTGCCCAGAAGGGAACCCAGCCGTCAGCTGGAATGCGTTGTATTCCGTGCTAGTCATAATTGTAGTAGGCCCACTGAAATGAATAGGTGTGCCTAACTTGGGTCCATTTAATTTCATTGGGTCTGCTCCGAGTAGAGGTTAATTGGATACAACCCTCCACAGTCACTTACAGACTCACTGTTAAGACCGTGTTCATGGAAGACAATCTTACTCAGCTATGAGGGATCGCCAAAGAAGAAGAACAACGCTCAATGCTACAACTTCTGAAAAGCTTTTGAAGAGTACCGTATTTTTCGCTCTATAACACGCACCCGACCATAACACGCACGTAGTTTTTAGAGGAGGAAAATCCGTAGGCATGCCACCCGTAGGCATTCCCTCCATAACACGCACAGACATTTCCCCTTACTTTCTAGGAGGAAAAAAGTGAGTGTTATGGTGCAAAAAATACGGTACTTCTCCAAAGACTGAATAAATTTAGCAGGCATGGGATAAAAGGGAGGGGGTCCTTTTATGGATCAATGACTTGTTACAGAGCAGGAACCAGAGGTTAGGCGTAAAGGGAGGGAAGTACACTATGGGATCCCTCAAATAAGGGGGCGTATTTTGAGCTATTAACCCCCCCCCATCTGCTTAACTCTGGAGTTCTTTGTTGTTGCAACCTCCAGTGGTAAGGATGGAATTGTGACTCCTCAAAGTGCATGGTAGGCAGAGTAGCTGTAAGGGTTCTGATAACACAAGTATTGGTCATCTGTCCTTCCTACTTTATTGGCCTTGACTGGCAGTTCTTCTGTTTGTACCAAGCACCATTTCACCAACGTTCTCCATTGCCAAGTTCCTGCTTGTGGAATTGTGGTTCTGCAGATTCAGGGTTGGTGATGTATCTCCCTTGTTGTGATGGTTCTCACTCCTGTTCTTACTGATCTTGACACACCCAAATTTTTAGTTTTTTTGTTGTAATGGTTGCATAACTCACCATTTTAATGGTAAGGCTCATTGTTGAGTCCAAATAGGTAGGATATATTGTAAAATACGTAAATGTGAGAACTGTGTTTGTTTCTTGGGGTGCTTCTGCTCCTGGTGTGTGTGCTGTACTCATCTACTCGCTTTGTTGGACTCCCCTCCACTGGAACTAGGCTAGCCTGGAGGGTCGTAAACATTCTGCATTGGTTAGCAGGAGTATTTTTACTTAGTCTTACACTTGTGTAATGTTATACAAATGAAAGGTTCAAAAGTGAGTTCTGAGCAAGATCAGACTAGGCTGAAAACCTTCCTACCACTGTCACCCAACTAGTTTTCTCCCTTGTACTAGCAGGATCCTGCAAGAAGCTGATCTACTTGCATAATCTTTGGCCTCTACCAGAACAAGACGGCTCAGTAGCAATCTTATCCTGGTCTTTTGTATATAAACCCAAGGAATGGATCAGACTGATAATAATTTAATAATGGTTTTATTATTTATATGCCACCCATCTGACTCTGTTGCCTCAGCCACTTTGTGTGGCTCCCAACAAAATATTAAAAACATAAGAAAACATCAACCATTAAAAAGTAAGACAGTGCGCAGGCAAGTGGGGTCTCAACCAGCATACCAGATGGAGCAAGACAGCCACCCTGGGCGCAGAATTAACCTGCACTTCCATGGACAGTTGAGTTCATAAAGACCCCAGGCTGCACACCTGGTCCCTTAGGGGAACAGCTACCCCATTCAGGACCAGGGAGCCCCCCCGCTTGCCCCCAGTACCCCAGAAACAGTACTTCTGCCTTGTCAGGATTCAACCTCAACCATTTACTACCATCCATTGTCCAACCGCCTCCAGACACACCAGATGTTCACCACATTCATTGGATCCACTTTAAATGAGAGGTAGAGCTGGGTATCATCCGCATACTGGTGAACACTGAGCCCAAACCCCCTGATAATCTCTCCCAGCAGCTTCATATAGATGTTGAAAAGCATGGGGGAGAGAACAAAGCCTTGAGGTACCCCACAGGTGACCGCCCAGGGGTCCGAACACTCATTCCCCAACACTGCTTTGAAGGATGAGCAAGGAACTTTGATGCTAGCAGAAGGGAGTGTTTTCAACACATTTGCAGTTTGTCTTGGATGTTTATGTACCTGATTTCACAGGCTACTTTTCTTGCTCTTTCATCTGAAAATATGACATTTTTAAAAAGGCTCTTTTGTATGTCCAAAGGCCTCAAGAAATTAATAAGGACGAGCTGGAAGCAAATAGCATGCGGTGTGGCAGGAAACTTGCAAAGGATGGCGAAGTAAGCACAAGTGTTTTTCCATGCCCTTTCAAAGCGGGTAATTAACAATTGCTATGCTATTAACAATTTTTGTGAGTGGTTTGCTGAATATTGGGTTATAATGCAAATTGTGTTTTTATAAACAAATTCTTACGAGTCTTAAGTACCATAATTGACATCTAGATATACAGGTGGTATGCCAACATGCCATCGCTATTGATAACAGCCACCATAGAGCTTTTTAGCAATAAACCTATTGATAGATTGAGATCAAAATAGATCTGTGGCAAACTATTCAGGTGTAAAACTAAAGCATATGTTTAGTATGTAACTATATGTTGGGGCAATGACCTCCTTTATTTCTTCAAGTATTGTTGGCGATGGACAGGTTTCAACTTTGGCTTTGATCTGCTGGTGACTTACACCAACCGCTACATCATCTTCAAGCGTAACACTTTGAATCAGCCGTGTAGTGGCTCAGTCAGCTTGCAGCCCCGGAGGAACATTGCTTTCAGGTGAGTGCACGGTGGTTCTGCCTGCTTTTATCTCCACCCTGGACTCTGTTTCAGGGTCACCCTATACTGTGTTGCTTTAGTGAGGGGGTACTTTTCCCCTGATGCCACTGAGAAATATTCTGAGTGTAGAGGACAGTGTTGCACGTCCTAGCTGTTGGCAGGAGTTTAAAGAATCAACTTTTGAGAAATTGCCCTTTAGTGTGATTTATTAGAGTCCCCTTGCTGCTGCTCCTTGACTAGGGTTAGCCTCTCTCCATCCCAAAATATGGGTGCTAGGGAAGGGAGGGGGGAATATAGCGTCCTTTGGTAGCATGTATCCAAGCTGTCCGCATCCCACAGTTTTTTCAGAGAAAAGGCAGGAAAGATCAAGCGTCGAAAGAAAGATGAAGAGCATGACTTGGGAGCAATGGATTAAGGCACCCTTTCTCCCCTCTGCCCAAATTCCTCCTGGGTTCCAGTTTGTGTATAGATAGTGGGGAATTTGCTAGGTGGTTTGTGGATACAATATTATGGCACTTGCCAAGTCATACAGACAATTCCAGTCTGTAGAAGCCTGTGTTTAGGGGCAAAATGTATACCAACATAATAACACTGGCACAACGTTTACAATTGTAAGGGTTGCCAGTGTCTGCTGGCAGCTTTAGAGATTCCTTCCTTCCTTCCTCATATCGCCCTATATACTGGAAGAGACTGTATAGCTTCTGTCAACTGTAATGCTGACTATAAAAGATGACATTTTTTCTCTACCTGCCATTCCTAAGGCCCCACCCCCACCAAACAAAACCCCATACAAACAGTTCTTTTGATTCCCCCCTCTCCCAAATCGGTTCCACCTTGCTTAGTGTAACTTTTTATCTGCCCTTAGGTTGCGTCTGGCTTCTTTTGATAGCAGTGGGAAGCTTATTTGTAGCAGAACAGCAGGATATCAGATATTAACCCTTGAAAAAGATCAGGTATGTGTTTTCAGCACCTTGGTTCATTTCAGATGCTACTGCAAGGAGACACTGGCTCTTCTTCCCTTGAAAAGTGTTTCCAGGGAACAACAGCAGGAAAAAGAACAGAGAATAGGACAGAATGAATTCTCTGAATTATAAGGGGGAAATATTGTGTCCTTCGTTACAAAAAATACAGTTTTTCTTTTCCTTTTCAGGAACAGGTAGTGATGAATTTGGACAGCCGACTGCTAGTTTTCCCTCTGTATATTTGCTGCAACTTCCTGTATACGTCCCCAGAGAAAAAGACAGAGACTGATGGACAGCTGGATAACCTAGAAAGCTGAGTCTTGTTCTCATGGCTTTTTTATTTCAAGTGCCCTTGCTGCACAGAGAGAAAAGTAATAAAATGGCCTTACACACTGTAGCAGAAGAAATGCAGCTTCCACCCCTTATCTGTACATTCCTATGCATATCTGAAAGGTTTCCAACACAATTTTGGCATTTTTCCTGTGGCTCTTAAGAGAGCCCAAGGGAAGGCTACACTTGAGAATCATTACCAGTTTCAGACAAGATAAAAATGCAGCTAACTAAACTGGACATGTTCCTTAAATGTGAAGAGCACATCCGTAAAATCCATGATAATTACATGTGGGCTAACATGTAGGGTAATGCCTCTAGGTTTTGTTCTGAACTTGGAAATGTTAAGGGTCAGTTATAGCCTTGATAAAACTCCACTGCTTTCAGTGGTTGTGCACCAGGGTTCACCGTTACCCCTTTATTTGTGCAATTTTTTTAAAAAAAGAATTCATTTAGCATTTGGGACTTGTAAATATTTCCTAATGAGGAATATAATATATATTTACATGTATATCCAGTTTTGTTTTCAAGATTATATTTTTTCAACATTGGATGTATTTTTAAAGTTCATTTTGTGGATTACATAGAAGTAGAGGTGGGTCCGGTACATGGGTTTCATTGAACTAAAGTCCAGGCACAGGTTTCTCTGCAGACTGTCATGCCAGTATTGAGGGAATGCTTTCTTGCATGTTTAAACACAAGACCATCCCCCAGTGCTGAGGATTGGACACATCTCTGCTTGTGGGGTAGCAAAGTCCAGACCCAAGGGCTCCTGCCTTTAAGAACTGTAAATGGTTTTGAACAGCTTTGTTCTTTGAAGAGCCATTTTTATGAAATTCTGAACCTTACGCAGCTCTTAAAGGGCGCAGGAGGCTTCTTGGGATCCGGCCTTCCAGCTCACTTGGGAAGGCTGTGGGGGTTGGAGCAGAACCTGGTGTGCCGTAGTTAAAATGCATATGTATTCAAAGTGCTTGGCTTATGAAGAACTCTGCATGGTGTACCTTCCACACACAGGTTTACACTAGCATTCTGTTGGAGCTATTGGGTTACCATGTACAGATTTTTTAAAAGTGATTTTAGTTTCATTACACAAATATTGGGAGTTTACATCCTAGTTATGCTCAGGAACTTGAGTGTGTTTGAACCCCCCCTTTTTTTTTAGCTACATTGCAGAATCCAAATTAGGAACTGAGGTCAAAGCATTCATATTTTGGTGTTTACTTTTTTGTTTACTTTTTTAAAAAAGTGATCTATTAAAAGTGAGATGTAAGTGGATTTAGTCTGTACGTATTGGAGGGAAGGGGTTGCTGTGGAATTTATGCCTTTCAGTTTTTGTCATATACCCTTTGTATGCTATAATATATTAGCAAACTGTGAATAAACCATTCACAATTTATATTGCCTGGTACTGGTTTCTCGTTGGGGGTCTGAGTCTGAAAAATAAGCAGAATGCCTTGTAAACATGATTTAACTGTGCTGCATGAAGAAGCGTTTCCTTTTGGTGGTCCTCAGTCTTCCAACATTCAGCTCCCACCTCACTGAGAGAAGATGATGATAAAGGTCTTCCTGTCTGCTTTCACCACACTATATTTTTCGCTCCATAAGACACACCTAGTTTTTAGAGGAGGAAAGGGGGAAAGCCCCGTTTTTTTGAGGATCGACTCACAGTTGTTGAGCTTACTTTGCAAAGGGAAAAAATCCTGTTTTTATGGGGTTCAACTCAGTTCTGCAGCTTCTTTAGGAAAGGAAAGGGAGTCGTTTCTACAGTTTCCAGACAGATAATCTAATCAGCCAGTTACATGTCACTGGGGAAACAAACGGCCTCCATCTGCAGAACATTCAAAAATAGAGGCCTGGGCAAGAGTCTGGGGCCGGAAAGGGAGCCAGCGATCAACCACACATTCGCTCCTTACGACGCACAGACATTTCCCCTTACTTTTTAGGAGGAAGAAGGTGTGTCTTATGGAGCGAAAAATGTAATTACAAAGCCCCAGCTATTGCCTCCCTCTGGCCCTTTTCTGGCTGGCTGGCAGCCTCTCTAGTTTTTTGGACAGTTGCTGCTTTTGGGAGTTGCTTCAGGGCAAGAGCAAAACCTAGATGACTGCCCCAGAGCTTTGGCATGTTACCCAGAAAGGCTTTGTGTTGAACTTCCGCCCTTCCAGCATTAGAAAGGTGGTCTGAGGAACAAATTCCCAGGATGGTGAATCCAGAGACAGTCAATGAGATAAGGTCTCCTGGGTTCTGCATTGCAAGAGTGCCATGATTATGGAGCTCTCAGTGCTGCTGAATGACCGCATGTGGTGTGGTCTGTTCAGGAATCCGCATGCCTTATTCTCAAGAGTGCATTGCCACGGTGCTGAAGTTTAAGGCTGCCCAATCCAATGCTCTCTGCTTCGGAGTTGACTTGGGTACCACCATGGAGCAGAAGTTCCTTTCATAAGCAAAAGTGTGAATGGTGGGGTTATTTTGTGGGTGGGGTTTTTTCTGTGGGTGTTGCTGGGGTGCTGTGGGTGTGGGATCAGGATTCTTTGGGGTGTTGCAGGAGACTTTAACACTTCAACCCCTGCTATTTCCCGCTCCAGAACAAATTTGTGTGTTCTAGCACTAGAGATGGGGGAAGAAATATGATTGTTTGCATTGAAAGGCAACATTACCAGTTCACACTTCCCAAAACAATATACAAATTGAAGAACAACTATCCTCCAACTGCATTGCAGTTTTCTGAGAAAGTGGTGTGTACAGTAATGCATCTACAGAAGTAAAGTTGTGCATACTGTACCTATGCAGATAATTGGGGTCCTAGTCGTTTAGGGCTTTTCTTTGACTCTATGATTCTAAGACCCTTCTTCCCTGGGGGTTCCCTTGGGGGTTCCCCAGCTTCTCTGCATCCAGCCAGTCCATGACACCACTGCAGTACAGCTTCCATCAGCTGCAAAACTCCTACAGGTCACCGGGCTGCGGGAAGACGGAATTAAGAGGAAGAAAGGTGCCGCACAGCACACGATGTTTGGAAGCTGTCAAGCAGGCAGATCTTAGGTTTTTGCGTGGAAAACAGAATAGGGCAGATAGGGGGGTCCCACCTTTAGGGAGCCCTTTGAAGCATCAAAGGTAAAAGATGGGGGAAATCCTGTTAGGTCATTTAGTTCATCCCCCTGGGCTCCCGGGCAGAACAGTCTGCGGTGCTGTCTCCTGGGCTTCACGCCTAAAATAATTTAGTTCCAGCCTTAATACAAAAATGCGGATCTCCTTTATGCAAAGGACCAATCTTCCAGCGGGGCCTTCCTCCTCCACACCGCTGCCATGGGAGGCATTTAACAAGCTGGTAAATTATAAACAGAATAAATTCGGTTCTCCTGAGATCATAGGGGAAACAGGCAGGGATGGGGAATGGAGGGAGATTGCATATTGCATCAGTTGCACAAAGGTTTCAAGGGATGAGTGAGCGGCAGGTTCTGTTGGGGCTTGAACCAAATCCTAGATCATGGGTAGGTGAACTAAGGCCCAGGGGCAGGATCTGACCCAAACGCCTTCTAAATCTGACCCACGGACAGTCCAGGAATCAGTGTGTTTTTACATGAGTAGAATGTATCCTTTTATTTAAAATGCATCTCTGGGTTATTTGTGGGGCATAGGAATTTGTTCATCCCCCCCCCAAAAAAAAATATAGTCCAGCCCTGCACAAGGTCTGAGGGACAGCGGGCCGGCACCCTGCTGAAAAGGTTTCCTGACCCCTTGATCCTAGATCAAATAGGAAATTCTGCCTTAAAAGCCTGGATGTTAGATTAGAAATATCCCAGGGGCAAAAGAGAAGATCACATGTACACTTTGGAGAAGGCATGCCTCTAAAAAAGAAGAAGAAAAGGGGAAAGGAGCAGATATTTCCCTCCAAACAAAGGTAACTAATTTGGGGGGGGGCAAGTGTGCCGAAGGTCAGGTCTGTTAAGTTGTGGGTTGACATAGCAGACGACACAGCGATTTCTCCAAAGCAGCTCTTTATTTTGTAAGCTGGAACAGAACTGAACTGCATACAGCTCAGCCGGCCTGCTTTTATAGGCAGCCAGCTGTCAACAATGTAGCAACAACAACCCAGGGTTTCCTGCCTAAAATAACTGAAGTGGACCTGAGTGAAAACTACATACACAATACGCCTGGTGGCCAGGGTGAGAACTTCAGTACATAACAAGGTCCAAAAGATGGGAGGCTCCAGGCAGGATTTTCTGCCATAGCAAAGTCGAAGGAGAGGCAGTGTGGTGCAGTGGCTAGAGTGTTGGACTGTGACCTGGGAGACAAGGGTTCAAATCCCCCCTCGGCCATTAAGGGTGACGTCGGGTGTGTGTGTCAATCAGTGCCTGCCAGAGTAACCTACCTCGGGGTTGTTGTGGGGGTTAAGCGAGGAGGGAGAGAACCATCTGTGCCACCTTGGGCTCCTCGGAGAAAAAGGCGGGATATAAATGCAATCCAATAAGTCGCCTTTTCCGTGCTTCTCCTTCTGGCCTCCCTCCCAGGGCTGTCGTGCGAATAAAAAAGGAAGAGCTCGGGGGGGGGGCGGGGGGCTGGCAGTCGCTGCCTCTCCGCCTGGCCTCCCTCCCAGGGCTGTTGGGAGGAAGCGCCCTGGAATGAGCAAGGGAGGGAAGAAAGGCTCTGGGCAGTTTCCATGCCAACCCGGGATGCCAGGGGAGCTTCTCCAGGGAGGGCTTGGCGTGGCTGGAGCTGCGGAGGCTGCGCAGGGCCTTCTCCTCCCTCTCCTCCCTCCTCCCTCCCTCCCGCATCAGCCTCTGACCACCTGCACACCTGGCAGGGAAAACAGCACTTTTGCCGCTTCTCGTGACCCGTAGCTCAGAAGCCGCGCCGCGTTGGCTTTTGGGAAACGCAGTCCTCCCTGTCATTCATTCCCGTTCTCTGGGGGGAAGAATAGAGGGCAGGCACTACGACTCCCAGAAGGCAGTGGGCGAGCCGGCTCCAACCCCTCTTTCCTCTCTCCCCCACGCGCCTGCTCCGAGGCCTCCCCATTGGCCGGCTCTTCCGACTCGGTATCTGGGCGAAGCCCGGGTCCTCTCAGCCAATGGGAGGCGAGAGTCGGGCGCGGGGGGCGTGGCAGGGCGGGGGGCCGTTGGCAGTTGGCCGTTGCTTCCCCGAGCCCGGGACCCGCCAATCAGAGCCAGAGCCTCCTCGCCGCCCCCTCCTTGGGAAGAAGACCGGGCTGGTGGGGGCGGGGAGACCCTTGAGGGGTCCTCGGTATGGTCTGGTGTGTCTCCATAGCCTCTCCCTCTCACCCAGGGACCCCCCAGCCCAGAATGAGGCGTCCCACTCGCCACAGGAAAGACTGCCGCTCCCTGGCCCCGAATGGTCCTCCTTCTGTATGGAGCTGGAAAGGGAGGCTCCGGCCTCCAGGCTCCCAGAGGCAAAGTTAGGAGGTTCTGGGAGGCCTCGCGTTGCACTTCTACAAAAGAAGCCCCCCCCCCCCTGCACTAGTTAGCTCGGTTGGATAGAGCGTGGTGCTGATAATGCCAAGGCTGCAGGTTTGATCTTCGTAACGGCCACCTGCATTTTCCTGCATTTTGGGGTTGGACTAGATCAGTGTTCCCCAACCTTGGGCCTCCAGCTGTTTTTGGACTACAATTCCCATCATCCTTGACCACTGGTCTTGCTAGCGAGGGATGATGGGAGTTGTAGTCCAAAAACAGCTGGAGGCCCAAGGTTGGGGAACACTGGATTAGATGACCCTTAGGATTCCTTCTAATTCTGCAGGTCTGTGATTCTAACATCTCTAAGGGGGGGGGCACACATCTTGCATCTCCCGCTTAACAGTGCTAGATGAGCAGTTTACAATTAACTCCATGTGGTCATATTCCGGGTGCACGTAACTGTTGCTGCGCCTCCCCCCCCCAACGGGTCTTTAGCAGTGAGTGACTGCTGACCTGCATTTACTACTGACGCTGTGCCTTGGATTTCAACCTCTTCATTTGGCTAAGTGCTGGTGCAGTGGTTGATCAGCTTGCACTCTCTTTGTGTTGTGCTAATTGTTGCCACCCACCCACTCCTTGGGTCCTGGCTGGGCCCTTCAAATCCAGAGAGAAGCTGGGGTTATGCCAAAGCAGCCAGCCCACATTGATAGGTAGTGAATTACATACGATAGGATGTTCCAGCCCTGAATGACAGAAGTGTGGAAACTTGCTCTAATTGCCTTGTGAAAAGCTCAGGAACAAGGCAGCAAAAATTACGCTTGTCCTCCTCTCTGGCCCTCTCCCTGGTCTTTGGTTCTGTGTTGTGATTGATCCTGTTCTAGCCACTGAAACATGGCTTGGAATAAGACTTGTCGACTTCATGATTGTCTAAGAAATGGTAGGGAAGAGCACAGGCTAATTGCTCATGGAATTATAAAGCTTTATCAAGTACCTCCAAAGCCATTAAGAATCTGTTTGGTATACAAAATAATTGAGCTGCTTCTTAAAAAGCGTTGAGTATAGTCAGGCAGCTGATGTGATAACTGGGGTCTATAAAAAGACTATTAATCTTTGGTCTGTGGTGTAACCCTGCAGGACTCTTCAACCAAGCGTTCGCCCCATCTCCAGGTAGGAAGAGTAAGTCCAAGGTGCAGGGTTCTTGGTGTTGGGCAAGGTTATCCTTGGGCCTTCCTAAGTCTGGGCTGGTTTGTTTTTCTTCATTAAGAGTTTTTTCCTGGGCTGCTTAAGCTTTTCTTTCTTTGGTGCTGCTTTCATTTCCTCTTTTTGGGGGGAAGCTTCAGTGTGGGAAGTGCTTTGTAAGAACAACTTGGACATTTTTCTGATCTTGTCTGCTCAATCTCTAGGAATTTCCAAAGAGAGGAATTTTTGATCAAGACACCTGCTGAAAGGTCAGAATGGGGAAGTGAAGGCAAAGGTGCCTGCAGCTGCTGCTCCTGCCCCAGTGGATGCCTGGAAAAGTACAGGACAAGGGCCTGGGCAGCAGGTCAGTACAAAGATAAGAAGACGTTTATTAGCTTTTGAAGACTTCTTTGAAAGGAGTAGCTGAACCCAGAAGGGCATGTTTTCTTGGTAATGTCTAGCCACAACTCCCAGTCATGCTCTTCAAGAGGCATCACATAGAAGGGGTAGAAACTCTTTGTTCATTCTTTGTGATCTGTCCCACAGGCCTCTGTTGGCAAGAAATGGCAAGCTCTCAGAGGGGAAAAAGTATTGTATTGTTAGCCTTCGCCAATTCAAAGTGGCACCTAAGGGGATGGAGACATCCATGTGTTCGAAGACTCAAAAGGTGAAAGGGATTGGTTCTGAAATCACTGAAGAATGCCTAGTATTTGACGACTTGCCTAGTAGCCCCAGGCAACCAGGAATTTCATGCAGGTGACTGAGCAGCCAGCTCACTTGATTTCTTGGCTAGCTGTAAAGGAAGAGTAGTCTTGTCTCATCCGCAGTCATCACAGAAACACAGTGGACTATCAGAGTGTCTCTCCTCCACCATCCTTTATGGAAGAAGGCACTTTTTTGATGCGTTTCCATGCTGACTTTGGAGGAGGGGGCAAAACAAATATTGCAGGCTAGTAACCTGTTTTTGACATTTGTAAGGCTGGCTGAAGAAGTACCCTTCTTCACGGCCAAGTCTCCCATTTGTGTACAAAATGGATGCAGCAGGTGGAAGGAGAACGGCTGCTACCTCCTTGTTGAGCTCCTCTTGTCCTGGCAGGAGTACAGCTATGGGGCTGGGGCCCTGTGCTGTAGGATCACCCTATACGAGTTATTAGAGGGTTGAGTTGTTATGTCACCCGAGAAATGGATGGTTGTTTTCAACCCTTGCACAAAGCAGGCACAAATGCCTAGACAAGGGCTGGGATCTAAGAAATACCCATGCTTAGATGTGTGTCTATAATGTGTCTGTGTTGAAAAAGGTTCTAAATTTATATAGATATATAATAATTTTATTAAATTTTCAATAACAAAAATAAAACAAACACAAGAACAACCACAAACAATACTTGAAGCCTTTCCGTCTCACTAGCTTCCTGATCTGGTTAAGCCTTGGTCCAGAAGTCAGCTTGACACCTGCTTACTCTCATCTAGGTTCAATGCTGAGAGACGTACTTCAACGGGAAGCTGGTACAGCTCTTTCCTGCTCACAGGTCTTTCAGAGGTCAATCCAGCCATGGCTACTGGAGAGAAATAATAATCATCGTATGGAAGAACCACCATTTGCAAATTCATAAAGCTTGGGCTACTAGTTTGATAAATCATGCTGGGACCATAGAGGGGACAAATTGCAAAAAGGGGTTGTTTTGTAAAGGAGAAAGTTTGCTGCTATTTGTTTTAATATATTATTATTATTATTATTATTATTATTATTATTATTACTATTACTATTACTATTATTATTATTTTATTACTACTACTACTACTACTATTATTTTATACCCTCCCTTTTTCCCTGAAAGGGACTGAAGGCAGCTAACAAAATAATAAAGATATAGAAAAAAGAAGCCATTAATTTTTTGAAAAAACATTAGTAGAATTAGATGTGAATTGGCTCTTGAGTTGTTTTTGTTTTATTAAGCATTTTGTGTTCTGATTTTGTATTTTTATGTTGTGATCTGTCATTTGTGTGTTTATATGATAAATGCAATAAGACAACCTAGACCGCACCACAGCCATAGCAATGGAATGCAGGGAGCATCCTTAGACCAAGCCCAGCCATTGATCCTCCAACCTTGTGTCGTCTACAGATGATAATTGGCAGTTGGCCCTCTGGGGCTTCAGACAGAGAGTCTTTTTCCCAGCCCCACCTGGAGATGCTGAGGATTGAACCTGGGACCTTGTGGATCCAAAACAGATGCACTATTGTTCTACTTCTGGAGCACCTCGGGCTCCCCATGCCTGGTTATTGGATTCCAACTACTCCTGACTGTTGGCCATGCTGACTGGGGCCAATGGCAGCACACCTGGAGAAGGATGCATTCTTCAACTCTATTTCTTTTCAAAGAATGAAAACCTTTTTGCAGCCTGTAGCCAGAATGAAGGCAAGATATCCTTTGAATTTGGGGAAAGAGCCACAGGGGTGGTGGTTGTGGTGAGACTTTATTTCTATACCACCTGTCCATTACCCAGGTGAGGGAACACCTTTTAAATGACACACATACCAAGAGAATCAAGAATATACACCCAGGGTCTCTGGTTGTTACATCCTTGTGATGGGCCAAGTGTCTCTGGCAGCATTATTCGTAGCTTACATGGCTCAGCCTTTTTGCCCTCAAATTTTTTTATCTGGCCACAGTTCCAGGCTGTACTGACAAGCCATTTCCCTCCGTTCAGATCCCTAGAAGCAGAAGGTCCAGTTACCTGCATCTCTCTTGCTCGCATGGGGCTACTCTTAGCTTCGTCAGAGAGAAGACCTTCATGATGCTTTTCTCCACCAGCTCCGATCTAACCTGTGCGTTCAGAGGTGGCTGCAAGGCACTGAAGAGGAATGAGAAAGAAGAGGAGGGGAATGATCCAAAGCTCACAGAAAAAGTGCTAATTCAGCAGCTGTGGAGCATAATTACGGAACCAGGCACACAGCATGTCAGAACTGGAGACACCATTGCTGCCACCACCACACCAAGCCCTGAATTGTGCTCTCTCTCCAGCCCAGCCCACTTGACAACTATGGGAGAAGAGTGGGCCTCCTGGATCTGGGAATAAGATCCATCTTTCACCTGCACAGAGCTCTCCCTCTCCCCGCCTGTGGCTTCCAGCAACTGATCTTCAGAGACACTGCTGCCTTCCGCTGTGGAGGTAGAACAGGGTCCTGAGGCACCCTGGACCGAAGATGGTCAGGGCTTTGTAAAAAAAAATACTTACTATGAGGCAGATACTCTGCTCCACATTATGGGGGAAGATGACATTTTCCCCCTGAAGCGCTTTGTTTGTTAGAATTGTCGCCTTCATAAAAGTGCTCTTCACTGCCTCGTCCTAAAAGGAGAAGGGAATTTAAAATTGAGGCACCCAAACATAGAGCAGAGAGGCAGGTAATTTCACTCTCGTGAATAATGGGTTTTCCATGATCAACATTTGTTGTTTGGAATCCATTATTATTGGAAACTGAACTTGGTTATCACTGGTTCCTCATTCATATAAAAGACCATGATTTATTTATTTTAAATCAAAAAATCTGATTTTTTTTTATTTAAATCAGATTTTTAAAATAAAATGCTTTTGGAGGAAAAATCTTTCTAAAGATAGTTTTCTATTTAAGTTGCATTATAGTCCAAAAGCTATTCATCAGGAAATAAGGATTTAAGTTTTTCATATGTGCTAAAACTCAGTCTAAGTTTTTATTTTTTGTTTAACCCCATCAATTAACAAACATGGATAGATATGCTAAAACGTTATTGTTTTACTTAAATAAATTGTTTAAATTGTTATTCTCCTGCCAACAAAGAACAGCAGAAAAGTTGTCCAAATATAAAGAGTTAACTTATTAAACCTCACAATAATTTCATAATTATCTGTCTATGTACTTATAACAGTTTAACCAAATCAGTAATTTTTGATTTAACTGTAAAAACTACTCTGAAAATGTATTATTCCCAAAATGAAACCTTCATCTGGTTGTAAATATTAAGATTATACCAGCAGGAATGTAAAAATATGATTTAAATCAAGTCTTACAGACTAGTGATTTGAATCGTGATTTGAATCGTGATTTGATTTAAATCAAATCCACCCTGCATCTCACACACCTGGCGCGCTGGCTAGAGCTTTTGAAAGATGTTGTCTAAAATTTCTGAGAGAGAGAGGTGAGTAAATGAGGCAGGCGAGGGGGAAAGGTCAGTTCTTTGTCAGGGGGCTTCCAGTTCCTCCTTCCAGGTGGGATTCAATGGCACGGCGGCAGAGTCAGTTCCGCTCCCCAACCGACTCCAAATTGGACATTTTTGGTGGTGGGAAAAGTGACAGGGAAACTAGAATGGAAAAGGGGAGCTGGCATTTGCTTGATGCGACATTGTCTCATCTCCCTGCGAGCGAAACGGAACGAGCGCTCAAACTTTTACCAACGGAGCAGGACGAAGGTTCAGGAAGCAGGTCATTGGGAAGGGGCCACAGAACTGCTGCATCCGCTCAGTTCCTCGGACCGGCAATGGCAGCCCCAAACGGTGGCTGCACCATGTCATCTTTGCATGCTTCCAACGGCACCAACTGGTGTCTATCATATTGGGGTAAACCTTCAGGGGAGGGGTCTTTCTGGGGTGGCCGAGGGTCATTTCCAGCCATCATCAGGGACCTCCTAATGAGAGAGCTCCCCACGGCTCCTAGTACGGCAAGGGAGGTGCCAGGAATAGGTGGGGCAGTGACAAGCTGTAGGGAGACTAGAAGTACCTCCCCGTATTTGCGTCATGCGGATGATGGTTTCCATCGCTTGGTGTAAGACTGAGAGCGATGCCAGCGGCTCCTCTTCAATAACTTCCTGTTGTGGGGAAGTACGGGGTACAATTTCAGGGTATGGCAAGGGAGGTGCCAGGAATAGGTAGGGCAGTGACCGTACTTGTGTCATGCGGATTATGGTTTCCATCGCTTGGTGTAGGATGGTGATTGATGCCAGTGGCTCCTCTTCAATAACTTCCTGTTGTGGGGAAGCACAGAGCATGTCAGAACTGGAGACACCCTCCCTGCCACCACCACACCAAGCCCTGAATTGTGCTCTCTCTCCAGCCCAGCCCACTTGACAACTATGGGAGAAGAGTGGGCCTCCTGGATCTGGGAATAAGATCCATCTTTCACCTGCACAGAGCTCTCCCTCTCCCTCTTCCCGCCTGTGGCTTCCAGCAACTGATATTCAGAAACACTGCTGCCCTCCGCTGTGGAGGTAGAACAGGGTCCTGAGGCACCCTGGACCGAAGATGGTCAGGGCTTTGTAAAAAAAAAAAGATTTACTTACTATGAGGCAGGTGCTCGGCTCCACTTTATGGGCTAAGATGACATTTTCCCCCTGAAGCGCTTTGCTTATTAGAATTGTCATTTGCTGACAAATTCCTCATTGGTCAGGTGTTGGTACAAACCCTTCCCTAGATTAAACACTGAAATCCTGAGCCAATGTTTTAAGGCAGCCCACCACGCTTTAGTTGAAATTAGGCATTCACCAGCTTCTAACAGAAGTACGGAGTTGGCGACGCAGTTGGGTTGGATGGCAGGTTGAGAGGAGTTCCCTACCAGGACAGACTTTGCTCGTGTGCTCAAGACATCGATTCCACAAAACATATTTTGTTGCATTGTGCAAAATATGAGCAAGCCAGGGCTGAACGGATACTACCCTTGCTGGTACCTTTCCCAGGAAAATCAGAGGCTCGCTATGTCAGGTTCCTACTGGAAGACTGGACAAATGTTAGAACATTAGCAGTGGCAAAGTTTTTATCGGTGGTTGCAAGATCAAATGAGCCCCATATTCTAAACAAAATGCTTGTTTAACCTGGAGGTAGGCTGTATGAATTGTGTATTGTTTTGTAATGATTTGTTGGGTCTCTGGACCGTAATAAAGATTGATGATGATGATTAGAATTCTCGCTTTCATCAGACTTTTCTTCACAGCCTCGTTCTAAAAGGAGAAGGGATTTTTAAAAATTGAGGCACCCAATCATAGAGCAGAGAGGCAGGTAATTTCACTCTCATGAATAATGGATTTTCCATGATAAACATTTGTTGTTTGGAATCCATTATTATTGGAAACGGAACTTCGTTATCACTGGTTCCTCATTCACATAAAAGTGGGGTTTTTTGGGAGGGTGTTGTATGTTCACAAGGCATTTGGACACCTCTTTAGCTATTGTCAACAATTTTTTCATGGTGGTTTCTGAGACCAAGGAGCGGTTTTTGTCCATGCATGGATACAATGGGATGCCATTTGGAATCAGGACTCATAAATACACTGATTTAAACCACTGATTTTTAAAAACTGCACTGTTTTTTCCAGTGTCTTAGAATTCTCAAGCGACTCTAGGTACTAGGATAGTTTAACATACAGTGGTACTTCAGTTTTTGAACAGCTTAGTTCACAAACTACTTGAAATGTGAATGCTGCAAACCCAGAAGTAGGTGTTCCGGTTTGCGAACTTTTTCCAGAATCTGAACTGTTTGTTTTGAGTGTTACACTTCCTTTTCCCGTGCCACACGTCCGTTTTGAGTGCCCCCACTCCTGCTTGCACAGAGTAGGAGTTGGATGGGGCTGCTCACCTGGTGAGGTGCAGGCTCCGTCAGACTTTTCCATTGAGGGGTGCGTGGCTGCATTCACCTCAACAGAGAAGTTGAAAGGAGCATTGGTGGCCATGCGGAAACAGCCCGACAGCTGCCTCAGCAGCAGTTTAGGGGCTCTCAGACGCAGCTGCCTGGCTGCCTCCACCTTCGCCACCCCAGCAACTATTCTGCTTGGCTGCCTTCAGGTGGTGCAGGGGCTCTGATGCTGACATGGGGGCTTATCAGACAGTTTATCCTCACCTTGCAAGCTCCTTAATGAAGTTTGCTATGCGCCTCTTGTCTTCAGGACATAAATCTTTCAGAGAAGCACTCTTCATTCCTCCTTTGCCAGGGACCTGAAAATTAAAACCAGCTTTTTGAAAAGCAATCATGCCCTTCCTGATTGGCGGAGGGGGCATGAACAGGCAACTGCAAGGGATTTGTTAAAAGGAGGCATGTCTTCCTGCCATTGCTGTCAACTTTCAGATTTGAAAATAAGGGATCAGCAGCCTTGAAAATAAGGGATCAGCAGCCTTTCCTGTCCCGGGAACAATCCAAGGGATATCTAACAATCCGGGATAGCAGCGGGAAGCAGCGGGAAATGGTGCTGAAATAAGGGAATTTCCGGGGGGGAAAGGGAAGGTTGACAGCTATGCTTCCTGCTCCTCCTATTTGAGGCTGAAAGGCAGCTCATCTGTCACAACACTCTACACAGCTGCAAGAACAGGCAATAATGGAGGTGTATCCACTGTTTTCACTCCCTAAAAGAAGCTTTTAATCTTTAGGCACTGTGACAGAAACTGGTCTTGCTTGCTCCATTTTGGCCCCAGGCTTGCAAGTATTAATCTAGCCAGTTACAAATGCTAAAGAAGATTTTTAGACGCCTGAACAAGGAGGATTTTTCAAGGCCAACACAATTACTTTATATTTGCCCCTTGAATGCCACAATGATGGCACAAAAAAAGAAAGAAAGAAAGGCTTCTAAGTCAGATACAAACAGCCACTTTTCAGCTGTGGGAGAATAAGAAGAGAGCAAGGGAGGCAGGAAAAGTCTGCATTCAATTGGACTGCCATTGCTGCCACCATCCTAGACCAGGTTTACATTATACCTGATTTGCTTCAGTATTTTAACATTGCAAACCGCCCTGGATGCCTTGACAGCCCCAGCTTCTCTCTGGCTTTGAAGGGCCCAGCCAGCACCCAAGGAGTGAGTGGGTGGCAACAATTAACACAATACAAAGAGACTGGGCTGATCAACCAGGGCTATTGAATCTATTGAATCATCTGCCTGAAGAAAAGAACTTCTTGTAGAAGAAAAATGAAGAAAATTAGTCATGGAAAATTCATCTACCTTCAAGAAACAAATTTCTTGACATGGCACTAACTTCTAAGGGCCAATACAGAGAACACGTTTTCACACAAACAGGAATCATTCCTGGATCTGACAAAAAAATATAGGTATATCACGGGAGCAGAGAGCACAAGTTGGACTCGCTGTCAGATGGGTTAAGCTGTTAAAATTAAATTAAATTAAAATTATCAATGAGAATATTTCTTTCTCTTTTCAGTAACAGCAGTCAGAATAAAAAAGCAGTCAGAATATAAAAGCAAGTCAAAGCAGGCCAACAATACTCTGTCTCACCTTCTCTGATACCTCTGAGTAAGGAAGAGCCAATTGGGAGTTGACTAGGCAAGCAAATGAAACTCAAAAGCCTGGATCTAATTTGTCAGGAAGTCTGTGTGTACAATGGCATTATTCAGAGTTTGATCTCATATACTCCCAGGGTAGGGAGACTGCCTGAGAACCGCGTGTGCATGTACACTACCTTGGGCTCCATGATGAAGGAGAAGGCTAACTGTAAGCAAATAAACATGTAAATATGAGCAGCTAGAGATCAAATGTTCCTAAATGGCAGCTTTAAGCCATTTCTCTAGCTCTATAAGGAGTACCTAAGGCTGCCTGCCAACCTGTGAAAATGAGATGATGGTGCCTAAAAACACACCAAGATTTTTCCAGCCCTCCTAAAGGACCTGAAAAGGTTGTATCCCTAAGTTTTCATTTGAACTCTTTTACTTCTAGCCCTCTCCCCAGAGACACAAACAGACCCTCAATCTCATTTTAACCTGTTGCTCCAAAGTCGCTGAGACAAGGGTGCGTGTGCCGTCTGCACAGAGTGAATCCGAATCAGGTCCTGGCCCAATTCACTACCCAACAATTCAAGCTAAATTTGGCAACCATTCAGAGATCATACCTGGGACATAGACAGGTGGCTGCTCTTCATCAGAAACTGAATGCAATTTCATTCAAGGAAAGCAAGGGCAAAAGGTTTGTTCCATTCCACATTTTACAGTCTGGAAATATTATCTCCATGACTGAGCTAGTCTGAAAATTCTTCTGCATCAAAATTGAAAGTTCAGATGCAGTACATCACTGACTGGGAGACTACAGACATTTCTGTAAATCCACTTTGTTATTACTCTTAAACAGACCTGAATGAAAAGGTTGCCTTTTATTAAAGACCCTGTAACTAGCTCAATCACGGAGATAATGAGCCACATTTATTTGTATTAGCCTTGATTATAAAAGCAACTCCTGGAGGCTATACACTCAATGAATGCTCCTCAGACTCTTATTATGGACACAGACTAAGCTTTAAAGTCACACATTTCTGAAAAAGCTATCTGGGGTTCTTACAAGCAGGTACTGGTATTTGGAGGATCAGGAGAGAAATCTGGGTAGACTGCACCCGCAAGACCATACCATGGGACCCTTCCCTGTTGGACCATCCAGACTGCCATCAGACTGCATATCTTTAGCAGTCATTTATCAACTCATAGTAGATTCAATTAAGTTGGCCAGGTATTGGAAGCAAGTTACATCCAAGAAGTTGTTCTCCACACATCATCTCTTCTTGATGCTGAAAGGAAGCTTCTTACTCTGCCCCAGTGGGCCCGGGGTGTGTGTGTGTGTGTGGCAACCATACGGACTAAAATCCATATGGAAAGATTTAGTTTAAGATTTAGTTTAAATACATCAGCTGAAGACCTATGTATGCAAATTAGTTCAAAAAGGATGTGAACATATTAATACCAAACAGATATCTTGGGAAAGGAGAAAGTATATGTGGATAATGACAGTAAGGAACAGTAAATGCAAATAATTACAGTACATGGAAAATAGCACGTTTATGCAATTACTTGCATATACTGCTCCTTATACACTGTTCCCTAGTCAGGTACTATTTATTTTTCCTCCTCTCTCCCCATTTCTATCTATTGACTGTAAGTCTTTGTTAACATTTTATTCTTGTGCACTGCACTAGTACTTAGCCAAATAAAGAGGTTGAAATCCAAGGCACAGGGTCAGTAGTAAATGCAGGTCAGTAGTCACTCACTGCTAAAGACCCGTTGGGGAGAGGAGGCGCAGCAACAGTTACGTGCACCCGGAATATGACCACATGGAGTTAATTGTAAACTGCTCATCTAGCACTGTTAAGCGGGAGATGCAAGTTGTGTGCCCCCCCCCCCGAGATGTTAGAATCAGACCTGCAGAATTAGAAGGAATCCTAGGGGTCATCTAGTCCAACCCCGAAATGCAGGGAAATGCAGGTGGCCGTTACGAAGATCGAACCTGCAGCCTTGGCATTATCAGCACCACGCTCTATCCAACCGAGCTAACTAGTGCGGGGGGGGGGGGGGCTTCTTTTGTAGAAGTGCAACGCAAGGCCTCCCAGAACCTCCTAACTTTGCCTCTGGGAGCCTGGAGGTCGGAGCCTCCCTTTCCAGCTCCATACAGAAGGAGGACCATTCGGGGCCAGGGAGCGGCAGTCTTTCCTGTTGCGAGTGGGACGCCTCATTCTGGGCTCTGTTTCGCGGGGTCCCGGGCTCGGGGGTCCCTGGGTGAAAGGGAGAGGCTATGGAGACACACAAGACCATACATAGGCCCCTCAAGGGCCATGCAATACACGTCTCCCCGCCCCCCACCAGCCCTGTCTTCATCCCGAGGACGCGAGGAGGGAGCAGCGAGGAGGCTCTGGGGTCCCTGGGTGAAAAGGAGAGGCTATGGAGACACACAAGATCATACAGAGGACCCCTCAAGGGTCTCCCCGCCCCCCACCAGCCCGGTCTTCGTCCCAAGGAGGGAGCGGCGAAGAGGCTCTGGGGTCCCTGGGTTAAAGGGAGAGGCTATGGAGACACACAAGATCATACAGAGGACCCCTCAAGGGCCATGCAATACACGTCTCCCCCCCACCAGCCCTGTCTTCATCCCAAGGGCAACCACCAAAGTTAGCAAAACTTCCACCACAGGGAACTGCTGCAGCAGCTGAGAGTTGACGGGAAAGGCGGGAAGCCCCGAGTTCAAGTCTCAGTTCTGCGCGACTCTCAGGGTGGCCACGCTGTGCACTGGATGGCCACCGAGAAGGAGCTCTGGGGAATGTAACGTCTTAGCAGCACCATTTGCACTAGAATCTGAAGCAGCAGTATTTCCAACCCGCTCTTTGCCGAGGAGGGCGAGGGGCAAGAGAGAGCGGGACCAGGGTCAGCCCGCCCTGGGAGTGGGGCTTCAGCCGGAGCCCCGGGCCTGGCTCTGCACTCGGGGACAAGCGGGGCTCGCTTTCTGAGGCAGCCGGGGCGGCTCTCTGCACATGCTCAGGAACCACGTCAGCCTTTGCCACCGTCTATCACCGTCCAAACAGCCCCGCCCCCACGCCTTTTCTTCTCCTCCCGCCGCCTCCCTCCTGAGGGAAGGATACGCTCCTTGCTCCAGCGAGCGGCTCCTTCCGCTCCCACAGCCAGATCCGCCATCTTGAAACAACTGCCCCTGCCACTCCAAACATCCCCCCGCCCCCCAAGCCCGACTCTCGCCTCCCATTGGCGAGAAAGGGAGGAGAGGGAGCCGGCTCTCCCATTGCCTTCTGGGACTCGTAGTGCCTGCTCTCTATTCCCGCCCACAGAACGGAAATGAATGACAGGGAGGACTTCGTTTCCCGACAGCCAACGCGGCGCGGCTTCTGAGCTACGGGTGGCGAGAAGAGGCAAAAGTGCTGTTTTCCCTCCCAGGTGTGCAGGTGGTCAGAGGCTGATGCGGGAGGGAGGGAGGAGGAAGGAGAGGGAGGAGAAGGCCCTGCGCAGCCTCCGCAGCTCCAGCCACACCAAGCCCTACCTGGAGAAGCTCCCCTGGCATCCCTGGTTGGCATGGAAACTGCCCAGAGCCTTTCTTCCCTCCCTTGTTCATTCCAGGGCGCTTCCTCCCAACACAACTCCCAACAGCCCTGTTGTTGTACATCACATATGCTTTAACCCTCTATGCTCCAGTCATGATCCTAAAGAAAATCCCTACCCCACCCTATGCTGATGAATCTCAGAAGAAAGGGAAAACTCCCCCTCCCTTCCTCCAAGCTGGTTCCTGCTAAGATCTGCAAAGAATTAAAAATGTTGTACCCGTTTTCTTGCTTTGCATAATTTATTTGGTAATGTTTACTTTTTTGCATAGGCAGAAAGTTAAAGAATAGAACGTCAAGCTTCATAATCCATAAATGAATCAATTGTATTATTATTTACACAGGTGGGCTTCATCAGCTATTTCCTCTTCTGGGGCTGTAAAAATGTTGTCCCCCAAAGGCAACAGTCTTCCCCGGCCCCCTTCTCTGTCTTTCTGGCTCTGCCCAGCCTTGTCAGGAACTAATAAGCTCCGCAACCCCAGGCAGGGTGGGGGTGGGGGGAGGCAGGTTGGACTTCCTGCAATTCCTGCCTTAGATGTTCAGTGCCATTGTCTGCCCCTCTGAGCATCAGCCTACTTCTTCAGCTGGAAAAAACTAGGTCAGCCATGTGCCAAGGCCCAGCGCATGAGCGCCGTCTGCAGGTGGAAGGGTGGCAATGCATGGGCTCCTTCCACACTTCCTTGATGACCAAAGGATGCTACTGTCTTGCCCCCCTCCCCGCACCCTTGGGCTCCTGCTGGGGCTGCAACAAATTGGCTCCCAACTGGTTCTCCCCGGCACTTTATGATCTCTGAATTATTCTCCAGATATTCTCTTGGCGC
Organism: Podarcis liolepis; assembly: GCF_965112155.1. Taxonomy (NCBI): domain Eukaryota; kingdom Metazoa; phylum Chordata; class Lepidosauria; order Squamata; family Lacertidae; genus Podarcis; species Podarcis liolepis. The sequence goes on along the minus strand of NC_139561.1, from coordinate 5,880,965 downwards.
TCAACTATTTTGCCTGGACACCACATGTGGATAAATGGCCTCTCTTGTGGTTTGCATCTTTCCAGGTCTCCGCCTTGTCCAGTGCTGGCGGAGCAGAGAATCTGATAGTCCTGGAGCGAGAGAAGCACCGGCCCCATGACGTTGGCTCTGTCCGATGGGCCGGCAGCACCTTTGGACCCATGCAGAAGAGCCGGCTGGGAGAGCACGAGTTTGAGGCTCTGATGAGGATGCTCGACAACCTGGTGCGTTTGCAAGCGCAGATGCCACAGCGCCCATTTTCCTGGACATGTGTCCCATCCTCACTTTCTCTGTCTAGTGCAGGGGAGCCTCTTCCTACCTGAGGGATGCGTTTCCTTCTGGGGAACCTTCTGGGACCCACATGCCAGCGGTGGGTGGGGCCAGAGGCAAAAATGGGCAGAGCAGATGTGACCTTGGAACAGTCTTCTTCTTTGGCGATCACTCGGAGCCGAGTAAGATGACCGAGTAAGATAAACACGGTTTTAGCAATGAGTCCGTAAGCAGGCTGGCTTTGACACCCCCACACTCCAGGGCAAAAGCACTCCAGGAGAGGGCAAAGCAAAGAAGGCACAGCAGGGGGTGTGGTGGGGAGAAACCCAAGGGCCACATAGAGTGACTTGAGGGCCACTGAGGTTCCTCACCCTGGCTTTAGCAAACCTTTCCCCAGCTTAACTTAATTCAATGAGTTCCTGGATGCCGTCTGCTGAAATTGTCTAACAATGGATGGTTACCATTTTATAACTTCAAGCTGAGCATTTGCAAGCTGCCAGATCCCATTAATTAACCCATAAATCAGAACTGCTATCAACTGACTCTTGGTAGATGTTACTGATAGGAAATTCCCATTAAAATCCGGAGAGGAAAAGCTTTTAATGGGAATGAGTCTTGAGCAGATTTGGTTGTTTGTTTGTTTCATTTTATTAAAGATTTTCTTGGTTTACAAAAGCATGTGCATGGTCTCTTTTTCAGGTTGTGGAGTCCTTTTATATTTCATGTGAGACATCAGTGTTGTATACAGAATGAGGTTGGGGAAGAAGCAGCAGGGAGAGAGAGGGCGTGGTAATACTTTGTGTATATGTGGGGTTTTCATGTCAGTGTCATTTGGGTGAGTTCTCTTTCTATTCCTTTATTACAGAGTGTGGCGTTTGCCCTCCTAGATGTGTGACATCATACTGGGTTCATAAGGAAAGGGTTAACTAATTGTAAAATGACTAACCATTGGGAACCCAAGGGGAGGAGTTAAGAGTTAGAGTTAGGGTGGTTGAGAAGTCAGTCTGGAGTTAGAAGAGACCGAGACAGTGGCGTAGCATGGGGGGTCCAGGGGGGGCTGGCCGCACTGGGCGCAACATCTGGGGGTTAGGGGGCGCAAATCCACGGGTTAGGGGGCACAAATTACTTGCCTTGCCCCGGGTGCTGACAACCCACGCTACGCCACTGGACCGAGAAGATAAGTCTGTGGGTTGGGCTAGTCTGATGTGAGAGATGGAGAGAATTTGTTAAGAGGAGTCAGTCAAACAGTTGAGATAATCAGTCAGTCGGTATTAGGAAGGTATAGGCCGGTAAAGAAACTAAAGTTAAGAAACTGACAGGAATATTATCTGAGAAACCATAAACTTGTTAATGCTTATAAAATAAACTTGTTTATTTGGTTCAATTTTAACATCTGTCTGGACTCAGTGTTTTACCCGAGAGTAACAGGTTGGTGGCAGTGGGGAAGCGAGCACAGTGGTGGCACAGGGATCAATAGACCATTAAACGTCCGGGGACCCTGTGTGATCGCCACCCGGAGGTTTTCAACCTTTTTGGATCCATGGCTCCCTTAACCAACTGTCTTCTTTCTGCGGCACCCCTATGGGGGTTACAGACTCCGCTAACCCAGAAATAGTGCTTCAGGTTAAGAACTTTGCTTCAGGATGAGAACAGAAATCGTGCTCTGGTGGCGCGGCGGCAGCAGGAGGCCCCATTAGCTAAAGTGGTGCTTCAGGTTAAGAACAGTTTTGGGTTAAGTACGGACCTCCGGAATGAATTAAGTACTTAACCCGAGGTACCACTGTATTTCCTTGGTAGCGAGAGAGGCTGGGGGACAGGGTGTGGTTGGTTGTCTTTAGTTGGCTGCAGTGAGATTTGGTTTTTTTTGGGGGGGGGTCTTGGGCAGATTTATGAAACCAGAGTGATTTTATCTGCAGGCTAAGCAACAGGCTTATCAGCTGGCTCAAAGTGAACCATCAATTGATTCTGAACATGAAATTCATTGCAAAAAGTTGTGAGTTTTTCTCTGGTTGCAAAGGAAAGCACTTGGTGGAGGTGGCTCCTAATGGGATTCTCCCAGGGATGAATTTTGCCTCCCTTATTTGATGTGGTAAGGCCTGTGGTTAACTCCTGCGATTTCCGCTTTTTAGAAATGCCTGGAGCAATTCCGTTAGCTGTTCTTACGGGAGTCTCCTCAGAGATACTGAACGGAGAGGTTTGTGGCACCAGCTTTCACCGATGGTAGTCCGATGCATCTGATAAAGGTTTGGCGATTGTGGAGAGAGGGCAGAATGGAAGCACAACGCACTGGGGCTTCCAGCCGTCAGGGTGGCAGTTCAGCTTTCAGTGCTAGGAGTCAGTGTATTAGGGGCCAGATTCACAGCAAGGCTGAGTGGTCTGATACATAAAAAAAAAATAACACACACGCCCAAGAAGTGCATTAATTGTTCCGCCCTTTTCTCAACCTCCATAAGAGGTTTCCTCAACCTCGGCCCTCCAGATGTTTTTGGCCTACAACTCCCATGATCCCTAGCTAGCAGGACCAATGTTTCTCTCATCAATCAGTCACATACTCCTCATATCAATTACAAGTGGCCTTGGTGAGTCACTGGGTCACATTTTCAGCATCAGGATCAGAACTGGTGATGGAAAGAATCCATTTCAATCAGCTTTTAATGATTGCGGTGTCCCTGGAACTCAGTTTTCAAACTCGAAGGAAGCAAACATCAAGAAAAAGTGCTTTTCATGGCAAAACTCTGCTTTACTTTGTGGACTTCAACAGTACTCTGTTTTAGATCAATTTTGTGAGTGAAAACCATTCTTGTTTCTTTTGCTTGCAGCTTCGACTGTAGCGGACACGGGTGGCGCTGTGGGTTAAACCACAGAGCCTAGGACTTGCCGATAAGAAGGTTGGCGGTTCGAATCCCCGCGACGGGGTGAGCTCCCGTTGTTCGGTCCCTGCTCCTGCCAACCTAGCAGTTCAAAAGCACGTCAAAGTGCAATTAGATCAATAGGTACCGCTCCAGTGGGAAGGTAAATGGTGTTTCTGTGCACTGCTCTGGTTTGCCAGAAGCGGCTTAGTCATGCTGGACACATGACCCGGAAGCTGCACACCGGCTCCCTCGGCCAATAAAGCAAGATGAGCGCCGCAACCCCACAGTCGGTCACGACTGGACCTAATGGTCAGGGGTCCTTTACTTTACTTTTTACTTGACTGTAGCAGGCAATGTTCGCATGCTACATTAACAGGAATACACATGGCAGCCAGAAGAGGGCAGCCTAATCCCATAGTCTGCTCGGCTACAAGTTTTCTAAGATAGAGAGGGGACTTTATATCTTTTTCTGGTGAGCTACAGACAGGCATTGCTGCATGTAGGTGACTGGACACTCCAGATTTAATAGATTTGATGGGGAAGGAAGCTTATTTCAATGGCAAGGTGTCTTTATTTCAACTTGTGGCAATAAGCCAGCTCTGCTGTGTCTGGGGGCCCTTCTGTGCTTTCTGCTGAGGGGCCCCCGACGGCTGCCACACAGCTGCCTTCTTTCCCCCAGGAAGCTCTCAAGTTGTGCAAAATTGTGGCCTTTGAAAGCTCAGCAGGCCATTTAAAATTATTTTCTTTTATTTTTTGTCCTGCTGGCATTTCCTAAGCAAAGGCCTGAAATGAATGTTTGCAAAGATTCACCCAAGTTTCAAAGCTCACCAGCGATTCCAATTCCTCCATTCCGGTAGCAAGTGTAACATTTCCGTTTAAAGGATTGGATCCATATTTTGAATGTGAATGTTTGCCTCAGAATTTTTGCAGCCTCTTGAGTACCGTATTTTTCGTCCCATAGGACGCTCCGTCCCATAGGACGCACCTAGTTTTTTTGGGGGGAAATAAAGGGGGAAAAATTCACTTTATTTCCCCCCCAAAACGAGGTGGGGAAACCGAAACAGGTTGAGGAACAGCGGGATGGCGGCGCTGCGCCTCCCTGCTGTCCCCCAAGCTTGTGGGGCTGGCCGATGTCTGCCCGGCGCGAGGGGCGCTCTGCGCCTCGCGCACCGGGTGGCAGGCTGCTATCCGCACCATGGGGAGCCCTGCGGGGAACTCCTGCAGGGCTCCCCACGCTGCGGATGTCTGCCCAGCGCGAGGGGCGCTCTGCTTCAGGGCGCCCCTCGCGCCGGGTGGCAGGCTGCTATCCACAGCCTAGACAGCCCTGCGGGACCTCCCACAGGGTTGCCTGGGCTGTGGATGTGTTCCCGAAGCGCCGGGCACTTTGCTTTCAGTGCGCCCGGCGCTCCGGGAAGCTGGCTGCTATCCACAGCCTAGACAGCCCTGCGGGACCTCCCACAGGGGAGGTGGGTCCCCTGCGGGTCGGTGCGCACAGACCCCTCTCGCTCTCTTTTTTTTTCTTTTTCAAAGATATTTATTAAAGTTTTTAAAATATAACAATAAAAATGAAAAATAAAAAGAAACACAATACAAAATACAACATAAAAACAATTTAAAAACAAATAATTTTCCATAACATATCTTCCTTACGCTTATTTCCCCAGACCTCCTCATACCTCCCTTCTTTGTATTCCACTTCAATTTGTTAATTCAGCAAATCCTTACCATTAAGCTTTTACCCATTTGTAAACCTTTTTTTTCGTATCTCCTAAAGCATTACAGCTGGAAACCCCTTAGTTTCTTTCCAACATCCTTCTAACATTCATCAATTTTACAATATTTCTGTAAATAATGTTTAAATTTCTTCCAGTCCTCTTTCACCAACTCTTCTCCCTGGTCTCGGATTCTGCCAGTCATTTCTGCCAATTCCATGTACCGGTAGTCAATCACCTTCATCTGCCATTCTTCCAGAGTGGGTAAATCTTGTGTCTTCGAATACTTTGCAATGAGTATTCTTGCTGCTGTTGTAGCATACATGAAAAAAGTTCTGTCCTTCTTTGGCACCAATTGGCTGACAATGCCCAGGAGAAAGGCCTTTGGTTTCTTCAGGAAGGTATATTTAAATACCTTTTTCAGTTCATTATATAGACCCCTCTCGCTCTCCAAGCTTCAGCGAAAGCCTGCATTCGCCCCATAGGAAGCACCCAGATTTCCCCTTCATTTTTGGAGGGGAAAAAGTGCGTCCTATAGGGCGAAAAATACGGTACTTTCAATAGAAGAAAAAAAGATCCTTGCTTAATTCCAGGCCCATCCAGGAAGAAGAGAAGAGGAAGAGTTTGGATTTTATATCTATTCTCCTTTCCCTTCCTCCCCCACAACAAACACTCTGTGAGGTGAGTGGGGCTGAGAGACTTCAGAGAAGTGTGACTGGCCCAAGGTCACCCAGCAACTGCATGTGGAGGAGTGGAGACGCGAACCCGGTTCCCCAGATTATGAGTCCACCGCTCTTAACCACTACACCACACTGGCTTCCATTGATACACTAGGAACATCTGAAGAGCTCGCAAGCAGAACAGGAGTGCCCCAATCCCTCTCTTGCTCCTGATCTGACATTCAGAGGCCTCCTATCTGCAGAGCAGGTAGGAGGAGATTGACTCTCAATCCTCACCGTGATCATATTGTTACATGCAACCTCTATCTCCGAGCAGGGTGAGACTTCAGGGGTTCCCGCTACTTACCCAGGTTTGTGTTTCTTTCAGAAATCAGGCACAATGGAGACTGCAGTGTCTTTATGAAGTATGGTTTATTTACACCTATTTACAAGCTGCGTCTAGATGGAGAGTTCAGAGCATTCACATCCCAAGTGGGTCTGGCTTCCCCCTTTAAGGGGGACTCCAAGGACAGCAAATAGCTGTCACTCTTTGTTTCCAGCCTGTCATCCGCAGCTCACATTGAGTCCTGCCCCTGCTTCTCCTCCTTGCTGCTAACAGACTCCAAGCCTAAATTGAAATCCTAAACCTGCCCTTTGTCTGCTACCATTGGGCCTTTGCCTCTGCTACTCACTGGGGAGAGAGGGCTCCAACCTCTCTGCCAACTGGCCATATTTGCCTTGCCAATCATTCTTAATGGCCCAGAACTCTGGTCTCTTTGTTGATTGCTAATGGTCTTCAAAACTGGTTTGGCCTGTCTTTTTTGACACTACTAGAATCAGCGTCTGGAAGCTTCCCTTAATAACCCAAGCACTGGTTTATTTCTGACATTTACCGAATCTAAGAATTTAGGAAGGTCTGTGCCCCTGGCATCCCACAAATTCATAACAACATTGGGCAGCCCAAAATACACACATTATTCCACCAACATATTTGGCACCACTAATACCACAACTGCCTTCATGGTAGTGAGTTATTGGACTACAAATCCCATCATCCGGACTAATTGCTGGTCCTGGGAGCCTCTGGGGCTGCTGGGAGTTGGAGTCCAGCAACATTTGGAAGGCACCATTTTGAAGAACCCCTGAGCCACATAATAGGTGTGCTCAAAGAAAAGCCTTTTTTATACACAAACATCTGTGAAACAAACTACTGGGTTGCGATGTACAGAAGAAGAGAAGGCATATGGGTGGGGGAATAAGGAGGTACTGTGTCTCCTCGCTTCCTTTTCTGACCAAGGGTTCAATCCTGTGGGGTGTAGGTTGCAGCCAGCACAGCATGATGGGAGTTGTTCTTCAGAATTGGCCCTTTGTGCAAGGAGGGTGGTGGCATCTGAAGAATCTCACCTTTGACTGAGAAGGACCCAGGGGAGCCTTGCTCCTTACTCTACCCATCCCTCTGCTAACATGCATGAGAGGCTTGTTCTCCAAGCCAAAACAAAGTGTGCAGCAAACCCTCCATCGTGTTAGTCATCGCTTGACACTCACCCATTTGAGGTCTCCTGCGCTTTCCTCCCCGTGACTTTGAGCACCATCTCAGAACTTACCGTAACGACTGCTAATCAGTATCTGTGGATTAATTGGGCAACCCACGGTCTGGGGAATGTGCTGTTATCGGCAGAGAACATCTGTCTGAGTTGTAGCAGATGGTGATTAATGTCTGGGGGCGGTATGGGGTTGTGTGAACTCTGGAAATGTGAGGGGAGTCTCCGTCACGCCAAGGATATTCCATCAGGAACATCTGCAGTGCTGGATGGAGGAGGAGGAGGTGGCCACGAAAACAGAGAAGCTGGGAGCCTCCATGACCAAACCACTTCAAAATATTTTTCTAAAAACTGGGTTAGAATTAGGGATGCTTCCCTGGTTGAAATATGGTGTTATACTGCTATAACATTACAGTGTTCTGAAACAAATGTGGGAATAACCCTTTTCGGTCACCTCTACAGTGTAAAGAAAGGCTGTGTTAGGTTTTCTTTATTTAAAAAAAAATAGTATTACTGTGTCTCAGCACAACATTTTAAAAGTCTTATTAATGGGGGGAAAGACAGCTAGACAAGCATTTTAGTGGTAATTAAAATATTGTTTGAAAAAGAAACAAGGGATAACATGGAATTCACTGCAAAGGTTATAGTAAATGTGTGCTTAGTTTAGCTACCTTCCTGTTCCCCAACCAGATCACCTGTGTCTGTACAGTTAGACGCTTTGGGTCCCATTTTTGTCATGTTCCGTCCACACCAGGTAGATAGGTGTACCTGGTGTGGACGGAACATGACAAAAATGGGACCCAAATCTTCTAACTGTACAACGTGGGAAATCAAGTGCAATTCTGCCTGCAGCTTACAATGGACTGGGTATTCCTAGGAGCCATTGTTCTGGAAGCAGCCCAGGTGTCTGCAATAAGGATTTGGGCTGATCTCAAATTATTCAGAGTTTTTGGTGAACATTTTGGTAAACTCCTTTCAGCAATTTTCGATACTCCTTTCAAAAAGGCTTTCCTTTTTTTCTTTTTTGTATACATTGCCCTTCATTGTCCTTCACCCAGTTGCCTTCCCTTGCCTTCCGCGGTGTCATCACACAGCCTAAGCTGATTGGCTTTGTGGCACTGTGACATCGTTTCATTGATCCCTGATTGGGAGAGATTCCTCTTGAGACTAAGCCAGGAAGAAGGACAAGGAAATGTTGCGAAAGGAAATGATGGCAGAGCAACAAAGAGGACCAATACAAACCTCCCCCCACCCCAAATATTCACAGAGTCTAAATTGCAGGGAGGTGACTTGTTTCCAGCAGAGCTTTGTATAGTCTGTGCCAGTTTAGCCTTCACGTTTTGGAGCAAACAAACTCAAACGTGACTCTCAGAACATGGTGGCAGATTATATTTTGCAGCTGCTAAGTGTGCTTTGCCTCCAGTCCCGTGGCGCTGAGCCCATCACTAGACAGAAGCCCATTAAACACTCTTTGCTGAAGAGGCCTTTATGCAGTGAGATCTGAAGTGGGCTAAGTATTGACTTTCCGAAGGGCATGAATCGGTGGCTGCTTCGGGGCCACGCATAACGGTCTCAAGGCAACTGAGCCCATCCAGAGCCCCCTCTGCCTTGTGCACACAGAGCTGCTTAAGAAAATTAAGAAGCTCTTTGAACGAGGATCTTCTGAAAGGCCTAAACATGCCAGATTTGGCTAGACGTGCTGGCAGGAGACAGGGGCGCACGGGACAATCTCTTGGGTGGCTGGCAGTGAAGCTGAGGGTTGGCAGGAGCAAAAGGTCAGTGGGCAGACCTACATTTGGGGGGCCCTGAACTGTTATGGCGGCCCCTTCGCAACCAGCAACGAGGTCTGGGTACCCACTGTTATCTTCTTAAGTGGGACTGTTCTGTGGCAGATCACCACAATTTATTTATTTTTAATAACTACAACACCTCAGATTTTGATTAAAATTGCAGGACTGGATTATCTCACATGTCAAAGTCACTGGTGTGAAAACAAAATTCCTACAGTTTATAGTTGTGCGACTCAAATTGAGTCTACTAAACCTAAAAAAAAAAATTAGCAATGTGGACAGAAGTCACTTTTGGGGCCCTCCTGCGATTAGAGGTCCTGAAGCTTAAGCTTTATTAGTTTCATAGTAGATCTGCCCCGGGTCTGTCCAGGCCAAGCCTCTTCCTCTGCAGCGACCAGTCCATGTTTTAATCTCGAGCCGACTAATCTATCGCAACTAGGGCCAGGGTCTTTTCAGTACTAGCTCCGACTTGGTGGAGCGCTCTGTCACAAGAGACTAGGGCCCTGCGGGACTTGACATCTTTCCGCAGGGCCTGCAAGACAGAGCTGTTCCGCCTGGCCTTTGGTTTGGACTCAGTCTGACCCTTATGTTTTCCCTCCCCTTACGGTTTTGATCTATGGGCTTTTAAAATGAGGCTGCATTTTAAATTGCATTAACCTGTATTTTTGATTGGTTGCCCCCCCCCTTATGATTTTACTGTAATTTTACTGGTGTTAGTTGCCCTGAGGCCTGGCTCGTGCCAGGGAGGGTGAGGTATAAATAAAATTTATTATTATTATTGTTATTATTATTATTATTATTATTATTATTATTATTATTATTACTATTATCTCAGTCTCACTTTTAGGGGAAAGGAGCAATGCAGCGTCCCTGGCATCTCAAATTTTGCTATATTCTCGCCAGTGCCAGTGTGGTGTAGTGGTTAAGAGCAGTGGACTTGTAATCTGGTGAACCAGGTTCGATTCCCCGCTCCTCCACATGCAGCTGCTGGGTGACCTTGGGCCAGTCACACTTCTCTGAAGTCTCTCAGCCTCACTCACCTCACAGAGTGTTTGTTGTGGGGGAGGAAGGGAAAGGAGAATGTGAGCCGCTTTGAGAATCCTTTGGGTAGTGATAAAGCGGGATATCAAATCCAAACTCCTCCTCCTCCTCCTCTTCTTCTTCTTCTTCTTCTTCTTCTTCTTCTTCTTCTGTGATCGGGTACAGAGACTCTGTCAGCAGAACATGAGATTTTTAATCTCGGGGTCATGGGGTGAAGCCCCACCTTGGGCAAAAAGATTCCTGCCTTGCAGAGAGTTGGGCTAGGTGACCCTCACAGTCCCAGCGTTACAATTCGAGGATTCTATGAATATATCAAAAGAGTGCCAGGGAGGAGGGTTATAGACACATTTTCCACGCTGGTTCCCACTGTAAAACAGGAAACATGTATGTAAGTGAATGATCTGGTCCCTTGAACACAATTAATTGTACTACCAATTTGTCAATCCTGTTGTAATTAGTATTAGCATTATATTAGTCATAGTATTGTTATGAGGTGGCGGTGGATTGGGTTGTATGCAAGGCAGGGTTGCCATACGTCTGGAATTTCCCAGACATTGATGGGAACCCACCATCAGAAACAGCTTCCGGGTGGAATTTCCTTAAAAAATACAGTGGAACCTCATTTGTCGAATGCTCAGGAAGTTGAACATTTCGGCTTTCGAACGCCAAAAACCCGGAAGTGAATGCTTCCGTTTTTGAACACGCCTCGGAAGTCGGACAGCTTTTGAGGAACGTTTCTCCATTTTCTCAATGGAATTTGCCGACTGCCTATTGCACCTCGGTTGTGGAACGTTTTGGAAGTCGAATGGTCTTCCAGAACGGATTATGCCCGACAACCAAGGTACCACTGTAGCTCAAAAACTTCTCCTTCTTCTCCTTCTTCTTCTTCTTCTTCTTCTTCTTCTTCTTCTTCTTATCTTCCAAAAAAAAGTTCAAAAAGCTCAATAACTTTTGTGGGCGGATTTTCACTTTTTGAAATATGGCGTCCCTAATACAAGACCCTTCTACCCTCTGAACCCTGCAAGTGTTGAAATATAAGCCAGGCCAGTTTCCTGTGCTGAGGAGATAGCCTGGGTGACGGGCCATGAAGGGAAACAAAGGAGATGGCAAAGCCAAAGTTTAGAGTTCAGCTGCGGTGAGGTGACCTGGAAGGAAAGCAGCAAGCTGGAGAGAGAGTCAGCAATGCTTGAGAGCAGTGTTTGATTTCTGCTTGAATCCTAGGCTGCGAGGATGGGAGAAACAATACTCTTTGGGGCTGTTACTGCTGTGTACCCATCCATTGTAGGCTAAGTGTGTGTGTGTGTGTGTGTGTGTGTGTGTGTGTGTGAGAGAGAGAGAGAGAGAGAGAGAGAGAGAGAGAGAGAGAGAGAGAATCATATATCCTAAAGAAACTACCATCTTCACTGTGCCTCATTCCCAAAGCACTGCTGGGTTAGGCGCCTGGAACCCCCAAAATCTTGCACTGCTCAGAGATTGGGGTGCAGTGCAACAATAGAAGAAGAAGAAGAAGAAGAAGAAGAAGAAGAAGAAGAAGAAGAAGAGGAAGAAGAGGAAGAGTTTGGATTTGATATCCCGCCTTTCACTGCCCTTCAGGAGTCTCAAAGCGGCTAACAATCTCCTTTCCCTTCCTCCCCCACAACAAACACTCTGTGAGGTGAGTGGGGCTGAGAGACTTCAAAGAAGTGACTGGCCCAAGGTCACCCAGCAGCTGCATGTGGAGGAGCGGAGACGCGAACTCGGTTCCCCAGATTACGAGTCTATCGCTCTTAACCACTACACCACACTGGCTCTCCAGTGTTGTCTTTTGTGCAGTGGTACCATGGTTCTCAAACTTAATCCGTTCCGGAAGTCCGTTCCAAAACCAAAGCGTTCCCATACCAAGGTGTGCTTTCCCATAGAAAGTAATGCAAAATGGATTAATCCGTTCCAGACTTTTAAAAGCAACCCCTTAAAACAACAATTTAACATGAATTTTACTATCCTAACGAGACCATTGATCCATAAAATGAAAGCAATAATCAATGTACTGTACTATAAAATAAATAAGACAGTATTGTAGATGATGAAAATTAAAAAAAAATAAATTTCTTATCTGCACTGATGATAGTCATTGTTTGGATGGGGGCTTTTATCCATATCCACACAGTCACATAGTCAATCAATCAGTAGCTGAACTGGGTTCCACACAGTCAAAAAAAATTAACCGAAAAACACTCAAAACCAGAAATGCAAAATAAATAGCAAAAACAAAAGGGCCAAACTTAAGTCCGTTTGCCTTCCGAAATGTTCAAAAACCAAGGCGCAGCTTCTGATTGGTGCAGGCACCCCGGAAACAATAGCCGGCAGACGTTCGGTTTCCGAAAAACGTTTGAAAACCGGAACACTTACATACGGTCTTCGGCGTTTGAGTACCAAGGCATTTGAGAACCACTGTGCTGAGCATGCGGCACAAAAGTACTGCTTTTGAATACCAGTTGCTGGAAACCGCAAGAGGAGAGAGTTGCTCTTGTGCTCAAATCTGACTTGCTGGTTTCCCACAGGCAACCATTCAGCCACTATGAGAACAGGATGTTGGACTAGATGGGATCTCTGGATCGACCCAGCAGGCACTTTTTACGTTGCTCCTTCGCTGTCTTCCACGCCAAGGCGGCTGGGGAAGGCAGGAAGGCTGTGTGTGGAAAGCTCAGAAGCACAGCTACACTGATGTTGCTAAGGATGCTCAGAGTGGTACCCGCGTTGCAGGTGAGCACAAAATAGACAGGATGTGTACAGACCGACTTCGACTTTCTAAGAATCTCAGCCCCTTTGAAAAGGAGCCGGATTGTATCTGTTACGGATGCGGAGAGATTTGGTGGGTAACATTTGCTGAAAAGTGGCTGAACAAGGTTCTCAGTGATTTGGGTAAGGGTGGGTTGGTTGTCCTTGACCCGTGTGTGACCACCAGAACCAGAACCAGTAGTAAAAACCAGAATGTGAAATGACAAGACAACAAAAGTTCCAGAAGAACTTGCACATATTTATTCAGTTACAGATGGTAGCCGTGTTGGTCTGCCATAGTCAAAATAAAAAAATTCCTTCCAGTAGCACCTTAAAGACCAACTAAGTTAGTTCTTGGTATGAGTTTTCGTGTGGCATGCACACTTCTTCAGATACACACGAAAGCTCATACCAAGAACTAACTTAGTTGGTCTTTAAGGTGCTACTGGAAGGAATTTTTTTATATTTATTCAGGTTGCAGAATAAATGCAGTTTGGAGAATTCCACTTTTCTTAGTGTGGAATTTGGAGCAACTGGTGCAGAATATTTTTTTTAGCACACACAAAATATAAACTGCTCTGGTGATATGCCTCCCCACAGCTGCAGGGTGAAGCCAAGTTAGCTATGTGTGCTGCTCCATGAGGTCACCCCCTTGAGAAATCCAGCAGCTTTTAGGATGTGTTTGTGCTTGGCAATTGAGCATGCTGATGGTTTTTCCGCTGGGCTGCTGCTGCTGCTGCTTCTGCCGCTGCCTGTCTCCTCCTTGCTGGCAGCCTGCTGGGTCGTTTACACAGCCATTCAAAGGCTTTTCTTGTTCTGCCCTCTTGGCTCCTGGAAACCCCCAAAAGAAGGCCTCCTTTCAGGAGCCGGCTTTTCCTAGACAGAAATTTGTCATTTTCCAAACACAAGTCTTGGGCAGAGGCTTTCAGCTCCTGCAGATTGATGCTGGGGCAGGCGGGGAGCTCCTCTGCGGTGCTCTCTGTCTCTTGGTGCATTGCAGGGACTGCTTGGGAGAGCAGCTGGGCAGCATTTCTGGAAGGGCAAAGGAGCACAACCATCATCTGCCGTCATCCCATGATTGTCAAGCACTGGCGAAGGAAGCTCAGACTCTTAGTCGGGCCCTCACAACAGGAATGAATGGGTCTCTCCAATCTGATTAATCTCAGTCTCTCCTCCTTAAATTCAGTTCATCCCATTTCCACATCACTTTGCATTTGTGTTCTTTAAAAAAACACACACAGGATCCCCCATGCATTACTTGTGCATTTCTCCATATATATGTATGCATTTTTGCCTAATATACACATTTTTGCAAGCAATTCCCCCAAATATAATGCAGAATCATATTTGGCTCTTGTGGCTGTTGTTTTTTTAAAGAGCTTTAAGTTGCTTTGATAACTTTTCTCTGAGGACTGCCCTGTGCAAATTAGGTTGCATGGCCACCCTTTTTCTGTGTGGTCCGGAGCTTCAGCAGCTGAAGGTGGCAAGGCCATTCTGGACCTCCAAGAGGCCTGGTCTGCTGGTCAGATGTCAAAGTTTACTAAATTCTAGCACATTTAGACTGCAAGGCGTCCCTCTCAGAGCAGTGGTTCACAATGGGCAATCTCCTCTGTGCCTGGTGCCTTGGCTTCTGGCCTTCCCGAGGATGAGCTGTGGGAACACCTGGCCTCAGGAAAACCATCAATGGATGTTCATTGTTCCCCTCAAGGGAGGGGTGCTGTGTACTTGACTGTATATCCCAAGGATTATGGGGGAGGGTGGTATCCAAGTTGAGAACGTGACCTGTCCCTTAGAGGATTATGGAGGAAGATGATGTCTAAGTCTACCTTTTCTTTTGAAGCAAAATGTCATTGAAATGGGGGAGAAATGCCCTCGCACGAAGTCTTGGGCTTGCAATTTTGGGAGAGGGGAGACTGCAGTGCTGGGGAGCGGGCAGGCTGGCGAGGCCCCCTAGAATTAGAGGCCCAAGTTGCCCTGCCCTCATATGAAGTCTTTTGGGAGAGGGAAGACTGTCTGGGGCACTGGGGAGCGGGCAGGCTGGTGAGGCCCCCTAGATCTAGAGGCCCTAGGCTTCAGCCTACTTAGCCTATACATAAATCTGGCCCTGCCTTGGGCTCAGCCTTTTCTTTCCAGAGCCACACGGACAGTTCTATTAGGGCGCACTAATGTGCTCCAGTCCACTAGGAATTCATGCCGCAGGCAGAATGTGGGGCCCATGTAGGTTGGCCTCTGCTCCAAGAGCGCCCATGGGCTGTTCGTGTTGGTCATCTCCCACCGTGACCACCTCTTTTGCTGGCTGGATTTGACTTCAAAACTTTGATCCTGAAGTGTGGAAAGAAACATCCGCTTCAACCCCTGAGGCAGCCTACTCAGCCATTGCCTTTCAGGCCAGAGGGCTCCTCTGTTAGATGAAGTGATCTGAGAGTGAAGATTTCCATGGGCAACTGCAGTCCCTAAAGAAAGTTGTTGGGCTGCCCTTGAGCTGAATTGCTGCAGAGTGCTGGGTCTACCTGTCAACTTGCAAATACGCAGCAACATTGCTTTTCCGGCCATGGGTGTCCCCCGCTCCCCTTGCCTGGGTCACATTTCTTGATCAGGAGAGGATCTGAGTGTTTGGTGCAGCCCTGGCTCCACAATTCGTTCTGGAGTTTTCCCATCTCCAGGCTAAGCCCTTCCCTGAGGTCTCCACAGTGCATGCCCCATTACTTTACATTCCTTATCCTGTTTGCTTCGAGCTGAGCTAATAAGTGACTAAATATCTTATTATTTAACTGAGCAGCAGAACAGCAGTCTTTGGACACTGAACATTCAGTGATGGAAAATTCAGTGAGCACTGCTGTGCAGGAAGAGAGAGACATTCAGTTGCCCAGTAGGGAGGGAAGGCACTCAGTGCATGCCCAGAGAGGCTCATGTTTATTCCTATTGATTTATTTTGAAACGGAGCATGGTGGGGGTGCTAAAGGAAGAGGGACACAGAGCAACAGTAATCCAGGAGATAATACTTTGTCTGCCACTGGTGGAATTCCTGATTTCATTAATTTCAGTTATGTTGCACCAAATTAAGTAGTTTGATAGCAGGTCCAAATAGCATGTCTTGATTGCTCTCCCTGCAGACTTTTCAGGGGGCATCCAGACACTTTCTGCTTGGTGCGTGAAATCTAAACTCAAATCAAGTTCTGGAAAAACAAAGAGACTAAAGTCTGCAGTGTTTTTCATACTTCTTGGAGGTTGCTCCCAGACATTGGAACTCCCTCCCTAGAGAAGCTAGCCGGGCTCCCTCCTTGTTGTCCTTCCACAGGCAGACGAAGATTTTTTCCGTTCCAACAGGCTTTTGGGGAACTGCTTTTAATGAAAGGGCTGCTGCCGTGCTGCTTTTATTGTAATTATTTGTATGACTTTAATAGATTTTATATATGTATGTAGTTTTAATTCTATCCATGTTTAATTGTTTTCTGATTATTGTTCTTCTATGTTTTTAGCAGTTCTTATTTTTATCTGTAAGCCACCTAGAGTCTCATCAGGGGAAAAGGTGGGTTATAAATAACTTTAATAATAATAATAATAATAATAATAATAATAATAATAATAATAATAATACTGGCAGTTTTTCTCGGCTGCAATCCTATCTGTGAGCAAACTTCACTGAACATAGAATTTATTTCCCCAAAACATGCATAGGACAGCACTGTAACAAGATCTCCCTTTCTTATTCTCAAGCACAATTCAAATGCCACAATCAGGTAGGGCGGGAAGCTCTGGATAATCACATTCTGGATAATACACATTTATTGTGTGTTTTATAATGTGTGTCTATTTATATAATTATGGGATGCGGGTGGCGCTGTGGGTTAAACCACAGAGCCTAGGACTTGCCAATCAGAAGGTCGGCGGTTCGAATCCCTGCAACGGGGTGAGCTCCCGTTGCTCTGTCCCTGCTCCTGCCAACCTAGCAGTTCGAAAGCATGCCAGTGCAAGTAGATAAATAGGTACCACTCTAGCGGGAAGGTAACCGGCGTTTCCGTGCGCTGCTCTGATTCGCCAGAAGCGGCTTAGTCATGCTGGCCACATGACCCGGAAGCTGCACGCCGGCTCCCTCGGCTAGTAAAGTGAGATGAGCGTCGCAACCCCAGAGTCGTCCACGACTGGACCTAATGGTCAGGGGTTCCTTTACCTTTATTTATCTAATTTACATTGAATGCTGAGGTGTGTGTGTGCGTGTGTGTGCAGTGCCCAAGTGCAACAGACCAGAGAATGATTATTTATAGCAACAGAACAACAGAAACAATAAGGCAGCCACAATCTGGCAGTGAAAGCTGGTTGAAGCTGTAATTGATTCATTGCATTGCATTGCATGGCCCTTTGGCTTCCTTCCAGCTCTACAGTTCCATGGTTCTGTGAAGTGGAGACCCCTCAACATGTTGGCAGCACCGCACCTTGCGAGTCCTTCTGGTGAAGGAAACCTCCTAGCAGTTCTCTGCTGTCTTTCTCTCTGCAGTACTTGGGGGACGGGGGACGGGACTGTGGCGTCCTTTGTTGCTGAGCCAGTTCTCAGAACAAACCCAGATACCTGGCACAGCGCACCAAAGAACGGGAACACCCTCCCATGCGGGAAGTAGGACACAGGTACAGTTGGCAGGCCAAATGCTTGGCATTCCTGCTGAGCTGAGTCACACCTGATCCTTGGGGGGTGGCCCTCGAGGATTTCCCAGGGCTTGCTAATCTGCAGTCCCGGTTTTCAACTTTTTATCTGGAGGCTGGCAGAAGGTGATTCATTCCCTCAGGAAACTGCTAGGTCTTTAACCTTTGAAGGAGGGGAAGGGGAGACAAAGAGGGGAGGCGTTGATTTGCTTTCCCCATTCACAGGGACATTTTGCACACAACGTGGTGGCAAATCCAGGCAAACCTTCGCCACAGAGCCACAGCCAGCCTCAACGTGTTTCCAAAGGCAATCACACAACTATAAACTCTCATACATATGACAAGCTCAGTCCTTATTTTGGAAGGGCAATATGTGAAATCATTATCATTATTGTCTTTCTCCAAGGAAATCAGTGTGTCGTGGTCATCCACCCTGTATCTCCACAACAGCCCTGCAAAGTAGGTCAGGCTGAGATAGAACGACTGGACTGAGCAGGGGTCTGAAGCTGGATCTTCCTGGGTTGCTGTAGGCCAGGAGAGGGGGGAACCTGTAACCCTCCAGATCTTGGTGGACTACAATTCCTATCTCCCCCCCCCCCATCTTTTTTATTAAGTTTTACATTGCCAATTAAAATTCAGACATTAAACACCAACATAATCATTTAGCATTCCCTGAATCCTTCAACTCCCTTCCCCTCTTCCATGGTTACCGTTAACAATCTTTTTTCAACTGCTTCTCTTATTTTCTCTATTATTTCTTTTAAATAGTCCATTTTAACCATAATTTTTAGCACATTACAAGCATTACTCAAATCTTGCCAAAGTTTTTAGTTGTTTGCAGTGTTCTCTTAAATACATTATAAAATTTCCCCATTCCTTCTTGAAGTTCTTCTCTCCCTGCTTTCTGATTTTCCTGGTCAGTTTCACCATTTCGGCATAGTCCATCATCTTCATCAGCCATTCGCCTCTGGTCAGTACTTTGTCTTCTTTCCATCTCTGGGCCAGTTCTACCCGCGCTGCAGTCGTTGCGTACATAAATAGTTGTTTCTGCTCCTTTGGTTTCTCTGCACCGAAAATTCCTAGTAGAAAAGCCTCTGGTGTTTTTTTTTTACAAATGTTATTTTAAACATTTTTTTCAGCTCATTATAAATCATTTCCCATAATGCTTTTGTTATCTTGCATGTCCACCTGGACTACAATTCCTATCATCCCCGACCGTACAAGTGCCCTACCCCTGATCTACCTAATACACTCACCTGACAAATATCCACCTAATAAGTAGTTATAAGGAATGCAGCTAACCAAGTGATCAAATTGGCCAACACTATACGCATGTTGTTCACAACCCCCCCTTGCTTCAAGGTAGGGGCACTTCTGCTAGCAAGAGGAATCAACCGAAAAGATCCTGGCAAGTTCCTATTTGTTTTTTGCAAGAGAAACGGAGTAGGGAGGTATGAGATGTCAAAGCCACATTTTTGCGTCTCCTGAATTTCTCATCCAAGGTAAACCTGCGGCTGAACCCTTTTATGCTGAAAACAGACACAGAGTTCCCTTGTCGGAGTACTTTCCTTCAGGATATAAGGTGGACTCTTTTACTGCCGCATTAGAAATTTATACTTATTGGAGATTAAAGTGGGCTGCATCTTGTGGTGGAGACTTGCCGACTCTCTTCCAAAGAGGTAACGTTGAGGCCAGCGCTCGGCCAATGCTTAAGTCAGGTCTTGAAGTCGGGTTTGAAGCTAAAGGATGCAATTGGAATCTCTAAGTGCCTTTGGTTCAAATGAATGCTGGATTTTGTCTGCTTACAATATTCACATGTGGCCCAGCAAAAAAATGCAATAAATTTTTTTCAGCGTTCTTCTGTACAGTACTCTTTAAAGTTCCATCTCTATTAACAACACTGCAAGAAATAAATAGCGAAATGTTCCTAACCAAGTTTTCTTAGAAGTATGGAATAACTTTTCCCAGTAAGGACTTTTTAGGGTTTCTGTCTTGATGTGGTCTGTAAGAACTTCTAGGGCCAATGACTAGAAGCCTGATCTTAGGGATGTTTACGCTGATGTCAGTCTCACGGAGTCCAATGTCTAGGGTTCCCATATCTGGAATTTCCTGGACAATGTCAGGAGCAGTGTCCAGGTGGAAATCGCTAAAAAGTCCGGGAAAATCCGGGTGCTTGGCAACCCATGGTGGCAGTGTCATTTTTGGCGATTTTCTTTTAAAACAGTTCAAAAACTCTCTCTCTCTCTTGCAAATTTGCCAAAGAACAACTCTGGCCAAAAACAAAAAACTCAACAACTTTGCCCCCCCAAAACTCAACAACTTTTCTGTCCAGATTTTCACTGTTTGAAATATGGCAGCCCTACTAGTGTCTCTCCCAAGGAAGTGTCCCTACAGGAAATTAGTTCTGGTATAGAATCTAGATTAATTCTGAATATTTTAGGATTTTTTAAAAAGCATTTATTGTCCATATAGTTGCAGGGCTGAGGTCCCAGGAGTGCAAGTAGTTCAAGACAAAAAGTTGTGATGGATGGGAGCTGATCCACCCAGAATTGTTCCTGTCTATGGGTTGCATTCAATGCTAGTCTTATTGATGTTAATGGGCATGGCTAGTTGGCTACCTTTCAGTGGGTCTTCTCTGAGTGGAACTTAGCTGACTACAATTCCTCAATTCCTGTATATTCTCATGAGGCTTTTGCAGGAGAACTTCCTCCCGGGTGCATCTCATTTATGTTCTTGGTTATCGAGAGGTTGTAGGCCTGCCCTGGACGCTGTCTTCCAATCTCTTGGAAACAACCACAGGAAGAAAATAAGAGTCACGTTTATGCTGGTTGCATTTTTGCTTTCTTCGCTGTCTCCTCCTCTCCAAGAAGCAAGTGGAAACAGATAAACAAGGCACCAAGGAGCAGGAGCAGCCAAGGTCAGCTGCCCCAGTTTGGCCTAATACAATAGGAAAGAAAAACACCTCTGGTGGGCCCTTCCCTTACTGCTGAAGGCTGACTGCAACTGAAGGCAGCCCTCTTCGCCCAGGGCCTTGGTAGGACTTAAAATATCTGCAGGGCACATGTTCTGCTTATTTGTACTTTTGTTGTGCTTTAGCTATTGACTGTTGCCTTGTCTTTAATGCTTGGCTTTTGTGTGTAGGAGGTTACCAGGATTTTGTTAAATGTTCCATACTTTCCATTAATGTTTTTATTCTGGAACCTGCCCTGGGGCCATCTGGAGAAAGGTGTGACTGCAAATTAAGTGAAATAAAATTAGAATCTAGCACAGCCCGGTGCCCAAGCTGATTCTCCTCCACCCACCCTTATTTGGACTACAACTCCCATCAGCCCCAGCCAACACAGATCTTCTCCGAACACCGTATCACTGTGATGTCTGGGCGCATAAACGAAGCTGCCTTATGTGCCATCAGAGCACCGGTCCATCTCCCTGAGTATTGTCAGCACTGCTGGCAGCAGCTCTCCAGGTTTCAAATGGGGGACATTCCGAGGCCAGGATTCGAACCTGGAACCTTCTGCATGGGAAGCAGATGCTCTGCCACTGAGCTATGGCCCTTGCTGAGGCTGATGAGGAGTTGTGGTCCCAAACATCTGGAGGGCACTAGTTTGGGCAAGGCTGCTTTAGAGGCTGCAGGAGGTCTTCATGATCAAGGGGATGGAGCAATAATCCAGGGGGAGAAGGAAGGCTGCAGCATTTGAGCTCAGTTTAGAGAAAAGGCGAGTAAGAGGTGACATGATATAAGTTAATAAAGTGATGCCTGGCACAGAGGACGTGGATAGAGAAAAGTTTTGCTTCTTCTCTCATAATATTTGAACTTGTGGGCTTATAATGAAGCTGAATGTTGGAAGATTCAGGACAGACAGAAGAAAGGACTTCTTCACACAACGCAGAGCCGAACTCTGGAACTCGCTCCGGCAGGAGGCAATGGTGGCCTCCAACCTTGTTGTTGTTGTTGTTATTTAGTGGTTTAGTTGTGTCCGACTCTTCGTGACCCCCTGGACCAGAGCACGCCAGGCACTCCTGTCTTCCACTGCCTCCCGCAGTTTGGTCAAACTCATGCTGGTAGCTTCAAGAACACTGTCCAGCCATCTCGTCCTCTGTCATCCCCTTCTCCTTGTGCCTTCCATCTTTCCCAACATCAGGGTCTTTTCCAGGGAGTCTTCTCTTCTCCTGAGGTGGCCAAAGTCTTGGAGCCTCAGCTTCACGATCTGTCCTTCCAGTGAGCACTCAGGGCTGATTTCCTTCAGAATGGATAGGTTTGATCTTCTTGCAGTCCATGGGACTCTCAAGAGTCTCCTCCAGCACCAGAATTCAAAAGCATCCATTCTTCGGCGATCAGCCTTCTTTATGGTCCAGCTCTCACTTCCATACATCACTACTGGGAAAACCAGAGCTTGAACTAGACGGACCTTTCTTGGCAAGGTGATGTCTCTGCTTTTTAAGATGCCGTCTAGGTTTGTCATTGCTTTTCTCCCAAAAGAAGCAGGCATCTTTTAATTCCGTGGCTGCTGTCCCCATCTGCAGTGATCTTTAAAAGAGGATTAGACCAATTCATGAAGAAGGAGAGGGCTTTCAAGGGCTACTAGGCATGAATGGCTAAGCTCTGCCTCCACAGTAAGAGGCAGCAATGCCTATAAATGGCAGTTGCTGGAAGCCACCGGAGGGGAGAGGGTTCTTGCGTTCGAGTCTTGCTTGTGGACCTCCCATTGGGGCACCTGATGGCCAGTCACTGTGAGAACAAGATGCAGGACTCTTCCTCCAGCAGGGTCCTCTTGTGAGTCGAGGATCCGCCACCCGCATAGGATTATAAGACACAAAGACACATTATTTTAGGTTAATGGGCAAAATTCGGCCACAACCTTTATTGGTTACAGCATGTGAGTAGTATTGGCTTAGGCATTGGATGAAACAGCAATACAGTGGTGCCTCGCAAGACGAAAAGAATCCGTTCTGTGATTCTCTTCCTCTAGCGGTTTTTTCGTCTTGCGAAGCAAGCCCATTGACGGATTAGCGGATTAGCGCTATTAGCGGCTTTTAGCAGCTTTTAGCGGCTTATCTGCTGATTGGATCAGCTGATAAGCGGCTTAGCGGCTTAGAAAAAGGGGGGGAAAGGGAAAAAAACCAGCAGGAACTCGCAAGACATTGTCGTCTTGTGAAGCAAGCCCATAGGAGATTCATTTTGCGAAGCACCTCCAAAACGGAAAACTCTTTCGTCTAGCGAGTTTTCCGTCTTGCGAGGCATTCATCTTGCGGGGCACCACTGTACCAGACTCCACCCCGCACAGCCAGGAGTCATATCTGTGTTAACAACCAATGGGAGGAGCTTGTTGATGCAAATACAACTGGAAGCTCCCCCGTGACGTCACCGGGGGTTGTGCCATGGCCCTAGCCACCAGCAGGGCATCGGACAGGATCCACGACCGCCGGATTCCTTTAACGGAATACCCAAAAGAGGAGGGGTAGATAATGGCCCATACCCAATCCTCCAACAGCATACATATTCCAATGCCTAACCGCCAATACCAGAAAGCTGTGCCGAATTGCTACGAGGCAGGCGGAAAAAACAAGAGGCTGGTGCCAATTTGCCAAATGGATTAAAAAAAAGTCCTACCAGGCCCCTTGGGCAACCAAGGCAACCAAACGAAATCCATAGCAAGGTCAATACACAAAAGAAGCTGACCTAAGAGGGAGGGAGGGAGGCAGGGAGAGCCGAAGAAAGCAGGAACAGACTGGGAGCTGAGCGCTGCCGCGGCTGTTTAAATGCGGCTAGCCCCGCCCACCAGCCCCGCCTATTGGTCGGCTGGGAGGCTTGGGTGTGGCAGCAGAAGCAATCAGGAGCAAGGAGCCGTACACGCCTCCCTGCCCCAGCGGAAAGCTGCTGCCGCTCACAACCCCTCCCCTCTGGGAGCAGGAGAGGCCTTGTCCGGCATCATGGTTTCCTGGTATGGTTCTGCTCCAGTACTGTAGAAAAGCAAAACAAAGCAAAGCCCCAGCCCCTACGCATAAAGTAAAATATACACGGCTGCTACATTTGCTGCAATGGAGACAAAGCTGACCCGATGCCATGTGGGAGCGAGGGCTCCAATGGGATTAAATAAGGAAATGCTGTCAGACGCAGCCTGTGATACAAAAGTGGGTGAAAGCAGCACCTGCTGTACATCTATTCCTCCGCGGGTCCCCTGCCGCGGCGCAAAGGGGCTGATCTGCAAACATGCCTACAGCAGTTTTATTCTCTCAAAAGCTGTTTAACGCTGAATAATCTGGATTAGGATGGGCCTAGTTTTTTTTCTTCACTAAACCCATCCAGCTGTTGAAGAAATCTCTCCTGCCCCCCCCCCCACCCGGGGTTCAAACAGCCCTGATAATCACTGAGTTTGCCGTTTTTTGCTTCCTCCAGAGATGTAGCAACTATGCTTATGAATGACTCAAGCAAGGAGTGGGAAGGTGATTACAATGGAGCGACCTTCTATTTACATAAATAAATATTGTGGTCTCCAAGCTTGCCCAAAGAGATGAGAAATAGCACAGAGGGGAGTTGAGTGGGGTTGTCAGGTGACGGAATATGTGCCTTTAACGGAGCAGCTTGATCTGCAGAGGTCTAAGCTTCCTGCTGTTCGGACATAGACGCCAGACGCCAGAGGCGCAGGCACAGCGGCCAGTTTGAAAACGTGGCAACCTTTGTTTGGAAAGGAATGAGTCAAATAGGTATATCGGTGTATCCAAATCTGAATTGTCAAATTGTGTTATTACTGTTATTATGGTTTTTGTTGTATGTGTCTTTTGCGGCTGATGTTTGTATCAAAAATTTGATTAAATAAATAAAAAAGAGAGGAATGAGTCAAATTTGCTTTTCTGGGTGTTGCAAAAGTTTCTTCAGTTGGCCATCGGGCAGTGTTCTCCCAGGCAATGGTTCTGCGTACGTTCCAGCTATCACCCAAAGCACTCACACTGCCTTTCCCAACGTGGTGCCCTCCAGATGTAATTTAGACCACAGGTTGAAGGGAGTTGTAGTCTGACCCCCCCATCCCAGCAAGGCTCTTTTCTATTCCACTGCCACACCACCAGGGGGCACCATGCCTGTTAGAACTGTTGTTGAGTACTACTATTTCGCTATCCTGGTGAGTACCACAAAAGACCCCCCCCCCAAAAAAAAAAACAACAACTGGTGAGGCTCACTATATATTTCTAAGCAGGAAAGGCCTTTGTGTTAATATCCTTTTTCTTTCTGGCTTATAGTCACACATGAGAAACCAAAAAACACCCTTTGCCCGCCCCCCCTCTCCAAGTGTGGTTCCCTATTTATAGCCTCACTAGTGAACATTTTTTTTTATTACACTTGCTCATTAAAACTGGCCTCAGCTAAAATTTTAGTTTGTGAACATACAGAGAAAATTAATCTAGGCTTTTCAGAAGGGTCGTAGTCCAAAGAAGAAAGAGTCTTGTGGCACCTTGTTGGCCAACAGATTTACTGTGGCAGAAGCTGTTCTGGTCTGCAGCAACCTGTGAAAGTTAATGTAACAATAACAATAACAATAATTTATTTATACCCCGTCCATCTGGCTGGGCTTCCTCTGGGTGGCTTCCAACAAAATATTAAAATACCGTAATACATCAAACATTAAAAACTTCCCTAAACAGGGTTGCCTTCAGAAGTCTTCTAAAAGTCTGCTAGTTGTTTTTCTCTTTGACATCTGGTGGGAGGGCGTTCCACAGGGCGGGTGCCACTACCGAGAAGGCCCTCTGCCTGGTTTCCTGTAACTTGGCTTCTCGCAATGAAGGAACCGCCAGAAGGCCCTTGGTGCTGGACCTCAGTGTCCAGGCTGAACAATGGGGGTGGAGACGCTCCTTCAGGTATACTGGACTGAGGCCGTTTAGGGCTTTAAAGGTCAGCACCAACACTTTGAATTGTGCTCAGAAACGTACTGGGAGCCAATGTAGGTCTTTGAAGACTGGTGTTATGTGGTCTCGGCGGCCGCTCCCAGTCACCAGTCTAGCTGCCACATTCTGGATTAGTTGTAGTTTCTGGGTCACCTACAAAGGTAGCCCCACATAAGAAATCTGTTAGTCTTTCAAGCTAAAAGAAGATGTTTTAAGCTTGTAGCCCTGCACTTTAAGATAGAGTCATAGAATTGGAGAATTGGAAGGGACCCTTCCCCAGGGTCATCCAGTCCAGCCCCCTGCAATCCTTACCTGTCTCTCCATGTAAGTGGTTGTCTCACTTGCCACTCTCCCACTTGTCCCCGTGGCTGCCATCCAGTCTGGATACAAATGTGCAGATATTTCAGGTCATTCTTAGCCAGTTGCTCATCATAACACACTTTCTGGCTTTTGGTTTCTGCTGCAAAAACTACATAATGTGGCCATCCCAAAGTCAAATAGGTGCAAGTCACCTGAATGACTAAGAGGAAAATATGTTGTCTGTTGGGTTGCCCCAGCAGGTGAGTGGGGAGAGGAGAGGTCTGCCTTGTTTCTAATGATGCAATTTGGGAATGGCGAGGTTTTGCAGATACCTGGGACGGATCAGGGCCTCTTGTTTGAGTAATGGCAACACCTGAAGACGCAGCAGAGCTACAAAATCTTAGGCAACCCCAGAGGCTTCTTCTTGAGTTATTTGTTGAATTTCTAGCCCTGTCCATCCAAGCCAAGCAGTCTGGGCAAGGGGGGGGGCAGTGGCAAACAGACCCGCAATTCAAAAAGGGAAAAAAGAAGGGATAGGAATATTCTGAAACTGTTTCAAACACTCTGAAATCAATTGCAATGATAATCATCTAAAAGCAGTTTAAAGTTAAAAAAGAAAATCATTAGGGGAAAATACATTTACAGTTAGAGCATCATTCATTCATCAGGGGCAATAATTCTAAACCAAACTTTTTTTTTTAAGGATTTTTATTGTGTTGCAAATATAAAAGGCACTTTTTATCACATACAAGAGTGGAAGTACTGTACTAAAAAAAAGTTGCAATTCGAAACTTTTCCATGAAACTTTCCCCTGGTTTTCATGAGCCCCCCCCCCCGCCCCCTGCCCAAAAGAAACGAAATGAAACAGAGGCATTCAAGGGATGCTTTCCCGCAGCGCGACCACCTCCTGGCGGGTCGCGGGGACGGACCTCCAGCTGTTCCGACGTGCAGCCTCTCCCTGGCGGCTGCCCGTCGCCGCCTAGCGCCCGCGGGGCGCTTCTGCAGGGCGTCCCGGGGGCCGGAGCCGCCACCCCGCCCGGGGGGCGTGGGAGGGAGGCCGGCGCAGCGCCAGGAGGAGGGGCGGACGCCGCTCGCCGCCTCGGCCACTCGGGGCCGCGCAGCGCACCTGGAAGGAGCCGCGCCGAGAGGAGCGCACCGACGCCCTTGCTCGCTCGCCCGCCTGCCTGCGCGTCCGACGGCCCGGGAAGGCGCTGGCTGCTGCTCCGCCCGTCGCAGGTGCATCGCTGCCGACTGACCTCGGGACGCGCCTCCCGCTCGCCCTCCGAAGGGGCTCCACGCCGGCCCCGCCGGGAATGCTCGACGCCGCCGCCGCCGCCGGGGACCGAGGGCTGGCCAGCTGAGTCCACCGACGCCGCCGTTCCCCCCCCCCTCCTCGGCTGGCCGGGCAAGATGGTCGGCGCGGCGGCCGCCGAGGTGGCCCTCCTCACCCTCGGTAAGTGGCCCCCTCCCGTCCGGGCGCGGCTCCGGCTCCCCTTCCCGACTGAGCCTTTGCTCGCGAGGAAAACCACCCTGGAACCCTCCCGAGTCAACTTACCTGGGGTGGGATGGAGGGTCGCGCGTCCCGTCGAGCTGGGGCGCGGAGTCTTGGGGTCTTTGGCCGCCGCTTTCCAAAACGCTCCCCTCCTTCGCAGACCCGCTTTCCCCCCCTCCAAGCTCCGGAGGCGGAGGAGAAGAGTAGATGGGAGGCTGTGCAGTCTAGTGGTTAGAGAGTGGCGGACTGGAAGCTGGGAGAGACCAGGGTTCAAATCCCCCACTTGGCCGTGAGCTCCCTGGGTGCCCTTGGGCCAGCCTACTTCACAGGGCTGTTCGGGTGGTCAAATGAGGTGGGGGAGGACCACGCACACCACTCTGAGCTCCTTGGAGGACAAAGGTGGGATAGAAATGCAATAAATGGAATTTTATTTAACCGAGAGGAAAGGGCGGGAAGGCAGCAATCCGCCTCACTGAGGACTACCTGCTTGAAAGGACATAGTGGCTGCTTTAGAATACATGCAAGGCTTTCTAAGTAATCCATCTCTGCCACCGACTGATAAAGCGAAGCAATCGGATTATCTGTCCCCTCTCGCTTCCTTCTCTACTTCCCTGCTGCCTCCCCCTCCCCCCCACATTTTGGGGGTATTTTCTTCTCTCTGTTGCCTTCTGTTCCTCCTCCCGTTTCCTTACTAGATTTGCTTTGGTGGCTGAACAGTAGAAACTGGAGGCATTTAGACCCTCCATGGTATTTTCTGTCTTTTTGTAAACAGTTTTTTAAAAAGGGGGTGGCACATAAATGCCTTTTAGGGTGACTTTGCTTACCTGTGAATGTCCTCCTTTTAATTACACGGCAAAAGCAGCCTGAACGCACAATATGGACTGGGGCTGTTTTTGTTCCGAGCGATTAGCAATCTTTTTGAAATGTGAAATAGCCAGATAATTACAGAGATGCTGTTTTGGAGAATTTAACAAATGGCACTTTTTGAAAACACGGATGGGTGTTTGCTGCTAGGTGTGAGCTTGTGCTGCTGTGGGATTTGCTGTGGTGTAAAGAAGGCTGACGTGGGTCCAAACTCCTGTATGGGCATTAAGGTTACGTAACTTGTAATAAATTAAACCGAATAAGCAATATTCCAGCTTCTCCCAGCAGCTCGGATCAGCAGGGAGCAGTTTCCCCCCCCCCTCTCTCTGCTCACTCTCAGAAAAACTAGCAAGTGTTGCAGTTAAGAAGTTTGTTCTTTGGACTGGATCCTGCTAAGGATCACCTGCAGAAATCATCGATTAAAATGAGACTGATAAAAGCCGGGCAGTCAAGTGGGGGAAGAGAACGGCCCCTTGGGTTCTGGCTTCATGCGTGACACTGACCCGTTTGGGTTTGGAAAGGGGTCCTGAGAGCCACAGGTATCGGGAAAGAAGGAGGCACCTGGCCTAAAAAAGCGCAAGTGGGTTTTAGCAAAGGATTAAAAGTTCAGCTATTATCTTCTCAGGTTAGAGGCATAGTAGTGCTAGTGTTCGGTTGTTATATCTAGACGTCCTCTCTGGCTTCTAGTTACCAGGCGCTTGGATAGCTTTCGGTTATGAGACACCAGACGCAGGAGATACCTTCTGGATCGAAAGGCTAGACACTTAACTCTGTGGCTTTATCGTAATTCTTTCCCGGGTTCAAGACATCTCCCTTGCTCCCAGTTCCTGTTTTTTGAAATCTTAATAGCTCAGTGTTATGAATGAAGGCTGGTTAATCAGGCATGTGCTTAAATAATCTCCTGGTGATCTTCCTTTTCATCAGTCAGTTTTTCACCCCTGTATGTAAGTCAGAGGCCACCTTCCTTAAAATACTGGCTCTCATATCTTTCCACGGCAGCCTGACTATCATGGAATCCTTAAACCCTACGGGAGAACCTGGGTCGTGTTCTAGGTCAGCCTTCTCCAACCTGGTGCCCTCCAGATGTTTTGAACTGCAGTTCCTATCAGTCGTCATGCTGCTTGGGCTTGATAGGAGTTGTGGTCCAAAACATCAGGCAGGTGCTAGGCTGGGGAAGGCTTTTCTAGGGTGTATGCTTGGCGCATGTGGAATAAGCCTTGGCGCTGGCCAATAAGCTATGGAGAGGGTACCCCCATATTGCATCCAGTGCTCCCCTTGAAGCTACATGTTGGGCCGCTCTGCCTTTCAGGAACCCTTGACCTGCTGTTTCAGATCTTCTCATCAAGGAATCGCAGGATTTCCCCAGTGAAGAACTTGAAAATTGCCTTAAGGATCTTGCAACACAAATACACCAAGAGTTGAGTGCTTGAGGTGGTGTCATCCTTGACCATGGTGCTCTAGATTAATATGTCAAAAATAACTTGTCCTTACCCCAAGGAGCTTCCTTAAAATCATAGTGCATGCTTCCACAATTCAGAACTATCCAGATTGCTCATTTCCTAAGTGCTGCTGAATTAAGGGGGAATTGCTTCTGAGTAAACATGTTTAGGATCAGGTTGCAGAATTTAAGCTGTGATTAATAGGCTTCAGGGTGTGTTTCGGGGGGGGGGTTGCCTTGTTTATCTGTGGCCTGGTGTGTATAGACAGAGCAAATTCAGGGGCAGGCTTCCAAATGGTGGTTCATAAAGCTGCTCAGTTTCTCTTGCAGGCAGTTCACACATGCATGCCCTGTTGATTCCTGTACCGTCAGGTGGTTAATTGCATGTGTGAATGTGTAATCGTGGACAGATGCTGAAAGTGGAACTTTAATAGTGCCTCGCAATAGTATTGTCAAGCACACCATTTTCAAAAGAGTCAGTTCAAACATTGAGCAGCAAGAAATCAAGTCTTGAATGGTTCCTCGTGTAAAGAATATTGGCCCTATCCACTAGGAAATGTCTTCTATCCTTTCTATACCCCGCTTGCATATTGCCCCCCCTCATTTTGATTGAGTGGTCTCAGAAAAGGCAGAGGGGCTGTGTCCTGGTTGCATATGTTTGAGGGAAAACTAAAAAAGAAAAGCTGTACTTGATTAAAGCGAAATTGACATAGGACCGGATCTTGAATCAAGAATCTTTGGGGCATTTCAAGAGAACGTGTTCATATGACCCCTACCTAAATCCTGCCGGTTTATTCTCTGTGTTTTGATGACTGGAAGTAGAATGTGTAAAGAGACACAACCAAAATGTAGTTGAGGTGATGCAGAAACGCATTCCCAGGCATTGTATCAGAAAGGGTCAATTCACAAATGCTCCGCTTGCTCAACTGAAGTTGCAGCCTTGCTTGATGAACTTTCCTTATGAGGGAGGTGAGGGCAGCAGTGGCGGTTTCCCTTCCAGCCCCAAAGAATGCAAGAGACGTACATTTTGTTGCAGCTTTGTTTTTACTTCAACAGTTGGACATATCCTGCCTGGTGCTGTCCAGATGTTTTGGACTACGAGTCCCATCAGCCTCTGGCTGGGGCTGATGTGAGTTGTAGTCCAAAACATCTGGAAGGTGTCAGGTTGGAGAAGTCTGTAGGATAAATAGCATGTCTTTAACTTAGGTGAAAGCCAAAGGTATACAGGTGTGAACTACGCTGGCAAGTGCTCCATTCCCATGTTCTCATGGAACGTGCTTCCAACTTTTGCTTATTCAACACAAAAATCTGAAGGGGGAATCTTCATCTTCAGCCACTTCTTTGCTTGGCTCCAGATTCAGCATGATGTCTCTTAAGTTCATGTTTTTTCATGATAACTGGAATTGCCACATGTACTACCCTGACATTTGGGTCTAGTGAGAGCAAAGCTGCTTCCGAAAGCTAATTCTGGAGTGAGAATTCCTGCTCATCTTAAGCCATTCCCTGTCTGCTTAAGAGGGGTCTATCTTGCAGCGCTGGAATAGTCAGGTGGAACTAAAGGCTGTTTGATGGGACGCGGGTGGCGCTGTGGTCTAAACCCTTGAGCCTCTTGGGCTTACTGATCAGAAGGTTGGCGGTTCGAATCCCTGCAACGGAGTGAGCTCCCCTTGCTCTGTCCCAGCTCCTGCCAACCTAGCAGTTCAAAAGCACGCCAGTGCAAGTAGATAAATAGGTACCACTCTGGCGGGAAGGTAAACAGCATTTCCGTGTGCTCTGGTTTCCATCATGGTGTCCCGTTGTGCCAGAAGCAGTTTAGTCATGCTGGCCACATGACCTGGAAAGCTGTCTGTGGACAAACGTCGGCTCCCTCGGCCTGAAAGTGAGATGAGCGCCGCACCTCATAGTCGCCTTTGACTGGACTTCACCGCCCAGGAGTCCTTTACCTTTAGCTTTAAAGGCTGTTTGGTACACTAGCACAGTAACTAACTAAGATGCACCCTCAAGGTGTACCATACCTACTTTTTGCAGTTCTAGGTATCGATGTGCTCTGGTAAGAGAACTGAAATTGTGCTAAAATAAAAAAATTCCTTCCAGTAGCACCTTAAAGACCAACTAAATTAGTTCTTGGTATGAGCTTTCGTGTGCATGCACACTTCTTCAGATACACTGAAACAGAAGTTGCCGGATCCTTCTATATAGTGAGAAGGTGGGGAGGGGTATTACTCAGAAGGGTGGTGGGAATGGGAGATTGGCAGATAGCTGAGATGAGCCTGTTGACGACTCTTAACGACTGTAATAGGTCTTACAGGAAAAGGCAAGGGGTGAGAAGGTGAGAAATGGCTAGTCATGTATAATGAGATAAGAATCCAATGTCTCTGTTCAGACCAGGTCTATCCATGGATATGAGATGAGCCTGTTGACGGCTCTTAACGACTGTAATAGGTCTTACAGGAAAAGGCAAGGGGTGAGAAGGTGAGAAATGGCTAGTCATGTATAATGAGATAAGAATCCAATGTCTCTGTTCAGACCAGGTCTATCCATAACCTTCTCACCCCTTGCCTTTTCCTGTAAGACCTATTACAGTCGTTAAGAGTCGTCAACAGGCTCATCTCAGCTATCTGCCAATCTCCCATTCCCACCACCCTTCTGAGTAATACCCCTCCCCACCTTCTCACTATATAGAAGGATCTGGCAACTTCTGTTTCAGTGTATCTGAAGAAGTGTGCATGCACACGAAAGCTCATACCAAGAACTAACTTAGTTGGTCTTTAAGGTGCTACTGGAAGGAATTTTTTTATTTTGACTATGGCAGACCAACACGGCTACCTATCTGTAACTGAAATTGTGCTGTAGCTTCTAACTATCTGACCTGGATACGGATACAGTATGTAGTGTCCTTCAGGGGCCCCTGTGACTTTAGCTGTCTTCCGAAGTGAGTGTGATTAAGGTCACTTGATGCCACATTTAGGTTGTATTCATTCAGCTTTAGTAAAGCAAAACCAGAGAAGTGTCGCATAATCTCTGCAGGCAGTTGTAGCCCAAGGCAAAACACGGTGTGTACACCACCCAACCCCAGGCAAGCACTATCAGTTGATTTGTAGATTAGACTGTTGCAAAAGCCTTATTCAGTTTATTTGCCCTGCCCTGTCACTACTCTGTGTTGAAAGTTGTGAATCGGTCCCAGACATACCTGTGCAGGTTCAAGGGCCAAGAGTTCAGAGTGAATTTAAATCAAAGGATTTGCACGAAAAGGGCTTCCCTCACTTGCAGGGGGGGGGGACTGGAAGTCCCCCGGGAAAACAGTAGCTGAGACCAGGGGACAAGACATCCTATTCCTTTTTTTTCCTGGCAGAAATGAGAGGAGGGAGTCAAAATTAGCATCGTACTAATGAGACCAGAAATAGCAATTTGGTATAAGTTTCACAATAGGATTGTTTATTTTCATTAAAAGCTAAAAGAGGCACAATGGTTGGCAAATAACATCTGGATAAAATGTCGGCTGAAAGCGAGCGATGGATCAAAGCGCCCAGAAGTTTCTGCTGAGCGTTCTTGCATGGGAAGCGGAAACACCACATTTTAATGAACATCTTGAGAGACCAGGGGGCCGAATCAGCTGAGCTGTTCAGCGAACTTGAGTGTAGCAGGCAAGGCCTGGGCGTTGTTGACTAACTTTTTGGGAAGCAGAGATTGACATAGTCTGGACTTCATAAATCCTAAACCCTGTTTTGCTGCTGAACTGCTCCCCCCCTTTTCTTGTTCAGATTGTTTTTATTAAATATTTTATTGGGTTGCAAAAGTCTCTGTTTTCCATTCATAGAATCCTTTCTACAGATCAGTTATATTTGATGTGAAACAGTACAATCGTACCTTGGTTGCTGAATGCCTTGCGACCCAAACATTTTTGCTCCCACAAACCCAGAAGTGAGTGTTCCGGTTTGCGAACATTCTTTGGAACCCGAACGTCTGACGTGGGTTCTGATTGGCTGCAGGAACTTCCAATCGAAAGCTGCGTCTTGGTTTCTGAACGTTTTGGAAGTCGAACGGACTTCCGGAATAGATTCCATTTGACTTCCAAGGTACAACTGTATAATATTATACATGGCTTAAGGTTGGGGAAGAAGAGAGGTGGGGAGTGAGAGCTGCAGTATCATACTGCCAGCCATGGCCTAGGGCTGGTGGGGGTTGCATTCCAAAACAGCTAGAAGCACCATGCTGGGAAAGGCTCACTACTGCCTTGGAAACTGGATTATTTATTTTACAAGCTTTATATGCTGCTTTATTGTAATACAACCTTAAAGCGGTTTACAAAACCAATAAAACTATCAGTAAATAGTTTTAAAAGCAACAACTATTAAAAGCACTGATTTTAAAAAAAAACCAATGACAAACTAAAAACCGGATTAAAACACACATCAACCTTCTATATGTCTGGATACCTAAACAGAAAATGTTTGGGACAGGTGCCAAAAAGAGTATGGTGAATATACCTGCCTCATGTCAAGAGGCAGAGAGTTCCAGAGTGCTGCCACACTAAAAGATTGAGTTCTTACAACTGCAGAACAGGTAATGTGGGGCACCTGTAGCAGTGCCACTTCCATGGATCAAAGTGGTCAAGTGGGCTTATATGGGGTAAGATGAGAACAATACACCTGTTAATATACTGTCAGGGTCTCGCTCCTGTTGCCAATTGTGCCGCAACATCCTGCACTAACTGCAGCTTCCAGATCAGGCTCAAGGGAAGCCCCACATAGAGTGCATTGCAGTAGCCCAGTCTTGAGGCTTGAATGCCTGTGGCCAAACACTCCCAGTTGAGGGACAGTCACAGCTGCTGTACCAGTTTCTGCTGGTAGAAGGGGCTTCTAGCTTCTAATCACTGAGGCTTCCTGGGCCTCCAGAGACACAGCTGCACCCCGAAGCATCTCCAGAACGCAAACCTGCTCTTTCCAGGGTAGGCACTTGACCAGTTTTTCTGACATGGGAACCACTCACCCACAGTGGTCTCTGTGTTGCCAGGATTCAAGGTCAGCTTTTCACTGCCTCTCCTGGCTCAGAGGTTACCGAGCTGACTGTCATCAGCGTAATAATAATAATAATAATGATAATTTATTATTTATACCCTGCCCATCTGGCTGGGTTTCCTCAGCCACTCAGGGCGGCTTCCAACAGAATATTAAAATACAATGGTCTATTAAACATTAAAAGCTTCCCTAAACAGGGCTGCCTTCAGATGTCTTCTAAAGGTCTGGTAGTTGTTTTTCTCTTTGACATCTAGTGGGAGGGCGTTCCACAGGGCGGGTGCCACTACCGAGAAGGCCCTCTGCCTGGTTCCCTGTAACTTGGCTTCTCGTAGCGAGGGAACCGCCAGAAGGTCCTTGGTGCTGGACCTCAGTGTCTGGGCAGAACAATGGCAGTGGAGACGCTCCTTCAGGTATACTGGGCCTTTGAGGCCATTGAGGGCTTTAAAGGTCAGCATCAGTACTTTGAATCGTGCTCGGAAACGTACTGGGAGCCAGTGTAGGTCTTTCAGGACCAGTATTATGTGGTCTTGGTGGCCGCTCCCAGTCACCAGTCTAGCTGCCGCATTCTGGATTAACTGCAGTTTCCGGGCCACCTTCCAAGGTAGCCCCACATAGAGCACATTGCAGTAGTCCAAGCGGGCGATAACCAGAGCATGCCCCACTCTAGCGAGGCAGTTTGCGGGCAGGTAGCGTACTGACGGCACCTCTCCCCAAAACTCCTCATGGCTGCTCCCAGCAGCTTCTTGTAGATATTGACTGGCATTGGAGCTAAGAGAGTGCCCCGTGGCACTTTGTCACACCTCTTCCTTTTCAAGCTGCTCTCCTGGCTAGGAATCCTGAAGCCTGCAAAGGCTGTCCTCTGTAGTACATTGAGCCCACCAGTTAACCTGACCTTGGTCTGTTGTGTGTTTCGCCCTGGCAATATCGATTCACATTGGGGAGCTGACAAGCCATTATTACAGCAGAGCAGAATGAGAGCTTGAAGCAGAGCTTGGTCTGCAGAAGCTCCTATAGACTGTTGCTGAAGACATAATGCCCACCTCCAGGAAGAAGTGTCATCTATGGACCACATGGACTTCACTTAGACTATGGAACTCGCTCCCACAGGAGGCAGTGCTGGCCCCCAAACTAGGTGGCTTTAAAAGAGGATTAGACAGATCCATGGAAGAGGAGAAGGTTGGCTATTCTGTGCCTCCAAAAAACCACTCGCTGGAAACCACAGGAGGTTCTCAGGTCCCGCTTGAAGCATCTGGCTGGTCACTGTGGGAACAGGATGTTGGACTCGATGGGCCATGTTGGCCTGATCCAGCAAGCTCTTTTGTAGTGGTGTTGGAATACAAAATCACACACAAGGGCACAGTTCTCTTTAATAACCTGCCTATAATTTTGGACCATTGTGTGGTATTGGCCTCTTGGAATCGAGTAACTTCTTTGGAGAGAGGAACGTTCCTGAAGTCTTCCCAGCAATCAGGGCCTTGAAATGTTTTTGAGGTGTGTATTAGCTTGGGAAGATATTCGAAACAGGACCTTATTCGGACGGCTGTCTGTTACCTGCTGCTCAGAGCATTCTTCAGTACCAAAACAATCATTTTTGTGCTCTGTGGTTCTTTGTAAACCTTGCTGAAAAGTATGGGATGGCAATGATACTTGTCCACTGTATTGTAATCTTCCAGTTGTGTGCCTCTCAGCGCTTTGTGGATTGGGCCTGGACCTGGGAGCACAGGGTCCCAATCCCCAGTCCACCATGGCGATCGCTGCGTCACCTGGGGCCAGTCACGGCCTCTCAGCCTAACCTCCTTTGCAGGTTGTTGTGAGGGTAAAAATGGGGAGAAGGAGCACCACCTTGAGCAGGCCACTTCAAGCTCTTTAGATGAAAGAACGTGGAATATTCATCTACTAGCTATTAAAAAAACACAAAACTTTGATACCACATATAGCACCAAACAAGGTGGGCAAGTGATCTTTATCACTCTTGAACCACCTTTTTATTCAGGCCTGGATTTTCCTTTTTCAGAATAGTATTTGAGGAGCAGAGTCTGTTAGTGACCAGGAACACTTTCAGTGTTGCCTCAAGAGATGCTTAGATGAACATGGAACGATTCCTGAATGCATTGGCTGAGTGCCTCGTTTGTTTTTTACGAACGGCGTCTCTAATTGTCCGTGTGTGCTGATGATCGCTTTGGCTTTTAATGAGGCCAGCCTAACTGCACGAGGAACCCCACTGGCTGCTTGGGGTTCAGAGGTATTTTTAGGGGGTGCCACTGATGATGGCAAGCTGCCTTATCCACCTCACTCTTGTCCAAACTGACTGGCTGTGGCTCAGCAGGGCTTCTGGCCGGAGTCTCTGTCAGCCCACCTGGAGTTGCCAGGAATTGAACCTTCTGCATGCCAACCAGGTGTACTGAGCTACAGCCCTTCCCCACATGAAGTAACACATAGCCCTAGGACACATGTCCCAGAATTTCCAGCTGTATTTACAGCATATACTTGGGGCAGCAAGTTATCTCAGAGTCGCTGGATTTAATTGTTCGTTCATTTGATCTCTTAAAATATCCATGTGATAGTTCTGAGAACAGCAAAACGGGCAAGGAGAAAAATGGAGCAATTGAAAATTCTTGTTAGATTCCTTTTTTAAGGTTTCCAGAGCAGTGTTTGCTTGCAGCTTAGGTTTTGTGTACAGTGGTACCTTGGCTGTCAAACTTAATGCGTTCCAGGACTCTGTTTGACTCCCGGAATGGTTTGGAAACCAAGGCACAGCTTCCGATTGGCTGCAGGAGCTTCCTGCACTCGATCGGAAGCTGCGGAAGTTGCATCGGACATTCGGGTTCCAAAAAACGTTTGCAAACCAGAACACTCACTTCCGGGTTTGCAGCGTTCGGGAGCCAAAGCATCTGAGTACCAATACATTTGATACCCAAGGTACGACTGTGTTTTGAAGAACAAGTGGCGGGTGTCTTTTAATTTACATTTTCCTTATTGAATTTATACCCACTGCTGCCTTTTACCCAAGCACATAGTTTACACACAACTTTCTAGCTAAAATCAGGGCTGATTATTGTGGGTTTCCGAACTGTGGCCTGCATGGAAGTTGTGACATGTTTGTGTGAGAATTTCCTTGGAAAAGGAGGCTGAAATCCTGTTGCATTGCTAAATTTCCCTCTTGCTCGCTTTTCTGTTCCCAGCCGATCCAGGGAGAGGAGCAGCTCCACCCTCCGCAGCCGGGTTTCTCTTGGCACACAATGCTCTCTCATGCCACCGAAACTTGTCAGTTTTGCTAGTTGAGTAAAGAGACTTTCAGGTGCATTTGGGAGCTTAAGATGCCAACTGGCCATGTGTGAAGAGGGAAGGCACAGCCAGTTCCTTACAGATTGCAGCACCTCTTGAACTGCAGTTCTCCCTTGATAGGCAGTATTATTATAATATAAAACCATCTGTTATATCTGCTTATTATATATACAGGGCAGCTTCCCCTTACATGTAGCTGAAGACCCCCTAGAGAACAGCAACTCCCATCACCCTCAGCCACAACGGCTGACGGGGGCTGCAGTCCCAAACATCGAGCGGGCACCCAGGTGGTGCGAGAGATTGTGAGCCCCACCGCCTGCAGGTGACTGGGATGTAGCCCAGGGGTTCCCAAAGCACGTGATCCCTCCCACTGGGGGGCAGTGGGGTTACCTAGGGGGGCACTGAGAGGCAAGGGGATGCAGGGGGCGCTGGAGACGTAAATGACTATCAGACTTTGATATCGCTGGATCAAGTTCATGTTTAATTGGGGTTTGAATGGATGTGTGATTAATTGTTTCTATCTTGAATTTTATTGTGTTATTATATTCCTTAGTGGGTCATGCAATCCAGGCTAGGCTGGGCGGCACTGGGGATGAGTTTGTGGAACCATAAGTTTGGGAACCACTGATTTAGCCATTCTTAAACTTTTGCAGTGACTTTGCCTCCCAAGGTTAAACCTCTTTGGCGCTTCCCTTCATCATTCCTCTGCTGTCTGTCTAGCCATCTGACTTGAGAATATAATACACATCTAGTTCAGGGGTCAGCAATTTTTTTTCAGCAGGGTTCGGTCCACTGTCCCTCAGACCTTGTGGGGGGCCTGGACTATATATATATATTTTGGGGGGGAATGAACGAATTCCTGTGCCCCACAAATAACCCAGAGATGCATTTTAA
Source organism: Podarcis liolepis (assembly GCF_965112155.1). Taxonomy (NCBI): domain Eukaryota; kingdom Metazoa; phylum Chordata; class Lepidosauria; order Squamata; family Lacertidae; genus Podarcis; species Podarcis liolepis. Next base: position 5,842,518 of record NC_139561.1, on the reverse strand, counting down.
ATAAAAGGACATATTCTACTCATGTAAAAACACGCTGATTCCCGGACTGTCCGTGGGCCGGATTGAGAAGGCGATTGGGCCGGATTCGGCCCCCGGACCTTAGTTTGCCTACCCATGATCTAGTTGAACCCTCTGCCTTCTTGGTGGTGGTCTCATGGGGGGATATTTGGGTACTAATAATAATAATAATAATAATAATAATAATAATAATAATAATTTATTATTTATACCCCGCCCATCTGGCTGGGTTTCCCCAGCCACTCTGGGCGGCTTCCACAGAAACCAAAAAACACTAAAATATCATACATTAAAAGCTTCCCTGAATAGGGCCGCCTTAAGATGTCTTCTGAATGTCAGGTAGTTGTCCATCGCCTTGACATCCGATGGGAGGGCATTCCACAGGGCGGGCGCCACCACCGAAAAGGCCCTCTGCCTAGTTCCCTGTAGCTTCGCTTCTCGCAATGAGGGAGCCGCCAGAAGGCCTTCGGCGCTGGACCTCAGTGTCCAGGCAGAACGATGGGGGTGGAGACGCTCCTTCAGGTATACTGGGTCTTCTGAATAGTCTAACCAGGATTTGCGTCCCATGGCAACACATAGAGACCTCGCTGTGGGAAAAACAAACCCTCTAGTGACTTTACTCTTTTGTTTCCCTCTGGGAGGCCAGAGTCGTTGGGGGGCGGGGATGGAGGTGACTTTGAGAAGCTCACCTTGGCTGTGGCATACTTTTGGGATATGCTACCAGACTGTCCATCTTTCCATCCCTGTGGGAACCCCAGGTAAGGTTCAGAAAGGCTGCTGGTATAGTTTTGTAGAAAGAGGATGAACTGGAGAAGACCCCTTTCCCCCAAATCACACCTCCCTTCTATCACCAATTCAGTTGCTAGCCTGCTCCTCACTCAGTTTAGTAGGAGGCTCAAGCTGAACTACCTTAAAAGGCTCTTTTTTGGTTCTTAGGCTGACATGGTGATCGCATTGCTGTTGCAGACCATCTCTGATCAGGCCATGGCCCTGTAGTGCCCTCTTCTCCCACTAGATGCCCTCCAGATGTTTTGGACTTCAACTTCCACCAGCCCCTGCCAACATGACCATGCAATGCTCACACTGGTGGGAGCCCAACTGGGGCTGGTGGGAGTTGTAGTACAAAACACCTGGAGGACATCTGGTTGGCTCTCATATATTCATGCAGAAGGTTCACGCTGTAGGTCACACACTGGCTTCAGAACAATCTGGACTTCATAGTTCAGCTTCTCTCTGCCACTTGCATCATTGAAACCAAGAATGACCGTATACTGCTCCTGAAGCAGAAAATTGTGCTCCCTTTCCCCAGTTGACTGAGGAAAAAGAGGAACACGCTGTATTGTTCATCGCTCATTTTTTGCCTCCCAAAATTGCTTAAGCAAAGCCCGGTGGTTTTTTCCCAGGGCAAGGGCTGGGGGTGGGGGTGGCGCGTATACACACACCCTCTTCCGAAGAACTTGGGAAGGGCCTCTTTTCTTTCAGCTGCAAATGTTTTGCTTTTACATCCCACAGAATCGCTTTGCATTGACTTGGTCATTGTGCTTTTCCTAATTGGACTTTGCAAATTGCTTGAACAATTGCTCAGTGCTGTGCTTGTTTTGTAGAATCATGTTCGTATGGCACTGTGCACAGTCACCTGGGTCCTTGACTAAAAAGATGGACCCTTGAATTTTTTGAGAGAGAGGAAGGTGTGCTGGTGCCCTTTCCCCTTTAGGCAGAATCCCCAGGGTTTGGTCCCATTCCTATACCTGACTGTGGAGCTCTCTCCCATGGGTGGCAGTCATGGTGGCCAGCCTGGATGGCTTCAAAAGAGCATTGGACAAAGACATGTAGGAGAGGAATAGCGATGGTTACTAGCCATGATGACTAGCTGGTGGGAACCCCAGGAGGGGAGAGGGCTCTGGTGCTCGAATCCTGCTTGTGAATTTCCCACAAGCATCTGGTCAGCCACAGTGATAAAAGGATGCATTGGCCTCATCCAGCAGGCTCTTTGTATGTTCTTATGTTCATTCCCCTGTCCCACCCCACCAGCTCTCCTGGGTCCTCTCCACAGATGGTCTTCAAAAGGCTCCGTTTGCCAAGGCATGAAGTCACCATCTGTGCTGTTATGCCAGCATTACAAGACAACTGGGACATGGTATTAGCACACTGACGTCCGTTACTGTAATAGCAGCTCCTAACGTTGCGTAGCTCTGCTCGTCTTGTGCAATTCTAAGGGAGGGCAGAATTTTCTCATGGACCTGAATTCTGCAGCTAGAAGATCAGAACCCTTTCAGATGAAGGAAATGCTTCCAGCCCTCAAGTGTTTGTGGCAGCGGTAGGCTTGAAAGTGGCTGGCATGATTGCCAGTCCACGTGAACAGGAGGTGTGTTCGTTCCAGGGTCCTGCTGCCTCCATCACACTACATACATAGGATAGAGTTGCATGACTATAAACTTGGTTTATTTATTTACAGTGGTGCCCCGCAAGACGAATGCCTCGCAAGACGGAAAACTTGCTAGACGAAAGAGTTTTCCGTTTTGGAGGTGCTTCGCAAAACGAATCTCCTATGGGCTTGCTTCGCAAGAAGACAATGTCTTGCGAGTTCCTGCTGGTTTCCCCCCCCTCCCCCCTTTTTCTAAGCCGCTAAGCCGCTTATCCGCTGATCCGATCAGCAGATAAGCCGCTAAAAGCAGCTAAAAGCCGCTAATAGCGCTAAGCCGCTTATCAGCTGATCCGATCAGCAGATAAGCCGCTAAAAGCCTCTAATCCGCTAATCCTTCAATGGGCTTGCTTCGCAAGACGAAAAAAACCGCTAGACGAAGAGAATCACAGAACGGATTCTTTTCGTCTTGCGAGGCACCACTGTATTGCATTTATTTCCCACCTTTTCCCCCCCAAGGAGCAGCATACATGGTTCCCACCCTCCTCATTTATTCTGCACAACAACCCTGTAGGGCAGGTTAGGCTGAGAGGCAGCAACTATCCTAAGTGAGCTTTATGCCTGAGCGGGGATTGGAACCCTGTCCTCTCCCAGGTCCTAGTCCGACACTCTAACCACTGTACCACACTGCATATTTCATTACACCAGGGACAATTTGCTCACTGTGATTGTGAGATGCCTCTTTGCTTGCCAGAGACCTTGGCGTGTCTGGTTTCAGAATTGGAATCTTGTCAGCATGGTGTTTGTGAGAGGTAGCCTAACAGTGTGGTGTGCAAAGTGACTTTGTGCAACCAAAACAGGCAGCACATCTGTGCATCTCAGGGATGCCATCCTTGTTGGGTTTGATGCCCTGCAAATGTAACTTGCTGGGGCAGATGCAGACTTCTCATGGTACAGGGCGGCTAGCGCTATATATATATATATGTGTGTGTGTGTGTGTGTATGTATGTATATATATGTATATTAAAAATTATTAGTTGAATATAAGAACAACATATAATCAAGCAATCAAATACAGTTTTCCCCTAACCCCCCCAAACAGCCCCAACTACGTCCAGATAATTACATTAGTAATATTGTCAAATTAAAAAAATATTTCTACAGTTGCTGGTTTAAAAAATATCATTCCACAGGCTCCCATGTATCTTAGGTGGTTTAAATGCATGTTCTTTCTTTGATGCATATGTAATAATGGAGGACCACGTTATGTAAAAATTATGTAGTTTCTCAAGTTTTCTTTCACGTACCCTTTCTGTTAACTTTTCCATCAAAATTAATTCCCAGACATAAGCATTGGCAGCTTTTGCAAAACTCTCTTTTCCTGCTCTGAAAGAATCCTGAATGGTAAGGGAGGGTTTTCGGTTCGGATTTTTGTTGTTGTCCGGGACAGAAACGTTGGTGGGATCACCTTTGCTTTGTGCCATTTCCATTTTTGGAACAGCTGCCGTGAACTTCCTCTGAATCAAGCTGGGAAACGAAGTTTTCTCTCCTTCCAGGAGCGCTCCTCCTCCTTTGTGGTCCTGCTGGGTCGCCTTCCAGGCAGGCAGACCTCTGTTGTGGTTGCACTTCCTTGCTCCTGCTTCCAATTACGTCCCCTTGTATGTGGCTGAGATTGGAGAGCTGGGGTGCAAACATCTTCCCTGGTGCTGCTTGCTGCTCAATGCTTTGTTGTGCTGCTATTGCCTGTTGCTTGTTTTGTCTTGGACGCCCCATGTAATTCAGCAGAACAAAGTGTGTGTGTGTTTGCGTTTGCACAGTTCTCAATACGCTGTAGGAATAACTGCCTTGAGTTAGAGAAATTTTGGTGAAATCACAGTTGTGGAGACAGAGAGAAATTTGGAAGGAAGGGGGGCTGAAATTGGGAATCGTCCTAATGGGAAGCCTCTTCCGGAGGAGATTTAAATATGTCGAAGTAAGAAAAAAGAATGGGTAACTGTCTGGGAAATGGTTTTCATTTAGGGGCCAGCGATTGTAAATAAATCGGGACATCAGCAGACATGGCTTAAAAACGCTTGCAAAAAGCAACAATAAGGATTATTTTAAAAGGGGAAATAGTTTGTAAGCAGAGATGTGTAATGCACTAAACAGTTTGAATATTTAAAATATCTGTGCAGCATATCACAAATTTAATTGTTGGAAAATTGGGTAAAAGGATTTGGAATGTAAGATGATTTGGTTTATTTAAAGAGGGAAGGGAAGGTGGAGGGAAGTCTGGGGATTTGGGGGGGGGTGTTTTCTTTTTGGATATTTTTTGATGTTAATGAGAAATGTGCGTGGTAATATGGTGTTGATACAATATACAGTAGATTTTTATAATTGAAAACTAATAAAAATTATTTAACAACAAAAAAAGAAATAACAACCTTGGACCGTGAACCCTTCTCTTCTTTCCACTCCCTCCATCACCCCCGTCTGGGTACAGTGCGACTACATCTTACATGGGGGGTCTGGGTCCAAGGGATCCACGTTTGCACGAAAACCATGTATACCAAACCCTTTGAGCTACTTAGTGTGTGAAGGGGAGGGAGAGCAAATCCCCAGGACTCCCAGGGACTGAGTGCTGAGCGGCCTTTGCCCAGCAAGGCAGAGAATTTAACAGCTCTTTCCGCGCCAGGTCCGCTTGGTGGGCAAGGTGTGCTTGGCCCCTCCTCTCTGGAAGGATGCTCCTGCGAGATCTCATAAGAACTCAGATGCCCCTCAAGATCTCGGGAGAGCACCCCAGAGCCGCTGCACTGAGCAAGTCTTGCCCCCACCCTCCCAGTAAGAAGAAGCGCTTAAAAGCTCTTTCCATGTTGGGTAGCCCAAGCAGACCCACACAACAAGAACTTTTAAGCGCTTGCCCTTGCTTGGATTTTTTAAAAATAATAATTTTTTATTAGTTTTTTTAACATACCATTTTCAACAGTAATTAAACCTATTTTAACATCTTATTCAACATTTTGACTTCCATCAGTCCAGTCTGAAAATTTTCCAATCTAATCTCTTAGTATACATTTCTTGTTTTCCCTATTACATTTAAAATTCATAACCAATATCTCTATTCTTTATCTACTCTGTAGCACTTCATATATTTCTTCCTACAAAACTTATTGTAGTCCTACTAGCGTAATTTGTGGATTACAATTGCTCTTCAAATAGTTCGTATACTTCTTCCAATCTTCTGTAAATCTCTGTTCCCGCAGCTTTCGAATCCTTCCGGTCATTTTGTCCAGTTCTGCATAGTCCATTATTTTCGTCTGCCATTCTTCTTTCGTCGGAATTTCTTCTTGCTGCCATTTCTGGGCTAACAATACTCTTGCTGCTGTTGTTGCGTATAAAAACAATTTGACATCTTGCCTATTAATATCCTGATCTATAATACCAAGTAGAAATGCTTCTGTTTTTTTTTAAAAAAATGTATATTTCAACATCTTTTTCATCTCATTATATATCATTTCCCAGAAGTTCTTTATTTTCTTACATTCCCACATTGCAGGGGGCTGGACTAAATGGCTCTTGGGACCCCTTACAACTCTATATGGTCGAATTTGTGACTGTTAAATGAGCATAAATTGTGACCTTGCTGTACTTCACTGTGGAATCTTCTGCAAGAGGCCTGATTGAGAGCCCAAAGTGCTGCCGTCTCAGTTCCGAAGGCCCAATCCTGCATTCTTGATAAAGTGACTGCAGGCTGGTCAGAGAGCCAGAGTCACACGCCACGCCTTCTTGTGGAATCGGGCAGCTTCTGAACTCTGAGGGTGCCATGATTTTGAAGGGGATGTAGAAAGCAACCTAGAGTCGGACCAGTGGCTCGTCTGTCTGAGACCCTGGGTGAAGAGCAGAGGGCCACGACTTAAGCAGTTCTGCTCCATTAATATAAGGCGCTTGTGTTTGTTTTGTGGAAGCTGACAATGCCTGTCTCTGGTTGAGAGTGTGTCCTGTCAGCTTGGGGAGTCTTCCTGCACTGCGACTATTGGATGATTAAGAAGAGGAGAAGTCGGAGTGTGAACTCAAGCTGGGGGGTAGGGAGAGAGATGAAGAAGACTGCAGTGAGACGGCAGCCTGTAGTGGCTTGCCTTTGCTTCCTTGCGTGGACTCCCATGTCCCAAGAAGATTGTCAGAGAAGTTTCCTCAAAACCACCCGTGTCTCTTTCAAGAGCAGAATTAAGGAGGGGCCTTTATTCTGGATTAACCAAACCAGGGTGACTCATGTGGGCTTTGCCCTGTATCTGGGTGGACCTGATCATTCTGTCTCGGGGCATGAGAAGCATTCTCTCTTCCTCCCCTTGCTCTGGAATTCCCAGCGCTGCCTCAGCACCCCTCTTCCCACCCACCCCCCACCCACCCACAAAGGCACACCAGCTTGAAAGCAGCTGCAAGTTAAGCAGGGGCAGGCCTGGTTAGTGTTTGAACGAGAGCCCCCTTGGAAATATGGGGCGCTGTAGGATTTTCTGTAAGTAGGGGAAGGCCTTAGCTCGGGAGCAGAGCTGCCTTTGCCTGCAGGAAATCTCAGGTTCAACCTCCAACATCTCCAAGGATGGCTGGGAGAGAGATCCTGAAACCCAGGAAAGACGCTTCCGGTCAGAGTTGACAGTACTGAGGTGACTGTATTGGTAGCTTCTGATATCCCGAACCCAGCACTAAAAAGCAAGGGCGCTGTGTAGTGATCGCTCCGGGGACTGGGACCACAGTGGCACCTCCAGTTAAAACAAAACAAAACCAGTAATTCAGCCTTGTCCAGCCCGGTGTCCTTCACCGTTTATGTATGTTTGTGTAATTTATTGATTTATTGTTTTAGTTATTGAATTTCTATTCCGCCCTTCATCCGAAGATCCCAGTGCAGTTTATAACATAAAAACACAAAAATGTATACCATAATAACAAAAACAATAACCCCCCCCCCCGCCCGCCACAGTTTACAAGGCCATGGATTGTTTAATTAGGCCAATACCTGGGAGAAGGGGAATACTTTTGCCTGGCGCCTAAAGATATGTGCCAGGCACACATACTACGTACATTGATACTACAAATCCCATCATCCCTGAGCTGGGACTGGTGGGCACTGTAGTCTAAACCAGCTGGAGGGCAAGCAAGCTGGGAAAGACTGCAGGGACTCAGTCCCAAATGCTGGTCCAGCGCTCTGACTTGGGGTAAGGCAACTCCTTAGATATACATGCATTAAAATAAAGATTCCCTTCCCTGCCCCCCCCCCCACGAGGGGGGTCACTAAGACCAGCTGTGTGTGAAAGCCAGTTTTTGTAGTTCAGTGTTTTGAGAATCCATCGGAAGCCCTTGCCAGGCATTCCTGTGCCTTCTGACTCCCCCAAGGACTCTTCCTTTGAACCGCGTGGGCCCACCGGTCTTTTAATAACTCAGAATTCCCAGCTGAGCTAATGAGTTCTCTGTGTGTGTTTTCGGCGGGTGCTGAACCCCGGCTGAGCTGGAGAGGTGCTTCTTCTGTGGGGCTGGGGGAATGCCATGATCTCTGCTCCAGCTTGAATCATGGTGGGCACCGATCCCAAGGATGAGGTCGGCCAAAGCGCTTCCAAAACTTTTCCCATCACGCCTGGTGATGCTGTTGGCATATTTATGGGTCGCTGTATGGCTCGGCCAAGAGCTGCCTTGGTCGGGATCTGAGCCAGTGTCCTCGCTGGTGCTCTTCTGAATCAGTCCAGGGATTGGGTCAGCCCCCAACTCCTCTTCCTTCCCAGCTGGCACCTCCAGCAAAATCAAAGGAACAATGTGAAGCAAATGCTCTTCCCCACCCCACTTGCTAGTGAAAGTCCCTGTGTCCACTTCTGCCTGTGGTTCTGCCCACCTAACAGACGGATTTTGTTGCCTGGTACAGTGGTGCCTCGCAAGACGAAAAGAATCCGTTCTGTGATTCTCTTCGTCTAGCGGTTTTTTCATCTTGCGAAGCAAGCCCATTGACGGATTAGCGCTATTAGCGGCTTTTAGCGGCTTATCTGCTGATCGGATCAGCTGATAAGCGGCTTAGCGGCTTAGAAAAAGGGGGGGGGAGGAAAAAAACCCCGCAGGAACTTGCAAGACATTGTCGTCTTGCAAAGCAAGCCTATAGGAAATTCATTTTGCGAAGCACCTTCAAAACGGAAAACTCTTTCGTCTAGCGAGTTTTCCGTCTTGCGAGGCATTCGTCTTGTGGGGCACCACTGTATACGCTTTTTGGCAAGCACTTTCCCGCAATGTAATGTAGTTGGTCCAGTATGTTATTTCCACTAATGCCCAATTTTGTATGCCTTTCCCTTACCATACTGTACATATTTTAATGCATTTTTTAGTTGGAGAATTGCACTGCAAAATTTGGATGTATGAATTTTGAAAGACAGCTGCATTTCAGTTGCATTTGCAAATTTGGTGCATATTAAAATGCAAACAAAACAAATTTCTCCCCCAATCCTACTTCCATCCCATGCAGTCGTCCTAATCAGGGACACTATCAGATGAGGTTTCTTTGCTCCTGAAACCCATCAAGTTACCCTTTAAAAAAAACAAAAAAACACTTTTATTTTTTCTTTGTATAATCTTCAACTGCTGCAAAGGGCAATTAAAATCAGGTCCCATTTTATTAGTTAAAAAGTGACTCCTGAATCTGAGAAGGTTGAAGACCGGATTAAAGTCTGAATAGCTCTGACTTTAGTTGCTCCCCCCCCCCCCCCCGCATGTGCTCTTGCCAAGAAATCCATTCATTTTTGTTAATTTGATTAGGAAGTAGCTGATTGCAAGATCCACTCTTTGGCCTTTGATCATGTGCAGAAGGGGGAACATAGTTTGAGCCAATGCAGCCCAGTCTTCTGTACGTTTACTTGGAAGTAAATATATTGGAAGTCAGCATGGCATGCAGGCCTTGAATCACAACCCTAAACTTTCACCCTCGCTGGGTTGCATCAGAGTGTTTTGGGTATTGGCTTTGGGTTGCAGATGTACCTGAATAATAAGGGGGGGGGGTGTGACACACAGCTTGTCATGGTGGGATTTTCAATAGCCTGAGCTTTTAAGGTAAACTCTTGACGCTCTCAAATGATCCCTGTTTTTAAACCTGGCTATTTTTCCTTCTCCAGGTATTGTATTAGCTGTGTGCCAGGCCGTGGAGAACACAACGTCCGCCTTGAGTGGTGAGTTCATTAAGTTGTAAAATGAAATATGCTTGATGCCACCTGTCACTGTTTGCCTTCCCGTGCGGCTGGGTGTCAGTCAAAAAGCACGTGTCAAACGCTTCTCTGTGGTCTTGGTTCTTTGGTCTCTTGAGCTCCTCTTGGGCTATAAATGCAATAAATAACAAACCGGTAAGAGTTCCTCTATGGGAAGCAGTTGGCACTGTGGTCTAAACCACTGAGCCTAGGGCTTGCCGATCAGAAGGTCGGCGGTTCAAATCCCCGTGACGGGGTGAGCTCCCGTTGCTCGGTTCCTGCTCCTGCCAACCTAGCGGTTCGAAAGTACATTCAAGTGCAAGTAGATAACTAGGTACTGCTCTGGCGGGAAGGTGAACGGCGTTTCCATGCGCTGCTTTGGTTTCTCCAGAAGCGGCTTAGTCATGCTGGCCACATGACCCGGAAGCTGTACATCGGCTCCCTCGGCCAATAAAGCAAGATGAGCGCCGGAACCCCAGAGTCGTCTGCGACTGGACCTAACGGTCAGGGGTCCCTTTACCTTTACGAGTTCCTCTTGGTCCAAGGCTGCAGTCTGCCTTGTGTGTGAAAGCTTGGATTTGGGCTGCTGTTCACTCCTGCAGGGTAACTATTTAAGTGACAGCCCCTCTCCCAGCTCAACACTCTAACCACTGCAACGCATTGCCTCTGCCCTGTGGTGACTGCCTGCTGGCACAGATTCCTTCAGCGTGTCTGCAGGCTCACTCTTAATTCCCCTAATCCTTGCAAACAAATAAATACAAATACTGCCATGTGGAGGTCTCCCTCTCCCCAGCAGTTAACATTGGAACTTTCTTTTAAGACTGCAGGAGGTGTGGCTGCCAGGATCTCTGTGACTGGGGTTTCTCATTTAAAACTTTTAGGTCACCTCTTGTTCAGCTGCTCCCATTTTCAGCTGATGTAACCGATGAGAGAGATTCTCTTATCTCCAGCATTGTTCACCTGGTTTTCTGCTGGCAAAAATGGAAGGAGGTGGTATCTGTTGGCAGCTCAGTTAAAAAACAAAAACCTTTCCTCATTCCAGCAGGGCTTGATAAGAATGGACTGCACAGCTGCCTAGTTATAAAATTATACTCTTCTGTTTTAGCTTCGTTTTTCTGGTCTCGAGGACAGGTAATGACGCAGAGCTGGTGCAGCCTTGCAACATTTTGTTCCTCTTGCAGCAGGGATCGTAATACTGGGTCAAAAGGGATGGGACCTTCCCCCTCATTTTCAGCAGGAAAAGGAGAGGGAGAAGGGGGGTGCCAAGGGAATGCATTTTTGTTCTCCCCCGCCCTGCCCACCCCCACCTGACTCCCATCAATCTCTCTCCAGTGGATAGATTGAGCTCTCTGGTCTTTCCCCAGTTTAGAATAGGAAGAACTTAGTACAGTGGTGCCCCGCAAGACGAATGCCTCGCAAGACGGAAAACTCGCTAGACGAAAGAGTTTTCCGTTTTTTGAGTCGTTCCGCAAGACGAATTTCCCTATGGGCTTGCTTCGCAAGACGACAATGTCTTGCGAGTTCCTGCGGGGTTCCCCCCCCTTTTTCTAAGCCGCTAAGCCGCTTATCAGCTGATCCAATCAGCAGATAGGCCGCTAAAAGCCGCTAATAGCGCTAATCCGCTAATCCGTCAATGGGCTTGCGTCGCAAGACGAAAAAACCGCTAGACGAAGAGAATCACAGAACGGATTCTTTTCGTCTTGCGAGGCACCACTGTAATTTCCTTGCTGCATCAACCCAAAATGGGTCCAGCTGCCTACCTCTGAGGACCATGGCGGTGATGGATTTCCCAAATATTTTATCCAATAGTTTTTTGGTTTTTTAAAGTATGGCTGATTGAGAATGGAAAGGAGGAAGCAGTTGGGAGTCCTTTGGGGTGGTCAGCTTCTTGTTCCTGCTCCCCAGTTTTGCCAAATGTGCTGTTGTCAAAACTATATTTGGAAAATTGCCTTCCTTTTGCTCTTCTGCCTAGATGTGTATTTTCTCTATTAGCCTTTTTTCAAGCAGTTGCATTTTCGTTTCTTGGGTGTAGGTTTGGGGTGTTTCTGTCTGTAGGTTTTTAAAACTTCCTAGACATTTTGCAAAGGAAGGCCTTGGCATCAGCCTTTCCCCAGCCTGGTGCCCTCTAGTTGGACTACCACTCCCATCAGCCCCAGCCAGCACAGCTGTATGATGCTAGAGCTGATGAGAGTGGAAGCCCAAATCATCTGGAGGGCACCAGGTTGGAGAAATCTGCTCAGTGCTGTGGTACAGAGAGCATTAAGCAGCTGTAGGCTGGACGCAGAACCAGCTATTCTGTCTCTGGAGCCTCAGCCCTTGGCCTGATTCCTTTTTAACTTGCAATGCCCTGGGGTTAAGAGTGGGATCTGCTTCTGCAATCCTCTAATCCACTGGGCTATTAACCCCGAGCTTTTGTGATGTACAGAAATCGCCCTTCCTATATAGATTAAACCTGTGTACATGGCCAGCCTTGTTCCAATGAGATGCTTCCTGGAGCGAATTAAATTGGCCCTGGGCTGTTAGGGTGGCTTCCATGGAGGGATATGCAAAGCGTGAGCGGGTCCTGAGATCAAAGGGCAGCTTAGCTTTACAGGAGGCAGGATCTCTGCTGAAATGCTTCTGTCTGTTACTAATCAGGCGGCAGCCTTCCCTAATGATGCTTTGCAGTTGTGGGAGAAGAGGAGGATGTTCTGCAGCTGTGGAGGCAGAGAGAGGAGTTTGGCGTGATAATAACTTCAGTGCTTTACTTCCTCGTTGCTGTCCTGGCTGTAGGGGCTTCCAGCACTGTGTGGTGTGTCATATGTGGCTGCTTCACACTTTATGCATTTTGGAGCCAAAGGATCTTTCCTTCCTTCCTCCCTTCTTCCCTTCCGTGCAGACAAGCCTGAGACGTATGGGAATCCTCCCTTGAAACCACAACCGGCAGCCTTTAGGGGGAGGCAATCCTGGGGTCTTTGAAGTGATACTGCTGGAGAGGGAAGTTTGCCACGGTAGGCTAGACGGCTTCTCAAACCTCTCCTGGGCGCTGGCAAAATAAAAATACACTGGAGTCAGTAAAGCAGTATAATTGGGCCAAAGCTAAGAACATAAGAGGAGCTTGCAGGATCAGGCCAATGGCCCATCCAGCCAACTGGTGTTCAGAAACCATGGAGGCAGACCATAGCCATTGTAGCTCATAGCCAGCATTAACCCTCTCCTCCTCCATGAATTTGTCTAACCCTCCTTTACAGCCACCCAAGTTGGTGGCCATCACTGCCTCCTGTGGGAGCAAATTCCATAATTTGCCTGCTTTGTGAAGAAGTCCTGTCTCTTGTCTGTCCTGAATCTGCCAACATTCAAGTTCTTTAGATGTCCATGAATTCTAGTGTTATGAGAGAGGGAGAAAAACGTTCCTCGATCCACTTTCTCCATGCCATTCATAATTTTATAAACTTCTATCATGTTGCCTCTTACTCACCTTTTCTCTGAACTAAATAGTCCCAAATTCTGCAACTTTTCCTCATGGGAGAGCTGCTCCACCCCCTAGAATATTTTGGTTCTTCTGAACATTGTCCAACTCTGCAATATCCTTTTTGAGATAATGTCACCCAGAGCTCTGGTTGCAACAAACACTAAGCCATGGTTGGTCTGCATGTCTGTCTGGACCCGTTCCAGTGGGCTGTGAGTTGTCCGAACCCAACAGCCCTGCTTAACCATAGTTTGTTTGTCCACACACCAAATGGTCAGCAAGATGCAGAATCATGAGGCAGAAGCAGCTAGAAAACAAATCAAGTTTGGGAGAAACAAGCCGTGGTTTGTTTTCCTTGCCTGTGACACAACTTACGATTGAACAAACCATGGTTAGAACAAGCCATAGCTTAGGATTGTGTGCAAACACAGATTCTGTTTCCTCAAGGCACTGAAAACTTTGTGCCAAGAAAACAAATCCATATAAATTACACAAATGAAGCAAGTTTGTTTCAATTTGGGTACCAAAGCCCCTCTCTATGATCTTGTTCAGACCCCTTTAATCCTTGCAGCCCTAAGGACTAGAAAGATATTTTTCCTCCTTAAATGGAAACTTAGGTTCTAAGAAAGTGGACTTCTCCACTCAGTGCCACGTTCTGTGTTGTTGTTTTTTTGCACTCCCGCTATGTTGCAGTGGCGTCATGGTGTGTGGTGTGTTCTGCTTCTTTGGGACCATTAGACTTGCACTCTGTACCAAACCTTTTGGCCCTTGGAGAGAGACCACCCCAGGTGTCACTTTGCAAATGATCAAGAGATCTGCTGGATGAATGCAGACCAGTTGTTCTTTTATGTGAAGCTATAAAATCCAATGGCGACTTTACAACCCAGCCTGCAGCTGTCTAGGTGTGTAGTAAAAATGGGTGACTCTGTTTTACCCTGGGTGAAATACCTTCTCGCAGACCTGTCTGTCCTTGGCACTAACAATGCCTCTTGACCCTTTTGAGCTGCAAGTGCTTCTGAACATGTGTGTGTTTCCCCATAAACTCTTGGCCATTTAGATATTTGTCACACTTCCTGTGGAGATACCATATCTGTAAGACATTTTGACAGTTCACTGTCCTAAGCATGCCTAATTCAAATCAGTTTTGACCTGACTCTTCCCAGAAAGAGTAAAAAAAAAAATTACATAGTCACTACAGCTGTGTTAGGGGACGCGGGTGGCACTGTGGGTTAAACCACAGAGCCTAGGACTTGCCGATCAGAAGGTCGGCGGTTCGAATCCCCGCGACGGGGTGAGCTCCCATTGCCTGGTCCCAGCTCCTGCCCACCTAGCAGTTCGAAAGCACGTCAAAGTGCAAGTAGATAAATAGGTACCGCTCTCGCAGGAAGGTAAACGGTGTTTCCGTGCGCTGCTCTGGCTCACCAGAAGCGGCTTAGTCCTGCTGGCCACATGACCCGGAAGCTGTACACCGACTCCCTCGGCCAGTAAAGCGAGATGAGTGCCGCAACCCCAGAGTCGGCCACAACTGGACCTAATGGCCAGGGGTCCCTTTACCTTTTTACCTCAGTATTTCCCCCACTGACTGGCAGAGGCTTTCTGGCAGTGGCTCAACGTGAGAGGCAGGTCGGCCACGAGTCCTTTGTCTGTCCTGAACCTTCCAAAATTCAGATTCCCCTTGCTCTGGCAAGCGAGAATGTGGCTTTCGGGTTTAACTGTTTGTGGCAGAGGAGCACTGAGGAAATCCAAGGATGAGTGAAATAATCAAACTCCTCTTTACTTTTACACTAGCAGTTTTGCACAGTTACACTGCTTTGCAAGGTGGTTTGTGTTTCTTATGAAAAGCAAATGGTTGCACATCCGGTGACTGAATATCCTTTGTTAACGCCAAGTATTGCCCCAGTAAGCAGCCTGGCTGCCAAATTCTGCACCAGCTGAAGTTTCTGAACCATCTTCAGAGGCAGACCTACATATAGTGTGTTGCAATAATCTAACCTAGAGGGTACCAGAGCATAGACAACAAAGGTAAGGTTATCAATAGGAGCACAGCTGGGCTACTAGCTGAAGCTGATGGAAGGCACTCTGTGCCACAGAGACTTCCTGGGATTCAAATGTGTGATTCTGGCCTGTTCTTAGCATCACTTTCAATGAATTCCCAGGCAAATAACTGTTGTGATCTGAAGACCTATTGCTGGTGTTTTTCCACAGTCCTTTCATAAGCAAACAGAGTCCGGTGATTCAGGTCTTGAATTCTGAGTATCTACGAAGTGATTTGGACAATTCCAAAGTGCCTACAAGCTGAGGAGATGAAGTATAACTATGCATATAAGGTAAAGGTACCCCTGCCCGTACGGGCCAGTCTTGACAGACTCTAGGGTTGTGCGCTCATCTCACTCTAGAGGCCAGGAGCCAGCGCTTTCCCCAGACACTTCCGGGTCACGTGGCCAGCGTGACTTCGCTGCTCTGGCGAGCCAGAGCAGCACACGGAACGCCATTTACCTTCCCGCTATAAAGCGGTCCCTATTTATCTACTTGCACCCGGAGATGCTTTCGAACTGCTAGGTTGGCAGGCGCTGGGACCGAACAATGGGAGCGCACCCCGCCGCGGGGATTCGAACCGCCGACCTGACGATCGGCAAGTCCTAGGCGCTGAGGTTTTACCCACAGCGCCACCCGCGTCAACTATGCATATAGAGGATGCCCAAATCCTGAAGAGTTTCAGCTGCTATTGACAAAGTACCTTGGTGCTCCCTGTCTCTTTGGATGGAGCTACTGGTCAGCTATCTGGTTACATATTATCAGTTGGCTATATTTTGCCATAGTTACCAGTAAATATTCCAGGTATTCACCTGGCATTCCTCTGTTCAAACGGCAAGGGCTTGCTTCCTCGTCTCGCAGGTGTGTGTACATGCTCAACTGATCCATGGATCCACCTCAATCTGCCCTTTGAAATGAACACACTTAAACTGACTCTTGTCTTTTAATAGAGGGGTGTGTGGTTTTTCAATGGCATTTATAACTGTCTGGGTTCTTGGCTTTTCGCCAAGAGAACAACTCAATCTCTTGCTAACATGCTTGGCTATAAATAATAGACTTGGGTGTTGTGATTTCGTAACAGTTAAGTAACTTGGATATATAGATATAGCTTTGTTTTTACCGTTCTTGAATTGTGACTGGAATTGTAACAATTCAGAATGTTACATCTTTAAAACAGCCGCTCATTACTTTGACAGAAGCTAATTACTTTGACAAACCCTTGTAATCCTTGTCAAGACTTGAGAATCCTAGATGAGCCTTGTGTATTATTTCATTCATTCATTCATTCATTCATTCATTCACTTATCCAATGTGCTAATGTATTTGCATGCTTTGTCCAGAAAGGCAGCATGCAATGATAACTAGCCTCATATAAATTACAGGAACATTAGCAAAATTGACCTTAGCCATAGCCATTAATTTCAGTGGGTCAACTCTGAGTAAAACATAGTTGCATAGCACCCCAAGCTTTTAAATTGTTGGCCTTTGCAGTGCTTCCAGTGCAGGCATCCAGTGAACTTCCAGTGACCCATCCAGCCAAACTTCTCCAGCATAGTTGCTCCAGGCTTGCTTCCCTCCCCCTTCCCCACCCTCTGGCTCCACATCTCACACTGCATGGTCTTAGGCTGGGAAGCCTTTGGGAAGCTTTTGGAATTTGAATGGAAACTCCCTTTCAGGTATGTCTCTGATGGCCTCAGCATTGCTGGTTGAGAGGGCTTGGGGCTTTCACCTTGAACTACGTCCTGGCATGAACCTTCAAAAGGTCACCTAAAGACTTTCCCCAAGTTGTTTCCCAATGAGGATTTGGACTACGACTCCCATCACCCCCAGCATCATATGGCTGTGCTGGCTCGGCCAGCTCCTCTGAAGGGCGCCAGGTTAGGGGAGGCAGGTGTAGAGATTTGAACTTGGGATTCCCCCAAGCCAGGTCTCCCTATTCCTGCGCTAATATTCTGGTATCACTGGTTCAGCGCTATGTGGAATATGCTGGACCAGCTGTTTCTTCCATAATGTGTGGAATATCCCAGTAAATCAAAGGGCATTGAATTATTTTTCTTCTTTACTCTATTCCTTGTCTTGTGCCTGTCCCTCCCACCTCATAGGATGTTCAGTAGATTTTATGAATGGGTTGAATTGAAAGAGATTACATGTCCACACTTGCCTTTCTGGAAAGCACTGAAATGTCAGAAATATGGCTTGTGCAGAATACCTGTGTGTGTGGAGGTGTGTGGCAGGGGAAAGCTGTCTCACATGATCCATTACTTGGAATGGTGGGACCATAAAAAGCCGGATGTCTTAGGGTCTGTCTATATGTGTGTGTGTGTGTTTTCTTCACGCTTTTTCTCAGGTTCAAAGCAAAACGGCTCTGGAGGTTTGTATGGGGCCAATTCATGCCATCCCCTGGTTATTTACACGGCAGCCTGTTGAAAGGCATTTTGTGTCTCTTGGAAGGTGAACTTATAAATATCACTCCTGGCAGCCGGATAAAGCCTCCTTTCTAAGAGGCTGGTGTTCAATTTGACTTCAAAATGGCAGGCGCAAAATTATAGGAGGCTCCGCAAATCTCCAAGCTTGGAGGGAAGATTTCCGCCTTCTTAGAAGATGCTCAATGCCAGTTCCTCATGTCGGGACAGACATTAGCGAAGCGAAGCTCTAATAGACTGAGCTGCGTTGTTCTGTTGCTGTCCCGTCCTCCCGCCTTGTAGAAAAAGGCAATTCTAAGACGTTTTGAGCCTTCTGAACCCTCATCCAGCCCCTTCCTGCTGGGGCCCAGTAGCTCAGCTGTGAGCTGTTGGTGCTTGCAGATGTGCTCTTGCCAAAATTTGCACCTTCTTAACTAATGCACAGGTTGGAACATAAGTCTCCTCTGGGTTTTGCACTTTTCTGAGTTTCACAGTCAGTTCCTGCCCCAAACCACCAAAACACAATGGGAAATGTTAGAAATGCTGAGGTACAAATACTGAGGTGCACATTTAAATATAAATGGGTGGTCACAAAGTCTGCCCCAGGATCTTGAGTCTTCTATTACAGCAGATGAGTCTCAAGGGGTGTCCAAAGCAACTGTCTAATCCTGTTGTGTTGGATGGGTTTCAGTTAGTAAGGCTTGAGGATGTGGACAAGGGGGGCAGAAATGACTGGCAGAATCCGAGACCAGGGAGAAGAGATAGTGGAAGAGGACTGGAAGAAATTTAAGGATTATTTGCAAAAGTATTGTAAATTGTATGAATGCTAGAATGATGCAGGATATAAAGATAATATGGCATTAGTGACATAGCTGAAAGGAGTATGAAAATAATTGATTTATAAGAACAAAGGCGAAATTTGAATAATATTATGTCAAGCTTAAATATTTGATAACAAAGGGAAAAATTGGAGACATAATAGCTGAAACGTATAATTTAAAATAAGTTTTGAGAGAAGGTGAAGCATTGCTGAATAAGATTTTGTAAATGGGAACACAGAAAAGGGAGATGAGAGGGAGTCAGAAAAGAGGGTTATGGAAATTTTATTTATGAAACTGAACCATTTTTCATGTCTTTTTTATGATTTTTTGTCCTTTGTCTTTTTTTGTATATCTTTTTTCGTTTCTTTTTTCTTTTCTTTTTCTTTATTGATTGACGGTGATGGTGTTTTTTTCTTTTTTGGGTTGTGTATGTGAATGGTGTTTTATTGTTTAAATTCTTAATAAATATTTTATATAAAAAAAAAAGAGGATGTGGACAAGGGGCTTGGGTCGTAGTGGCAACCGCTAGCGCCTCTTGGCTGATAAAAACTAGGGGTGGTGGTCCCTCTGGCACAGAGTGCCTTCCATCAGCTTCAGCTGGTGGCCCAACTGTGGCCCCATCTGGACAAGGATTGTCTAATTTCTCTCATCTATCCCCTGGTATGTAGGGCTGCCTCTAAAAATGGTTCAGAAACTTCAGCTGGTGCAGAATTCGGTGGCCAGGCTGCACATCAGGGCAAGATGGCGTGCGTATATTACACTGATCCTGGCCTGACTACACTGGCTGCCAATTAGTTTCCAGGCCGAATTCAAGAGTGCTGGTTTTGACCTATAAAGCCTTAAATGGCTTAGGACAGCAAGACCTCAAAGACCACCTCTCCAGACCCTGTGATCATGGTCCAAGGCTCTTCTTTGTATGCCTTTTCCACGAGATGTCCGGAGGGTGTCAACACCAGAATGGGCCTTTTCTGTGGTGACTCCCCGTTTGTGGCATGATCTCCCCAAGGAGACTCGCCTAGTGCCTTCATTACATATCTTTGGGCAGCAGGCAAAAATGTTTCTTTGGCTTATTAACATTCTCTGGTTTTGATTCATTATGTATTTTGTGTTTTCATTTTGTATTTTTATGTTGGGAACGACCCTGTGATTTTTAGATGAAGGGCAGCATACTAGCTAACGAACTAAATTAATTAATCAGATTAGAAGTGTAGGAGGAGAACCAAAGGAGCAACTGAGTCCTTTTTGATGTGGAAGCCTGGGACAATCAAAGGGGCTGTTTCATCAGCTTGTAAATCACAGCTGTCTCGTTATGGCTCATTAATTGCTTTCCAGCTGCACAGTGAGCCCTGATCCAGTGCTTGAAATTAAAAAAATGTCCATCTATGCTAGTGAGTCAATCGACATACTTACATACTTAGGTAAAGGTAAAGGTACCCCTGACCATTAGGTCCAGTCGCAGACGACTCTGGAGTTGCGCTCTCATCTCGCTCTATAGGCTGAGGGAGCTGGCGTTTGTCCACAGACAGCTTCCGGGTCATGTGGCCAGCATGACTAAGCCGCTTCTGGCGAACCAGAGCAGCGCACGGAAACGCCATTTACCTTCCCATCGGAGCAGTACCTATTTACTTGCACTTGACGTGCTTTCGAACTGCTATGTGGGCAGGAGCTGGGGCCAAACAACGGGAGCTCACCCCATCGCGGGGATTCGAACCATCAACCTTCTGATCGGCAAGCCCTAGGCTCAGTGGTTTAGACCACAGTGCCACCCGCGTCCCTACTTACTTACTTACCTACGGTACTTAGCCAAACCTTTATTAGGCATTACAAGTGCGGTGGTACCTTGATTTTCAAATGCCTTGGTACTCAAACAACTTGGAACCCAAACACTTCAAGCCCGGAAGTAAGTGCTCCAGTTTGCGAACTTTTTTCAGAAGCTGAATATGCTCCGTTTTGAGTGCCACAAATCCATTTTGAGTGTTATGCTTCTGATTTGAGTGCCACACTTCAGTTTTGAGTGTTACTCTGAGATCTGTCTGTTTTTGCTATTTATTTTGCTTTTTTGTTTTTGCAGCTTTTTGCTTTGTTTTTGTGAATATGTGGAACCCAGTTCAGCTATTGATTGATAGTGTGACTGCAGTACATTGTTTATTGCTTTCATTTTATGGATCAATGGTCTCATTAGATAGTAAAATCCATGTTAAATTGCTGTTTTAGAGGTTGTTTTTAAAAGTCTGGAACGGATTAATCCATTTGGCATTACTTTCTATGGGAAAGCGCTTCTTGGTTTGGGAGCACTTTGGTTTTGGAACGGAGTTCTGGATTAAGTTTGAGAACCAAGGTACCACGGTATAGGCCATCATAAAACATCCAGATGTAAAATTTTAAAATATATACAAATAAACAGCACATATAAGAATATTGGAATTGGAGTCAATAGATTATCTTGCTGGTCCTTACAGAATGAGATGATATTATGTCACTGATCTGTGCAAAGCAAGCACTACAGTTAAGAGGAGGAACACTTAGACAGCAATACATCCCTTTTTCCCTTGCCTTAAGCTCATGTTCCTTTAAAAATAGCCCGAGTGAGCTTATCTTCTCCCACTGTTTACGGCTGTGTTTTGTTCCGTTTGAAATCAGAGTACAATAAAGAATGAATTTTAAAATGTCGGGTGGTGGTGGTTTGGGGTATTTTTTATTTATACTTGGTGAACATCTCCTCTCCCCCATTGATTCTCACAACAACCCTGTGTGGTTGACTGGGACTGATTTGTTCAAGGCAGACCCCACAGTGAATTTCATGGCTGTGCAGAAAGTTAAACTGGGTCTCCTCGATCCAAATGCAACGTTTGGGTGTGGTGAAGGGAAGTAATCAAGGGAAGTAATAGTGCCACTGTGTTCTGCTCTGGTCAGACCTCACCTGGAGTACTGTGTCCAGTTCTGGGCACCACAGTTCAAGAAGGACACTGACAAACTGGAACGTGTCCGGAGGAGGGCAACCAAAATGGTCAAAGGCCTGGAAACGATGCCTTATGAGGAACGGCTAAGGGAGCTGGGCATGTTTAGCCTGGAGAAGAGGAGGTTAAGGGGTGATATGATAGCCATGTTCAAATATATAAAAGGATGTCATATAGAGGAGGGAGAAAGGTTGTTTTCTGCTGCTCCAGAGAAGCGGACACGGAGCAATGGATCCAAACTACAAGAAAGAAGATTCCACCTAAACATTAGGAAGAACTTCCTGACAGTAAGAGCTGTTCGACAGTGGAATTTGCTGCCAAGGAGTGTGGTGGAGTCTCCTACTTTGGAGGTCTTTAAGCAGAGGCTTGACAACCATATGTCAGGAGTGCTCTGATGGTGTTTCCTGCTTGGCAGGGGGTTGGACTCGATGGCCCTTGTGGTCTCTTCCAACTCTATGATTCTATGATTCTAAGGGGATGTGGCCACTAAAGAGTTAATGGAATGAACATTGTGTGTGTGTGTGTGTGTGTGTGTCAAAGTTGGCAACCTTCTTCCTCCGAGTGGGATTCACTTTCTTCGGCAACTTGGGGCCTTCCAGCACGGTTTCTTGACCTGACCTGTGACATGATTTTTCTTATTGCGCCTTGACTACAATTAAGAACGACTGTGTTTCATTTCAATTTTCCAGTTGTTTTTTGAGAACTGGAACAAGCCTACCTTTTTCCTCAAAGAAAGTATTAACTTAATGCAGGAAAAGTTTTCGACCATGTTTAATTTCTTCCAGGGTCTCATTTGAAACATTTCGAAGTTGTGGTTTTAATTAGCTCTGCTGCCTGGTTTGCCATTAACTTTCTGCAACAGGAACTTGATGGGGCTTTGAAATGGAGAATGGGTGGGCTTTTTATATAAGGGGCGATCTGCTCAGCAGGATGTTGTTTTCCATGTCAACTGTTGGCCAACAATTTAAAACAGCCCAGGATGTGTTGAATAATTGTGTAACAATGTGGGAGGATCAGGATTCCCCGAACGTTTCCTGAACCATACTTATTGGTAATCTCTTTAATACCAGTTACAGATAGGTAGCCGTGTTGGTCTGCCATAGTCAAAATAAAAAAATTCCTTCTTGGTATGAGCTTTCGTGTGCATGCACACTTCTTCAGATACCAAATCTGAAGAAGTGTGCATGCACACGAAAGCTCATACCAAGAACTAACTTAGTTGGTCTTTAAGGTGCTACTGGAAGAAATTTTTCTCTTTAATACCAAACATTCTTCATAATAATGGTTAATAAATAATAAATATGGAATAACCAGCACAAAAGTTTTGCCAGTTTCTCCATTTTGCGAAGTTCTCTCTCTCTCTCTCTCTCTCTCTCACACACACACACACACACACACACACACACACAGAGAGAGAGAGAGAGAGAGAGAGAGAGAGAGAGAACTCTTGTATGTATGTTTGGTCTATGGTTGTTCCTTGTGCTTACAGATTGATTGATTGATTGATTTACATCTCTTCGGAAAGCAAGCAGATTTTCTTTTCTTTTTTATTATACATTTTTATTGGGTTTTTTAACATATCATTTCCAACAATCATATAACATAACTTCTTATCTTATACAATGGTTTAGACTTCCGTCAACACCTCTGGTGATTTTTCGTTCTTTATCACTTATTCTGCATTTCTTAATTTCTCTATTACTCTTAATTGTCATTAACTAATAATTCTCCTCATAGTCTTTCTTGCAATATTTCAGATAATAATCCTTACAAAACTTCTTGCGGTCCTACTAGCGTAATCTGTTCATTACAATTACTTTTCAAATAGTTCGTATATTCAGTCTTCTAAGAATCTCTGATCCCGCAGGTTTCGAACACTTCCAGTTAATTTATCTAATTCTGCATAGTTCATCAACTTCATCCGCCATTCTTCTTTCGTCGGTAATTCTTCTTGCTTCCATTTTTGTGCCAATAATATTCTTGCTGCCGTCATTGCGTATAAAAACAACTTACAATCCTGTCTATTAATATCATCTCCTACACTGACAAGTAAAAATGCTTCTGGTTTCTTAATGAATGTATATTTCAACATCTTGTTCAACTCATTATATATCATTTCCCAGAAGTTTTTCGCTTTTTTACATTCCCACAGCAAGCAGATTTTCTAAGGCAGGGCTGGAGAACTGATGGCCAACCAGATGTTGTTGGACTTCCAGATGCCGGAGGACCACAGTTTTCCCCCATCCCTTTTGCAAAGTGAAAAGTTGGCTGACAGACCCATGTTACAGGATGCCCCTTAACTGCTTGTGAACTTCCTGGTCAGCCGCTGTGAGAAAAGAATGCTGGACTAGATGGGCTGATTCACTGGGCTCTTACGTTTTTGTGTTCTCCTTAGGGTCTTGCTGTTTGTGGTGTTGGGCTGGTTACATTTTTTGGAGGGGAGAGAAATTGGTGTCCTCAGGAACCTGTGGTGTAAATTTTGAGTTGTGGGGGTGGCAGTGGTTAGAGAAGCAAGGATAGGAAGCTATGAGTGGGCAAATATACCGTATTTTTCGCCCTATAGGACGCACTTTTTCCCCTCCAAAAATGAAGGGGAAATCTGGGTGCGTCCTATGGGGCGAATGCAGGCTTTTGCTGAAGCTTGGAGAGTGAGAGGGGTCGGTGCGCCCCAACCCCTCTCGCCCTCCAGGCTTTGGGAAGACATCCACAGCCTAGACAGCCCTGTGGGAGGTCCCGCAGGGATGTCTAGGCTGCGGATAGCAGCCTGGCGCAAGGGGCGCCCTGAAGCAGAGCGCCCCCCGCGCCAGGCAGACATCCGCAGCGTGGGGAGCCTTGCAGGAGTTCCTGGCAGGGCTCCCCACGCTGCGGATAGCAGCCTGCCACCCACCGCAAGGGGCGCCCTGAAGCAGAGCGCCCCTCGTGCCGGGCAGACATGGGCCAGCCCCACAAGCTCGGGGGACAGCAAGGAGGCGCAGCGCCGCCATCCCACTGTTCCTCGACCTGGTTCGGTTTCCCCGACCTGCTTTTGGGGGGGAAATAAAGGGATTTTTTTCCCCCTTTATTTCCCCCCAAAAAAACTAGGTGCGTCCTATGGGACGGAGCGTCCTATGGGATGAAAAATACGGTAACTGCAAAAGATTTAAACACCTGCTGAAAACTTTTTCAGTGCCGCTAGGAAATTGTGCAGGCAATTAAGAGAACATCTTTCCAGATTGGTTAGTTGATGATCTCTCATTTTAAGCTTTTCATTATTTATCACACAAACAATATGTGACATTTTTTGACATTTTTAAATGATACAGTGATATATAAATTATTTTTATAAGTAAATTTCTATCCATTTGGAAGTGTGGGCTTAGGGGGTTAGGGCCAAGCCTTCATGGAGGTGAGGCAGGAGAGATGTTGAAGTCGGACACGTTTCTTTCTTACTTCATTTCACATAATTTATACATTGCTTAATTGTAAAAAAAAAGCCAACCAACCTTCAGAGCAGTTTACAAAAAAGATAAAATGATCAATAAGAAGAATTGATAACAATGTAGGTTTTTCCAAAAGTTAAAATAACAATAGACTAAAAACGGATTAAAATGTGCACCAACTTTCTAAACATCTGGACAGGATTGTCTAAACAAAAATGTTTGCACAGCGAAGGCTCCTGCTTGGTGTCAAGAGGCAGGGAGTTCCAGAGGGTAGGTGCTGCCACACTAAAATTTTGAGCTCTTACAAATGTGGGGCAGGTCTTATGTGGCAGCATTTGGGCCAAGTGACGACAGGAGGCAGTCCAGTCCTGAGGGGCAGACTGCTGATCCCGTTTCTGCTCAGACATATGTAGCTTAATGTAATGAAATTAAGCCTTCCAAACCGTACTAGACACGCACACCTCTTAAGTTCTGCGTACTGCTGTGTACGAAATCTGAAAGATCGCTGTGTTCTTCAAACCTTCTCACACAAGGCCTGCCTTCTTGTTCTGTTTACCTCTTCTGCTATGAGTTGAGGGGAAGCGTGGATGTCTGGATGGCGGGGGGCACATTGGATCTGGTGAGTAAACACACGCAGAATCAGATAGGTAGCCGTGTTGGTCTGCCATAGTCAAAATAAAAAAGTTCCTTCCAGTAGCACCTTAAAGACCAACTAAGTTAGTTCTTGGTATGAGCTTTCGTGTGCATGCACACTTCTTCAGATACACTGAAACAGAAGTTGCCAGATCCTTCTATATAGTGAGAAGGTGGGGTATTACTCAGAAGGGTGGTGGGAATGGGTGATTGGCAGTTAGCTGAGATGAGCCTGTTGACGTCTTGCAGGAAAAGGCAAGAACTGTGTTGTAAGGCTGTGTGCAGACTGCAGCCCGGCTGCGTCGATTTCACCGTGTCATTGCCATTGTGGGAGGGGGCCTGGAAGCCTTTGGGAAACGGAGCCAGGGTACCACTTCGCACTCCACTAACAACCGAGACTAGCAGATTTATTGTGGCATCAGCTTTTGTCTGCCTGCTGCAACATATGGTTTACTTGAGCAAAGTAAAGCCACCCACACAACAGCGCAGGCAGACTAGTCTGAAGGAAGTTGCTTGCTCCAGAAAAGTATCTTGCAGCCTCTGTCTTCCCCTGGTGAGATTTTTCAGATGTCAGCCATCATCTTTAACCAGTGCTAACAATGTCCAGCTTAAAGCACTCTCAGAAAATACTTACATGACCAGTCAAACTGTGGCTTTCAAAGGATCTGTTAGGCTCTCTAGTTTATCACAAACGAGGGATACTTTTTGTCTCAATAACCTTTTAAAGGCTTTTGTCCTGTTTTTAAAGGTACAGTGGTGCCTCGCAAGACGAAAAGAATCCGTTCTATGATTCTTTTCGTCTAGCGGTTTTTTCGTCTTGCGAAGCAAGCCCATTGAAGGATTAGTGCTATTAGCACTATTAGCTGATCGGATCAGCTGATAAGCGGCTTAGCGGTTTAGAAAAGAGGGGGGGAGGAAAAAAAAAACAGCAGGAACTCGCAAGACATTGTCGTCTTGCGAAGCAAGCCCATAGGAAATTTGTTTTGCGAAGCACCTCCAAAACGGAAAACTCATTTGTCTAGCGAGTTTTCTGTCTTGCGAGGCATTCGTCTTGCAGGGCAGCACTGTAGTTAATTCTCATGAAACTCTTTTTATTTAAATCATTATTTCTTATTTGTTACATTTTCTCCAAGGAGCTCAAGGTGGGATACATGGTTCTTCTTCCTCTTTTAATTCAATCCCCACAACAACAGCAACCTGTGGTTAGTCGAGGCAGTGACTGGTCACCCGCTGAGCTTCATGGCAAGTGTGGAGATTTGAACCCTGGTCTCCCAGATCCTGGAGCTCAACACTCAATCCACTGTACCACATTGTCTCTCCTACAGTTGATATGTGACTCAATTACAATAGTCTCTGAGTACAGTCTTACCTCATGTTACATCCGCTTCATGTTACGTTCTTTCAGGTAACGTCCCGTGGCGACCCAGAAGTACCGGAAAGGGTTACTTCCGGGTTTCACCACTCACACTTGCTCAGAAGCGCAAAGTGACGTCATGCGCAGAAGCGGTGAATCGCAACTCGTGCGTGCACCGCTGCGCCTGCGGGTTGCGTTCTTTTCATGTTGCGAATGGGCCTCCAAAACGGATCCCATTCACAACCAGAGGTACCACTGTAGTTTACAAAAGTGTTGCCAAAATTGCAGCCTTGGTTACTGCTAACACCCAGTGAGACATGTTACGATTCTTGCACTAAGATTTTTTCCAGGTGTTTTTTTGCAAGTAATGGCAAATAATACATTGGCGTGCATTGCTCATGAGGGTTACCCAGTATTCTGAAAACCTCCCAAAGTGGCTGGGGAAACCCAGCCAGATGGGTGGGGTATAAATAATAAAGTTGTTGTTGTTGTTGTTGTTGTTGTTGTTCTGGAATTTGCCAATCTGGTGGTTGTGGTACTTAGTCTGGAAGGTGGCCTTTTGTAGCAGCTGCCCCCAGCACGATGCCCTTCAGATGTTTTGGACTACAACTCCCATCAAGCTGTCACCCAAAACATCTGGAGGGTGCCAAATTTAGGAAGATTGCTTTATGGCATGTGATGTTCCGTGAGCCGCTTTGAGAGGATAGTGTCAAGAAAGGCAGCCCAGGAATGTCTTGCATAAATGCATAAATATATCTTCATTTATTATTACGACTATTTAAGTTGTAAGACACATGGCTTCTAAAAAGGTTGAATGATGTCATGGCCAGTTACCTTCTTCCTGTAAATGGATGTGTTCTTAGCGGCACACATTCTCAGCCCACTACCCCACAAAAGTATGTGTGACAAGTATCCTTATATTAACAGCTGTTACTGCTGCCTTTGTTCCTTCTTCTTTTTTATTTTATTTTTAAATTTTTATTTAATATACCGTATTTTTTGCACCATAACACTCACTTTTTTCCTCCTAGAAAGTAAGGGGAAATATCTGTGCGTGTTATGGAGCGAATGCCTGCGGGTGGCAGGGGGGATCTGCTGCAGTTGTGAGCAGAGGATCCATGGTTCCCCTTCCTTCCCTCCTCCGTGGCTCGCTTTGCTCGCTTTGAAACAGCAAAGCGGGAGAAGGGCCGCTGAGTGGGAAGAAGAGAGGGACAGAGAGCCTGGTTACAAAGCACGGATGCACATGGATCCTCAGGATTTTTGCATTGGGTCACCCCAAATTCACCATCAAATCACATAGCATGTCCATGGCTACAGCTTGCACCAAAAAAATCACACACCCACTGTTGCCTGGGGCCGCAGTGGTGCAAAAACGTGGTTACAAAGCACGGATCCACATAGATCCTCAGGATTTTTGCATTGGGCTACCCCAAACTTACCATCAGATCACATGTCTGTGGCCACAGAATGAACCACAAAAATCATACATCCACTGTTTTGTTTAGAATATTTTTTTTCTTGTTTTCCTCCTCTAAAAACTATGTGCGTGTTATGGTCGGGTGCGTGTTATAGAGCGAAAAATACGGTAATTATTACAAAACACAAGCAAAATACTGCAAATACATACATGCATATATATTTCAGATAAGCACGCATATATATAAAAAGAACAAAAAAGGAAAAAGGAAAAAAAGGAGAAGAAGAAGACAAATTGGAAGAATTTCTTCCAAATTTATTCTACAAGTATTTCAATAATAAAATTTCATTGATTGACTTCCTTCGCTTACACTGCACTTCCTATATACATTTTAAGCAAAATTGTATCTGTTATCCCATATTTTTCCCATACAATCTCATACAAATATTCTAATCGATAAGTTTTCTAAATCTTTCATAAATCTATTCTAAACACAACCAATCTCTTACACTTAATTTGATTTGATACGACAAAAACAAAAAAATATAATCCAGAAACAATGGAAATGTTTAAATGATTATTTATGTAAAAGGTAAAGGGACCCCTGACCATTAGGTCCAGTCGTGGCCGACTCTGGGGTTGCAGCGCTCATCTCGCTTTATTCATCTCGTCACTTACCTTCCCACCCGAGTGGTACCTATTTATCTACTTGCACTTGACGTGCTTTTGAACTGCTAGGTGGGCAGGAGCAGGGACTGAGCAATGGGAGCTCACCCCGTCACGGGGATTCGAATCGCCCACCTTCTGATCGGCAAGTCCTAGGCTCTGTGGTTTAACCCACAGTGCCACCCGCGTCCTTTGTCCCTTCTGCTTGCCTTACAGTAATGCCAAACCTTGGCTTGGTTTATGCACTCTAGCTATAGCGTTCTAGTCGAGCCTCGGTGGTAGGTGAGGGACAACCCGTGGGTGAAAACATACACAGGCTGAGCATGGCCTCTGTTTCTCTCTGCAGCCTCTTCTGGGCACCCCAAACATGTTCACCATCCTATGGAAGTGCCTGCAGGAGGCAGTGATGGCCACCAGCGGATGGCTTTTCATGTCCTTAGGATGGCCCGGGGGGGGGGGGCAATTTGGTGTAGGTTATATTTTAATGCTTGGCTACCTGATAATTTCTTTCTGAAACAATTCACAAACTGAAATGAAGTTACCCTTCCAATTTTGCTCCACTTCATATTTTACAGTGCACCTCTCTAACCAAGGAATGTGTAGATAAATGCTTGTACTAAGGGCAAGCATGCCTAAAAATGCATATGTTAGTGAATTTATTTTTATTTTTTACGAAAAGCCCAATATTAAGCAAAATTGCTTGCCGAAATGTTCATATCATGTACACCTTCATGTAGAAATGTATATAAAGGTGCACAGCATTGCTGATGAATTCTCATGAAAATCTTTTTTAAAACGATACAAACTGATGGGGGAAATGGGGTAAACTAAATTTGAGAGATACCAATATTGACAAATTAGTTCATCCTTATGGTAAAATTGGAATAATGGAAACCTCACAAATTACATTCTCTCTCTCTAGTATCTGCAAAACAAAGAGGTTGCTTGAAGTATGTTTCTTTGTATGTAGTGTGAGTTGTATTGGCAATGGTACCAAAGATTAACCAGTCTTCTCTCTCTCGTCCATCCTTTCTTAGGTCCGCCAGTGGCTGCTGCTGTGAGATCTCATTTTAACAGCTGTCCGGATGCTCATAGTGAGTTTTGCTTCCATGGTACTTGCAGGTTCTTGGTTCAAGAGGAAAAACCAGCTTGCGTGTAAGTCTCACTCTTGCATCTTGTAATACCCACCGCGTTGCATTTAGCAGTAACCGTGCAGTCGGCATGTCACGAAAGAAAGTGTCCCTGCCTCCATGCATTAGACCAGGCATAGGCAAACTCGGCCCTCCAGATGTTTTGGGACTACAATTCCCATCATCCCTGACCACTGGTCCTGTTAACTAGGGATCATGGGAGTTGTAGTCCCAAAACATCTGGAGGGCAAGTTTGCCTATGCCTGCATCAGACACTTGGGTCACCAGATGTTGTTGGACTATGTCATCCCTGACAATCGGCTAAGTTGGCTGAGGATGATGGGAATTGGAGTCCAGTAGAAGAAGACTGCCTTAGGGGATGGGGATGGCTCTTGGGCCCTTGTGGGGCATATGGGAAAGCTCCCTTCATCTGCAAGATCTGCCTTGTTGGAATGTTGAGAGTTGGTGCGAAGAGAATAAACATGTCAACATGATCCAGAGCACATGCTGTGTTCGGATGGGGAAGAGTAAAATACCAATAATTTTATTAATGTTTTAAAATTAACTTATATGCCAAAATGGTTCCTAAGCAGCTAAAATTTCACATTACATAGCAGAAGTATAAATACGTAGAATTCATTGGTTTATTTGGATCATGCCTGGCTAGTGCCCTGATTGGGAACACTGTGCAATCTTTCCCGTGGGGAACACATGCCTCAAAAGAGCACTGCAAACTCTGGAGTGAGGCAGAGAGAGCAGGATTTTGCGCTGCACTCTAAATGGGAAATGCAAACCAGGCCTTCCGTAGCTGCTTCCCACCCTGCCTCTAGGCATGTTCCAGCCCTCTGATTTAGATAA
Organism: Podarcis liolepis; assembly: GCF_965112155.1. Lineage (NCBI taxonomy): Eukaryota > Metazoa > Chordata > Lepidosauria > Squamata > Lacertidae > Podarcis > Podarcis liolepis. The sequence continues at coordinate 5,811,812 of NC_139561.1, read as the reverse complement.
AATCCCATTTTAATTCTGAATGTGAGAAAACAGCATCCGGCTCAAATTCTGCATATAATATATATATATATATATATATATATATATATGCAGGTTTTGGTGTCCTCGGGTGTCTTCCCGTGTAAAAGTTGGGGTGTCTAGGCGACGTTTCGACGAGGTCTCACTCGTCATCTTCAGGCTGGTGCTTTCGGCTTCTTGTTACTGGAACAGAGCGGGATCTCAGTGTTTGAGTTCCTATAAATACTGTAGAGGGGTGTGGTGTATTGCCTCAAAAGTTCTGGGCAGAGGGGAAGTTCCCAGGCTAGTGTTCTTTTCTTCTTTTGTTCCTTAATTATTTGAGGGATATCTTGAGTGATTTCTTGAGTGATATTCTGAGTACCACTTAGGTGGGTCATTAGGTGTGGATTAGTTGCTAAAGCCTTCGTGTCTTGACCTCTTGAATTTGTGAAGAGTTTTTCTGGGAAGATGGCTGTACTGCACTTAGTTGTGCTTTGGCTTGGCTTCGTGTATAGGGGCGAGCTGTGGTTTTGTGCCCTGTGCCAGCCAGATCTGTGTAGGGATTGCAGGGGGGTGCAGCATCCGGAGGTGCCACTATGGTTTGGTTACTGGATGGTGTCTGTAATTTATCTGTGGAGAGGGTCTGGGTTTGGGTCTGGTGTGGTTGATTGGTGGTGGCGTTCTGTGTGCCTCTGGATCTGGTGTCGGTTTTTGTGGGGAGGGCTAATTTCCAGATGTCTGGCAGGCGGGACGTGTCGTCACGCTTGTTCATGTTGTGAGGGTGTTTCTCTATCTCGATGGCTTCCATGATTATTCTCTTGTGGTGATGTTCCATGTTAAAGAGCAATTTGGAATCTTCCTCTCTTTTCCAACACATGAAAGAAACAGGACACGAAATTAATTTTGCAGATTCCAAATTGCTCTTTAACATGGAACATCACCACAAGAGAATAATCATGGAAGCCATCGAGAAAAAAACCGACACCAGATCCAGAGGCACACAGAACGCCACCACCAATCAACCACACCAGACCCAAACCCAGACCCTCTCCACAGATAAATTACAGACACCATCCAGTAACCAAACCATAGTGGCACCTCCGGATGCTGCACCCCCCTGCAATCCCTACACAGATCTGGCTGGCACAGGGCACAAAACCACAGCTCGCCCCTATACACGAAGCCAAGCCAAAGCACAACTAAGTGCAGTACAGCCATCTTCCCAGAAAAACTCTTCACAAATTCAAGAGGTCAAGACACGAAGGCTTTAGCAACTAATCCACACCTAATGACCCACCTAAGTGGTACTCAGAATATCACTCAAGAAATCACTCAAGATATCCCTCAAATAATTAAGGAACAAAAGAAGAAAAGAACACTAGCCTGGGAACTTCCCCTCTGCCCAGAACTTTTGAGGCAATACACCACACCCCTCTACAGTATTTATAGGAACTCAAACACTGAGATCCCGCTCTGTTCCAGTAACAAGAAGCCGAAAGCACCAGCCTGAAGATGACGAGTGAGACCTCGTCGAAACGTCGCCTAGACACCCCAACTTTTACACGGGAAGACACCCGAGGACACCAAAACCTGCATTCCTGTACCCGTGAAAATCTACGAAAACATATATATATATATATATATATATATATATATATATATATATATATATGTGTGTGTGTGTGTGTGTGTGTGTGTGTGTGTGTGTGTGTATGTGTGTGTAAGCTTGTGTCTTTTCCTCTGTGCACTCACTGCTCTTGATTTTCTTTTGCCTCGTCACAGCTGCCATTCCGGGTACGTTGGGGCGCGATGCGAACACGCGGACCTCCTTGCAGTGGTGGCCGCCAGCCAGACAAAGCAAACTATCACTGCCTTGGTGGTGGTTTCCGTTATAGCCTCCGTTGCCCTTATCATGGTCTGCGTCCTAATACAGTAAGTGAAACTTCCATTTGAACTGATGTTCTGCTTTGACATCTCTGCAAGCGTGAAGTGTGTGCATGCACCAAGGCGTGTGTTTTATGTAAAATGCATGTCTTAAAAGGTGGCCAGCCTACTGAATAGGCTCAGGTGGGCAGCAACAGTTCATGGAGAGAAGGATCTCCATTTTCAAGTCCACCTGCTTCCCAGTTTGGAAGGCTGGAGGCAGACCTCACCCTGACATGTGGCTAAGGCTGCTTCCATAGACTGCAGTGCATACTAGGCAGCAGACGCCTCCGTCCATCACCTGTCACCAGGCAGTAACCGCAGCATCAATCTGCAGCAGAGCAGGCAAGAGAAGGGATGCGGGGTCATCAACTCTGTACACCTCTCCTTGGACTACCCTAGCTGATCATTAGAAGAACTTCCAACGAAGAATGTGCAGCTGAGTTTGCTTATTTCCTCCTCCCTCCCAACCAGTTTTCCTTTTGTGCCCTGCCTTTTTAGTAGGCCTGTTGGTTGTAGCGATGTACAAGTCTCTCTCGGGAAGCCTTCCCCACCCCTGAAAAGTAGGGTAGAAATTCGTTTAAAAGAGTGTGCATGATCTTAGAAGCATAGAAAGTTGCCTTGTGCTGAGTCCTCCCCTGGTCCATCTAGCTCAATGTTGTCTACACTGATTGGCAGCTGCTCTTCAGGATTTCAGGCAAGAGACAGTCATAGCCCTGATATGCTGGTGGGGATTGAACTTGGGACCCACTGAATGCAAGGCAGATGCTCGGCCACTGAGCTATGGCCGGCCACTTAGCTTGTCGCATCTCAGAGTGGTCCATGTGGTGCAGCCACCTCCCTTAATCAGCCCAAAGTCTGGTCAGTGCTTGGATGGGAAACCACCTTGGAATGCCATCCTGAACCTCATGGAAGAAGAGCAGTGAGGGGGAAGTTTAACACCTGGATGAAATTTAATATGGACTTGGCCTCTTGATGCTGAAGGCAATTGATTGCATGGAAAGGGAAGACCTTCTCTCAGCCTAATTCTGCCTCTAGCTTCAAAACAGAGGAGCTGCCATTGACCAGTATTGGTTCATGCAGAACGTTGAACAGTTTCCTTTAACAAAGTAGACCTGCAAATCTGTTAAGAGCACTCAGTGCAAGTTACCCTTATAATCCTCCATGTTTCACTGCATTTCAGGGAGTTGGACTAGATGACTGTTTGGGTCTCTTGCACCTCTACGGTTCTGTGATCTGCACCCTCTCTTTCTGCCACAAACCCTGTCTTAAGATATAGACAGAAGGCTGGTGGAATTAAGTCTTACTTTTACCCAGTGTCCGGAACAGCTGCTTTGGAAGTACTGGGAACTTTTTCTGAAAGTGTCTCTTCATTAAAATATATTGCGTAATTTATTTTTAGTTGTAAATTGAACCACTTTGTTAACTTTGTGGATGAGAAGAGCATGAAACTATGTCTCTTCCTCAACACACACACCTGTTCAACCTGTTCATCTTCCCAAAATCTCGTGTAGATTTGCAGAAGCACTTCAGCAATTAATTCCCTTTTGCAAAAATGCAATTAAATTAAGGATTCCCTTAATTTAGAAAGACACTTTGGAGAGAACTGGACATGCGTTTTGTTTTCAGCTGTTGCCTGCTGCAAAAAAACAAAACAAACCTGCCCTTTGCTGCCTCTGCCCCCACCCTTTCCGCCTGGCAAGTTCTCCATCCGCAGCCTGGATGTCCTAGAATGGCTCTTTCTTGCAATGAGGTCATGTGTTCCGGTGTGTTTTTGTTCTGAGGACGGGAGATGGTGGCATGCGTGTTGCAACTGGAACGCCACCCATTAAGCTAAAATTAAAGTCTTTGCTGTGTAATTTAGAGGACGGGCAGCAGTGTCGTTGTGGTTGGTTTCCCAATCTGCGTGGCTCGCCTTGCGAGATGCCTTGCCTAATCCCTTTTCTCAAGCAAGTCCCCAGCCCTCCTCTCACCTTTGCTCAGGGAACATTCTCTGCCAGCAGCGAGACCAAAACGAACAAACCAGTTAGGACAGTCACTGACAACAGCGGGTTTCTCCAGGTCCTGCCGCTTCTCTTGGTGCTGAGAAGTATTTATGCAGGAGTGTGTTGGTAGTAAATACTGTAATGTTTTAATAGCATCCTTGCTCACAAATTGGGTCACGAGGGCAGCTGCATTTTGTACTAGCTGAAAATTTCAGACCGTTCTTTATTTGTTCTTAAAGGCAGCCCCATGTAAAGTGCATTGCAGTAGTCTAGTCTGAATTTTTTAAAAAATTTTCCTAATATTTATAAACTGCTTGATTTGTAAAAGAAACAAGCCAAAAAATCAGTTTACAAAAAAAGGAAAGCCAAAACTTTTGAAAAGAACTTAGGACTTTTGAAAAGTTAAAACAACAATAGCTTAAAAACAGATTAAAACTCACGTGAACTTTGCAAGCATCTGGGTAGGCTTGTCTGAACAGAAATGTTTCTAGCAGGTGCCAAAAAGAGTGCAGGGAAGGTGTCTGCCTGATATCATTTGGCATGGAGTTCCAAAGTCTAGCCACCAGAGAGCCTGACTCACCTTTTGTTTATTTCTAAAAGTCTTTCTATACCGCCCACTCGCAGAAAACATCAAGCTGGTGCATAACAATATATACAAATACAGTGAAACATCAAATGCCATAAATAAATACAAGGCAACCATAGAGACGACTGGCTTATCTAAAACGGAATTTAAGCAGCTGAATGGGCCTGTCTGAAGGAGAACAGGGAGGATGACTGCTGAATCTCTGCTGGAAAAGTATTCCACAGCCTGGGACCAGCAACAGTGAATGACTGGCTTCTAGTTGAGGCTGGTCAGACTCCTGAGACACAGGGGATCAGTAAGGTAAAGGGACCCCTGACCATTAGACCATTAGGCCCAGTCGTGGCCGACTCTGGGGTTGCGGCGCTCATCTCGCTTTATTGGCCGAGGGAGTACAGCTTCTGGGTCATGTGGCCAGCATGACTAAGCCGCTTCTGGCGAACAAGAGCAGCGCACGGAAACACTGTTTACCTTCCCGCCAGAGTGGTACCTATTTATCTACTTGCACTTTGACGTGCTTTCGAACTGCTAGGTTGACAGGAGCAGGGACCGGGCAACGGGAGCTCACCCCGTTGCAGGGATTCGAACCGCCGACCTTCTGATCAGCAAGTCCTAGGCTCTGTGGTTTAACCCACAGCGCCACCCGCGTCCCTGGGGGGACCAGTAGCAGGATTCTTTTGGATGATTTACCGCATTGCAGACTGGATGACCCTTTGGGTCTTTTCCAACTCCCAGATTCTGTGCTTCCAGTGGATGTGCTGGGATGTAAGGGCTTGAGTTCTTCTTAGGAAGAGAGAGGGAGAGACAGAAACCCATTTTTTTTTTTTTTTTTTTTGAGCTACTACCACCCGGATTGTTCTACCTGATTGTTTGTTGTCTTTGGGCCTTTGCTCCCTAGGCTATTGGTCTCTTATAAGGCTGGTGGCAAAAGATTTCATCTTAAATTAGTGAAGCACCTTAAAGTGATTCGAATCAAACCGAACAGTCTTTCTTTTATTTTAATAGACAGTACACCCCATTTTGATTTATTTTTCCAGCTGTTAAGTTTTCCACTCTAATTCAGGAGTTCTGAATTACAGCAGGAAACCTGGAATCCAGCAACAAACTTTATAGTGCCTAATCACTGGGCCTGAGATGCTTATAAAACGGGATTACAGCAGTGCTGGATTGTGATAAACTTGGCAAATGTAAGACTTGAGGCTGATCGGCTTTCAGAGTGCAAGGGGCTAGCTTGGAGCTACCAGGTGTGTGAACCTGGGTTTGCCAGCCCATTCTGAAGGTGGTCACAAAGGGGCCCCACCTGGGCCAGCCGCCCTCTCTACTGTAGGGACGGACGACATTCTGATGTCCCACCCTTTCGCATTTATTTATCTCACTTATATCCCACCTTTCCCTCCAAATAGCTGGAGATGGTATACATGGTTCTCCCCTTCCTCATTTTATCCTCACAACAACCCTGTGAAGCAGGTTGGGCTGAGAAACAATGGCTGGCCCAAGGTCACCCGGTGAACTTCAAGACTGGGTGGGGATTCGAATCTTGGTCCCCCCAGCTCTTAATCCAACACAATAACCACTGCGCCACCACTGAGCCTCTGCATTCTGATGTCATTCCTAGCCTTCCCCTGCCTTAAACCTCTTACGCTTATGTTTTGCAGCTGCTGTAGGATACGGAAACACTGCGAGTGGTGCAGGACTGTTGTCTGCAGACATGAGAAGCCCAACGGGCTCCTGAAAGGAGGAACGTCTTGCTGCCATTCAGAGACAGGTAAATAAAGGGGCTACAGAAGCAGCTTGCAGGGGTGTATTTAACCTGAAGGGTAGTAAGGTGAAAACTAGCTACATCCATGGGCTGAGGGTCAGGGTAAAGGTAAAGGGACCCTTGACCATTAGGTCCAGTCGTGACCAACTCTGGGGTTGCAGTGTTCATCTCGCTTTATTGGCCGAGGGAGCCGGCGTACAGCTTCCGGCAAGTCCTAGGCTCTGTGGTTTAACCCACAGCGCCACCCACATCCCCCTGAGGGTCAGAGTGGCCTCCTGCAATAGTTCATACAGCCACGACCTGCAGTGAGTTTCCAGCTCAGTGGCAGAGCATGTTAAAAGTTCCCAGTTTCAATCTCCAGCCCAAAGGATTTCAGGAAGTAGGAACTGGAGAGGCCTCTGGCTGAGAGCTTGGAGAGTTCAAAACGTGAGAATTTATTATTTATTTGCAGTATTTACAACCCGCTCTTCACAGAATGTTTCAGTCCCAGAGTAGTAAAAATAGACAGACAAAAAACAATCCACAAAAATGACAAAATCACCTAAACGGGACCGATAAACAAGCAATTCTAACAGAAGGTAAACAAGCAAAACGACACCGTAAATAAGTATTTCCAGTATACTGAAATGCAGGCCTTGAGACCAGCAGGGCTGCCAGGTAGTGGCTGGCAGCTGGATCAGGCCAAAGGTTGATCTAATCCAGCATCCTGTTTTCCACAGCGAGATTTGCAGTGGCAAATGCAGTGCAATTGCACTCTCCCCTTTCCCCCCACTGGATCGTATCCCGAGGGAGCCTGGTTCTGATCCTGGGGGTGGTTTGCAGCCACTGACAGCCTTGTCCTTCATCAGCTGCATACCAAGCAAAACGGAGCCATCCTTTGACTCTGCTGTCCTCTGCCTCTTTCTCAGTCTTAGAACTAGAAGACAGCAGGAATTCTCAACTGTTTAAATTAGATTCCTCTGAGGCATGGGCCGAATTCTGCTCATTCAAAATAGATTTTACAGCCCGGTCTCCAACTTGGTCTGATGGGAGGATTTATATTTCTCCTGATTTAGACTTACAGTCCTGAGTGTCCTCATTTGGAGCTCCATGCAAACGAGCTTACACCCCTTCCCCCATTGAAAGGAGCTTCGCTGCTGCTTCTTACAAGCTATATAATAATCTATGAGCTGCTTTGCTACTCCAGGAAGGTGTGCAGAGTTTGCATCAAATTCACCATGTGCCCATCTAGCCCTGCTGAGTTTAGCCCGGAGGTCTTGCCTTTTAAGGATACTGGCACTGTCTTGTGCACTGGGAAGTCAGGTACACCTGAAAGCTCCTAGGGTTATGTTCTGGGTATGGTGTGTATATGCAAAAACAAGTACAGTGGTACCTCGGTTCTTAAACGAGATCCATTCCGGAAGCCCATTTGGCTTCCGAAACACTCGAAAACCGGGGTGTGGCTTCCCATTGGTTGCAAGAGCGGAAGCCATGTCGCACGTTTGGGTTCCAAAAAATGTTCGAAAACAGAAGCATTTACTTCCAGGCTTTCGGCGTTTGAGATCCGAAACGTATGACAATGGAGGCATTTGGGAACCGAGGTTCCGCTGTATGCTGGACACACACACCCGGAACCGCCCCGTATAGGCATCCTTACCTTCTGGAGCTGGTGTGTCAAGTGAGCCTTGCCACCCCCCAAGCAAGGCAGACAGCTTAAAAGCGCTCTGCCTTGCTTATCAGACAAGTCCCACTCAGCATGCGGGTTTTGGGACGCTCCTGCAAAGGCTGTCCAAGTTCCTGCGATGTCTTGTGTGAGCATCCCAGAACCCATTAAGCAGGGTGGAGAGCTTAAAAGCTCTTTCGACACCTGGAAAACCTAGCACGAAAGAGCTTTTAAGCTGTCTGCCTTGCATGCTATTAATTTGCCCAATGTCAATGAGGTTCAATCGTGCAAGCTAGTTGCATGCAAGATGCAATTGTATTATACCCATAGCTTTGCTACAGCCTAGTCAGAATGAAGCCTTTATCCTTAAACTATTTTGATGCCTGTTTTCACAGTTGTCTGATGGAGACGGGGGTCTGCTGGGATTCTTACTGCTGTGTGTAGAAGGGACCACTTGAGCATCCTACAGGAGGCCTACAATATTCCAGAGGGACACTTAAGATGGACACAGGTGCTTCCTGGGGACAGAACAGTATTGGCAAGCAGACTCCCTGCAACTTTCGGCTTCTTGTCTGTATCCTCCTTTCATGCGTTGTGCTTCCAGAACTTTGCCAGAGGGAATCCGGCCCCTGCTATGTGGAGACACGTGACGCCACACACCAGGTCAATCCATACATGGAAGCCTATGGATAACCAAGGAATCTCAAAAGACTTCACATAGTAAAATAAAGAGTAGGAAAAGTACAGGCTGGTCATTTTTTTAAAAAGTGCACATTGGACAGCTTCATGTTTACGTTGCTATGAGAAATGCACATGGAAGGGGTGTCTGATACCAGGAAAGAATTGTGTACAGTTCAGGTGGGGGTAAACTTTTGTTTCCCAATAATCTTCCTCCTTGCTTGAGACTTCATGGAACATGGACTCGAGTCTTAGGATCCTGCACTCATTACAGAATCCGCCTCAAAAGAAGTGATGAGCTACATTAGTGATTTTGAGAGAGCTAAATTGTCCACTTGAGAAGAAAATCTGCTGGGTTCAACTGCAAGTCCTGCCCCCCGAAAAAAATATCTTTTTGTATCCAGAAACATCCAGATGAATTTTCCAAAGTGATCACTTGTATCTACCAGCACTCAACATTTTCCGTGTTTTTAATACCTGGATTTAGAAAAGTAAGGACTGAGCAGCAACATCTTTGAGCCGAACGACAGCAAACTAGCTCACATTTCCAGCTTTCATTATCACTGTGCCTCCAAATTAGAAAGTTCTTTTTCGACCCCACCCCCGTTCTGCGTAACTGGATCAAAACAGCAACAACCCGACTGCTCTGCTGCATTTTCCCAAAGAATGAAAAGCAGAGACCATTAAAAAAATGTGTTGATTACAAGGCAAGAGATGTTGGCAAGGATGCTTCTTGGGTTATGGTTTTTAGCACCTAATTGAAAAATGCCCAGCTCATTGAAATAGATAAGAATCCTACTTAAATCGCTTTTGGATGGATTCTTAAAAGTCATCCCATTGTGGTTCTAAATAGGAAGGGATTTTTAGGCTGCCTTAACAGGACAATGTAAGGAGTCTGGAGCGTTTTAACAGATACTTGTGTGTCTGGAAACATTCCATGGGATCAGCTGGGCTTGTGGTTCATCTTTGATCTGACAATTCTAGCGCATGTTTCCAAAGACAGGGGCGATTTGTGGAAGGGCTTCCATGTCCCAATACTTGTTCTGCAGGAAGAGGGCTGGCTCTTGAGTGTGAGGGGTGTAGCAGCATGTTGCTGAGGGTCCTGACGCCTCCTGAGTGTGCAGCCAAAGGTGTGTTGGGAAGAGGGCTGTTCTCGTTGGCTCAAAGTTGATGTTCACCATTTGGGAGGTCCGCGTTCTGCCGAAACCTCTCTTCTGTAAGCCGAATTCATAAGCAAGAATCGGGACCCTCAGAGGACAGCTTCTAATGCAGAGTTCCTAATGAGAGGAGGCAGTAATATATAAGGAAATTCTTTTTTAAAATCACTCAAAAGCCATGCTGTTCTTTCTGAGTAGGCAGAATAATTGAAATTTAGGATGCAAGTTGAAACCTCTTCTGTGGAATTTCTAGCTTTCCTCCTCCCCCCCCCCCCAGCTTGGTTTCCATTCCATTCCCTATCCGTGTTCCTACCTGAGCATATCTAAAATCCCTGTTGACCCTGATTGCTGCCAGGGCCAATCTGATTGATACCTTTCAAGAAATAGTTATAGGCAGGTTAGTTTTAGTTCTAAAGTTTACGACATTCTGTGCTATGTTTAAAGGGCCTGATCCCTTTTTATTTGTCATTCAGCACAAATATTTCTTTGACGGTCCTGAGGAGGAGAACTGGCCTCTTCAAGGAAAAATGAGTTTTTTAAAAAATATTGTCCCTAAACTCCTTTCTTCACCAATGCTGATTTATTAAACTGGGCATTACTCCAGCTTGTTTGAAAAATGAAGTTCACAAGATTTTGGCAAACGTCTTGGACTTTTGCACTCTTGAGGTGCAGTCAGGGTCACTCGATTGCCGCAGAACAAAGGAAGAGCAATTCCCTTGGGTGGGAATTTCCCCATCGAAAGGCAGCCTTTCCCAAGCTGGCACCCTCCAGATGTTTTGGACCACATCTCCCCTCCTTCCCAGCACCATACACCTAGGGGAGGTGCAGACCCAAACATCTGGAGGGCACCAGCTTGCAAATGGCTGCCGTAAGGACTCCAGGTATCTCAGACCTTCTTCAAAGGATACCTTTACTCCAAGTCCCATTTTGGGCCTAAAAAACCCTCGGAGTCCCAGTCCCAGGACTTTGCTCTTATTTGTGCTGCAGCGTGGCTTGTCAGCCCTGTGAAAGCAGTGTTTTTTAAATACCTTTTGCAGACTGTGACCCTGTGCTCCGTTTTTTCACTGGAAGAAGGAATAGGCAGAAAAGTGACTTGCAGTCTGAATAAATGAGCTGGCTTGTACGTTTCTCTGCAATTGTACCCTGCAATGCTTTTGAGAAATTAGAGATGGCCTTTTAACCCTGAGCTGTGTGATCTGATCCCACCTGAGCTTCTGTTTCAATTTGGATACTTGACCGGAAGCAGGATCAGTATGTATGTTTCTTAAAAAATAAAAATGGACGAACTGTGCCAATTTTTCACGTTAGACACATGTTTGATAAATGAACTAGACACCCCCTTCCTGATTGTGTGTTGACTTCTGGTTATATTGTTAACAACCCCCCCTCTTTTTTTGTAAGTACGTTTACTGTTATAACCAACCTGAAGATTATTTTTAGTCAGCGGTACACTTGTTTCTTCTGTATATGTTGCACTGAAAGTTAATATTTAATGTATTAATTTATTGTGTGGTTAAATTAATTTGATTTACGTAAAGTGTTTATATTTGATTGCCAGTTATTTCTTCCTTAATACGCTGAATTATAGTTATTTAAATGAGTGAAGTACACTTTTTCATAATACTTTGCTGTTGTCTGTTTTTAATGGGTTGAAGGGGATACTTTAAATAAGGGCCGTCTCTGCACAGATTTTAATCCACAAAGTGGCCCTTGTCTGGTGCTGTGATATGTGGCCGACCTGCCTTGCATGTTGAGCCACTGCCAGAAAGCCTCTGCCAGTCAGTGGAGGCAATACTGAGGTAAAAAGGTAAAGGTAAAGGGACCCCTGACCGTTAGGTCCAGTAGAGGACGACTCTGGGATTGTGGCACTCATCTCACTTTATTGGCCGAGGGAGCTGGCGTACAGCTTCCAGGTCATGTTACCAGCATGACTAAGCCGCTTCTGGCGAACCAGAGCAGCGGCATGGAAACGCCATTTACTTTCGCGCCGGAGCGGTACCTATTTATTTACTTGCACATTGATGTGCTTTCGAACTGCTAGGTTGGCAGGAGCTGGGACCGAGCATCGGGAGCTCACCCCGTCGTGGGGATTCAAACTGCCAACCTTCTGATCGGCAAGTCCTAGGCTCTGTGGTTTAACCCACAGCACCACCACGTCCCCCAATACTGAGGTGGTGGTGGTGTTGTTTAGTCGTTTAGTCGTGTCCGACTCTTCGTGACCCCATGGACCAGAGCACGCCAGGCACTCCTATCTTCCACTGCCTCCCGCAGTTTGGTCAGACTCATGTTTGTAGCTTCGAGAACGCTGTCCAACCATCTTGTCCTCTGTCGTCCCCTTCTTCTTGTGCCCTCAAATACTGAGGTAGGGGGCCCAAATATCTGACTCAGTACAATGCACGTTCCTACGTTCCTCACCTCCTGCATAGACTTATCTAGCTCTTAAAACACACACACCACCTTTACAAAAGCTGTCGTCTGCCACCCCTCTCACAGTATCGAAAGCCAATAAGTGAAGCAGCACTGTGTGGAGAAAAGGGCTCCTGGCCATGGCTCGGCTTGGCCTCCACAGCTGCAGGCAGTAGTGCTTCTGAATACCAGTTTCTGGAAATTGCAGGAGGAGGGAGTGCTTGCGGGTTTCCTGTTGTGGCATCTGGGTGTCCCCTTGGCTTGACCCAGAAGGCTCCACTTACGTTCTTAAGAAGTCCTTCTAGTCCATCCTGAAGCCAGCTGCTGCTGCAGTCTGCTTCCTTGGGCGCTCCTGACTTGTGGTATTATGAGACGGGAGGGAGGTTGTCATTTTATGCCCATTCTCTCCATCTTGGTGGCCTTGAGAGCGGTGCCCAGATCCCAAGTGGAGCCATAGGTGGGCCCCTATGGAAGTGAGGTCTGCCCACCATGGTGGTCCTAATGGTCTTTGGTTACAGTGAAGAAATGCCAGGCAACCCCAACCTCCTAGTGGCCAAAGGTCTACACACACACACACACACACACACACACACACACACCTCTAGAAAAGGCTGGCCTTAATGAGCCCAGCTCAGCTGGCTCTGGCCTAAGGTGGAGGGGAGGACCTGGACTTAGGAGGGAATCTGGGTCATGATTAAGAATCCACTAAGACAAAAGCTCCCAGCAGCTGTTTGTGTGAAGGCCAAGTGTAGCATTGCGAGGAGGGAAGGTGAAGAGCCCAATACAGAACGGTCCTGGGTGCATCGCCTGGTGCTGGGGTCCCAGGGGACTCAGGCTGCTTCGTCATGCATGGAGACAGTGTGGGGTGGGCTGGGCTGGGGGACAACGTGGTGTTGCTTGGCCACGGCATTGATTTTGTGCCTCTGTACATGGGTGATGTGGGCACATCAATGCACAGTGTTGTGACTGGTGACAATAAGGTGAGCAGGGATCCTCTCTGTTTGCAGAGATGCTGTGTCCGTCGGCCACCAGGATAAAAGAGATCAGTCTGGCATCTGCCGAGTTATTTCATCAATGACATAGTTCCTTTAGCTGCTGCTTATTCATTTATTTTGCAGATTTATAAACCACGACACGGCCTGCAGCTATCAAAGTGGCATAGAATAAAATAAAATGACATAAAGATTAAGCTCTAAACACAAAACCATTTCTACTGTTAAGCGATAAAACTGTTTCTACAATTAAAATTCCATAAGACGGATGGATCAGGGGAAAGCAACAAAAACTTCTTCAGTGGCCACCTAAATACCAAGACACTAGGCATTAGTCTAATTTCACTCAGTCCAGAAGGCTGGAGCTACAACACTAAAAGCCCAGTTTCTAGGATTGTGTATTCTTTCCCCCCAGGAAGTACAAAGTACAAACGGGAGGCGGATGTTCACCCAACTCATTAACAGATGTCAATTTCTTTGTTTAAGTTAAAGAACAAAAGCTAGTAATTATGTAGTAAGGAGTTCATGAGGGTTGTGATTCACTGACCACATACAGCTGCACCCTCCTAAAATCAAAGGAATAATTATTCTGGTGTATATTATCAAAGCGGCTCCTTTTTCTTGTATAATCTTATGAGTCCCACCATGAACTCCAGCAGGCAGGATATTCTCCTACATGAACAGTGTTTGCTGTGATTGCCTGGCAAACCTGCCTACTCCATGTTTCTTGGACGTCTTTGCTGGGTAAGTTTACAACAGAAGGCTGTTCTGCATCTGGGCCAGAAATCTTTTATGCAAAATATAGTATTTCTCAGTGAGAAAAATAGAATGTCAAATCAGATTTACTAATTCTTTTTTTTTTTTTAAAGAACCTTTATTGTATTCCGACAGTTAAAAAAACATATATACATCATCCATAAAAACAAGAACAAAAAATATAAAGAAAAAAAGAAGAAAAAAAAGAGTATACAAAACCAAGATTAAGTTCCTTTCTGCTTAGCCGCTCAAACATTATACAAATCCATTACATTATTTGACTTCCCACCACCTCGTCGTGAGCAAATCAGATTTACTAATTCAATTCTCAGTCTCTCTCTCCCCTCTCTTGGCCTGCAAGTCTTGGTACTGGTAGAATTGGACTCAGGAATCTGGTCTTAAAGGACACTGAGATACCACAATCCAGGGTAGCATGAAAATGTTGTAAATACAAATTAATATGTAGAGAGCTTGTGGGGGGGACGGGACATAGCATTTCTTCTGACTAAATTTTATTCTGTTTCCATGGAATTTTGTGGTCTTTTACTTGCTGTCTTGCCAGAGTCCTCAAGATGGGGCAAGCAGTAAACTTTATTTATTCATTCATTCATTCATACTACGTACGTACCCTGCCCATCTGACTGGGTCTCCCCAGCCACAATAAAACATCAAACATTACAAACCTCCCTAAACAGGGCTGCCTTCAGATGTCTTCTAAAAGTCAGATAGTTGTTTATTTCCTTGACATCTGATGGGAGGGCATTCCACAGGGCAGGTGCCACCACCGAGAAGGCCCTCTGCCTGGTTCCCTGTAACCTCACTTCATCCCTATAGCGTGTTGATGTAAGGAAACAAAAGCTGCCACTGTTGGAGATGGCAGACTTACTTATAAGTAGACAAGCACAAGATCAGGCCATGAGGTCAGAGCACCTCAGTCCTAATGGCCTGGCTTCATTACAGCGGTATATAAACAATAATTATATTCCTTCAGTCTCAAAGATGATCTGTCCTTCCAGGTGTCAATGAACACACAGAATGTCAGCATAGATTGTTGATTTCTACTACTGAAACAGTGCTATGTGCCTGTTTTACTGTTGTGGCTTCTTGCAACCAGCTTTTGGAACTGTTGCTAAGTGACATGCACCAAGAATTCTCCCTCTTAGGCTCCATCACAGGAAACTACCGTATTTTTCGCTCTATAACACGCACCTGACCATAACACGCACATAGTTTTTAGAGGAGGAAAATCCGTAGGCATGCCACCCGTAGGCATTCCCTCCATAACACGCACAGACATTTCCCCTTACTTTTTAGGAGGGAAAAAGTGAGTGTTATGGTGCAAAAAATACGGTAAGTACAATTCGTGACAAAACATGTCCTTGAGAAACAGAAGCCCATCAGTCATTATTCATCAAGATAGTTCTGGCATGCGACCTCATTCCTCAAGGTGTTCTCCAAAGTGCAGATTGTGGGAAGATGAGAATGAATAACAAGGGATGGACCACATTGTAATTGCCCTGTTCCCTACCTGCTGCTGTTGCTGAAACATCCGGCCCTATCCATCTTCTGCAGCAAGTTCATGGGACTCAGATCATTTGTACATTCTTGTAAAGCCCAATGCCCGTGAAGGGATGTATAACAACAACAACAACAATTTATTTATACCCCGCCCACCTGGCTGTGTTTCCTCAGCCACTCTGGGCAGCTTCCAACAAAGATTAAAAATACATCAGTCATTAAAAACTTCCCTAAACAGGGCTGCCTTCAGATGACTTATAAAAGTCATATAGTTGTTTATTTCTGTGACACCTGATGGGAGGGTGTTCCACAGGGTGGGCACCACTACGGAGAAGGCCCTCTGCCTGGTTCCCTGTATCTTCACTTCTCACAGTGAGGGAACCTCCAAAAGGCCCTTGGAGCTGGACCTCAGTGTCCGGGCAGAAGGATGTGGGTGGAGACACCCCTTCAGGTATATAGGACCAAGGCCGTTTAGGGCTTTAAAGGTCAGCACCAACAACTTAAATTGTGCTCGGAAATGTACTGGGAGCCAATGTACAGTAGATCTTTCAAGATCGGTGTTATGTGGTCTCGCCGGCCGCTTCCAGTCACCAGTCTAGCTGCCACATTCTGGATTAGTTGTAGTTTCCAGGTCACCTTCAAAGATAGCCCCATGTAGAGCACGTTGCAGCAGTCGAAGCAGGAGATAACTAGAGCATGCACCACTCTGGTGAGACAGTCTGCGGGCAAGTAGGGTCTCAGCCTACATACCAGCTGCATTGAGAGGGTGGCAGCAAATTTGCAAGCATTGCAGAAACTCTCTTGCGGATGAAAGGTCAATAAAAGCAATAGGAGTTTTTAATTTGTATTCTCTTCTCAGGAAAAGGAGAAGAGACAAGGAGAAAAAGCTTCAGTCCTCAACTTTTCCAGATCCCAATTTAATTTGACAAGGGTCACAGAAGTTAAGCAAAGAAGGCCAACAAATTTAAGATTGCCAATGTTTTTAGGCCCACTGCTCCTGTACTTTTTACAGCAGCAGTTTGGTCTGCAGACATTATTAGCAGGTGACTACCATGCTGTGAAAAAAATGGTCTGTTGAGTTCTGACCATCAAGCAGCTCTTCAAGGGACAGCAGCACACGAGGCCATTTTTTTCCTGGTGACTTGGAAACTCTCAAGACTGGTGCATTACCAGAGACCTCCTTGCTAAAGGATCCTAATCAGATTACATTGTTTGCGTCAAAACAATAATAATATTCTCCAGTTGGTTCAATAAAGGACTTCACTAGGCTTGTTTTCATTTAGCTATAGTCAGCCTTTCTGAAAAGCCACTGCAGAATGCTCTTTATAAAGGTCAGGAGAAATAAAAATTGTTGCCATTCATTCCAGATCTGTGTATTGTGAAAAACAAGAATTAAAGCCTGGCCTGGAATGCAAAAACCCCATATTAAAAGCAGATTAAACATTTTAAAAATAGAAAATAAAATATGCACCAAAATAGACACTGAATAACAAAATTTAAACCAACAACAGCTGTTTGGTCTGCTGGCCTCCTCATTCCACCTGGCTGTGTCCTTGCCCCAAAACCTGCCCAGCCCAACACATCAGGAGACGTTTGTTGCATAAAATACACCTCGCTACTCTGCAGAGTCCAAGGAAACAGAGGAGATGAGAGGGAGCCCCTGGCCTTCTAAAAGGGAAATCCTACAAAGTCTTCAAAAGATGAAAAGAACAACAGGAAAGCCCTGCTGCAAAAGATCCCTTGCAACTGGTGGGCAGAACCAGCCAATGGGCAAGATGTGAGCACAGGGCTTAAATCAAGATAGGTGGCACCACTCTGCGCAAACCAGGGGTCAGCAACCTTTTTCAGCAGGGGGGTGGTCCACTGTCCCTCATACCTTGGGGGGGGGCGCGGACTATATTTTGGAAAAAAATTAATGAAAAAATTCCTATGCCCCACAAATAACCCAGAGATGCATTTTAAATAAAAGCACACATTCTACTCATGTAGAAACACCAGGCAGGCCCCACAAATAACCCAGAGGTGCATTTTAAATAAAAGGGCACGTTCCACTCATGTAAAAACATGCTGATTCCCGGATCGTCCGCGGGCCAGATTTAGGGGGCGATTGGGCCAGATCCGGCCCCCAGGCCTTAGGCTGCCTACCACTGGTGTAAACCCTGCAGGAGATATCTGAAAGTGCCCCTGAGCAGGTGCAGAGCTCATTTCCTTTTCACACAGTCAAATCATGCACGGAATTCACTCTGCATATTATGCAAACGAGCAAGAGATTAGTGTTGCAGCCTCCTTATCTGGTTGGCAGTCTTTGTCTCCAGGACAGTAGGAGGGAGACACAGCGGGCACTCTTTTTTCTGGAAATGAACTTCTGTGTGAGAGGGGTCTCTGCCAAGGACCAGAGAGCTCAGCATCACCAAAGCTCTTGGGACAGACGTTCTGTCTGGCACAGATGCCCTTTGTGCCTTCCCCAGTCTTCACACGGAGTTCTGTTATCCCAAGAGATACAGATGTACTAGAACAGCAATGCCTGCAATTGTCATTTCAAAGCCCAATTGTACAAAACGCAATCTTCTCTTTCCAGAGCGTTAGGGTGGGTGGGCAGAAGCACAAGATAAAAAGAGATATACGGCTGCATTATATATGTGCACATATAATATATAATCTCATCAGAAGAGTTGCTGAGTTTATCCCTCTTAAAGATAAATGCAGCCACAATATATTAGAGGCAGGCAATGCCCATTACAGTGCAGCTGGTAGATTCTAAGCCTATTCAAGACAAAAACAAAATCTGGGGCATACAACTTGGATGTCTGGAGAATTAATCTGGATCAGGGTTGGCAAATTTCCAACCGGCCTGTGCATGTCACAGCTGCTTGATGTGCAGATGTTGGCAGGTGATCCTGTTGACCTCTGGTTGATCTGTCATGAAAAGCGCCACACGCTGATTTCTGACCATCAAGGAACTGCTAAAAGGCACAGGAGAAGAAGAGGAGGATTCGTGTTTTTGTCTGGTCAGTTGGCAAACCTAATCTGAAAGCACCTCTGGAGTCAGCCAGCGCCCTCCCCACAACCTCCCCCCCCCCCGCTGCGCATGGACCGTAGTGCAACATTTAATTTAATTTAATTTCTCTTTTAAATTCCTTGCCAATGTGCAGGGCAATCTCCCCACCCCCTATAATTGCATCGCATCTTCTCAGCTCGGCAGTGATCACAATTTCCGGAACGGCGTCCTGGGTGAGCCCTAACTAAAACCAAGCCTTTCTCCTTTTCCCAGGCTTGTGGGACATACTCCACGCTGGTTCCATTTGGGGTTTGGAAAATCCGGGAGATGAAATTAAACAGCAGAGCAAGTCCAAGAAGTGGGGTGGACCCCTGGCTGTTTCCAAATGGCTAGTCCCCGTCTCCCTTGCCCCAAAACTGCCCCTGCCCCATGGATGCCTGATGGCCACAGAAAGGGAAAATGTCTGAGGAGAATTAGCTGTGATTCTTGCATTTCAGGGGGTTGGACTAGATGACCCTTGGGGTCCCTTCCAGCTCTATACCTGAAGGAGCGTCTCCACCCCCATCGTTCTGCCCAGACACTGAGGTCCAGCGCCAAGGGCCTTCTGGCGGTTCCCTCACTGCGAGAAGCCAAGTTACAGGGAACCAGGCAGAGGGCCTTCTCGGTAGTGGCACCCGCCCTGTGGAACGCCCTCCCACCAGATGTCAAAGAGAAAAACAACTACCAGATTTTTAGAAGACTTCTGAAGGCAGCCCTCTTTAGGGAAGCTTTTAATGTTTAATAGGTTATTGTATTTTAATATTCCATTGGAAGCCGCCCAGAGTGGCTGGAGAAACCCAGCCAGATGGGCAGGGTATAAATTAATACAGTGGTGCCTTGCAAGACGAATGCCTCGCAAAACGAAAAACTCGCAAGACGAAAGAGTTTTCTGTTTTTGAGTCGTTCCGCAAGACGAATTTCCCTATGGGATTGCTTCACAAGAAGAAAGCCCATAGGGAAATCTCTGGGGACCTCTTTTAAAATGCTGGCGGTCGGGAGCAAAGACTTTCGCCCACCGCCGGCCTTCAGAAGAGGTCCTGGACCTCTTCTGAAGGCCGGCGGGGGGCAAAAGTATTTGCTCCCCCCCCCCGCCTGCCTTCCCGGGACAGCGGAGACTTCTCCGCTGCCCCGGGGGCTTTTAAAATGCTGGCGGTCGGCAGCAAAGCCCTCCTGTCCCCGGAGCTTGCGGGGCGGGAGGTGGGGAGAAGGGCTTTTCTTCCCACCGCCAGCCTTCAGAGCAGCCTTCTGAAGGCTGGCGGTGGGAAGAAAAGCCCTTGTCCCCCCCCCCCCCAGCCTTCAGAAGAGGTCGGGGGACAGACTGTCCCCGGACCTGGTCTGAAGGCGGTTTCCATAGGAACGCATTGATTGATTTTCAATGCATTCCTATGGGAAACCGTGCTTCGCAAGACGGAAAACTCACAAGAAGAAAAAACTTGCGGAACGAATTAATTTCGTCTTGCGAGGCACCGTCTTGCGAGTATTAGTATTATCTGCAGTCCTGTGCTTCTAAGTGGAGGCAGGCAAAGGTTTTACTGCTCCGGGCAGCAGAAAGACCCACCCCCCAAGAGAGCTTCAGAGTTGAGGATGGGGTTAGGGGTGCCTTTTCAAGAGGCTTTATATGGCTGTGGCTCTCTGGAAATGGCCAGGAAGCATTTTATGGCCATTCTTTGGCTGCAACTGAGTGTCAGTTTCTGCAGTGGTGGTGGGGAAGCAGCTGGAGGGGGGGCTCTTGCTCTCTCCCCCCTCCCTGCCTGTGGGCTTCCTGGTGGAGCATCAGGTAGGGTCCTCATGGGACACTGAATGCCAGGCTCAATTGGTCTTCGGCCCCGATCCTGCTTCAGGGCTCGCTTTGTGTCCTTGTGGATCCACTCCAAACCTTTGAGAGGTGTCAAATGAAGGTGTTGATTTAAATCAGTGGCTCCCAAGGTGGGGTGGGGGTGCTAAGAGGCAAGGGGGTGGCAGCAGAGGGTCGCTAGGCAGGGCCAACCCATCCCGCTATACCACCTGAGGGGCCACCCTGCAAGCACACTGGGGTCTCACCAGAACCCTGTGAGATCTCTTTGGAACCCAGAAGCCACCATAGCCCCTTCTCCTCGCTTCTCTGGCACTGGCAGGGATGCCCCTAGGTTGGTGCCACCCGAGGCAGCTGCTCATTGATGGGCCGGCCCTGGTGCTGGAGGTGCAAATGACCACCGGACTTTGAAACGCTGGCAGCCCTAGATCAAGTTCCTCCATACCGCTGAACTAATTAAACGAAGTGATTTGAATTGGGTTTCCAAACAAATGTGCAGTGGATTGTTAATGTTTTGAATGTCGTCACATTATTCTCTTCCTTAGCGGCTGTGCAAGCTGCTGTTCTGAATAATCCTTTTTATAAGGCAGGGGCCACTGGGGGCAAATTTGTGGAAGGGCTGATTGAAATCCAGAAATCCCTAAGAGAGGACCGAGGGTCCAGAGGCAGAGGGAGGGACAGCCCCTGCTGGGCGGTGGTGACGGAAGGCAAGAGATCAGGTCCAGGCTTCTGAGAAGCCCTTGCAGGTTCCAGACTTTCGGGTAAGACCAGCTGCAGCCCTGGGAGGCTCCCGGATTGGGTTTTACAAGCAGATGGCCAGGTGATCAGCAGAAGCGGCGCTCAGAGGCAGCCAGGGTGGGGCTGAGGCAGAAGCCATTAAAATTCTGCTCTCCCTTTAATCGTTGACTCTTTCCTACCCACTTGAGAGCACACATAACAGAGATGTTTGTCTCAGCCCTGAAAAAGAGCAGTGATTTCTCTTTCACCCTCGTTTGGAGCTTGCCTGCCTAGAACCTGGCTGCCCGCTATTCTTATTATATTTCCTGTATATGCCACCTTTTCCTCTAAGGAGTTCAAGGGGATGTACAGTGGTACCTCGGGTTACAGACGCCGCTAACCCAGAAATACAGTGGTACCTTGGGTTAAGAACTTAATTCGTTCCGGAGGTCTGTTCTTAACCTGAAACTGTTCTTAACCTGAAGCACCACTTTAGCTAATGGGGCCTCCCGCTGCGGCCACTGCATGATTTCTGTTCTCATCCTGAAGCAAAGTTCTTAACCAGAGGTAATATTTCTGGGTTAGCGAAGTCTGTAACCTGAAGCGTCTGTAACCCGAGGTACCACTGTAGTACCTCGGGTTAAGAACTTTGCATCAGGATGAGAACAGAAATCACAGCACAGCGGGAGGCCCCATTAGCTAAAGTGGTACCTCAGGTTAAGAACAGTTTCAGGTTAAGAATGGACCTCCAGAACGAATTAAGTTCTTAACTCGAGGTACCACTGTACCTTGTTCTCCTCTCTGCATTTCATCCTCATGACAATCCTGTTAAGGTAGTTAGGCTGAGAGACAGTGACTGGCCCAAGGTCACCCAGGGCATTTCCTGGCTGAGTGAAGACTCGAACCCAGGTCTCCAAGATCACAGTCCCACACTCTAAACCCAGAGGTTGTCAACCTGGTTCCTACTGCCCACTAGTGGGCGTTTCAGGGTTCTAGGTGGGCGGCAGGGGTTCTATTGCTCCTTCCCTCAAGCACTGGTGGGCGGTAAGGAAATTTTACCATCAAGAAAGATGCATTAGTGGGCTCTAACCATTACACCACACTATCTGTCTGAGTTCTGCACTTACTTGCATGCCCCTCAAGTGTCCCAATTTAATCGGGACATCCTGAATTGACAGAAGCTGCCCCAGCTACTGATCCCAATCGGGGATGCCCCAGTTTTCCAGAAGCAGCACGCGCTGGGGCACCCTTCCCACAGGCTGCTGCGGGCCATGCTGCGTCTCGTGAGGAGCAGGAGCTGGAAGAGAGGAGAGGGAAGGCGGGGGCAAGCAAGTGGGTTTCTGCAGTGAGCAGATGGGCGAGGAAGGGGGTCAGCGGCAGGGAGGGGTCAAGAGACAGATTTGGTGCCCCCAATTCCCCCCCACAAAATGTTGGAAGCCATGGATTTGTGGTGACCACCAGCAGGTAGAGAGCTTTTGAGGTTTTCATATTTTAAGGAGGGAAGGCTTCAGTTCTGGATTTTTCTCTCCTCTCCCCATTTGTCTTCCGCCCTTCCTTCCAAAGGAGCCCAGTGCCTCCCCATCCCTGGAACAGAACTGCACAAAGGGGCGGGCCATTTAGAGAAACAATTTGGGGGTAATTTAACTGGCTGTTCCTCCTTAATTGCCTACTTCCACTCATAAGGAAATAGCAACACCCCGTCCCTGGAATCAACCTGCAAGAAATGAAGCACAAAGCCTGCTTCACTTGATATGGCTGGGGAGTCGGGATCTTTAGTGGGAAAGATTTACTTGTGCGTAAACATTACAGAAGCATCTTGGCCAAGGGGAAGGCTGCTGCTGGATAATATCGCATCATATCGAGGGCTTAAGAGGAGGATCGGTTGGGGATGTTTAGGATGGAGAAGACAAGACTGAGAGGTGATATGAGAGCCACCTTCAAATCATAGAATCTTAGAGCTGGAAGGGACCCGAGGGTCATCTAGTCCAACCCCCCTGCAATCCAGCAATCTCAACTAAAGCATCCATGACAGGTAGCCATCCAACCTCTGCTTAAAAATCCCCAAGGGAGAAGAGTTTGGATTTGATATCCCGCCTTTCACTCCCTTTAAGGAGTCTCAAAGCGGCTAACAATCTCCTTTCCCTTCCTCCCCCACAACAAACACTCTGCGAGGTGAGTGGGGCTGAGAGACTTCAGAGAAGTGTGACTGGCCCAAGGTCACCCAGCAGCTGCATGTGGAGGAGCGGAGACACGAACCCGGTTCCCCAGATTACGAGACTACCGCTCTTAACCACTACACCACACTGGCTCTCAAGGAGAGTCCACCACTTATTGTGGAAGTCTGTTCCACTGCTAAACAGCTCTTACTGTCAGAAAGTTATTTTGAATGTTTAGTCGGAATCTCCTTTATTGTCACTTGAAGCCACTGGTTCGAGTCTTACCCTCCAGAGCAGGAGAAAACAAGCATGTCTCCTCTTCCATGTGACAGCCCTTAAGATATCTGAAGATGGCCATCATATCTCCTCTCGGTCTCCTCTTTTCCAGGCTAAACATACACAGCTCCCTCGTAAGGTTTAGTTTCTGACAGAAGATGGAGCGAGCTTGTTTTCTGCTGCTCCAGAGGAAAGGATCCAAACCAATGGACTCAAAGGACAAGAAAGGAGAGGAATAGAATCATAGTATCATAGAATCATAGAATCATAGAGTTGGAAGAGACCACAAGGGCCATCGAGTCCAACCCCCTGCAAAGCAGGAAACACCATCAGAGCACTCCTGACATATGGTTGTCAAGCCTCTGCTTAAAGACCTCCAAAGTAGGAGACTCCACCACACTCCTTGGCAGCAAATTCCACTGTCAAACAGCTCTTACTGTCAGGAAGTTCTTCCTAATGTTTAGGTGGAATCTTCTTTCTTGTAGTTTGGATCCATTGCTCCGTGTCCGCTTCTCTGGAGCAGCAGAAAACAACCTTTCTCCCTCCTCTATGTGACATCCTTTTATATATTTGAACATGGCTATCATATCACCCCTTAACCTCCTCTTCTCCAGGCTAAACATGCCCAGCTCCCTTAGCCGTTCCTCATAAGGCATCGTTTCCAGGCCTTTGACCATTTTGGTTGCCCTCCTCTGGACACGTTCCAGTTTGTCAGTGTCCTTCTTGAACTGTGGTGCCCAGAACTGGACACAGTACTCCAGGTGAGGTCTGGCCAGAGCAGAATACAGTGGCACTATTACTTCCCTTGATCTAGATGCTATACTCCTATTGATGCAGCCCAGAATTGCATTGGCTTTTTTAGCTGCCGCGTCACACTGTTGGCACATGTCAAGTTTGTGGTCAACCAAGACTCCTAGATCCTTTTCACATGTACTGCTCTCAAGCTATCTGACAACTGGGGAAAAGCAACCTAACCTCTCTGGCATGCTTACAACGCTTGCTGTGGCCATTCCTATCAATGGATGGCGCTTTTGCAGTTTGCAGGTGTTATCTGTGTTTGCCTAGTGGGAAGGGAAGTCTTGGGTTAGAAAGCTACTCAATGGCAGGGCTGAGGCAGTTCCCAGGACTCATTCACCTTCTCTCACCAGGAGCATTCATTCAGCTCAGACAACACACGGTTGTTTGCACAGAGGGCTAAGGCTTCCTGAAGGCGCCCAGGAACTAGAACAAGTGAAAGATTTATAGCCGGAGTGAGGCAAGGCTATCTTCTCCAATCCGAAGGCTGCATTCCCTTTGGGAGTAAAGGTGGGCAGGGCAGCTGAGATTCAGGTTACCTTTGGACAGTACAGTCATACCTCAGGTTACAGGTGCTTCAGGTTGTGAAGGATTTCGGGTTGTGCACCGCTCCAAACCTGGAAGTACTGGAATGGGTTACTTCCGGGTTTCGGTGCTCACGCTCGCACATACGCAGAAGCACTAAATCGCGCTTTGCACATGCACAGAAGCACTGAATCCTGACTGTGCGTGTGCAGGCACGGTGCTGTGGGTTGCGAATGCTGTGGGTTGCGAACGTGCCTCCTGCATGGATCATGTTCACAGCCAGCGCATCCACTATACAGTGGTGCCTCGCAAGACGAAAAGAATCCGTTCTGTGATTCTCTTCGTCTAGCGGTTTTCTCGTCTTGCGAAGCAAGCCCATTGACGGATTAGCGGATTAGCGCTATTAGCGGCTTTTAGAGGCTTTTAGCGGCTTATCTGCTGATCGGATCAGCTAATAAGCGGCTTAGCGGCTTAGGGAAAGGGGGGGGAGAGGAAAAAAACACCAGCAGGAACTCGCAAGACATTGTCGTCTTGCGAAGCAAGCCCATAGGAAATTCGTTTTGCGAAGCACCTCCAAAATGGAAAACCCTTTCGTCTAGCGAGTTTTCCATCTTGCGAGGCATTCGTCTTGTGGGGCACCACTGTATTCTAGTTTCTACACAAATTCACTCACCCCTTTCTATCCACCACCCAGCCAATCAAGAGGCGTGGCCAGAGTTCAAGGACAAGTGAAAATACTCAAGGAGGGGGCGATGGCGAAGCTGCATACTCCGCTACCGGGGGCTGAGAGCAGGCGGGGGTGGGGCTTTTTTGAACTCAAACCTAGGAGACCAGGGTTCAAATTCTCGCTCAGCCATAAAATTCACTGAGTGAACTTGAGCCAGTCACTGCCTCTCAGCCTAATAATAATAATAATAATACAGTAATAATAATATACCGTATTTTTCTGTGTATAACACCCCCCCCACGTATAAGACACCCCCTATTTTGGGGGACTCCAAATTGAGAAAGTGGGGGGAGATTGTGTCTATGTATAAGACGACCCACAATTTTGAACATAGTTTCTAAATAAAAAAACCCTAGTTGTATAAGTACTATAAATATAAAAATAAAGTACCATAGTGAGCATACTGTGGGCCACCAGAATGATGGTCATGGGGCCGTGGTGGTCTATGGGCCACAGTTTGGGAACGCCTGTTATAAATCAAATGTCACAGGCTTAAACCCTCAAAGAACGATATGCAGGGAGGCCTGACTGGATGGGAGCCACACCAAAGTGGCCCACGCCAAAGTCCAGCGCTAGATTCTACTTGAAAGTGGCCATTGAGGTGGTGATCAGTGGAAGGCACAGACTGAGCCGGCTCTGCCATGAGGCAGAGTGAGGCAGCTCCCTCAGGCGGCAAATATTGAGGGGCAGTGCATGGAGAAAGCTCTGTGCGGGCGCTATGTCCTTGGGGTTCAATGGAGGGTGTTGAAATAACATTCAGCAATCTGCTGATTTTTTGTATGAGGGAGGGGACAAGGCAATTTCTTGCCTTTTGCTTCAGGCAGCAAAGCCCCTTGGACCGGCCCTGCCTAGACAAAGTGGTCCATGAAAGCCCAATGAAGGGTTGCTAATGCTAATGGGAGCAGAGTGAGTTACTCCCCGCTCCTGGTCTGGTTCCTAGAGGCTCAGAGCCATGTGCTCTGCATTCATATTATAGATCATGCAAGAAATCGTGCTGTGAGAGTTGCAATGGGCCTTTCTCCAATAAGCCAGAGGCAGAAAAGGCCTGCTTCTTCCAGCTGCCAGCCCATTAATTACTTGATTCCTCCTTTCCTGCTCCTGCCCCTGGCCCTCGGATTAGTCATTTCCTGGGTGCCCTGAGCTTTTAAGAGGAAGGGTGGGATACAAATGTGAAAGGTGACAAATGAACCGAGGGACATTTCTTCCAATTGTCAGGAAAACACAGCTCCAGTTTGAGGGACTCCGCTGTGAAGTCTTGGGCTAATTTCTCTCAGCCTAGCCTACCTCAAAGGGTTGTTGTGAGGAGGATAAAACTGGGATTGGGGGAAACCATGCGCACCCCTTTGAGGAGCAGTGGGCTGTAAATGGAAGATAATAGTAGAAATTCTGTTTTTCGACACATGGTGTAATGGGCCGTCATTACATAATAATGTTTTTGTGGGCACAGCATTTGACTGGGACAGAGTTCGTTTTGAAAAGAGGGTTATAGTGGACGCTCAGGTTGTGAACGTGATCCGTGCGGGATGCACGTTCGCAACCCACAGCAGCACATCTGCGCATGTGTGGGTTGCTATTCGGTGCTTCTGCACATGCGCAAAGCACGATTTAGCGGTTCTGCGTATGCGTGACTGCCAAAACCTGGAAGTGACCTGTTCCGATACTTCCGGGTTTTGGCGCGTTCGTAACCCGAAAAAACGCAACCTGAAGCGTCTGTAACCTGAGGTATTGTTGGGTCGACGTGAAGCGTGTGAGAAAGGGCTTTGAAGCTTTATCTGCTGAACGTCAGCTTGATCGACTGCCAAGGCTTCAAAGGGCAGATCAGAGGAGGCTGACGGAGTGGGAGCTGACAGCCACATCGTCCGGAGTTCCCAGTTTGGCTGCTGAGTGAGTACCTTTGGAGCTATATAGGTATGACTGTACTTATGGCAGTGAGCATAGCCTTGAAAATGGTGGTCCAGGCTGGGGCTGATGGGAGTTGTAGTCCAAAACCTCTGCAGGGCTCCAGTCTTGGGAAGTGTCTCCACCAGGACCTGGCGCATGAACCCTGCCCCCTGTGTTGACACTGGCAAACCTGTCTTTTGCAAAAACAGCCCAGAGGGAAGGGAGCAAGAAACACTAAACGAAACTGGTGCCTGGAATCCCCTTCAAAGGACCTCCTGTCCTTGCCCCCACCCCAGTCCAAACAGTGTCAGATGAAAGTTAACAAGCCCTGTGTGTGTATGACGTTAATCTCCTGAAATTAATCCAGGCCTCGATTGCGCACTTTGACGGACAGAATAACAGCCTTGTCTTTGCAACCGGCAGGCCCCGAGTGACCTGGTTGTCAGGTGACAGGCGACGCTTTGCTCTAAACAACCACAATTTTTACAAGTAGCAGGGTCGGGAGGGGAGTTGGGGAAAGGGGTTTTTATTTATTTATTTCAATCCCACCTTTTCCTCCAAGGAGCTCAAGGATCTCCCCTTCCTCATTTAATCCCCACAGCAACCCTGGGAGGTCGGTTAGGCTGAGAAAGAGTTAGCGGCCCAAGAGCCCCTTCTGAGTTTCATGACTGAGTGGAGATTGAAGCCCTGGACTCCCAGGTCTTAGTCCAACACTAAGTATATGAAAAGCGTCTGCTGGATCAGGCCAGTGCATCATCCTGTTCTCACAGTGGCCAACCCATGGGAAACCCGCAAGCAGGATCCAAGCACAAGAGCCCTCTCCTTGGTGGCCATCCCCGTCTCCTGTGGGAGGGAGTTCCATAGTCTAATGGTTCTAGCCTAATGGTTCCCAAAGGAGACAGTAGCACCCCACCCTCCAGGGAGCGGCAGGAGGGAGCTGGAAGTGTCAATGGATATCAGACTCTTTAATAATAGTAATAGTAATACAACGGTACTTTGGCTCTCAAATGCCTTGGTACTCAAACAACTTGGAACCCAAACACCGCAAACCCTGAAGTAAGTGTTCTGGTTTGTGAACTTTTTTCAGAAGCCAAACATGCTCCGATTTGAGTGTTACACTTCCGTTTTGAGTGCTACACTTTCGTTTTTGAGTGTTACGCTGAGGTCTGTCTGTTTTTGCTATTTATTTTGCATTTTTGTTTTTGCGGCTTTTTTGTTTTGTTTTTGTGACTGTGTGGAACCCAGTTCAGCTGCTGATTGATTGATTGTGTGACTGCAGTACGTTGTTTATGGCTTTCATTTTATGGATCAGTGGTCTCATTAGATAGTAAAATTCATGTTACATTGCTGTTTTAGGAGTTGTTTTAAAAGTCTGGAACGGATTAATCCATTTTCCATTACTTTCTATGGGAAAGTGCACCTTGGTTTTGGAATGTTTTGGCTTTGGAACAGACTTCCGGAATGGATTAAGTTTGAGAACCAAGGTACCACTGTAACAACAACAACAACAACAACAACAACAACAACAACAACAACAACAACAACAACATTATCCCCAGCCACCAATAACAATAATAAAGCTAGTGTCACTGGAAGATCACATTCCTTGATTTTGTAAAATTAAGCTGAGTAGTTTAAACCGAATGCTGAATAAACCTGCAATTAATTAATATGCATAGAGTGATTTCACAAAGTTAATTTAAGTTAAGCTAAGCAGATATATAAGACCGAATGTTTAATTATTAAGATACAAAAATACAATCTCAATAATAAAGTTATAAAATAATAATAAGGAAGTTATGCACAGGCGGAGGGAAGACACAGGGCAAGAAATAAGAAATGGATAAATGTTGGTACATAATGAAATGTGAAAATGTGAATTTACAAATATAATGTATATGTATCATTATGTAAAGATTTCATATATGTAAAGGTAAAGGTAAAGGGACCCCTGACCATTAGGTCCAGTCACGGACGACTCTGGGGTTGCGGCGCTCATCTCGCTTTATTGGCCAAGGGAGCCGGCGTACAGCTTCCGGGTCATGTGGCCAGCATGACTAAGCCGCTTCTGGAGAACCAGAGCAGCACACGCAAATGCCGTTTACCTTCCTGCTGGAGCGGTACCTATTTATCTACTTGCACTGGCATGCTTTCGAACTGCTAGGTTGGCAGGAGGAGGGACCGAGCAACGGGAGCTCACCATGTTGTGGGGATTCGAACCGCCGACCTTCTGATCGGCAAGTCCTAGGCTCTGTGGTTTAACCCACAGCGCCACCCACATCCCCTTCAGATATGTATTGCAACATTAATGATAAACAAACAAACAAACAAACAAACAAACAAACAAACAGCAATTAATTGATGCTGTTTTGAATGGTATTGTGCTATTATCTTCCTTTGTGGGTTGTGCAAACCCCTATTCTGAATAGGGGAGGGGTCACTGGGGATGAGTTCATGGAACCAAGTGGGCAGTGGCTGAAAAAAGTTAGGGACCCGCTGTTCTAACCGGGGTAGGTTCTACATTCCAATAACAGAACGGAGAAAGCGTTCAAAGAGCCGCTTGGAGACCACGCTGGAGGATGGGGTGAGTGCATATTTCCCACCCCCACTTTGCTCTTTCAGCCCACAGCCGCTTGTGACAGATGGCATGTGGGTGACTAAGCGGATATAAAGAGTCTTTGCCTGGCCGTCTTAGCCAGGATCTTGCAGACAATGTGCCAAATTAATGGGCCGAACGCAAGGCTGGCAGCTTACCCAGTGGCTACAGCTTCTTTTCATCTGCTTACAAGGCATCTTCCCCCCCTAAACCAATTGAGGGATCTCAGACCCCCCTTGGGGTGGCAGATGGGTCACCTCGCTCAGGAAGGAAGCCCATTCACTTTTAAATGCCAGACAGGGGAGGATCATCCGACACAATATCCTGACTTCTGAGATGTGCCAGCGGCAGCTCTCTCCTTCCTAGACCTGGAGACGTTCTGTGCGTCTCGTAAAGTTGTAGGGACCCAAAGGGTGAGCTAGTCCGACCCCCGCAGTGCAGGAATCACAGCTAATCTTCAGAATGTCAAGAGCAAACACCAAGCAGAAGTGGCCTCTGTGGCATCTTCACACACCCAACTGAGATCAAGTCGTCATCGTTTTTAAGGACAGAAGGATTTCAGTATACCTGAAGAAGCGTCTCCCAGTGGCATAGCGTGGGTTGTCAGCACCCGGGGCAAGGCAAGTAATTTGCGCCCCCAACCCGTGGATTTGCGCCCCCTAACCCATGGATTTGCGCCCACTAACCCTACCCCCCAGATGTTGCGCCCGGTGCGGCCGGGCCCCCCTGCACCCCCCACACTACGCCACTGGCGTCTCCACCCCCATCGTTCTGCCCAGACACCGAGGTCCAGCTCTGAGGGCCTTCTGGCGGTTCTCTCATTGCAAGAAGCGAGGTTATAGGGAACCAGACAGAGGGCCTTCTTGGTAATGGCACCCGCCTTGTGGAATGACCTCCCATCAGATGTCAAGGAAATAACTATGTGACTTTTAGAAGACATCTGAAAGCAGCCTTATTTAAGAAAGCTTTTAATGTCTGATGTTTTAATCGCTTTTTATTATTATTATCATTAATTCTGTTGGGAATCACCCAGAGTGGCTGGGGAAACCCAGCCAGATGGGAGGGGGAATAAATATATTATTATTATTATTATTATTATTATTATTATTATTATTATTATTATTATTATTATTTCTTGGGGTGCCCAAGAGGAGACGAGGATTCTGTACCTTTCTAGGCACTCTGAAACTGAATTCTGAATGCATTCAATAATCTGCCACATGCTCAGAATTTTGAATTATAAAAATCCTGCAATTTGAAATAATTCAGGACATTTCCCCACGCTTTCATGTGCCCGGGGGCTGATGTTCCTGGAGCCATGGCTCAATCCACAGGGCCCCACAGACCCTCAGTGCAGAAGCAAGACAAAGGGCTAGAGAGTGGTCCTTCTGCCATGGGGAGTAAGATGTTGGCCAAATAAAAGTAATGCGCCCCCAGGACTGGCAGGGATGGGGATTCAGGGTCCGGGCTCTCTTTGTGTGAGGCGCAAACCAGATAATCTGGTGGTGGAGCCCGGGCACAGGAGACCTCTCCTCTCTCTGTGTGTCCCAGGATGGCTGCTTGCAAGGAGAGGAGATCGTTAGAGTTCAATAGGTAAATATCAAAGTGAACTGATATCCATAAAACTCAGAATCTACACAATTAATGTTTGTTTTTTTGTTTTGAAGTTTTACGTATTGAAAACCTTTTCATAATGCAATCAAAAACAAACTACCGTATTTTTCGCTCTATAACACGCACCAGACCATAACATGCACGTAGTTTTTAGAGGAGGAAAACAAGAAAAAAAATATTCTAAACGAAATAGTGGATATATGATTTTTGTGGTTCATGCTGTGGCCACAGACATGTGATCTGACAGTGAGTTTGGAGTAGCCCAATGCAAAAATCCTGAGGATCCATGTGGATCCATGCTTTGTAACCACGGAGGAGGGAAGGAAGGGGAACCATGGATCCTCTGCTCACGACTGCAGCAGATCCCCCCCGCCACCCGCAGGCATTCGCTCCATAACACACACAGACATTTCCCCTTACTTTCTAGGAGGAAAAAAGTGAGTGTTATGGTGCAAAAAATACGGTAATCTAAAGAGAAGAGAAGAGAAGAGAAGAGAAGAGAAGAGAAGAGAAGAGAGAAGTCAAAAGAAATAGAAAAATGCAAAGTCCTCTCTTTCAGATATATCTTATCTTTTATCCCGTTTGTTTTTAACTATGATGGTTGTATGTATAACTACGATCACACCCTATGTGGGTGTTTGTCCGGGGTATGGAAACATACCCTCCAACATTCCTTAGATGAAAATAGGGACAGATTTACAAAAAAGAAAACTGCACACCAATAAATAACTATTAGAAAGGGGCAAGATTGGACATGGACACACGAAGCATTTTTTAAAAATACGTTGTTCGTTTGTACATCTGGGGGCAGATGTTTGCACATCTTGTTCTTGCAGAGCGGGGAGGTAGTGTTACGTGTTTGCAGGGCATAGACTGTATTCCTGAGCTGCCTTCTAATTCCTGGATCCAGCACAGATTAAATTTCTGGAATAGCCAGACTAGTTTCCTGGTGAGCTAATGGCCCTCTAACTATGGGCCATTAAGGTAACAAAGGAAGTGGCTTCGTGCTAGAAAACAAATGAGTGGGGACTCCTCCCTCAATTGACTGGTAGTTAGAAAGACAAAGGCCAGAGTTAAGAGCTTGGAGATTGGGGTAGCCTGCAACATTATACATTACAGACGCTTCAGGTTACAAACTCCACTAACCCGGAAGTAGTACCTCGGGTTAAGAACTTTGCTTCAGAGTGAGAACAGAAATTGCATGGCGGCACCGGAAGCCCCATTAGCTAAAGTGGTAACTCAGGTTAAGAACAGTTTAAGGTTAAGAACGGACCTCCGGAACGAATTAAGTTCTTAACCTGAGGTATTTGTTTCTAGTGGAATGTGAATTTCAGCTGCATTAATCTTTAATTTTATTTGCACACCACGTGGAAATTTTTATTTTTTTTATCAAGCAGTCTATGCATGCTGTAAAATAAGCAAAGATCAATTCCAAATGCATTTTCTTAGAACTGGAGGCCTTTCCTGCAAACGAGGCAATTTTCTAAATTACATTGATCCTCGTTACAGAAATATTTTTTTCTGCCAGTCTCCAATATGCTGCCACTGTAAATGCTGTCGGGGGGCGGGGGACACACACAAAGACCAGCTGACAGGAGCTAAGGGGAGTTGAGCCCCTAACAACATCCAGAGGGCGCCACGTTGGAGATGGTGGTTCTCCCTGCCTCTTCACTCCCCAGTGGAAAGTGCTGTTGGCTCTTCCGACAATCGAGCCGTTCTTCTCCATTTGACGTGTGCTTAGTAATCGGACAGGATCTTGCACCTTGGAAATGGGGACCTGCCAAGACAAACCCTTTATCAAGAATGGGCCTGCTTATTCCTCACTACCCCTCTGGGACAGGAAAGAGGTCGAGGAAAGCCTTGAAGCTTAAAAGCAAATTACAGCTCCAGCCCATTGGAACAAAAGACCTTAGTTCCCTGGGATGCTAATTTGCTCTGCAGGGAAGGGAAGAGGCCTGCGAGGCTCCACAAAGTGGCCACTATTGGCAGGGGTGTTGCAAAGAGGCTGGCGTGCAACAGAATGCACTAGTCTGCACCCCAGATAGAGAGAGAAAGTCATGGGGGGAAATCCCTGCCTTTCAAACCCTGTTACCTGTGTCTGGGGATTCTCACATGACCTCTCAGCATGGTCTGATCTCAGGAGACATTTGGTGCAAAATAAGAATCCCTTTATAGAGTCAGACCCAAAAAAGTCTGCGTAGTCCTAGAGATGGGCAAATTTGTCAGTCTCAGATTCTCTCAAGTTTTCCGTTTTCTGGACTTAAATTCAGTTCGCACCTTTTTTGCAACACAGCAAAAAAATGCATTTGCAATTCTTTTTTTGCACATTTCTGCTAATGAATGCAACTTTGCACATTTATTTCATTCATTTGTTAGCATTTATCCCCCACCTTTTCCTTTAAAGAGCTCAGAGTGGTGTACATGGTTATCTTTCTCTTCATGTAAAATCTACAAGAACCCTGCGAGGTGGGTTAGGCTGAGAGGCAGGAACTGATGTTCAAAATCACCCAGTGAACTTCATGACGAGTGGGGATTTGAACCCAGCTCCTGATCTGACACTTTAACCTCTGCACCACCACTGGCTCTCTTTATATATGGAAGTGTTTATATACAGCAAACCTGCAATTTACACAAATTTAATTTGTACACATTCAACTTCATGCCCTGGGGGTGGGGGGTGGTAATTCTTTTAAAAGGGGGCAGAGGCATCTGGGAAAAAATACTTTGGTGATCCCACCCACCATTGCACCCAATGTGTTTTTACTATATGCAATTTTGGCTTTAGGCATGATCTCCAGAACGTTAATCCCTGCATACAGTACAGGCTTGCTGTGTTGCCTATTGCAATCTATCTCGAGGTCACACACACACACACACACACCCTGACCTCCTAGCAACCCCACCAGAGCCACTGAGCACCAACTTCCACTGATCCTGGTGGAAGTATGAAGATAATCCTTTCCCTTTGGTTCAAAGGTCCTCTGCACACAACCTGCTAATGATCTTCTTCTTCGTTCAGCTTGCTCTCTCTGGGGTGCTCCCAGGGCCAGTGGCGTAGCGTGGGGGGTGCAGGGGGGGCCGGCCGCACCGGGCACAACATCTGGGGGTTAGGGTTAGGGGGCGCAAATCCACGGGTTAGGGGGCGCAAATTACTTGCCTTGCCCCGGGTGCTGACAACCCACGCTACGCCACTGCCCAGGGCATTTGGTGGGCAGAGTAGATCTCATCCAGCCCTTGGTGGCCAGGACACATTCCGCAGGAATGACTTCCTTTAGGGGGTGAAAGGAACCCCCTTTTCTATCTGATCAATATATTTAATCAATTAAGTAATTAATCATAATTAAATTAATTAATCAAATTTAATGGTACGGGGTACCTTGGTTCTCGAATGTAATCTGTTCTGTGAGTCCGTTCGACTCCCGAAACGGTTTGAAAACCAAGGCGCGGCTTCCTGCAGCCAATTGGAAGCTACAGAAGCCGTGTTGGACATTCAGCTTCTAAAAAACGTTCACAAACTGGAACACTCACTTCCGGGTTTATCGACGTTCGGGAGCCGATTTGTTTGACAACTAATCCGTTTGACTACCAAGGTACCACTGTATGTGTTTCTTGGAGGGCAGTTTTTGGTTTCTTTTTGGTTTCATTTCGTTATGTATTTTGTGTTCTCATCATGTATTAAATATGCTGTGAACTAACCTGTGCTCTTCCAGCAAAGGGCGCTGTCAGGGAACTGACATCGGAGCCAGAGGCGGAGGGAAGGCTCCCAAGTGATGCTGGAGAGGGACCCAGCAGGGAGAGAGGCAGGGGGAAGGAAGTCAGCGCAACACCAGGGATAAAGGGGGGCAGATGGGGGAATTGGCGAGAGGGCTCCAGGACTCCTCGCCGGACACCAGCGGGGAGAGCACGGGTCCTCCGCTACCCACACTCTCCTGCGCAGAAGACGTCCGCGCAGGGAGAGTAGGAGGAGACTTGGGGTCAAACAGCTTTTATGCTGGAAAAGGTTTAAAAACGCCCACTGACGGATTCTGCTAGCGACTGAGGCAGCCACGAAGTGTAGGGCTGTCCAGACAGAAAAGGTTTAACAAGCCAACTTAGCCAGGAGTGGCGGCAACTTACGCACGAGCAACCCCTATATTCATCACAGGCGCTATACAAATTTAATAAATAATAACTAGTAATAAGAATGAGTAAAGATCTGTTCATCAAGAGGCTTGTGCCCCCCCCCCCCAGAGTCCTTCTGCGATCCCGGGGAGATGTCAAAGGTGGTCACACTGAGCTCCGAGAGCTGCAGGATGAAGCAGAAGGAAAGTATTCCAGTTTGTGGAAACTTCCGCATTTTGCTCCAGAAAGGACATTTTAGCAGAAGCCATATGGAAACCACATCTGGTGCAGCTGTGCTTTGAGACCAGAATCGCTGCAAAGAGGCCTTCTGGTATTAGGGGTGCGTCAGCAGGCAGCCTCCCCCAAACCTGTGTCCTCCAGATGTTTTGGAGCGCAATTCCTGCCAGCCTCATGCAACAGCTGGTTGGAGAAGGATGGTCCAGGGCAGAGCATCACACAAAAATAGCATATGCTAATAGCTATGTGGATAGAGCTGCAATATTGTAGCAGGGAAGGTTGTGGCTATGGATGAAAGAACTGTCTATGTCATTCTTCTCATTTTTCCAAAATTAAATTCAGCTCTTCCACGTTTCTGAAGCAAGTTGCTATTTTTTGTAATTTTAAAAATCCATGAAAATTCTTCAGCATTGCTGTATGGATTTCTGAGTCCCATAGTTTAACTACGTGCTGCACAAAGAACTCCTCTCTTTTGTCTGTCCCAAATCATCCGACATTCAGCTCCTCTCCTAATGTTAGGAGGGCGGGAACTTGCTACTCTCTTATATACCAGACTTTCCATGAGTTCCAGCATTATGAGAGTTGGGGAGAAATGTTCCTCTACCCACTTTCCGCAAGCAACGTCTTTTGCTTGTATGCTGTTTTCAGAAATATACACTTTCCTCCTTGATATATGCACTTTTGGTTGGAGTAAAAAGGGTGAAGGGACCCCTGACCATTAGGTCCAGTCGTGGTCGACTCTGGGGTTGCGGCACTCATCTCGCTTTATTGGCCAAGGGAGCCAGCGTACAGCTTCCGGGTCATGTGGCCAGCATGACAAAGCCGCTTCTGGGGAACCAGAGCAGCGCACAGAAACGCCGTTTACCTTCCCACCGGATTGGTACCTATTTATCTACTTGCACTTTGACGTGCTTTCGAACTGCTAGGTTGGCAGGAGCAGGGAGCGAGCAATGGAAGCTCACCCCGTCGCGGGGATTTGAACTGCCGACCTTCTGATCGGCAAGCTCTGTGGTTTAACCCACAGCACCACCCACGTCCCTTTGGTTGGAGTACTGCATTGCAAATTTCAAGTGAGTGCAAATTCTGAAGGATGGTTCTGTGCTTCAGTTATCATCTTGTTTCAGAAAGCTCAGGTTTGTTCGATTCGGCTGCAAGTGTGAACTGAATCAAGTTCCTCCACTCTCCCTGCTTGTGAACCTGATCCGGGTTTTGCTAACTTTGGATGGGAAACTTTAAGACCTGCTGCCCACACTCTCGCTTCTCAGAGTTCTTTGTCATTAAGCTGGACTCTGATTGCCCTCTGCAAAGTAGAAGGCCTGGCACTGGACCGTAGCTTGCCTGCCCCATTGGATGAGGGCAGCTGTTCCTCAGCCACAAGTCGCCCCCTGATGGAGAGTCAGATGCCTGCAGCTACCCCTTGGTGCTAACTCTTTCATTTATTATTATGGTGACTGGGAGTGGCCGCCGGAACCACATAGCACCAGAGAGATCTGCATTGGCTCCCAGTACGTTTCCAAGCACAATTCAAAGTGTTGGTGCTGACCTTTAAAGCCCTAAACGGCCTCGGTCTTGTATAATAATAATAATAATAATAATAATAATAATAATAATAATAATAATAATTTTATTATTTATACCCTGCCCATCTGGCTGGGCTTCTCCAGCCACTCTGGGTGGCTTCCAACAAAATATTAAAATACAGTGGTCTGTTAAACATTAAAAGCTTCCCTAAACAGGGCTGGCTTCAGATGTCTTCTAAAAGTCTGGTAGTTGTTCTTCTCTTTGACATCTGATGGGAGGGCGTTCCATAGGGCAGGTGCCACTACCAAGAAGGCCCTCTGCCTGGTTCCATGTAACTTGGTTTCTCGCAGTGAGGGAACCGCCAGAAGGCCCTCGGTGCTGGACCTCAGTGTCCCGGCAGAACAATGGGCGTGGAGACGCTCCTTCAGGTATACTGGACTGAGGCTGTTTAGGGCTTCAAACGTCAGCACCAACACTTTGAATTGTGCTCAGAAAAATGCTGGGAGCCAAAGTAGGTCTTTCAAGATCGGTGTTATATGGCCTCGGCGCTCCCAGTCACCAGTCTAGCTGCCACATTCTGGATTAGTTGTAGTTTCCAGGTCACCTTCAAAGGTAGCCCCACATAGAGCGCATTGCAGTAGTCCAAGCGGGAAATAACCAGAGCATGCACCACTCTGGTGAGACAGTCCGCGGGCAGGTAGGGTCTCAGCCTGCGTACCAGATGGAGCTGGTAAACAGCTGCCCTGGACACAGAATTATACCTGAAGTATACCTGAAGGAGCGTCTCCACCCCCATCGTTCTGCCCGGACACTGAGATCCAGCGCCGAGGGCCTTCTGGCGGTTCCCTCATTGCGAGAAGTGAGGTTACAGGGAACCAGACAGAGGGCCTTCTCGGTAGTGGCGCCTGCCCTGTGGATGTCAAGGAATTAAGCAGCTATCCTATTTTTAAAAGACATCTGAAGTCAGCCCTGTTTAGGGAAGTTTTTGATTTTTAATGCTGTATTGTTTTTAGCACTTGATTGGGAGCTGCCCAGAGTGGCTGGGGAAACTCAGCCGGATGAGCGGGGTATAAATAATTAATTATTAATAATTTATCATCATCATCATCATCATCATCATCATCATCATCATTATTATTCATAAAATCAATATACAGTGGTACCTCTGGTTAAGTACTTAATTCGTTCCGGAGGTCCATTCTTAACCTGAAACTGTTCTTAACCTGAAGCATCACTTTAGCTAATGGGGCCTGCTGCTGCCGCCGTGCCGCCAGAGCACGATTTCTGTTCTCATCCTGATGCAAAGTTCTTAACCCGAGGTACTATTTCTGGCTGCTGATCCCTTGTTTTCAAATCTGAAAGTTGACAGCTATGGCCAGACTCAACCATGGGAGTGTAAAGCTACAAGTTTAATGTGCATTAAATATTGTGTTTGTATGCATTGTGTTTGCAATGGTGGGAGGTTTGTATTGGAAAAAGGCTTGCAGTTTGTGGGGATCTGTTTCCTTGCAGAGAAGGTGCTTCTGTGTAGCTGAAGATGCAAGTTGAAGATGAAGTACTTATGTTAATTGATGACTCACTGCTGGGAATCTGGCTACCTCTCACAGCAGAAAGAAGATACCAACATGCCAGAGAAGCAAATTGCTTATCAGAATCTCTCTCTGGGACTAAAGAGATAATAGTTCTTGGACAATATTAAATAGTAGTAAGAACCTAAAGCAGCAGCAGCAACAACAACAACAACAACAACAGGGCTGCATTGCGTGTTGTTTAAGAGCAATGTGGTGATTTTTATTTGCAGTGTTTTGTAACAAGTTTAAGACAGTTTGCAGGAAAATTTGAGGTATATATTTGCAGCTCACTTCCAGGCGCTTACCAGGGTTTGTGTTCCCTTTGGGGAATGAGGCACAGTGGAGGCTGTTGTGTCTTTATGATATATGGTTTATTTATGCATATATATACACCCTGAGAATACGATGGAGGGGT
This sequence comes from Podarcis liolepis, assembly GCF_965112155.1. NCBI lineage: Eukaryota > Metazoa > Chordata > Lepidosauria > Squamata > Lacertidae > Podarcis > Podarcis liolepis. Next base: position 5,772,455 of record NC_139561.1, on the reverse strand, counting down.
TCACAGCATTAACACCCCAAGAATGTTTCTTCCACAACTGCATCTTTGGATTCAAAGAGACATCAAACTTTGCTCTCTGACTCTCTCTACCTTGCTGCTTTACTTCTAGGTCACATCACTGCCCCCAAAACTCTCTGCTCTAAATTCTGACTTTTATCTATTGAGGGAGGGGGCCATACCCATAGGCGCCGACTCCATGGGGCCTGAGGGGGCCTGAGCCCCCTCAAAAATTCGTTTGGGGGGCTCTGCCCCCCCAATAATCTCGGGCGCCCCTCCAGCAGAGCGCCACCGCCGCCCCTCCCCCAGCCCAAAATGCACAGGGTCAGGCTGCATGCCTCCTGCCCTCTCTCCCGAGCAAAAGCTCCACCCAATTTCCTTTGGAGCTGATTAATAGTCGCAGCACGCTCTCCCCTATTCGCTCACGAGGAGGCGGCGCCACTTTATTTGCATATTCATGAGCTTATTTATTATTCATGAGCTTTCCCGGGCCCCCCCAATATTTTTTATAAGTCCGCGTCCCTGGCCATACCCATATACCCCCTTGCATCAAACCTCTTGATCCCCTTTAATGGCTCATCATCCAAGCTTTCAGTTCACTAGGAGGCTACCCTGCCAACTCCAAGTATTAGAAGCCTTGATTAAATTCTAACACTTGCTGGATCTAGAGGGTTCTGGCAAACATTTTAACACCCCAAACTCATAACAGCTATATGGTTGGGAGCTGGCTGTATGTTGTGGATTTACTGCTCTGCTGGCTTTTACTGACATGACTGATTTTACGCCAGCTGCATTTATGGGTTCAGGTTGTCCTTATTCTGAATTTCATTATATTCATAAGTTGTTTTTTTAAAAAATAAATAAATAAATCAATACATAATAAAAAAATTCCTTCCAGTAGCACCTTAAAGACCAACTAAGTTAGTTCTTGGTATGAGCTTTCGTGTGCATGCAACAGGCTCATCTCAGCTAACTGCCAATCTCCCATTCCCACCACCCTTCTGAGTAATACCCCTCCCCACCTTCTCACTATATAGAAGGATCTGGCAACTTCTGTTTCAGTGTATCTGAAGAATTGTGCATGCACACAAAAGCTCATACCAAGAACTAACTTAGTTGGTCTTTAAGGTGCTACTGGAAGGAATTTTTTTATTTTGACTATGGCAGACCAACACGGCTACCTATCTGTAACTGGAATCAATACATAAGTAAGCTCCACAGGTCAGGAGCAAGCATGGCTGCCCTGTCAGGAGGAAAAGCAAGCACATTCTTCAAGAAAATGAGTGTGGTCAGCCACCAGCACAGTTGGAACCACTCACCAGGTTGTTCTCCTGCACAAGCCTCATTGAAATGAGCAGGAGCTGTGTGAGAGCAGGGCTGTTTTTAGTTATAGCTTTAGCCGTTGCATTTCTATCATAAAATCATAGGGTTGGAAGATGACCCCTAGTCCAACCCCCTGCAATGCAGTAATCCACAGCCGTCCCTTATGGGAATTAAACCTGCGCCCTTGGTGTCATCAACACCACACTGTCACCAACGGAGATGTACAGTGGTACCTCGGGTCAAGTACTTAATTCATTCTGGAGGCCCGTTCTTAACCTGAAGCACCACTTTAACTAATGGGGCCTCCCGCTGCCGCCACGCGATTTCTGTTCTCATCCTGAAGCAAAGTTCTTAACCTGAGGTACTATTTCTGGGTTAGCGGAGTCTGTGACCTGAAGCGTCTATAACCTGAAGCACCTGTAACCCGAGGTACCACTGTATAGCCATTGCATTTCTATCCCAACCTTTTCTCCAAGGAGCTCATAGTTCTCCCCTTCCCCATTTAATCCCCACGACAACCCTGCGAGGCAGGTGAGGCTGAGAGTAAGTGACTGAGAGCAGTGGCGTAGCGTGGGTTGTCAGGACCCGGGGCAAGGCAAGTAATTTGTGCCCCCTAACCCCCAGATGTTGCGCCCGGTGCGGCCGGCCCCCCCTGCACCCCCCACGCTACGCCACTGACTGAGAGTAAGTCACCCAGGGAGCTTCATGGCTGAGTGGGGATTTGAACCCAGGTCTCCCAGGTCCTCGTCTGACATGCTAGCCACCACAGCCCACTGGCTCTCAGTGGGCAGTGAGGCTGGAGGAAGGAAACTCTCCTTGCAACGAGGGATATATCAATCAATCAATCAGTCAATCTTTATTACGGTCTAGAGACCCAACAAATCGTTACAAAGCAATGCACAATTCAGACAGCCTACCTCCAGGTTAAACAAGCACTTTTTTCAGACTTAAAGATAGGGATCATTGGTTCTTGCAACTACTGATAAAAACTTCGCCACTGCTAATATTTTAGCGTTTGTCCTGTCTTCCAGTAGGAACCTGACATAGTGAGCCTCTGATTTTCCCGGAAAAGGTACCAGCAAGGGTAATATCAGTTCAGCCCTGGCTTGCTTGTATTTCACACAGTGCAGCAAAATATGTTTTATGGAATCGATGCCTTGAGCACACGAGCAAAGTCTGTCCTGGTAGGGAACTCCTCTCAACCTGCCATCCAACACTGCAGAAGGAAAGACATTTAGTCTGGCTTTGGTGAATAACCTGACGAGGGATATAATTCATAGATGCCTTTGATATCAAACCAGGCTGGGATACTTCTTGCCAATCTTTTGGGATCCCCCCAAAAATGATACTTTAAAGGGGGAAATGGGTCTCTTTTAATTCTCCCCTCCCCTTTGAACATTTATGCTTCCTTGGCTCCTTTCATTTAATGTGGTTTCCCTCCCTTTTCCCCTTTCCCCTTTTTTCTTGTTTTAACTCTGGAAATATAGAAGGGGGGGGGGGGCAGTTAGCTATGCAAAGCATGTTGTGTGGCTTCCACACACTCACCCTTCCAATCCACTCAATTTAGGGAGAATGTTTTCCACCACAGAATCACTGAAGTTTTTGTTCTGCCTCTTGGAGACACGGTGTATAACATCCCTGGAGATAAGTGAATTTGCTTCTTGTTTTGCAGACCATTGCTTAAGATCCCAGGATATATTTTTTTCAGGGAGGAGAGTCAATCTCTTTCATCCCTGATGGTTCCCATTTCTTTGAATTGTGCACCAATGGCATAGAGAGCAAGAGCGAGCTACTTAGGCCTGTTCTACATCCTGTGGCTTTTAATTGCAAATTCCAGGCTAAGGGCTGTGTCACTCTATTCTTTTCTTAGCTCTGCCATTAATGATCCCTCCTCTCCCTCCCCCCACAACTGCAAAGTTAGATGCTTAAAATAAAACTATTATATTGTTCAGCAAAGTGTCCCTGAGTCCTTTAATCCAACGTTAATTATAGCACTATGGGAATTTGTGTGTGTGTGTGTTTTGCAAAAACATCTCTCAGTAGAATTAACATGCCAGCAATTAGCATACATTTTTCTATCTGCTGCTTCCATGCTGAAGTCTTTCTGTTTGCTTTCCCCTCCACAAGCCCATGGATATTGCATGAGCGCAGCTGATCCATCCCAGAATTGCGGCTGTTATTTTGTTTACTTTCAGAGGGCAGGGCGGTTCCAGGAGGATCCTCGCAGGGCTTCTGGAATTAGCATGGTTATCGAATGAGAGGGCATTTCCTCCACCACATTCCCAGGTAACTGTTCAGCCGGCAAGTTAGAGCTGCCCCTGGGCAGCCCAAGCACATTCTCCCTGCCTGACTCACGCCCTGGACTCAGCTTTCTAGAATGCACACTCGTGGTTTGGCTTGGGATTCTTGCCTGTGTTTCCTTGAATCCACCAAGGAAATAGGGGAGGATTACGGCTTTGTAGAAGAGCCACTATACAGTATCTCTATGGCTAAGCACCTGCTGGCATGCAGAAGGCCCCAGGTTCCCTCCCCAAGCATCTTCCAGAAGGGCTGCTGACTTTATTCTGGATAGCTGCTCCCAGTCAGTTGTAGACATGATGGCTGTGCTGTAGATGGACTGACCAGCGGTCAAAGTACAGTGGTACCTTGGGTTACAGATGCTTCAGGTTACAGACGCTTCAGGTTACAGACTCCGCTAACCCATAAATAGTATCTCGGGTTAAGAACTTTGCTTCAGGATGAGAACAGAAATCGTGCTCTGGCGGTACGGCAGTGGGAGGCCCCATTAGCTAAAGTGGTGCTTCAGATTAAGAACAGTTTCAGGTTAAGAAGGGACCTCCGGAATGAATTAAGTTCTTAACCCGAGGTACCACTGTACAAGACGGAGGACGTTTCTCTGTTATAAATAGGGCACTTGGCATAGCTGTCAACTTGAAAATAAGGGATCAGCAGCCTCACCTGTCCCGGGGACAGCCTATGGGATATCGAACAATCCAGGATATCAGTGGGAAGCAGCAGGAAATGGTGCTGGAATAAGGAAATTTCCTGCAAAAAAAAGGAAGGTTGACAGCTATGGCACTTGGTCACTCTAGTAAGTGGGAAGAAGAGGCAAGCAGGGCTCCTTTTCTGGAAATTGGTCGAGTTGGTTTGGAGGAGGACAAAGGGCCAGATAAACTAGGAAAGGGCCGGGCAGTTAATTGCTTGGCTGCCTCATCAAGATAGGTGGACAAATCTGTCAACTTCAGTTTCTCATTTTTTTCAAGCCTGAAGTTCCACTTTTCTGCATCAGTTTGCAACTTTCTTTCTTTTTAATCCAAAAAGTCCTCATGAAAATTTGACAGGATTTTAGTGCAAACTTCTCCTAATATGCACATTTTCCTATGTCATTTTGCTTGATATATACTTTTTTTTTTTTTTGCTGATGACGTGTGATGCTCCCTGGAGATGTCAGGAAGCAGAGCTGCGAAATGTCTTAGCTTAGAGCAGCCTTCCAGGTGTTTCGAACCCACAACGTCCATCATGCTATCCTGGAGCTGATTGACGTTACAATCTAGTTCAGTGGTTCCCAAGCATTTTCAGCCCCCCACCCCACCTGCTTAGTCCCATAAACCATTCCCAGTGCCCTCTACCCTATAAAAGGCATTATTCAGAATAGCACAGCAAAATCCAGCAAACAATATTTGGGGGGAAATATTTTAACTCATTCTTACGAATGGAAACATAAGGGTGAAGGAAATTCATGGCACGAAACATTTTTATATATCTACTTAAGAAACGTGCACAAACCTTCACCTGCCACAGACGTACGCCAATGAATTTCTAAGAAAATCAATAGCTCTTACCAATAATAGGCTATCTTGTGTCAATTCAGAATCGTAAATACAAACGGTTGAGACCAAAGGAAATAGCTTTGGAAGTTGGAGGGTGTGTTGTTTGGAGAAGCAATAATTTATCCATAGCTTCTTCAGTCTATAATGTTGAGAAAAGAGGCTGTTTAATGCATATACGAGCCTCCACAAGGGACCATACCTGGGCGAATTAAGCGGCCAATGAGCATTTTGTCTTATTTGTGGACAAATGAAAGAGAACATTTGGCAAATTCACAGGTGAGAGGTCTGTTGATGGTGCTGTGCCATGCTAGATGAATGTGTGGGTGAACCCCCATTTCCAGTGCAGTCTATCTCCAGGGACTGAGGACAAACAACAGGGGACATAGGTGTTTGTGAGCTGACCCAGCCAGGCAATTTCAAGCTTCTGATTTGACAATCAAAAGTTCCCTGCTAGTTTCTACAACAGGGGAGGCGAATTTCTCTCTTAAGCAGGATCTTTTGCCCCAGCAACCTTTGACATTGTTTCAGGGCTCTCGGTTGATTCTGGAACTGGTGAGTCTTGTTACACTAGAGGGGCAGCAAGGAAAACAAGCAGAGCGAGCGGCTTCTGCAATGAGTACAATTGCAGCCGACATAAAGGAAGCCGCTGGAATCTTTCCCTCCCACCCTGGCACAAAACCACCTGGCAGTGCCAAGCGCACGGCAGCGGGTTTGTCAGATAACCGCTCTGCAGCACACAAGAAGCACCTGCCAATGGGTGCCAAGCCCCAAGGCGGGGTGCCCCTGCACAAACAAACAGGTGTGTTGCCTAGCGATCCCTGTGCAAACATTCCTGCCACCATTCAGCAAAGCCCGTCTGGCCAAACCAGTTTGAGGAGGCTCCAGGGGCGCTACAGTCATGTGCAAGACCTGCTCAAAGGCCTCTCCTCCTCCTCCTCCATTTCTCCCCCCCCCCGCCACACAAGAGGAAACAGAGCCGGATAAGGAAATGGCAGCCTCAGGATTCTCAAGAGAGCCAGCGTGGTGTAGCGGTTAGAGCAGGCATAGGCAAACAGATGTTTGGGACTACAATTCCCATCATCCCTAGCTAACAGGGCATGATGGGAATTGTAGTCCCAAACATCTGGAGGGCCAGAGTTTGCCTATGCCTTGGTTAGAGTGTTGGACTAAGACCTGGGAAAGATCAGGGTTCGAATCCCTGTTCAGCCATGATGCTGTCACTGGGGGTAACCCTAGGCCAGTCACTGCCTCTCGGCCTAACCTACCTTGCCAAGTTGTTGGGAGGATTAAATGGAGCAGGGAGAATAATGCATACCTCTTTGAGAAAAAGGTGGGATATAAATGCAATCCATCCATCCATCCATCCATCCATCCATCCATCCATCAGAGGTTGTGGATGGGCTGGAATCAACATTTAGGTGATCTGGGGACCACCTCCCAGAGCTATTATTCCCATCTAGCTTAGTAGTCTCTACACTGACTGGCAGCATCTCTCCAGGATTTTGGGCAGGGGATCTCACTGTCCTACCTGGTGATTCCAGGGATTGAACCTGGCATGCAAGGAGCATGCTCTGGTGCTGGACTACAACCCAATATGCACCCCCCATCTCCTTTTGCACGCCATCTCCTTCTTTATCATTAAACTTTGCTTGGACTGGGCAGTCAAAATCGGGCCCTGCCCTGTGCAAAACAAGGACACACAGCTAACCCGCTCCTAATTCTGAATTGCTGGCAAGATTCAGGCTGAATTTTTATTTTTATTTTTAAAATATTTTTTATTAAAGTTTCCAGATTATAACAAGAAAAATGAAAAATGAAAAACATAAAAAATAAAAACAGTTAAAAACACATTAATTTTCATAACATATCTTCCATAGACTTATTTCCCCAGACCTCCTCATCCCTCCCTTTTTTGTATTCCAGTTCAATTTGTTAGTTCAGCAAATCCTTACCACCAAGTTTTTACCCTATTCTAATCTTTCGTTACATTGCCTTTACTCTATTCTCCTCATTGTCTTATACAAAACCTCAACCTAAATCTTATTTTAAATAACTTCTCTTAACCGTTATATTCTTTCCTAATCCCTTAAACTTTTATACCAGAGCCAAGCGATTTCATTTCATACATCCTTCTAATATTCATCAATTATATAAGATAATCTTAGTAACAAAAGATAAAAAGAAAAGAAAATCTGCCTCCAACGTCCCTTCCCCCAGGTCCCGGGTTTGTCAGTCCATTCAGGCTGAATTTTGAAGGTAGGATGCCTAGGGTGGCGTGGTGCTTGACCCACTGCCTCCTCCTGCCTCTTAGGATCTTCAAAGTGTGTCCTGCTAATCCTTTTTGGCAGAAAGCCATCATTCATAGAGATCAGGGAGCGACTTAAAAGGTACTTTCACATCTAAGGTGCCAGGTCAATTTGGCAAGGAAGATAAATGGGGTGAACTCTGGCTGGGATCCCAAGCAGTAAAGTGGAGAAGTAAAAACAAGCTGCCGCGGTTGTTTCCGTTGAAGGTCTGCTCCAAAGGCCTCCAGAGCAGGAGATGTTATAATTTTGGCATCTGTTGAAGGAGCCACAAGCAAATAGTAGGGAGGAGAAACTGCCCTGAGTTCTGTCCTGCCTCCTGCTTTTCAGCTGCACCATCTTTTAATTCTCTGAGTCCAGCTAGCAAAACGAAAAGAATGATGCTGATAATATCTGCTTGGGTTTTGCTTTTGTTTTTTGAGGGTTCAGAGCACTTCCACGTGAGGAATATTTGCAATGGGCCCTGTAAGTACAGAGGCTTGGCTAGGGAGTTCATGGCCGAGGAAGGACTTGTCACAGGCCTTCTTGGGAAAGGGCTGCAAACTCTGATCTAAATTTCCATCCATCAGGCATTGTAGGACTCATGCAATCCTGCCTCCTCCAGTGTAGAGCCTGAACGGGATTGGAAGTTTCCACTTAGATTCACCATAGTTTAGTGTTGCATCTACGCCTTAAACTGTGTCAAAATAAAAAAAAATCCTTCCAGTAGCACCTTAAAGACCAACTAAGTTAGTTCTTGGTATGAGCTTTCGTGTGCATGCACACTTCTTCAGATACACACTGTGTATCTGAAGAAGTGTGCATGCACACGAAAGCTCATACCAAGAACTAACTTAGTTGGTCTTTAAGGTGCTACTGGAAGGAATTTTTTTTCTTTTGACTATGGCAGACCAACACGGCTACCTATCTACTACTGGAGCCTTAAACTGTGGTCAGCTTACTTTGCTTGTTGAACAAGCTAGCTTCATAAACCAGTGTTTCCCAACCTTTTTTGGGCAAAGGCACACTTGTTTCATGAAAAAAATCTCGAGGCACACCACCATTACAGCCCCGTGACGTCAGCATGCAGCGTCACGCCGGGAGGGACGCACGAAAGTGTAAGTTTCAATTTTTTCCCCTCCCCCTTGCCTTCCTTCTGTGCCAACCGCCAAAAAGCCAAGACTTTAGGGCAGCAGGTCGACACGGAAGAAGCTCCTACCTAAGGACAGGTGCAACGGCCGTGTCCTCTTCTGCCACACTTGGCAGCCCTGCCTCACGGTCGTGACTCCCACCCTGATTTCTCCCCGCAGGTCGAGCGGCACAGGCAGCCCAATGTGTCCAGCCCAGACACAAGCCCCGCTTCCCCACTCTAGATCCTGAATGCGACCAAGTGCTCTGGACTCCCGAGCAGGGTGGGAAAGAGGACTCGCATCTGGTAGCCTCCGGGCTCCTCGCCTGCTCGAGGGATGGCATTGCAGGCAAGCTGCCGGCCGTCGCCATCGCCGCCCCCTCATGCGAGTGGACCTGCCCGGAGTGGTGGGCCGGGGGAGGCTCGCTCTCTGTGGGGATGTGGCCCGCACGTGCGGCCCCGCTTCCTCCTGCCCAGGGCTGAGCTCCTTACCCGCGATCTCGGTCTCGCGCACGCGGATCCCACTTATTCCGAAGCTCGCGCCACTAGCCGGGGCTCTCACACCGTGCCAGGGCGAGGCGGCGCGGCCCACTGACGTCATCGCGGCTCGCCGCCGCCCTCGACTTCCCTGTTCCCTCCCCTCCCTCGGGTCGCCGTGGTTACCGAGGACTGCAAGCTGCTCGGGCGAGCGTGGGGCATTAAGTGGGAGAAGGAAAATTAAAATTAAAACTCGCCTGAAGGCCGCCTCTCCGGATATGAAGCTATCTTTCGATTTTTTTAATTTTTTCCGCGGCACACCAGGCAACATCTCGCGGCACACTAGTGTGCCGCGGAACAGTGGTTGGGAAACACTGTCATAAACTATGACTTGAAATTGGCTTCTCTCAACAGATGGCGGTGGAGAATAAGCACAGTTTGTTGGGTTCGGATGACATGGCAAGATGTGGTTAATCTAAAATCGAAGAAGCAGCTTCCCAGTATCTTCTCACAGCCCACCAGAACAGGAGGGAGAGCATGCAAGCCCAAGTCTTGCCTAGGCTTGTCTTCACATTAAGCTAAGGTTCAACGTTGTACCCAAACCAGCCTGGTAAAATCCTGGCAATGAGCTGAAATGGCAAAAATGACTGATGAGAAGAAGCAGATAGGAACTCACTGTCTGGTCTGATCTTAGGGTGGAGAATACTTCAGAGACAGGAGGTGCTGCTGGAGTCAAGTCAAGCATCTCCACTTGGAGCAGGACTCTCCCCTGACAATCTGCTTCTCCCCTTCCCAGGAACTGGGTCAATGCTTCCTAGACTGCTGGGTCCCTTCCTAGGATCCCGTTCTGCCCTTCTCCTCTCATTCCTCATTCCTCCACTCGCCAGCCCTGCCAAGAAGTCTCCATGGGGCTCAGGACATGACTTGATCTGTGGTGGGAAGACCAACAGCAAAACTCCACCATTACTTTATGGGGAGAATCGAATTATTTGCCACCCACAAAAAACTCAAGTTTCATCACACAAATTGTGGGTGGTGGAATTCGGAATTCAGATTCCCCCTCTTTAAATGCGAGAGTTTGAAACACAGCTTAGACTTGCTGGTGTGTCTTACCTGCTTAAGCAAGCGCCAGCTACGAGATCTCATCAGATGCCTACTCTCAAATCCCATGGCGTGGAATTGATCCAGTGCTAAGACTGCAATTGGTTTGAAAGCTACGACCATTCTTTTTGTGTCCAGATTTTTACTTCTTGAAATATGGCAGCCTTAAATGCCTGGCCATAGTAGTTTATGCACCGGTTACTTCAGTAAAGGTTTACTGCATTGCACTCTAGGTAGGGCTTCTCTTGCACTTGATCCCAAAGCTGCAGCTTGTGCAGAGATCTCCTCTGGTCAGGTTCTAGGTGTTACTATTATTATACAAAGCCCTTAACGTGCCACATAATAGCCATTCAGCAATGGTAAGAAATCAATCTTTCAGCATGGCGGTACCTGGACTTTAGAACTCGCTGCCTATTGATATCAGGCAGGTACCTTCTCTGTACTCTTTTGGGTGTTGGCTAAGAACGTTTTTTGTTTCAACAAGCCTAAATAAATGTTGAGAAAGCTGGTGCTAGTTTTCAGTCTTTCGTTATTTTAAATTTTCAGTAGTCTTACATTATTGTTGTTCATTTTTCTCATTGATATTTATCCTTCTTTTGTTAACGCTTTGAGGTGCTTTTTTTTCAATAAAGCAGCATAAGAAAGGTAAAGGTACCCTTGACCGTTAAGTCCAGTTGCGGATGACTCTGGGGTTACGGCGCTCATCTCGCTTTACTGGCTAAGGGAGCCAATGTTTGTCTGCAGACAGCTTCCAGGTCATGTGGCCAGCATGACTAAGCTGCTTCTGGTAAAACCAGAGCAGTGCATGTAAACGCTGTTTACCTTCCCGCCGGAGCGGTACCTAATTATCCACTTGCACTTTGACATGCTTTCAAACTACTAGGTGGGCAGGAGCAGGGGCCAAGCAACGGGAGCTCACTCCATCGCGGGGATTCGAACTGCCGACCTTCTGATTGGCAAGCCCTAGGCTCTGTGGTTTAGACTACAGCGCCACCCGCGCTGTGGTCTAAACCACATATACAGCTTATTAAATACACACACACACAAATAAATTGCATGTATTAATGATTGTAGTGCCAGCTAACAAACTCAGAAATGAAGGACCAGAGGCCATTAGATGTCACTGTGTTGCTGTAGAAGGAAGCGGGGGGCAGGGGGGCCTCATCAACCTGGGAAGGTAGCCCTTCTAGAAGGAGAACTCTGGTCCTAAACCTCCACTGTCTCCTGGGATATTTTTGGGACAGGAAAAGGCTAAGGAGTAAACCCTGCCAAAACCTGGAGTGGAGTGTCTAAGAGGGTTGGATGGCGCCTTGTACGCCTCCTTCCGGCAACTCCTGCAGCCAAGCTGGTGCCAAACATCTTGCTCTGCTTCGCTTTGGACCACATCAGTGAGCCTGAGAGGGGAGTCTTGTCGCCTAGGCAGCCCAGGACTTCCAGACACACGGCCCAGGAAGGTCACTTTGGTGCTGCTAATGTGGCGACGCCTGGAGGCGCACTCCATTGTCTCTTGAGACAGAGGGATGCTAACAAGAACAGCAACATTTGGCAAGTCCAAGTCTGAAGAAGACATTTCTTGGGAGCAAATGCTTTCCAGCCCTAATTTCCTTGCCCCCTCCGCCTGCCTCCTCCTCTTCCATGGATTGCTCACCAGCCTCACAAGACAGCACATTTATTCACTAGGAATCTTGGCAGGGAGACAAAAATGCTTTTCCCATGGGAGACCAGCTGATAAGACTCGGTGCTGTGGTGTTTTGTTCTGGCTTGATTCCTTCTCTCACTTCCCCAGTGATGCATGCATGAGTGTCCCTGGGATGGGAGGAAGAAATGTAGGCCACAGGCACTGGTTATCTCTCCCATCAGCTCAGCTGAGGAGACTGAACAAAGGAGGCTCCCATAAACCTGTCTTGTCCCGAAACATTGTCTCTGCCGGATGCTGAGGGCATGGGGTGCGGATGTGGGGTATACGCTTTACTGGAGCCCCAAATATTGGGCCAGGGGGGAGGAGGAGGTGGGGAAGCAAATGAATCTAAACTGGAGATCAAAGCATCCCATAGCAGCCGATCTGTCCCTGTGGATCTTGCTGCATGAAGTCGACTGCTTCCCATTGCTGCATTAAAAGGCTCTCCCTACACAATAACTCCTCCTAATCACCAAACTACTCTCAGGCTCTCTGCTATGGGCACTGCTTCCTTCTTACGTTTTTTGTTTTTGGCAATTATTGTACAGTGGTTGTTGTTGTTTAGTCGTTTAGTTGCGTCCGACTCTTCGTGACCCCCTGGACTAGAGCACGCCAGGCCCTCCTGTCTTCCACTGCCTCCCGCAGTTTGGTCAAACTCATGCTGGTAGCTTCGAGAACACTGTCCAACCATCTCGTCCTTGTACAGTGATAGCTTGGGTTAAGTACTTAATTCGCTCCAGAGGTCCGATTTTAACCTGAAACTGTACTTAACCTGAAGCACCACTTTAGCTAATGGGGCCTCCCACTGCCGCCACGCCGCCGGTGGGCGATTTCTGTTCTGTTCTGTTCTCATCCTGAGGTAAAGTTCTTAACCTGAGGTACTATTTCTGGGTTAGCGGAGTCTGTAACCTGAAGCGTATGTAACCTGAAGTGTATGTAACCCAAGGTACCTTGCCTCAAAGTGCTGAACTTCCTCAAACCCTCAGCGTAGCTTGCCAGTCCAAGTCCAGCTGCCGCTTGTTATCCCCGCACAACAGACGCCTGAGATTTCTTTGTAGGGGCAGAATTCAGCACACCGAAATCTCAGCAGCTATTAAAAGCAAGTTTCTAGCCCCTATGGCTTCAGCAAGAAAACTACCGTATTTTTCGCCCCATAGGACGCACCGGCCCATAGGACGCATCAAGTTTTTGGGGGGAAATAAAGAAAAAAAAATTATTTCCCCCACAGGCGCTTGTGGGGCAGGCAGAGGGGAGAAGCGCTCTTCTCCCCGCCGCCCGCCTTGAGATCAGGTCCGGGGACAGCGGGGAGACGCGCTGCGCCTCCCCGCTGTCCCCGGAGCTTGCAGGGCTGGTAGCGGGGTCTCCCTGCCGTCAGCCTCCAAACCACTTCGGGAGACAGCGGGATGGCGGCGTTCCGCCTCCCTCTGTCCCCCGACCTTGTGGGGCTGGCGCTGGAGCTCTCCTGAAGCCTGGAGAGTGAGAGGGGTTGGTGCGCACCGACCCCTCTCGCTCTCCAGGCTTCAGTGAAAGCCTGCATTCGCCCCATAGGACGCACACACATTTCCCCTTCATTTTTGGAGGGGAAAAAGTGGGTCCTATAGGGCGAAAAATACGGTATAATACCGTAGTCATTGTGTTGATGCTGCTGATGGAGGAGATGCCAAGAGAAGCTGTGCTGTGAGGTTGTGGAAGGAGGGGCTGGGCCCGAAAACAGGGGCAGCTGTGCTGCAGAAACCTTATCCCGACATTTAATGAGCTTCTGTGCTCAGAAAAGGCCCTCGGCCACCTGCGCAGACACAGCGATCCCGCTGAGCTGATGGGGGCAGATATTTTTTGCCATGTCACACATTCCCCGGATACTTCAACTGCTTCTGCATTTCTGTGGGCATTGGAACCCCATGGCTATTTATTGCCACCTCCTATCTTAGGAAGCCTAAGTTATCCAAAACAGTTACTATTGTTGTTGTTGTTGTTGCTGCTGCTGTTGTTATTGTTTAGGTACCTTGGCCTGCAAAATGTTTTCCAGCCTTGCTTGGCGTTGCAACAGTCCTTTGAGGTAGGTCCCACTTCCCATCTTGTAACTGGAAAGCTAGCTCTGTGATGTGCTGGAAGCAGGATGGACTAATCAGGATGGCCTTTTGGGGGTCTCCAGGGCCCACCCGACCATTAGGACCCCATTCCAGTGGCCATAAACGGCAGCAAATGGATTGTTCATTATTTCGTTTTTCACAGTTCTACTGCATGACAAAGAACTTGACATTTGGATTTCATCCTTTTCTTGCTCTCTTAAGTTGTAGACCAGGGGTCAGCAAACTTACTGCACCTTGGGCTGGTGTCTCCAGCGCCGATTGCGCGGCGGGTCGGAGGGCGGGGGAGCGCATGCCCATACGCGTGCGCACACACTATTTTCGGCACACTTCCGGGTTGGAGGAGCACCGGAAATAGCTTGTGCGCATGTGCACAAGCCTCCTCTGACACAGATGTGACCAGAAATAACGCTTGCGCATGCGCAAAGCTATTTCCGGTGCTCCTCCAACCCGGAGGTGGGCAGCCACGTAGCGCCGGTAAGAGCGGGCGGCGGCAGCGGGCGGCGGGGGTTGCTGTGGGCCAGATAAATGAGTCCCTCGGGCCTTATCCGGCCCACAGACCTTAGTTTGGGGACCCCAGATGTAGACCATATAAAGTCAAACGGGCAAGCCATTGCCCATTTTTGTATCTCTCAAATGCTTGTACAGTACTGTATTGTTCTATGTGACCAAAAATCAAAAGATCCCCGCAGAACAGGCCTGGATGCAGCAGCTGCAGGTCTCACTAATTTAGCATCTTGCATAAGCGCAAATGAGATTGTTACCCCAGTACTGCAACACAAAAGGAAATCTTTGGGAGGAAGCAAGGGAGTTTGTCGTCTGCCTGTTGCCACTTTCTTAACTTACAACACCGAAAGCTCGATTTCCTGCTCTTGCATTGCGGGGTGAGTCAATGTGATCCATTTTGGGGTCTTTTCCCTAGGCAGCCTTTTCTTTTGCAACAGGCTCATGAACCTTCAACACCATGCATGTGGCGACGCAGTGCAGAATGATGCAAGGTGCAGGATGCAGGCGTGTGTGTTGTGTCACACTGCGCCATGTGATGGTGGGAGGTGGCCACAGACAGGCAGTGATTCCTCACAAGGGATGCAGCTCACCCTTTTGCCTGCAAAATAGGAAAGGAAGAAGAAAAATCACCTGCTTTGAATGGAGACCATTGAATGGAGAAGATTTGAGAGTGTAGCAATTATTCTTGATGGATGATGCTGGGAGATGCTTTCAGAGGTCACAGATTAAGGGGTGTTTCATCTCTTAAACAAACTCTGAAATAGCCCCCAATTGGCAGTGCAGCTGATCACCATTTTTTGGTTGATTTGTTTCATTTATTTTTCCATTTCATATCTGTTTGGGTCACCCGTCAGGAAGAGGCCCTGTCCCATGGCATCTTGCAAAAATATGAACCAAAGAACCATAATTTCAATAATATTCAACCCTGTCCCTTTTCCTTTTGCATTGTATACTTTGGCAGCTCAGATGGGTGGATAATAATAATAATAATAATAATAATAATAATAATAATAATAATTGCTATTATTTTTGAATAGGACATCTCTCTTTTCAGCGGAGAAATGTTGGCAGGTATAGAAGCAACCTGCATTAGCTTCATGTCATGTTGCCTGTTGGTTTACTGCCCGCTTTTATTTCCAGAGCGGTGCCTGAGTGCGCTACCTCTCTGTTGCAGCCAAAACAATATACAACTGAGCCAGGGTGGTGTGGTGCATAGAATGTCAGAGTGGGACCTGGGAGACCCGGGTTCAAATCTCCACTCAGCCCCAAAGCCCTCTGGGTGATCTCGAGTCAGTCACTCTCTCAGCCTAACCTACCTCACAGGGTGGTTGTGGGAATTCACTGAGGAAGTGGAAGGGCTAGAAATGCAGTAAGTAAATAAATAAACTTGACTGTGGCATAAGCTTTAACCCTTCATGCATCTACAGAACTGGTCTGCAACCCACCAAAGTTTACGTTCTAAAAAACATGTCGGTCTTTAAGGTGCCACAAGACCCTATGTTGTTCTTGCTTGTTTATAGACATTGCATTTGCTTTTTATCCTATTTAGGACCCTATTTATTTACAGCCAAGAATGTGGTGGGTAAGATGCCTGAAGATTTCCTTGCTGTTTGTTGAATGGGAAAGCGTCCTCAGAGTTAGACAGAGCACGGAAAAATGTCCAGTCCTGCTGGTGATCCCCAAGCCTGAAATACAGAGCGCTCCCTATCCCTCAACCCCAACTATGTCACAGACAGCAATATCTGTTTACTTTTACACGAAAGGCTCAGTGGCAGCTGTCTGTCTCTGGCTTCTGTTCTGTGTAACAGAATGCTAGTTGCTGGCTGGATTATGGAACGATCTCTCTTGTTCAGGATTCTGCTCTTCAAAGACCCTGGACATTCCCTTCTCTGCAGAATCAAGATTTGTCTTATCAGCGGTTGAATTGCAGCGTCCAACAGGCCATGGGCTTCTATGGAAAGGGAAAATGCAGGTGCACAGAGGCTCAGATGAAAGCAAGCACAAATTGTGAGGCCGTAGAATGGACTTACTGCTTGCAGGCTGCAGCAGCTAAACCAGGAGTCTTGCTGTGATCATCTCTATGTGTTATGGTGCATGGGAAAAAAATGGAAGCACCTTAACCTGGCGTGGCCTGTCCCATTTTGGCTCCTGCGGCCAAACAAAATAATAATAATAATAATAATAATAATAATAATAATAATAATAATAATACCACCTCCTCCTCTCAACAGCTCCCGCCAAAGCCTTGCTTACTGGGATCATGTGGCTGTGGTGGCAGCTTGCAGGATGAATCTGTCAATTTCCATTCTCTCCATTTCTCATTTTCACCCCATCAGAAATTAAGCTCTTCAAATATAAACAGCAATTTGTAATAAACAAACATTCAAATCCTCCATCGTCAGCATTTTAAGTGAATTTGTTTTTCCTCTGTATACCTTTTGTGTACGGTTTGTGGTAATATAAAATGTACACATCTTTGCAAGCAGCTTTACCTAATAAAAGTTACTTTGGAATGCTATTTGCACTAATTCGTTTTTATGCCCACTTCCCCCTAAAGTATACCTTAGTGTGCACATTGTTCAGCTGGAAAACTTCTTTGTGAAATTCAGAGAAGTGCAAATTTCCCAGGACGTTGGTTCAAAAAGGGAGAATTAGACCATTTCTCATTGCGCCACGCAATTAATCACTCTTATATCACTAGGAACTGTAGTAGCTAAGAATGCTGGGAATTGTTGCTGCGTCTCCTAACCCCTCTCAGCATCCTTAGTCTAGGGTTACCAGACGTCCCCGGTTCCTGGGGACAGCCCCTGGATTTGCAAATCTGTCCCCGGACAAATTCTGTCCCCGGAATGTCCCCAGATTTGCAAATCTGTCCCCAGGAAACATGGCAGTGGCAGCCTCAGCAGCCCGGAGCCAGCCTGTTAGCGCAGTTGGCTCTGGCTGGCTTCAGGAGCTGCTCACTGCCGTGGCGCCCGCCATTTTTCCTGCGCCATGGTAGCGAGCAGCTCCTGAAGCCAGCCAGAGCCAACTGCACTACCAGGCTGGCCCCTCCTGGGCAACAGCCGCCCGTCCGTGACTCCTGAGCCTCTGTCAAAACAAAGGGGGAAGGAGATCGGGGAAGGCTCAGGAGTCACGGGTGCGCAGTGCGCCATTGCCTAGTTTTTAAAAAACTCTGTGCATTTATGTTTCACAGGGTGCGGAGAAAGGGCTTTGCACATTTATACAATATGCATGTGTGCTTGGGCCCAGGGTCTTTTGCCTCACCATCCCCACTACTGACCTGTTTCTACTCAGCTTACAAAAAAAGGGGGGGGGAAGAGTGTCCCGGATTTATTGAAAAAAATCTGGTAACCATACCTTAGTTCCCAGGAAACCTTGGGGGAAGCCATGGCAGTTGGTATGGTATAAGTGCAGTGGCGTAGCGTGGGTTGTCAGCACCCGGGGCAAGGCAAGTAATTTGCGCCCCCTAACCCGTGGATTTGCGCCCCCTAACCCTAACCCCCAGATGTTGCGCCCGGTGCGGCCGGCACCCCCTGCACCCTCCATGCTACGCCACTGTATAAGTGTGTTTTAAATGTTTGGTGGGGGTGCCACCTAAAATACAAACAATATGCCGTTTCTCTCCTCCAGCATCGCTGCCTGCTGCACAATCCATTCTCCAGCATCTCCCCACGTGGTTTATGTGCGACCCAGTTAGGCAGGGCATGAGCCGGCCTTTTAAGTGAGGCAAGCCGTGTTTTTCTGACTTGCTTGGGTCTAGGAACCTGTTTGCAGAGGTACAGGGGGGAATGAATAATAAACGGTGGAAAATAATTCCCTGCAGGCAGCTGATGAGCCTTTGCAGCCATGCCAAAGTTATGGCTGCCATCCAAAGAGTCAGCTTTTGGCTGGCTGTGTTGACATCTGGACACTCCAACTCGCTGCCTCAGTCGCGTGTCCCGGGGTAGATGCAAGCAGCCTGTCGTCATCTTGTTCGCGGGGGTCAGGAATGTGACCCTGCTAATTGTGGAGACTGAACTCATGAGAAAGGCACATGGTTGGACACCCCCCCAAACACATCTCCCGCCCCCCACAGGCTGGCAAGGAACAAGCAGGAATCCACACCAGAAGGCTTCTGAGTGACACGAAGCAAGTAGCTCATCTCAAAGGTATGAGCCTCTGTTCACCCCTGAATCAGCGTCAGCCCAAACGTAACATGCACAGGGGTGGGGGTGCTTTGAATTTGGGCCCTGGAATTGAGAATTCGTGGCTACAATTCCTGGCTATTGATGGCTACCAGCCATGAAAGCCATGCTCTGTCTTCACAGTTGGAGCCAGCAATGGTTCTAGACAGTGCTTTTTTCCCTGGGGGGACGCAGGGGGATGCACACCCCTTAACATTTTGTGAATCTAAGTCTGGCCTCATTGAGGGACAATATTTCAATATGAGTAGGATAATGAGAGTACACCTAAACTTCTTTTTAATAGAAATAAAAGCACTTTTTCTAGATACCAGTGGCTGGAAACCACAGGAGGGGAGAGTTGCTCTTGAGCCCTGCTTGCGGGCTCCTCAAAGCCATCTGGCCAGCCATTGTGAGAACAGGATGCTGGGCTAATGGGCCATTGGCCTGGTCCTGCAGGTTCTTCTTGTGGGAATGTTCAGGGAGGCAGGAGAAGATATATTGTTTAATTATATCCTCCCCAACTTGTGTTAACAAGTTCTATGATTTAGCAGAGTAACATTCCCCTTTTTAAACACAGCAGATAACGTCTTTGCTAGGCTTGCATAAGCCTCTAAAATAAGTTTCCTGGTAAAACCCCTTTATTCCCTCCTTAAAGAATAGACGCGACACAGTCATGTGTAAAAGTATATAAAATAGTTTACTCACACATGCTGTTCACAGATGGATCCCAGAAGGCAGACTTAAGTTACAAAATATATACATGTGGAATCTATCCCATAAGGAGATAGTTCCTTTGTCCTCTCTTGGCTGGAAGCCAAGGGAGCATCTCAGGCTAAGGAGATGTTCCTTCTTCGAGGAATGGAGTCAGAGAGAGAGACGTCTGCCTCCCCTGAGGTATTTTGTTACCTGCACAGGTGAGGCCACGCCCACCTCTGGTCACATGCAGAGGAAGTCTGTCCCAGCCCAGGAGGAAACAGGAAGTTCCGACTGGCTGGTCCAGACATCCCTTTTTATGTCCACTCTAGGAATGTTGTATTTGACTGCTCTGTGTTTCACATCCCACACTTCTTGTAGGAACACAAGGCAGAATTTTCTTGCAGGCCAAAGGTGTATTCTTAGCACTTATTCTGGTAAGAGAACACTTTCCACCTTGATTTGTCTGCTAAGGAATGCCTGGGGAGAGGCTTTCATGCACCTGTTACTGGGCAGCCTTCCCTACCTGTCAGTCTCCACATGCTTTGGACTTCGACTCCCATAACCCTCAACCAGGCTGTCGTCTCACTTCAAGGCTCTTCCCTCCAGAGGAGGCTGCCCTACGGAAGATGAGCAAGCTTGCTTTCTGTTGCTCCAGTGGACGGGACCTGGACCAGTGGATTCAATTTGCAGGAAAGGAGATTCCAAATAAACACCAGGAAGAACTGGTGGACCCTCCTTCACTGGAGGTTTTTGAAAAGAGGTTGGATGATGGCCATCTGTCAGGGATACTTGAGCTGTGATCCCTGCCTTGCAGGAGATAGGACTAGGTGATTCCTGGAGTCCCTTCTGATTCCATAATTCTATGAAAGAGAGGAAAGGAAGGTTAAGTGCGGCAGATAAGATGCTTCCCCACAGAAGCAGGGTTTCTGAGGACACTAGGATCCTCACTGAAGTGACTCAGGGGACCATTTATTTCCCACAGAATATTGCTGCTTCCTGAAGGAAATCCAGGGCTCCTCTGCTCCTCTGTTCTTGCTGTGAGCAGCGACTGCAGAGAGAGCCCGGCTGTTTCTCCCCAGAGGCAGTGGCGTAGCGTGGGGGGTGCGGGGGGGGGCCCCGGCCTCACCGGGCGCAACATCTGGGGGTTAGGGGGCGCAAATCCACGGGTTAGGGGGCGCAAATCCATGGGTTAGGGGGCGCAAATTACTTGCCTTGCCCCGGGTGCTGACAACCCACGCTACGCCACTCCCTAGAGGTAAGCCAGGAATTGTTCCAAAGACAGGAGCGGGATTGGGGGGGGCGGTTGGGGGTGCATTTCCAGGGCTTAGCTGGAAAAAGCAGCTCACAGGCCAAACGTGCAATCTGAGCCCATGAATCAGGCAGAGACGCCTGCCTTCGGTGCCCCCCTTGCCTGTCATCCTTCCTGCCCCCACCCCACAGAAACAGGATTTATCCATGCAGGACCCTCCTCGGGAAGAATGTGCTCCTTCAGATAGTTTACATAGGTAGATTTTTTGCCACAAAATGACTCAGACAGTAATTCCTTATAAATTTTTTAAGCGTGGCACAGGTGACAGAGTTTGTTGACCATTTTGGTCATTCCTGTGCTGCAGGGTAAATTGGTTGTTGTGGATGATGCTTTGTGGAGGCATCACTTATCCTATAATGGCCTAATCCAGACAAGCAACTCTTGAGGGGCACAGCAGCACTTCCGATGGAGGCTTTCCCCAGGGGAGACAAACTAATTCCTTTCATGTGCAAACTTACCACAGCAGGGAGTTGCTTCCAGTTAGAAACACCCCCTCCCCCCCACAGAAACTTGGGCCCAATAAAGCATTTATGGCGTGCCTAACTCACCATCAGAGGGCGATAAGAGGGATATCAAAGAAAGATGGGTTTGACTCCTTATGCTCTCAATTTATATCATTTATTAACAATAGTACAGCACGGTAATAATAATGATTATTTTATTATTTGTAGCCCGCCCATCTGACTGGGTTGCCCAGTAATCTCCCTGCCACCTCAGTTGCAGCAGCCACTGTGGAGAAATTATCTCAACTCTCTAGGCTGTGAGCTTAACCTGGAATCTAAAGGATTTTCCTAGTCTGTTGTGATGCCATGTGGATGACTGCATACAAGATTTAACATGTGTGCATGCATTTGTCCTGGCAAACAACACTCTGGGCTGGAGCGCCCAGGAGGAGGAGGATGGAGGCAACCCCCTCGGGTGGCACAAACCCTCCCCTGCCACCACAGCTGCTGCAACTTCTCCTGTGGCAAGGGGTGCCCTAACCACCCACTGCTGCTGCCACCAAAGAGGCAAGGAGAAGCGACTGCTACTTCCAGGTTTGGGCAAGATCTTGCGGAACTCTCATGAGATGTCGCAGGGACCCAGAAGCTGCAGCCAGGTGGCCTAATCTTAGGTCTGGATAGCTGCTCAGAATGGCCTTCAGAAGCTGGCCCCTGTCATCTGTGTGATAGGAATTTTAGTTGGTCCTTAAGGTGCTACAGGAAGGAATTTTTTTATTTTGACTATGGCAGACCAACACGGCTACCTATCTGTAACAGGAATTTTATGGTCTTAGATATATGGTAATGTTCATAACTGCACATACATAGATCAACACAGGAAGACCAACCTGAAACCATTTTGATTCCTAAACTGACCAAATCCTTTCTCTGCAAGGTTAAACTGGAAAAGCCTCCCCATTGTCTCTTTCCTCACAAATCCTGTCTCAAGGATATGCCTGTTTGAATAAGGTGTGAGCCTGTGACCTGGCCCAGGAAATAAGTATTTTACCACTACAAAAGAATGGCCAGGCTCCCCAGGCAATCCAATCAAGTAACTTGCCAGACAGGAGATAAACTGTGACAGGAGAAAAACAACATTAAAATTTCTGTGATGTAGGTGGGATGTATCTGAGGGGTGGTCTTAGGTTACACCCCTTCTGTGATGTATGCATAATGTTTCTGGGGGTGGTCTTGATCTAGAGAATGGGAATTTCAAAGTCTTTATAAGGCCTTGCACGCCATTGTTCTGGGTCCTCTTCCTCTCCTGCGTGTGAGGGGAGTACCCTGTTGCAACAGATCAATAAAGATCAAGCTTACTAGCTGCTTTGCTTCTCAATATTCTCTGGTTGGCCTCTGTTATTTTCTCCTACCAATAGGGAACCTATGTAAGGACTCTATATGGGCTCTTGGATACCCCATAAGGAAAAGGGCATATTTTTATTTACAACACAGGTTCAGCTCAGCGTTGCTTCCTGCAGCCCTAAAGGATGGGATGTTGTACACAATTGGGATGGACTTGTTCCAGCATCTTGCCATATAAGGCCAGGCAGTTAGTGAATCGGTGCCAGAGGGAGCCCTGGAGCCCTGTGTCTCCCCAGACAGAGTAAATGCCCAGGATTCTGGTGCAATGACTTCACGGCCCTTAATTTAGACCACTCCTCACCCCGGTTAATGACCGGTAGCTGTCAGGAGGAGGTGGTGGCGAGTAACCAAAGGGTCGCTCCTCCTTCCTTCGCATAAGGATCCAGCCCCGGTACACCTCCGCCAGTCTCCTGCAGTTATGCTAGGCTGTCTATGGACAGATCTGGCTGCCCCCTTCTCCCTTGTGGCTTCACAGCTGTTCTTCCTCCAGTTATGGCTGCCTGCCATATATTCCTGTGGACAGCGAGGAACAGAGTTCAGTGCACACCACGAGTCAGCAAAAAACAGAAAGGGCACAGGGTGTTTTTCTGGGGCAGGGATGTAGAATTCAGTTTCCTGAGCATTTTCACATTCATGTTTGCTTTGAAAACAAGTTTTTAGCCCTTTTTTGTTTTGTTTTGTTTTAAATAAAATATTTATTATAATTCTTGCATTTTCACCCCGGCTTTTTCTGCAAGGAACTGAAGGTGGCAAGCACAGCTTCTCCCCTCATTTAACAACAACCCTTTGAAATAGAATAGGCTGAGAGATTTAGTGGCTGGCCCAGGGTTCCCGAGTGTGGTTAATGGCTGCGTGGGGACTTGAACCCTGGACTCCCAGGTCCTAGTCCAACACCTCCACCACTACACCACACTGGATTTGTACTGCTATAATGCCTGGCAAGGTCTCAGAGGATATAAGAGCTGCTGAATAAAATTTCACAGTGCCCTTCCCCAACTCTGTAATGAGTAGAAGCAGCAGAATAAGGGGGGCTTCCAAGCAAGGGATTAATTTGCAAACAGGTTGTTGAGATGTCACAAATGGATATGGGGCAACAGTTGTTGTTTTTTGTTTTTACTCATCAGATTTCCCATGGAAAGGGTAAATCTGGATTAAATGTGGGGGCAGGGTGGAATACAGTATTCTGAAACCACAACATGCATGCATGAGAAGCACAGTTGTCACAATGAACACCTGTCTGGAAGCACCCGAAATTGTGCAAAATACAAAAGGGCTGCAGAATCAACCCAACTGCCCGAAGCACAGAGAAGAACCTGCCATGTTTAAAAGACTGGGGCCCTCTCAGCAGGGAGAAGCTTCAGGGTCAGCTCCTCCATTAGATGGGGTGAGGCAGCTGGTTTTGAGTCCTTTTAGTTTATTATTCTTATTCCTCCCAGGGAGAACGACTCATGGGATTTTCTGCTTCAGATGCCAGACTAGCTGGGCCAGTCTTGGGTGCAAGAAGGCATATTCCACCAAATCCAGGACAGCCTGGATGGTGTAGTGGTTAGGCTGCTGCACTAGGACCTGGGAAACCAAGGTTCGAATCCCCATTCAGTTCTGTTACTCCCTGGGCGACCATGGACCAGTCACAGCCTCTCAGCCTAATCCACCTCCCAGGGTTGTTGTGAAGAGAACAATGAGGAGGAGGAGGAGGAGGACGACCATGTAGATAATAAATGTAATAAAATGCAGTCTTGACTGGAGGACAGGGGGCAGTGTTGTAGCGTGGGGGGTGCCAGGGGGGCCGGCCGCACCGGGCGCAACATCTGGGGGGGGTGCGCTCGCTGCCTCCGGAGTCGCCGAAGAGCCTCGGGCGCAGGCTGTAGCGGAGCCGCATGACTCGCGGAACCGACGAGCTGTGTGCGCGTCCGGGCTGAAGGCGCCCGGCAGGCAGCGGCTCTCAGCGCTCGCCGCGGAGGACGCGCCAGGCAGCCCCTCCTCACAGCCCCGCCTCCGCCAGTGCTGCTGCAGCTGCTGGGCCGTTGCATTTTCCTCGCCTCTCTGCCCCCCTTCTCCTCCGGGCAAGCAGCGTCGTTTGGGCGGCAGCGCCAGCGGCAACTCGCAGGTTAGGGGTTAGGGGGGGCGCAAATTACTTGCGTTGCCCCGGGTGCTGACAACTCACGCTACGCCGCTGACAGGGGGGACCATTTGCTCTGCGGCCTCAGGCAGCCAACTGTCTTGGAGTCAAAGACCATTTCCAGCCGCAATTCCAAGTGGCTCTTGGAAGCCTTGAAGAGCTTAGCAACTGCCTCCTCCCCACCCTAAACCTGTCTAAATCTGACGGCCCTTTTCAGAAGCCCTTGGTGGGTAATGAAGGTATTAATTTAAATCAGTGGTTTCCAAAGTGGGCAGTGGGATTACCTAGGAGAAGTTGGTAGGAGGCAAGTGGATGGTAGGGGTTGCTGGAGATGCAAGAGACCAGTGCTTTTGATCTGGGGGGACGCAGGGGTACGCATACCCCTAAATATTTTGTGAATCTTTGTACTTTTGTCCATTTACTGTATTGCTTTCCCCTGATTTGAACTATAAAATGGAGATTTTCTTGAGTCAAAATAAGAGTGCCCCTAAACAGGTTTTTTTTTGGGGGGGGGGGAGCACTGCAAAAGACTATCGGACTTTGAAAAGATGGTCTCACTGGACCAAGTTAACGAGTTGAATTAATTAAATTACTTGGTTTTAACCTGATGTTGAATAAAGTGCAACTCATTGTAACTGTTTTGAATTTTATCATCTTCCTTGGTGGGTCATACAAACCACTATTCTGAATAATGTTTTTAATAGGGTAGGGGCACTTGGGATGAGTTCATGGAACGGGGGGGGGGGGCGGCAGTCCTGAAAAGGTTTGGGAACCATTCTGAGTCAGAAATCCTTTGTGATTGGCTGCAATTGTAAAAAGTTTATGTGGGAGTTTGCTCACCATCAGAGAGTGGGGCGGGGGTGTTGTGTTGTTGCCAACAGTGGCGTAGCGTGGGGCGTGCAGGGGGGGCCAGCCGCACCGGGCGCAACATCTGGGGGTTAGGGTTAGAGGGCGCAAATCCACGGGTTAAGGGGCGCAAATTACTTGCCCCGGGTGCTGACAACCCACGCTACGCCACTGGTTGCTGAGTTCTGCCCCTATGGCAAAATGTCTAGATCTGGCATTGTTTGGTTCCCCAGAAGAGCTGGGTGATAATCCCACAGGCAGGTGGTGGAACTTCATCTCTCTCAAATGGCCTGCACTGAATTAAAGCAAACCACAGCACTTGAACAAACGTGGAGGGTGTGTGTGTGTGCTTTCTCTTTCTGCAGTTTTATAAGCCCCGTTCCTGGAATCTTCCCTGGACCTTTGAGGCAAGGGATGTGCTTTTTTTTCCAGGCCTGAAAATATGGCTCAGAAATAGAAGGCTGCAGGCTGCTTCAAGTCAGATGTGGCCCAGAGATGGAGCATTAAAGGGATGCTCAAGAACAGGGAACAGCGCTGCATGCCCACATTTAATTGCATGTTTGCTAAAGTGGCACCCAAAAGGTTTTGGTTTGCTGGCTGCCAAAGGAATAATTCTGGTTCAAATAATAGTTTGCAGAATCCAACTATCACGAGCAATTAACTATTGCCCCCCCCCTGCGCCCACCAGAGAGATTCTGCGGCTCTTGTTTCTTGAGTCTTGACTTGGGAGAGAGAGTGGGGAGGTGGTGACAGTATGGCCTAAGGGTTATGGTGTCAAACCAGGGCCTGGGAGAGACCAGGGTTTGAATCCTCCCCTTGGCCAGGAAGCTTCCTGGGTGGCTTTGGGGGCCAGCCACTACTTCTCAGCTTGACCTCCCTTGCAAAGATAAAATGTTGCAGAGATAAAATGGAGAGGAAGAGAACCAGGCATGCTGTATTGAGCTCTTGGAGGAAAGGTGGGCTATAAATGCTGGTTGGCAAGCGTCGTGACACCCGGGGCGGGGCGTACATAGCAACGCCGCACATGCGCTGTACATAGCGGTTTGCCAGCGGCAGTGCTCAAGTGCCGTATGGACGGTGCTGGGATCCTCCGTTCACAGTTGTAGCGGTGACGGAGGGATCCCACCGCCGTCTGTACGGTGCTCCAGTAGCGCCGGCGGCAAACCGCTATGTACAGCGCATGTGCGGCGGTATTATGTATGGCGCATGCATGTGACGCCGCACATGCGCTGTACATAGCGGTTTGCAGCCGGCACCGGGATCTTCTGCTCGCGGCTGCAGTAGCGAACGGAGTTTCCCCCACATGTGGCTGCAGCGGTGTGATGGATGCTCGTGCCGCCACGAGCGCCCGCGAGGTGCCTTCTTGTCGTCACCCCCCCCCCAAGGCATGGCACTCAGGGCACACTGCCCTCTCTGCCCCCTGTTGCGACGCCACTGCTGGTTGGTTGGCATCCATCTGTCCTGGGAGACAATGAAGGAGTGTGCCTTTGGAGGTGAAGCCAAACCATTGGAAGGTTGCAGCCCCTGCCGTGGCTGTAGAGACCGACACGGACGAGACATGTTTTGTTGCAGCTGGGGCAGATGAGGGTGTCTGATGCACCGTGCTGTGTCTTCTCTCTGCACTCCTCCAATTGGTCATTCCACCTCTGTTCACTGCTGTGGATGCATGACCTGACAGCCTGTCTCCAGGCACTGCAAGGGATACCCACACGGCAGGGCTGCTGTTGCCAGCCTACATGCCTCGTTTGCAGACAGTTTGCAGACATCTTTGTAACATAGAGTTGGTCTGGCGTCATGCCTGGTGCCTGAAGCCAGCTCCCCATAGACCACATCCTTGGGGATCCTGCCTTCTCCCATTCTGTAGACATGGCCAAGCTAGCAAAGATATAAATGCAACAAACAAACAAACAAACAAACAAACAAACAAACAAAAAACGTGTAGTTTGGGCGTCTGTTCCGCTGGGCTCAATTTTCCTCCTGCTGGCTGCTTCTCAGCAGCACCACACATACTGTTTTCCACCAGGACAAGAGAGGTGATCTTTAAAGAGGAGACCTATACAAGACCACCTACTGAATCGACAGCAATGGTGAACCTTGGATCGCGGACTGCCTGCTTCTCACCTCTGCCAAAGAAGGACAGACTTGGAGGTTGTGGGATCTACTTTGGGATTCTATTTTTACTAGAATCCTGAGGCCCAGCAACTGAGATTAGGTGGGAAATGGTGACTTGGGAGGTAGATGCTGATGCAAAATGGTGGTTTATCAGGGGAGCAGAGCCCTTTCCCTCCTGTATATACGCCAGTGGTTGGGAGACCAGGATTCAAATCCCACACAGCCATGGAGCTCACTGGGCCAGTCACATTACCATATATCTAAGACCATAAAATTCCTATCACATAGGGTTGTTGTTGTGGGGATTAAATGAGGAGGGAGAGAGAACTGTGTGTGCCAACTTGAGTTCCTTAGAGAAAAAGGTGGGAGAGAGATGCAGCAAATATTGATAATAATTTTAATGCAGCTTCTCAGAGGGATCTGATATAATTGACTTCATTTCTGGGAAATTAAAACACTGAATCCCATATAGCTCCTGTCGAGCAATTTGGAGGCAAGATTTTCCCAGCCACAAACAGAACTTGCGGCCCTGAATTCTTCAGGGTAAAGCATGATGGAAATAAAACACTAGGACAAATCAAGTAGGAGTTCTGCTGCTATAAGAAAAATAATAAAATCTTTTCTTAACCGTTATTTCCACAGAATAGCTTTGTGATGTGGTTCCCCCTGCTGGAAATGGAGAAGCCTCTCAGAGTCTGTCTGCTCCTTTCGGATGCCAAAGCTCTCACACATCCCGCCGTTAATTCACAAAATTGGCTGCTGCAGGATGTGCTGATGGCTTAGATTCCTTCCAAGTGGGGGCTGGGGGGGTGGGCAGATTCATGGACGATAAATCTGTCAGTGGCTACTAGTTGTGATGGCTGCCCGCTGGGGGCTTCCATCAGGATCAAGTGGGGAGGGGGCTGATGAGAACAGGAAGCTGGTCTGGGTGGGGAATCTTTGCCCCTCCAGATATTGCTGGGATGCTACTACATCTCTTGCTCTCAGCTTGCTGAAGCTGATGGGAGTTGTAGTCCAACAACATCCGGACGACCAGCCGTTCCCCACACCTGAGGTCATGGCAATGAAAATAAAGAATAGCGCTTGGGCAATAACACAACCCCGTTTGACACCTGATCCCACTGTGAATGGTTCACTTTGAGAGCCATTGTTATCTGCGATTGTTGCTGTCATATTATCATGGAGGAGCCGGATGATGTTCACAAATTTACCTGGGCAGCCAATTTTCAGAAGGACAGTCCACAGGGCGTTACGATTTAGTGTCAAAAGCCTTAGTCAGGTCAATAAACGCCATATACAGGGGTTAGTTTTGCTCTCTGAATTTTTCATGAAGCTGTCAAACTGTGAAAATCATGTCCACTGTCCCCCTAGAAGGGCGAAAACCATTTTGGGATTCAGGAAGGGATACCTTGGATATTGTTAAGAGACGGTTTGCTAAGATCCTTGCAAGAATTTTGCCGGCCGCAGCTAATAGAGAGATGCCATGATAGTTTCCACAATCAGTTCTCTCGCCCTTTTTTAAAGAGATTGATAATTTTGGCACCCCTAAAGTCTGCTGGGATCTCTTCTCTTTCCCAGATTTTTTCGATGAGCTTGTGAAGTTGTTGTGTAAGTTCAATTCCGCCCACTTTGAAGATTTCAGCAGGTATCCCATCCGGTCCACTGGCCTTGTTGTTTTTCATTTGGTTAATAGCTGTACACTTTGAAGACACTCAAACTCAGGACGCAATGGAGAAATGTGCTAAGAGGAAGGCACGCTTGGCAAATCCATACTGTGATCAACTCCCACCTGGAAACTAATGTCCCCACTGTGGAAGGACGTGTGGATCCAGAATTGGCCTCCACAGTCGCTTACGGACTCTTTGTTAAAACCGTGTTTATGGAAGGCAATCTTACTCGGCTACGAGGGATCGCCAAAGAAGAAGACGACACCTGAGGTAAGCCTTTGGTCTGAGCTTGCGGGAATCCTCTTACGATCTTCTGATGGGATTTCTCTTGTGTGGGCCTGTGTCACTGAGATCACACAGGAGACGTTTCATCAGCAAACTATCCGGTATGTTTTGCTGTTGCTTCAGTCATTGCAGCATGATGGTTCTTCCTTCCCCTTTCCTTCTGCGAGGACCCTGTCTTGGTACTTTTTTTCAGTGGGGATTATTTACTTCATTGAGCAACAGAGCTGGTGCCGCAGGGAGGTTAAGAGCATGAGCTATGAGTCTGTGATCTTTGTTGTTGTTTAGTCGTTCAGTCGTGTCCGATTCTTCGTGACCCCCTGGACCAGAGCACGCCAGGCACTCCTGTCTTCCACTGCCTCCCACAGTTTGGTCAGACTCATGCTGGTAGCTTCAAGAACACTATCCAACCATCTTGTCCTCCTTCGTCCCCTTCTCCTTGTGCCCTCCATCTTTCCCAACATCAGGGTCTTTTCCAGGGAGTCTTCTCTTCTCATGAGGTGGCCAAAGTATTGGAGCCTCAGCTTCACGATCTGATCTTAGCTCAGCCTTAACAGAAGGGCCTTGTTTGCACATCATGGTAGATCCACTGTTCAATGTTTGCCATAAATGCTCCTCCCTGTTAGCATATAGCAGACACAAAGCATGAGCTTAGCATCACATCCAAACTGAGCATTGGGTTTGTGCTGCTCTGAGCCAACCATGATTTGCAGCTGTGCTTTGCTCTTGGCTTAGTGGTTGCGATTTGCTTGAGCTATGATGCATTACCAACAAAGATGACATTCTTGCGTAGTATTTGCATACTGTGATTTAGATGTACCGTATTGTCCCAAATATAAGTCACACCTGAATATAAGCTGCACGCGAATATAAGCCACACCTTTAAAATTCAAGGGGGGGAAAGAAAAAAAGACAATACCACCTGAATGTAGCCCGCCCCTTTAAAATTCTGCATGCACTCACACCCGTTCTGTTTTACTGTATATTTGTTTCAGCAGCGATATCATGAAGGCCAACTTTTGTAAGGTCGCGAATTTAAGCCGTGCTTTAACTTTTCAGAGTTGGAATTTGGGGGGGGGGGAGTGAGGCTTGTATTCAGGCCAATACAGTATCGACACAAATGCAGATCCTATAATTCTGAGAGTTGCTACTATCTAAATAGCAATCTAATGCATCTCCCCCTAGTGAGGAAGACCCCAGGTGACTTGTGGGCTGCCCGGGATGCCCTCTAGGTTTTGCCGCTTGTGGGACACTTCAAGTCTCAGCTGCTCTCCCCTTTCACGGTTCCTCATCTTTGAACCAGACTTGCACTGGGAAGCCCTCAAATAGAGGACTGCCCTCTGTAAAGTAGGACACAGGGCCACCTTCGTTTGAAGAAAATAAATGCTGGTCCCTGGCCGGGACGCAGTGCTAAATCATGGATTGTTTCTTCCTACTTGCTGGCAGTGGAGGAGAACAGGCAAGATCAGCACAGTTTGCCAGGCTTTTACCGTTTACCTTTGGATCTGGGACATGGGCATGATGCCTGCCTCAAATTGCCGGGGGCGGAAGCGACAAGGAGAAGCAGCAGCAGCAGCAGGAACAAGGCTGCAACTCTCCTCCGCTGGGCACACGGGAGGCAAGGACGGCCCCTGAAGGGAGGTCATCCTTGCATCACTGGCAGCATCTATAGCAGGTGTTAACGGAGAAATCTGAGGGCTTCCTTGGACAAAAAACAAGGACACCAGCCAGGAATACCAGAGCAAAACAGAAGCCAGTAGGCTTGGTTGAAGACTGTTAAAGACTGTCGCGACAGGACTGCCACCAGGTGAAACAAGATGGAAGCCCAGAACAAAAGAGCCCCCAAACTTTTATTAGCTGTTACACCCCCCCAAACTACATCACTCATACATCACGGTTACATCCTGAAAGGGGAGGTCTGGTGGCAGTAATCTGAGCATCCTGGACCCTACCCCATGGTTCCCCTTGCCCTCCACTAAACACCCATCAAGTGTAACAAAAAGAGATATCTACATTTCCCTGTTTCCCAGCCAAGTGAATCACACCCTTTTGTCTTCATCTGGGTTTGTTATTTCTGGAATGGCTACCTGCCTGGCACTCAGGTGTCAGGATGCCAGGAATTATCACTCAGGCAGAGGAGCTGCTGAGTAGCTGAGCTCACATGTCTATATGAATTTCTGAAGTTTTCCCAGTGAGCCAGTACATAGATACATTTATCAGTGAATTGTTAAATTTGGTATCGTGCAGCAGAGGCCCTTTGAATAGAAAGAAACTGTGATGAAGTGTTTTGTGGGGACAAATCACAAAAGTCACAAAAACGATTGTGCTGGTTGTGGTAGTGGGCTGCATGTGCATGATATCTGCTGGAGGGGCAACCCCCCCCCAAACCTATACATAGATTCTTGCAACACAGGGGAGCTGGAGCCGCTGGTTCCGGTACATCAATTGGGGCTGGGCTGCGGCAGCAGTTGCCTCTCTTCTTCTTCCCGCCCTCCAGGAGGTGCTATGAGCTACTCAAGGGAGGAGGCTGGCAGTGGCGCCCATGGAGAGGCTTGGCTGGCCGGCTCATCCTCCTCTCTGAGCTCGGCAGCAGTGGTATTAATAATAATAATAATAATAATTTATTATTTATTATTTATACCCCACCCATCTGGCTGAGTTTCTCCAGCCACTCTGGGCAGCTTCCAACAGAATATTAAAATACAATAACCTATTAAACATTAAAAGCTTCCCTAAACAGGGCTTCCTCCAGATGTCTTTTAAAAATCTGGTAGTTATTTTTCTCTTTGACATCTGGTGGGAGGGCGTTCCACAGGGCGGGTGCCACTACCGAGAAGGCCCTCTGCCTGGTTCCCTGTAACTTGGCTTCTCGCAGGGAGGGGAATGCCGGAAGGCACTCATCCTTGCTTTGCATTCGCAAGGAGCAACTTGCTTTGCAAAGGTCATTTCCACCACAGAGTCGGGCTAAGACCCGCCTCCCCAAACTGCCTTTTGCCACGGATTGCGCTTAATTTCCACCTTTCTAGTTTAGGAAGGAGGTTGCCGTAACAATTCTATTAGCAAAGCAAGCTTACACTTACGCAGGAAGGATGTGGGCGCATTCAACCACCATTTCCTTTGGGTGTATCTCATACCTGCTACTCGATAGAGATTTGCAACTTTGGCCACTCATTCCTGGAGGGGCTCCCCTCTCATGTCTCACAGCCATACTGCCTTGCTGTCATCGTTGACTCATTGCCTACCCTTCGTGCAGCCAAGTTGTTGTCCAATATTTGCTTTCAACATCTCCGTTTCCTGGGGGAGACCTCACCCATGCCCTTTCATCTCCTTTCACCCACAGCAGCCTTCCGGACTACGACTCCCATCATGCAGCTGTTCTGGGAATGGCAAACGGCCAGGCAGAGTGGTCGCTGCAGGAGACAGTTCCAGAAGAGGGAGGGGGGCCTCAGTGGCGGCTGATCACAGGCCAGACCGAAGGAGGGGGTCTTGCTGTCTCGTGTCCCCCTCCACTGCAGCTAGGTGGACTGGTCCCAGGTCTGGAAGAGGCAAACGACAGTCCCTGCCAGTTTATCAGAGGCTTTATTAGAGGGGGGGTCCAAGCCCCAGACTGTTGATGCCAGGCCATGGATCTTGCCCTCCTTTTGCAGAATTGGGACCCTGTCCAACCCCCCCTGCAATACCAGGTTTCTTTCCTCATAAAACAATTATCTTTTCTTTTTCTTTCTTTTGTAATCTTTTTTATTAAGTTTTACATAAGAAATTTAAATTCAAACACCTCAATCACCTCCTCATTTAGGATTCTCTGAATCGCTTGACTTCCCTCTACCCTACCATGGTTACCATTATCAATCTAATTCTCCATCTGCTTATCTTATTTCCTCTATGTTGTTTAAAGAATATTGTCCATTTTTTCTTTTTTCTTTTTTGTCCATTACAGTGGTACCTCTGGTTGCGAACGGGATCCATTCCAGAGCCCTGTTCGCATCCAGAACCAAACGCAACCCACGTCTGCACGTGCACGGGTCGCGATTTGCCGCTTCTGTGCATGCGTGTGGTGTCATTTTGACTCTCTGCGCATGCGCGAGTGGCGAAACCCAGAAGTATCTCACTCCGTTACTTCCAGGTCGCCGCAGCGCACAACCCAAAAACACCGTATTTTTTGCACCATAACACTCACTTTTTTTCCCTCTAGAAAGTAAGGGGAAATGTCTGTGCGTGTTATGGAGCGAATGCCTACAGGTGGCAGGGGGGGGGGAATCTCCTGCAGTCATGAGCAGAGGATCCATGGTTCCCCTTCCTTCCCTCCTCCGTGGCTCGCTTTGAAACAGCAAAGCGGGAGAGGAGCCGCTTACACAGGTGTAAGTGGCTCCTGTCTGGTTGGCTGCTTTAAAGCAACTGTGCTCTGTGTCCCTCTCTCCTCCCCACTCAGCTCGCTAAACAGCAGCAAAGCTTTTCAGCTCTCTAAGCCGGGGAGGAGGGAGAGAAGCAGAGCCTGCTTGTTTTAAAGGAGCAAAGCGGGAGAGGAGAGGAGCCTTCTCCCCTTATACCCCTCTTCTGCATTATTAGCAGCACCCTTCTCCACCCACCCCACGCGTGCTCCTTGTCCCTTGAGTGCTTTTCCTTCCCTCCCCACTTAAAACGTGGTTACAAAGCACGGATCCACATGGATCCTCAGGATTTTTGCACTGGGTCACCCCAAACTCACCGTCAGATCACATGTCTGTGGCCACAGCATGAACCACAAAAATCATACATCCCCTGTTTCATTTAGAATATTTTTTTTCTTGTTTTTCTCCTCTATAAACTACGTGCGTGTTATGGTCAGGTGCGTGTTATAGAGCGAAAAATACGGTACTTACCCCGAAGCTACTTCAACCCGAGGTATGACTGTACAAGCATTACTCAAATCCTGCCAAAGTTTTTAGTTGTTTACAATGTTCTCTTAAATACATTATGATTTCCACCCCCACCCCCCATTCCTTCTTAAAATTGTTCTCTTCCTGGTTTCTGATTTTCCCAATCAGTTTCTCCATTTCGGCGTTGTCCGTCACCTTCATCAGCCGTTCCTCTCTGGTTGGAACTTTCTATTCTTTCCATCTCTGGGCCAGTAGTACCCTGACTGCTTTCGTCGCATACATGAATAGGTACAGAGATTCTGAGAGAGCAGAAAAGACAATTCATGATTATCTTTTCTTAAAGGGTCGCTGCTGGTGTTATAAGAATGTTAAGGTCACACACACATATAATAAATGTTCATAAATGTACCAAGCAAACACATACATAAATATATGAACCACATGTCTGAAACCCACAGAAAAAGTCCTGAAACCATTTCGTCTCTCCCCAAATTGACCTCAAATATTTCTCTGCAAGGTCAAAGGAAATGGGAAGCCTCTCCATTGTCTCTGTGCTCACAAATCCTGCCTCAAGGGCACATTTAAGGTGTGAATAGGTGTGAGCCTGTGACCTGGATTCAGGAATTAAGTAGTTGTCATAACAAAAGAGTGGCCAAAACCCAGGTGATGCGATCAGGTAACCTGGCAGACAGGAGATAAACAACACAGGATTCTGTTTTAGACTGCCCCCTGTGATGTATGTATGGTGTACTGGGGGGTGGTCTTGGGCTCCAGGGCAGGCCATTTAAAATGTCTATATAAGGGCTTGCGCACATGGCTCTGAGTCCTCCTCCTCTCTCCTGCCGGTGAGGAGAGCACCCTGTTGCAACAGTTCTAATAAAGATCAGGCTTACTAGCTGCTTTGCTTCTCAATATTCTCTGGTTGGCCTCTGTTATTTCCTCCTACCAAAGGAGAACCTACAAAGGACTCCATAAGGGCTCTTGTGTACCCCATAAGGGAAAGGGAGCAGTTTTTGTTTACAACACTGGAAATATAGAGAAGCACAATGGTTTTGAGGCCTCATCAGCCTCCTGCCACCTTAATTTGTCCAGGGGCGTCCACTGCCCTGTGCAAATTTGTGCCACGATCTTATGCCCTGAGTCCTTTAAGCAGCTAGCAATGCTTAGTTGGATGAGGAGCAAAATATAACCAGCCAATTATATTTGCACCAGTATGGGAGCACCCTTCACTTCTGGCGCTGATACGCCTCACTTGAATCGGCATGTTTGCTTGAAGATCAGTCACTGAGTGTTCACGATGGTAGTTCAGAAGAATTGCATTCATTGGAGTCTCCCAGGCAGGGTTTCCAAACAGAATCAATATAAATCGTTCTCTCGAGCCGACCAGCCTTCTTCCTTGGCTCCCTTTGAGTCTTTCCAGTGTGTAGTGAGCTGTGTACATCTGGAGTCTCTTAAACTCTTTGACCCTACCTTCACACACTGCGGCCTTTGAACGGGGGACTTTTCCATCCATTCCGAGCTGTCACCCCTTGTTTTATTTTACCGGGATGGAACTTTTGCAAATATCATGAATTAGTTCATGTCTGCAAGAAGTACTTGGAAGATGTAATGTGTTTTCAAGCAGCAAACTGTTCATGTTAGAGACTCAGAAATTGCTTTCTCTGTCAAAGCTTTGCAGAAAGAAACTTCTATTCGGTCTTGCTGGAAGGTAATCTGATTTTAATTTTATTTTATTATTTAGGAAAAGGTATCGGCCGCTCAATCAGAAGAATATCTAATGAGAGTAGAATAAATAATAAAAAAATTATCAATAAAGCACAGTTAAAGCCAGCAGTCTTAAAAAACAAGAACAACCAAATACAGATGACTGAATTATACGCCTGTTAAGTTGTGGGTGAACATATCAGACGACACAGCGGTTCTTCAAACAGCTCTTGTTTATTCACAGGCCAGAACAGAACTGAACTGAAGGGCTCAGTCAGCCTGCTTATATAGAGCTCCAGTATCACGTTACTGTAACAACTTTCTAAAACTATCCAATCACTGAACGTCACTTTTGAGCCTTCATTTGCATAACTATCTACAGTATCCATCCAATCACTGAACGTCACTTTCGATCCTTCATTTGCATAACTATCTACAATATCCATCCAATCACTGAACGTCACTTTCGATCCTTCATTTGCATAACTATCTACAGTATCCATCCAATCACTGAACGTCACTTTCAATCCTTCATTTGCATAACTATCTACAGTATCCATCCAATCACTGAACGTCACTTTCAATCCTTCATTTGCATAACAATCTACAGTATCCCCCTGCTGGCCCAGATTAGGACTTCAGTACATAACAACGCCTGAGTAGGCTGTATTCAGATATGTTTTACTCAGAGTAGACCTAACTTAATGGACTTAACATAGTCACGGTTATTAATCTGAATGGGTTTACTCTGAGTGAACGCTAGTTGCATACCACCCATATTCTTAAAAGAAGGGAGGCTTCGACCCAGAATTGGTTGACCTTTTCCCTGAACCGGAGCAAAGCCAGCTGGGAAGAGGCCTGTGAGATCCTGCAGAGGCTGCAGTGGGTGGAAATGTCCAAGGAACGTCTCAGAGTTGGGCAGCACAAAGCTGTTGTTGTAAGCAGCCCAGCTATTAAATCAGCCGTGCATCTGATTTCCTCCTACAGGTCTGCTGGAAATTCTCATGCCTTTGGACTCCCACTGACCGGCATCTGTTTATAAGCATTGGAGAGAGGATGCTCAACAAGTTGGAGGCTCCTGTCCTTGGAGGGGGGGGGGAGAGGTGAGACGCCCCTCGAAACCAGTGCGTTCCAGCCCAGAGTGGGAGTGGAGCTTCAGGCTGCTGGTTTGGAGGTGGGCAGAGATGCCTGGTCTAAGTGGGATTGGAAGTTTGGGGTTTTTCGGCCTCCAGTCTGAAAACCCAGAGAGCTGGTGCCAGTCAGTGTAGACAGTGTAGACAAATGGTCCGAACTGGTATACTGATTCCTATACAGTGGACACGTTCGCAACCCGCAGCGGCGCGCCTGTGCATGCTTGGGTTGCGATTTGATGTGTCTGCGCATGCGCAAGGCGCAATTTAGTGCTTCTGTGCATGTGTGACTGCTGAAACCCAGAAGCAACCCATTCCGGTACTTCCGGGTTTCAGCAGTCCACAACCCAAAAAAACGCAACCTGAAGCGTCTGTAACCCGAGGTATGACTGTATTGCTATGATTTCAATAGTGCATCTTCCAGTAGAATTAATACCTGCATCCAAAAAAAACTTCCATGTGTAACAGGAGAGCGCCTCTTCAGGTGTGCTTGCCCCCTGCTCCAGCTCAGTCCCAAAATAACTAGTGTAAGCAGCAATGCCTTTCAGGAGGTGAGAACCAGAATGGCTGGTACTTAACCCTCATTTGATCCACCTTCATGTAAGCCTCTGCGCATCACCGAAACTCAACATGAGCAGTCTTGTTGAAGGAGGAGGAGAACACCAGGGCATTGCCTTTGTTTGCAAAGTGCTTGACGTCAGTGAGTGAGTTGTGCTGAGGTTGGGTAGATCCCGGATCCGTGCATCTCTTTCAGCAGAAAGCAAGCACATTTGCTGTGGAAAGAGGCATAGGGAGCTCACCTCCCTGTTGAAGTCTTTAGGACCCTCCCACCCAGTAGGCAGGCACGGGGTGGAGATGTCAATCTGCTTGTCTGTGGACCACATCAGATTCCAAAGCACTTTGGAGCAGCCAACCATCTCAGCCAGCCTCAAGGAAGCAATGCTGGAGACAATGCAGAAATGGTACTTAACAGCAGTTAAACTTCCATATATGCATTAACACACCTCTCCTATGTATTCCTGCATTTGGGGGGGGTTGGACTAGATGACCCTCAGTGTCCCTTCCAACTCTGCAATTCTATGATTCTATGCGCTGACGAGTGTACGGGGACAGGGGCAGCCCAAGGCACTTGCAGTGGGCAAGACTAAAGGTGGCAAATTTTGGAGAACAAGTGTCTAAGACAGGGGTCAGCAACCTTTTTTAGCTGTGGGCCAGTCCACTGTCCCTCAGACCATGTGGTGGGCCGGACTATACAGTATTTTTTTGGGGGGGGATGAACAAATTCCTATCCCCCACAGATAACCCAGAGATGCATTTTAAATAAAAGGGCACATTCTACTCATGTAAGAACACCCTGATTCCCAGACCGTCTGCAGGCTGGATTTAGAAGGTGATTGGGCCGGATCCAGCCCCCGGGTCTTAGGTTGCCTACCCCTGGTCTAAGATAAATAAAATTATACATAAACATATCACAAAGTCTCCAGAGCTTGCTTTGCTGAATCTGTATGCAAATGAGAATCAGGACTTGGTGAGTAAACCAGTACCGGTAATTGGATTTCTCCTACTGGCAGCACATCGTTATAGCCACATTCTGGAAGGACTTAAAAGGGGCAAACTTGAATGTGTGGTACAAGAGACCAGAGGAGGACTGACCTCACTGGGAAGAGCGCAAAGAGAAGAATTGCTATGGTGCATCTGCAGCAGCACAACCAGATGCCGCCTCTCTCCCTAGCTCAGTCAGCTGAGCTTGGGACTCCTCATCTCAGGGTTGTGGGTTTGAGCCCCACCTTGGGCAAAAGATTCCTGAATTGTGGGGGGTGGGACTAGCTGACCCATCTGGTCCCTCCCAGCTCCACAGTTCTATGAAGTCGTGAGAGGTGGTCCCCATTTCAAACTGCCTTCAACTCCAGAGGCAGCGTGTCCCATTTTGCTGCCACCCTGCGCCACCCTCACCTG
This sequence comes from Podarcis liolepis, assembly GCF_965112155.1. NCBI lineage: Eukaryota > Metazoa > Chordata > Lepidosauria > Squamata > Lacertidae > Podarcis > Podarcis liolepis. Next base: position 5,733,360 of record NC_139561.1, on the reverse strand, counting down.
GGAAGCCAAGGAAGCAGCGTCACCGGTGGGGAAGTGGCACCAGCAGTGCTGCTGGTTTTCATAGAATCATAGAATCATAGAGTTGGAAGAGACCACAAGGGCCATCAAGTCCAACCCCCTGCCAAGCAGGAAACACCATCAGAGCACTCCTGACATATGGTTGTCAAGCCTCTGCTTAAAGACCTCCAAAGAAGGAGACTCCACCACACTCCTTGGCAGCAAATTCCACTGTCGAACAGCTCTTACGGTCAGGAAGTTCTTCCTAATGTTTTGCGTGAGATCTTCCCAGAAACCAGTGGTGGAGGTGACTGGGTGGGGTGCCAAATTTACGTATAAGCTAAACAAGCTATAGCTTGGGGCCCCGCTCTCTTGGCCCCCCCCCCAAATATACTTCTTCTTAACTGTATTTCACTATTAATATACTTCTTCTTAATTGCATTTCAGTTCAACAATTACTTTGATAAAATACATATTTTGTTATGTGGAAATGGGTTTAGATACCTATTAAAGGTAAAGGGTAAAGGGACCCCTGACTATTAGGTCCAGTCGTGCCCGACTCTGGGGTGCAACGCTCATCTCGCTTTATTGGCCGGGGGAGCCGGTGTACTGCTTCCAGGTCATGTGGCCAGCATGACTAAGCCGCTTCTGGCGAACCAGAGCAGCGCACGGAAACGCCGTTTACCTTCGCACTGGAGTGGTACCTATTTATCTACTTGCACTTTGACGTGCTTTCGAACTGCTAGGTTGGCAGGAACAGGGACAGAGCAACTGGAGCTCACCCCATCGCAGGGATTCGAACCGCCGACCTTCTGACCAGCAAGTCCTAGGCTCTGTGGTTTAACCCACAGCACCACCCGTGTCCCAGGGAGGAGGAGAGGCTGTAGCAAATTCCTCTCCCCTCTCCTGATGTATGACCTCATCCATTTATTAGGTCCATAAATTACCTTATAGCATATATTCAACACAAAAAACAGTGACAATTTGTTGTTGACAGAGGACAGCTGGACATATAAAGGGCACCATTACCTTCAGTAGCTTAGGGCCTCGTCAAACCTAAATCCGGCCCTGGGTGGCAATCTCTTCTGCTTCCACCACCCAAGGCAACTGCTTCACCCTGCAGGCCAGCCCTGTTCAACTCCCCCCACCCCCGAGCGATTATGTGTCTCCAGTCTTTGGGTTTCTTCTCTGGGCACTGAATCTTTGGCTCGCCCGTGTGTGATGATCATTGTATATCTGATGCCTTGGGGACATTCCCACTTAATGCACCTTTGATTCGACAAGCAGCAGCAGAACGACATCACACATCAAAACAACTCCCTCCAGACAGCTTCCGAGACGCATCCAACCCAACATCTGGGCTCAACGACTCAGCCGCTACGTACAAAGGGTGGAATTTGGAGTTCGGTCCTTTTCCACCACTTGTAACCCCAAGAAATGAGAGGCAAGCTAATCTTCAAAGGATCCCCCGGGAAGACTTCCATCCAGATGTCTCCCTGACCTGATGAACCCTCTCAGGGCTGCTGCTTTTGGCCCCCTTCATCCTGTTTAATATCGACTAAGATGCTGTCAATGTTGGCAGGTCCCACAGAGCAGAATTATCAGTTTTCATGTCAGTCTGGCCCAGGGAGACACTTGGCATCTTCCTTCAGAGCCCCCTGGGGAAATAAAGAGCAACAGCTCATCCAAAGAAGATAAGAAGCGAGAGGTGAGGCACTGGGAGATGATCTCTCCCTGTAAGGCTCAAGTGATGGTGGAGGAACATCTGGGAGATCATGATCACTAGCCTTTGAATTCTGTCTGGAGCAAAGAAATGTCTTGTTGGTTGTCTGCACCCTTGTAGCATGTGCTGGCTGCCAATTTGATCCCAGGCCAAGTCAAAGCTGTTACTATTAGCATATAAAGATCTTAGCAACTTGGGACAAGGTTACCCATGAGATCGCCTTGTGGAAAGCGTAATGCTGGTGGTCAATAAAAGAAGTTTGAAGACTCTCTCAAGGCAAATCTAAAAAAATGCAGTGTAACTGGGAAACACTTGCCTGGGAGTGCTCCAATTGGAGAGCAGCCTTTACCAAAGGTGTCATGGGCTTTGAAGACGCTCAAACTCAGGACGAAAGGGAGAAATGTATTAAGAGGAAGGCACACTTGGCAAACCCTCCCCATGATTAACTCCGGCCTGGAAACCTATGTCCCTACTGTGGAAGGATGTGTGGATCCAGAACGGGATTCCATAGTCACTTACGGACTCACTGTTAAAACCGTGTTTTTGGAAGACAATCTTACTTGGCTACGAGGGATCGCCAAAGGAAGAAGACCCCATATATGTCCATTGGTAAGCAGACCAGCCTTGCCATCCATAATGATCTTCCTCTGAAGTAGCACTGAGATTCCAGTCTATAAAGGAAGTTGGAGGGGTGACCTCATGGATAAATGGTGGTGGCAACACGATGGCCAGATTTCATTCTAGTGGTGTCATCCCCTGGGTGTTCTGCCATTTTCTTCTACCATGGAACCCAAAGGAAGTGGGATGCACTTAACAACGCATATGAACCCCATGTTCATGAAATTTGTACGTTTGGACCTGATGCCCACCACCAGGAATCAACATTGTCAGTTGGCTTTGTGATTATTTTTCCACATTTAAAAGTAATAATATGAGAACTGGGTCTCCAGGAACTTGCTAAGGTTGTGCTAGGGAGACCCCCTTAAGCCAGTGATGGCCAAACTTGGCCCTCCAGCTGTTTTGGGACTACAATTCCCATCATCCCTGACCACTGGCCTGACCACTGGTCCTGTTAGCTAGGGATGATGGGAGCTGTAGTCCCAAAACAGCAGGAGGGCCAAGTCTGGTCATCACTACCTTAAGCTATGAGACCCCAGATTTCCTTGTTAATATGAGAAATCCTCCTGGTTAATTTTTTTGCTCTTTATTATAAAAATTATTAAGAGCAAGGACTTAATTGGTTTTCCAATCAACTGGTGGAGGGTAATATTTTGGAACGCGGGTGGTGCTGTGGGTAAAACCTCAGCGCCTAGGACTTGCCGATCGCATGGTCGGCGGTTTGAATCCCCGCGGCGGGGTGCGCTCCCGCTGCTCGGTCCCAGCGCCTGCCAACCTAGCAGTTCAAAAGCACCCCCAGGTGCAAGTAGAGAAATAGGGACCGCTTACTAGCGGGAAGGTAAACGGCGTTTCCGTGTGCCTCTCTGGTGCCGGTTTGCCAGAGCAGCTTTGTCACGCTGGCCACGTGACCCAGAAGTGTCTGCGGACAGCGCTGGCTCCCGGCCTCTAGAGTGAGATGAGCGCACAACCCTAGAGTCTGTCAAGACTGGCCCGTACGGGCAGGGGTACCTTTACCTTTACCTTAATATTTTGTGATATACAAGTAATGTATCCAGATTGAGAAAGAGCCCACTATATTTGGGGAGCAAAAACAAACGGAACATAAAAAATGTTCCCTGGGAACATAATTTAAACTTTTGCTAACTATGCCTTCAAGGAGGATGTAATGAAAGCAGTGAGAGTCAAGGGACAAGTTATATATGCAGAAAAACAAATAATGCTCTTGCAATGGCTTAAGGGCTGAAACTCTAAGCAGAGGAACATATAAGAAGAGGCTGCTGGATCAGGCCAGAGACTCATCTAGTCCAGAATCCTGTTCTCACAGTGGCCACCGAGATGCCCATGGGAAACTGGGAAGCTTAAATATGCATCGTGTGAAGAAGGACTTTCTTATCTGTCCTGAATCTCCCAAAATGCAGCTTCCTTGAATGTCCATGAGTTCTAGTGTTCTGAGGGAGGGAGAAAAACTTCACTTTCTCAATTCCAGGCATAATTTTACATACTTCTATCACGTGGCTTCTTACTTGCCTTTTCTCTAATCTAAAATGTCCCCAGTGCTGAAACCTTTCTTTGTAGGGGGAGTTGCTCCACACACACCCTGATCATTTTAGCCACTCTTTTCTGGACCTGTTCCAACTCTACAACAGCCTTTCTTAGGTGAGGAAAATTATTCAAGCCAACTCCATACCTAATCAGAGAAGCTGGGATGAAATCCAGGCAGGAATTCCCCTTTGCCTAGGAATTGATAGTGTACGACAGAAAGCACTGGTTTTTAAATAGACCTGATTCATATTCTCACCCTGTTGCAACTGCCCGTTCTGTGGGAAGAGGAAGAAACAGAAACAGAAGAGGAAACACTTGGCAATGATGTGGGAAAGGGACGGGAAGCAGCTTCACCTGAAGAACTAAAATGTCACAAACAAAAGAAGCAGCACTTGATTCCAGTGAAAAAAGACTCACTAGATGGCTCTGGCCTGAATGACATGAGTGACTCACAAGTGATATATGACTAAATATTACAGAGAAGGAAGAAAATAAAAACAGAAGGGTACCAAATGGGAGGCAAAATAACTTTTGAAAAGGCACTAAGGTCTGCTATACAGCAGATTGTGAGTCGAGTACCCGCCACCCGCATAAGAGTGTAATAAGACACAAAGACACGTTATTTTAAGTTAATGGGCAAAATTAGGCCACAACTTTTATTGGTTACAGCATGTGAGTAGTATTGGCTTAGGCATTGGATGAAACAGCAATACAAGACTCCACGGGAGTCATATCAGGGTTAACAGCCAGTGGGAGGAGCTTGTTGATGCAAATACAACTGGAAGCTCCCCCATGACGTCACCGGGGGGTCGTGCCATGGCCCTAGCCACCAGCAGTGCATCGGACAGGATCCACGACCGCCGGATTCCTTTAGCGGAATACCCAGAAGAGGAGGGGTAGGTGATGGCGCATACCCAATCCTCCAACACAGCACACACATTCCAATGCCTAACCGCCTGTACCAGAAAGTTGTGAGGAACTGCTACAAGGTAGGCGGAAAAACCAAGAGGCTGGTGCCAATTTGCCAAATGGATAAAAAAGTCCTACCGGGCCCCTTGGGCAACCAAGGCAACCAAACGAAGTCCATAGCAAGGTCAATACACAAAAGAAGCTGACCTAAGAGGGAGGGCAGGAAACCCGAAGAAAGCAGGAACAGGCTAGGAGCTGAGCGCTGCCGCAGCTGTTTAAATGCGGCTAGCCCCGCCCTCCAGTTGGCCCTATTGGTCGGCTGGAAGGCTTGGCTGTGGCAGCAGAAGCAATCAGAAGCAGGGAGCTGAGCACGCCTCCCTGCCCCAGCGAGAAGCTGCTCCCGCTCACAACCCCTCCCCTCTGGGAGGAGGAGATAAAGGTAAAGGGACCCCTGACCACTGGGTCCAGTTGTGGCCGACTCTGGGGTTGCGGCACTCATCTCGCTGTATTGGCCAAGGGAGCCGCCATACAACTTCCGGGTCATGTGGCCAGCATGACTAAGCCGCTTCTGGCGAACCAGAGCAGCGCACAGAAACACTGTTTACCTTCCCGCCAGAGTGGTACCTATTTATCTACTTGCACTTTGACGTGCTTTCGAATTGCTAGGTTGGCAGGAGCAGGGACTGAGCAACGGGAGCTCACCCCGTCGCGGGGATTCGAACCGCTGACCTTCTGATCGGCAAAGTCCTAGGCTCTGTGGTTTAACCCATAGCACCACCCACGTCCCAGGGAGGAGGAGAGGCCGTAGCACCTCCTTGCCCCTCTCCCAATATATGACCTCATGGACAGTGCCACAGGAGGCAGCAATGGTCACCAACTTGGATGGCTCTAGAAGAGGATTACACAAATTTGTGGAGGAGAGGGCTAAAGGCTCCATGGTCAGGGGCAGCAATGCTTCTGAAGACCAGTTGCTGGAAACCACAGGGAGCCCCACAGAGAAGGGCTCTTGTGCTCAAATTCTGCTTGCAGGTTTCCCAAAGGCATCAGGTTGGTTCCGGAGAGCCCAGGGTGCTGGATTAGATGGGTCAGTGGCCTAATCCTGTAGGCTCTTCTTAGGTTCTTATCCTTAGAGGTGTGGAGCATTGAGGAAGAGCTCGGACACAGCTAAATTGTTGCATTGATTGTGCTACCACCCCCTTTACACAAAGTGATGGGAGATATTGATCACACCACAAGGTTCTCCACTCCAGTGGGAAGCCCTAGGAAGGGAGGCAGGGTGGGTGGGGCAGAGGTTCCTTATTATTCCAGTAAGTTCCACCATTTCTGCATATTCCAAAAGTTTTTGTATCCGTTCTTCTTTTACAGGGACTTCTGCTTCTTTCCATTTGGGGCAAGAAACATTCTTGCTGCTGTAGTAGCATACCTAAATAAATTTCTTTTATTTAGGTAGTTCTGTCCCTATAGTTCCCAAAAGAAAGGTTCTGGGTTTTTTTAAAAAATAAAAGTTATTTTGAACGTCTTTTTCAATTCATAATATATCATTTCCTAGTAAGCTTTAACCTAACTACAAGACCACCACATCTGATAAAAAGAACCTTCTTTCTCTTTACTTTTCCAGCATTTGTTTGATTTAGATTTAGATTTATACATTTTTGCCAATTTACTTGGTTTTAGATACCAAGTAATTTAGATACCAAGTAATCATATAATTTTCTCTTAAACCATAACATGCTGTAAATTTTATATCCAAATTCCACAATCGTCCCCATGCTTCCATGTCTATATTATGACCAATATCTATGGCCCAGTGTATCACTGAGGATTTGAAACACCGCCAGTCTCTGCCCCTTGTGTGTATCAGGGTCCACACACAGAACAGCCTTTTTTGGAATTTGAGAGCCTCAAATACAAAGGGAGGCAAAAAGTGAAAGTAGACAAAATTAGGAGGAACTTGAGCATGCTAAGGAGGAAGGTGGAGCAGCAATGATTCAGGAGTTCCTGCGATTCTGCATGGCTCACATTTTCTTCTCTTCCGCTCATCTCACTTGAAGCAGGAACCAAAACCTTTCCTAGAAAGCGGAAAGCCTTCTCTAGATTTAGGCAGCTGATTCAACCCGTCTCTATTTTAGTCTTGCTCAGTCTGTGACGCAATGTGGGGCATCCACCTCTTCCTAGTTAAGTCTTTATTTGATCATGAAAACATGCATTTGTGATTCATTCCTTCCTTTGTTCGTTCATTCATTCATCCCCTTCTGTAGTATCAGGTTCTTTTGCCTTTGACTTCATTTCCTCTGCCTATCACATCGTTTTCTGACTAATGCCTTTCCTGAAATCCCCACTACTGGAATCCCTGAGCAGAATAATTATTTTGCATGAGTAGCTCTTGTGACCCTGGAGTCTCACAGTGACCAGGACAGTGAATCGAAGGCTCTATCAACTCTGGCCTTTGCCCTGGATGATGGTGATCAAGCGACCCCTGAACTGGAGAGTGGCAGGAAGGAGGCTAGGAGACTCTAGTGTCACATCCACACCATAAAGCTGAAGCACATTAAAAGCACATGGTGGGATTTTTTTCGGGGAAGGCAGGCACTTTGAATGTACAGTGTAGATGTGACTTGCTCTCCAGAAATTAGGAGAGATGAATTTGTAGGAGGCAGAGGCTCAAAAGGCCTCAGTTCACTCCCAACTCTCGTAGGAGCAGGTGGATCACTTGGCATTCTCCATGGTGCCTAGGCAATTCATAGAATCATAGAGTTGGAAGAGACCACAAGGGCCATCGAGTCCAACCCCCTGCCAAGCAGGAAACCCCATCAGAGCACTCCTGACATATGGTTGTCAAGCCTCTGCTTAAAGACCTCCAAAGTAGGAGACTCCACCACACTCCTTGGCAGCAAATTCCACTGTCAAACAGCTCTTACTGTCAGGAAGTTCTTCCTAATGTTTAGGTGGAATCTTCTTTCTTGTAGTTTGGATCCATTGCTCCGTGTCCGCTTCTCTGGAGCAGCAGAAAACAACCTTTCTCCCTCCTCTATGTGACATCCTTTTATATATTTGAACATGGCTATCATATCACCCCTTAACCTCCTCTTCTCCAGGCTAAACATGCCCAGCTCCCTTAGCCATTCCTCATAAGGCATCGTTTCCAGGCCTTTGACCATTTTGGTTGCCCTCCTCTGGACACGTTCCAGTTTGTCAGTGTCCTTCCTGAATTGTGGTGCCCAATTGACCTTCCTTGTTGCCCCCTGGCCCAGGGGAATCGGACCAGGCCAAATTCCTTGTGACTATAATCGTTCCCTAGCCTGATGCCCTCCAGGTTTTATGCTGCTGGGGCTGATGTGAGCCGTAGCCCAAAACATCACCATGGTACCAGGTTGGAGAAGATTTTGCAGCAAGAACACACACATGCCATCCCCTCTGCAGATTACAGAAATTAACCTGCCACATCTTTGCAAATCAGATTTGCTGAGTTTGTTGTTTTGTTTTACAGTGCTGCCCCCATGGCAGGAAAACACACCCACCCACCATACTGGAAATAAGATTTAGCCAACCTTCCAGCTACTGAAATTTTGACAGGTGCACTCTCAGGTCTATTAGCATCACAACCGTGAGGGCTAGAAACTAGACCTTTGTCAGAAAAAAAATGAGTAGCGCTATTATAGTATAAACCAACCACCGTTTGGAAATGTTATGGTTAGAGAATTGGACTAGGAGCTGGGAGACCTGCTCAGGCATGAAGCTCACCTTTCGCCAGTCACTGCCTCTCAGACCAGTCTAACTCACAGGATTGTTGTGAGGATTGTGTGTGTAGGGGGGAAAGAACCATGCACACCCTATTTGATCTCCTTGGAGAAAAACGTGGGCTTATAGATGCAGCAAATAATAAATATATAGTAATGTAGAGAAATAGCTCCTGGCAAATCAGTGTGAGCTGAATGAATATGGGCACACACCACTTGTGAGGTGCAATACATGCGTAAAAAGCATTTGCCGCTGGACAGAAAGGATGTTTCCAAAATACTTGAGAGGAAGAGGCTGGGTCTCTGGCCCTCGCTCGTTTTTGCTCGTTTTTCTACCTTTTTATTCCCAGGGCAGCCTACAGTAATCCTCTCCTTGGAAAGCAGTTTAGGGTAGGAACTCAAGAGGAAAGCCACTCTGTGCCTATTTCAGCTCAGGGCAATCCTGCCCCCCAGTGGGAGACTGGCATACAATGTACTTTCTTTTTTAAAAAAAATATTTTTTTATTAAATTTTCCATTTTAACAATCAAATCACATTAAACATTCCGAATTATACAAATACATATCATATAGTCCAAATATTCTGCCAAATTATATTTTTTTATTGGGACCTCCCGTGCTTCAAGTTCGGGGGGGGGGGGCTCCATCAGGTAGCTGGCACCAACAGAAAGGAAGTTCACCCCCTGCAGCCAGATATTTATTTCTGTGCCTAAATTGGTGGGAGGGGGTTTTGGGGAGGGGGGCAGAATTTAGGTCACAGCCACTGGCTTTGCACCTGATCTCCAAGGGGTCATTTGCACAGACATCTAGGTCTCATCCAGAGCCCCGCTTGTCCCATGCTTCCTAGGGCCGGGTCCAAGCAGTCCGACTGGAAGAAACAACAATTCATGGATTGTTCCGATTCAGCAGGAAACTGAAGTGTGGATGAGTCCTAAGAGAGACGTGTTGCTGTAATACGTTGTAAACGCCCCCCCTTTTTTTCTGTGTATGTGGGGAGTCTACCAGATGCCCTGCTACAAGGTAGTGCAGAATGAACTAATGAAGAAAGAATGGGCCATGATAAAGAGACTTAGTGGTTTTTAATGGTAGGTGATGTTGCTGTGTTGTATTATATTATCTATGTACATCGATTTATTTCTTGGAGTTAAGAATAGGACTAGGATAAATTGTGTTCACTGAGCCCGTATTTTGTACAGTCTGTATATGATGTTTGTCTGTTAATGTGTGGTGTGTTATGCCTAATAAAGGATTTTTGAACTACAAGGTAGTGCGGGAGGTAATCTCTAAAAAAAACCTGGATACATAATACAAAACATAACAAAGATAAAACTAAAAAGTTAGAACATCAACACCAGTCAAGTGCACGGGACAGTCATCCCCATCTCCACCAATAATGTTTTATTATTTTATTTGTAGCTATCTATCCATTTTATTTGTTCATACATTTCTATCCCATGAACTCAAGCACAGGGTTCACTGTCCATTTGCTTTTTGTTTTTATTTTTTAAATTTTTTATTTTATTTTATTTTATTTGCAACAACAACAAAAAGACATATTACACCATAATATCATCAACATAAAGAATTAATATAAATTCCATAATACATCAACTGTAATGGTCTCTTCCTTTTAAATCCAACTTCCCATCTACTCCATAATTCAAATTACCATTCTTTGCTGCCAATACACGTTATTGCTACCATCTCAAATCAGTTCAAAATGTATTCTATCATATACCTATTGCTGGTATTATTCAACTGCCGCAACGGATCAGTATTATTAATTTTCAAATATATTTTAAATGCTCCCCATTTTGAAATAAATTCTTTCCTTGGTTTGTTCTTTAATTTTTCAGATAGGCTGTCTAATTCAGCATAGTCAATCCTTTTTTGGACCCAGGTTTGTCCAAGACAAGCGTAGGTTCGCTGTCCATCTTCTATCTTCACAACAACTTGCAGGTTAGCGTGTGAGATGGCAATGGGCCTAAGGTCACCCCAGTCAGGTTCATGGCTAGGCGGAGATCTCCCTGTCTTCGCGTGACACTGAACCAGGCTTTGCCAACCTGGAGCTGGTGGATATTGCAGTGCAAAGCCTCTGGAGGGCACCAGGTTGGCAAAGGCTGCCCTGGCCACTGCCCCCCACTCTGACCATGTGAAACATCCTGTGTGTTTGAGTGTGCACATGTGCAGTCTTGTGCAAATGATACTGTGAGAGGTCCAGAGGATGCCACTTCCATTCAACATGCACGCACAGAAGTCCCTTTCGAGTGGCTAAGCAAGGCTGACTTGGAGAGGTTTAAAAGAGAATTGGACAAATGGGGGGGGGGGGAGGAGAAGGCTATTGATGGCTACTAGCCATGGTTGCTATGCACAGCGCAACCATCCCGTTCTCACAGTGGCCAGCCCAGGGTGGATTTGATTTACGGTAAATCAAATCAATTTAAATCATGATTTAAATTACTAGCCAGTAAGACTTGATTTAAATCTTCTTCTTTTTTACAGAAAGACATTCCTGTTGTTATAGTCTTAATAATTACAACCAGATGAAGGTTTCATTTTTGGAACAATAAATTTCCAGAGTAGTTTTTACAGTTATATTAAAAAATTACTGATTTGGTTATACCATTAGAAATACATAGATAATTATGAAATTGTGGTGAGGTTTAACGAGTTAACTGTATTTGGACAACTTTTCTGCTGTACTTTATTGGAAGGAGAAAAACAATCCTTTCCGTAATACCAATTTCCTTAAAAACCAACTTAGACTGAGTTTCAGCACACATGAAAAACTTAAAACAAATCCTTATTTCCTGATGAATAGCCTTTGGACTACAGTGGTATCTCGTGTTACATACGCTTCAGGTTACACATTCCACTAAGCCAGAAATAGTGCTTCAGGTTAAGAACTTTGCTTCAGGAAGAGAACAGAAATCGTGCTCCAGCGGCGCAGCGGCAGCAGGAGGCCCCATTAGCTAAAGTGGTGCTTCAGGTAAAGAACAGTTTTAGGCATTGTTGGCCAGAAGGTGTTAAAGAAGGACAGAACTTTTTTTTTGTACGCAACAACAGCAGCAAGAATACTCATCGCTAAATATTGGAAGACACAAGATTTGACCACACTGGAAGAATGGCAGATGCAACTGACAAACTACATGGAGCTGGCCAAAATGACTGACAGAATCCGTGACCTGGGAGAAGAGACAGTGGAAGAGGACTGGAAAAAGTTTAAAGACTATTTACAAAAACATTATAAGTTGTATGAATGTTAAGAAAGTGCACGAAAGAAATAACATGGCATCGGTAATTTAGTTGAAAGATATATGAGAATAAGCGGAAGTTAACAAGAAAGATGAAACCTGAAGTAATGTTGTCTAAATTAAGCTGTTAGGCAATTGATAAAAATACTTAAAGTTTGAGGCATAACATATGAGAATTAGAGAATAAGAATTGAAACAAGGTAATAAATTGCTGTTTATAATTTCATTATGGAGAACGCAGGAAAGGGAGATGTGAGGAAGTCCAGATAGTTATGAAAAAATGATGTATGAACTGTTATGATTTTTTTTTTCATTTAAATGTTTATGTTTTTGTCTATCTATGTTTCTTTTGTCTGTTACTTTTGTGTGATATGTTTGGTGATTTTCTTTTGTGTAAAAATTGCAATAAAATATTTAAAAAAAGAACAGTTTCAGGTTAAGTACGGACCTCTGGAACGAATTAAGTACTTAACCCGAGGTACCACTGTATAATGTAACTCCAATAGAAAACTGAAATATTTTTTCCTCCAAAAGCATTTTATTATAAAAATCCGATTTAAATAAAATCAAAATATCTGATTTTAAATATATCTATATATTAAAACCCGCTGCTTTTTATCCACCCTGGGCCAACCAGATGCCTCAATGGGAGAGCCGCAAGCGGGGTCCCAGCACAAGACCCGCTTCGGTTTCCAGCAACTGCGGTTCAGAAGCATTCCTGCCTCCGAGCTTGGATGCGGAGCAGAGCCTTCGGACCACCGCGCTCCCGGGCCGGCAGCGCCTCGCCCGGACCTTCGAGCCCGGCTGGCAGGAATCCAAGCGGCGCGGCTTTGGGCCAGGCGAGCGGCCTCCCCTGCAGAGCGGCTGCCGGGCGCCGTGCAGTGCCGGGCGTCGGGCGCACGAGGCTGCCGTGGCGCTGCGCAGGCGGGCGGGCAAGCTCCGCGGAAGCGCGGCGCGCCTTGACCCGGGAAGCAGTGCCCGGGGGCGGGGAGAGGGCCGGGCTGCCGCCGAGGCGACCTTCCCCCATGCGCGGGGCGAGGCGGCATGGCCGAGGCTCAGCAGCTCCGCGTGCAGGAGGCCATCGACGGCATGGTACAGGGGCTGGAGCGGGAGAACATCCGGAAGATGCAGGTCGGGCTGCGCTTGGAGCGCACGTGGGGATGCGCCCCGGGAAGGGAACTCGCGGGAACTCGCTCCCTCGGGAGGCAGGCGTGGGCACCAGCCTGGGCTCCAATGGAGCGCTACACGAATTCATGGAGGAGGGGGGGGCTATCGGGGGCTGCTAGCCATGGAGGCTGCGCTGTCTCCCATGGTAGGGAGGCAGCGATGTTTCTGAACCCGTTGCTGGAACCGCCCTTGTGCTCGGGTCCTCCTTGACCCTTGGGGCACCGGGCTGGACTGGATAGGCCCCTTTTGGCCTGATCCAGCAGGCTCTTGAATCATCTGTGTTCAGCAAGGGGAGTGTACATGCGATGCATAATGGATACCGTGCTGATTTTAGGTCCCTCCCTGTTGATCTCCTTGAAAGGGTCAGAGGGCAGCGAGGCAGGGTGCGGGTGGGTGCTCAGCAATCCCCAAGCAACAGCCTTCCAACCTGATGCCCGCCAGGTGTTTTAAACTACAACTCCCATCAGCCGCCAACAAGTGTGGCTGAACCATTCCAGATGGAAGTTGTAGTCCACAAGTTCTGGAGGGCACCAGCTTAGGACAGGCACCCCAGCAAGAATGGGCCATTACAGTGGTACCCCGCAAGACGAACGCCTCGGAAGACGAAAAACTCGCTAGACGAAGGAGTTTTTCGTTTTCTTAGCCGCTTCGCAAGACGCATTTCCCTATGGGCTTGCTTCGCAAAACGAAGCTTGCCCCGCAAGCTCCGGGGATAGCGGGGAAGCGCAGCGCGTCTTCCCCGCTGTCCCCGGACCTCTTTTGAAGCAAGGGGCGGCGGGGAGAAGATCGCTCTCCCCGGACCCCTTTTGAACCAAGGGGCGGCAATGGGGAGAAGCGATTCTCCCCGCTGCCCCTTCCCTTGCTTTAAAACAGGTCCGGGGACAGAGGGGAAGGCGTGCGGCGCTTCCCCTCTGTCCCTGGACGGTCTCCATAGGAACGCATTGATTGATTTTCAATGCATTCCTATGGGAAACCGTGCTTCGCAAGAAGAAAAACTCGCAAGAAGAAAAAACTTGCGGAACGAATTAATTTCGTCTTGTGAGGCACCACTGTATTTGCCACATTTCTGTTAGAATTCCTGCTCCATGATTGCAGTCATGGGGTTTTAGTCTATCACATGACAGTGTATGTTTTGACTCCACAAAGTGGGACATGACGGAGACAGGATGTTTGTGTTAGTGTGTTCCGTGAAGTGGGACTATTGTCCTTTTTGTCTTTACTGTCTGATGCTAGAGAGAGAGGGAGCCCTGTTGCAGTGCTCCATGTGTGTTTATATGTAAATAAAGTAGATTAGCCAAAATGCTGAGTTGCTGAGGTCTGTTACGCAAGCTGCGAAGACTCTGCGGATCCCTAAGTGTGCCGGTGTCTGTTGGCATTGGTCGCTGTGATGTTTGGGCTGAAGAAAGCTTATGAAGCTCCCGAACGATCAGCCAGGAGGGAGGGAACATGCCAGTCGGGCATGTGTCTCTGCCAGAGTCCTACTCGAGTGTAGGACGAGGTCCTGACAATTTCAACCCTGCCCTTCCTCCAGAGTAGTTGTGGTGGCACTTCTGAGGTTATCTTACTGACACCCGGCTCTTTCCAGGGAATCATGTTCCGGTGCAGCGCGACTTGCTGTGAGAACAACAAGGCCTCCATGCAGCAAGTGCACCAGTGCATTGAGCGCTGCCATGCGCCCCTGGCTCAGGCACAGGCAGTGGTCACTCAAGAGCTGGAGAGATTTCAGGTGAGGAGAAAAGTGGGGGTGGGTGTAGGTGGGAGACTAGCTGGTCAGTGGGAAGTTCGACTTTGGTCTCAATCTGCCAGACCCTCCAGGGTTGCCCTCTTATCTTTCGAGAGGGCAATGGTCTGGATTGCTCAACCATCTTAAACAAATGCACGTCTTGGGTCACATTTGCAGCATACATTTACAGCAGTATTGTACCAGTTCAAACAGTCACGGCTTCCCCCGAAGGATTCTGGGATCTGTAGTTTGTTTAAAGTGCTGAGTTGTTAGGACAGGCATAGGCAAACTCGGCCCTCCAGATGTTTTGGGACTACAGTGGTACCTCGGGTTAAGTATTTAATTCGTTCCGGAGGTCCGTTCTTAACCTGAAACTGTTCTTAACCTGAAGCACCACTTTAGCTAATGGGGCCTCCCGCTGCTGCCGTGTGATTTCTGTTCTTATCCTAAAGCAAAGTTCTTAACCTGAAACACTATTTCTGGGTTAGCGGAGTCTGTAACCTGAAGCGTATGTAACCCGAGGTACCACTGTACTGATATTCTTGGATTTGCAATAATAGTAATAGTAATAGTAATAGTAATAATAATAATAATAATAATAATAATAATAATAATAATAATAATAGATTTGTAGAATTGGAAGGTATCTCCAAAGGTAATCTAGTTCAACCCCCTGCAACGCAGGAATAAATCAAGGCTACATTCACCACTTTAAACAGTCCTGCCTCCCCCCCCCCCCCGAATTCTGGGTGCAAATTAAGTACTTAACCCGAGGTAGCACTGTATTATTATTATTATTATTATTATTATTATTATTATTATTATTATTATTGAAACCATCATTTAAAAGCTCTTTAAGAGTCCTGTTTGAATGGCAGCTTCTAAGTTCTTTTGGTCCACTGATGAAGGCTGTTAATGCAACTTATTCTTAGCCTTGCCCACCTCTGACTTCCATGTTTGTTTGTTTTTTGCTACTTATAGGACCGCCTTGCCCGCTGCACGATGCATTGTAATGACCAAGCCAAGGACTCCTTAGATTCAGGGAGCAAAGAGAAGCAGATCAAGCTGCAGCTGGACAGCTGCGTGACAAAGTGTGTGGATGACCACATGCAGCTCATCCCCAGCATGACCAAAAAGATGAAGGAGAACTTGGCCAACATTGCCCAGTAAACGCCCTGGCTTTGCGGAGGAAGGGGAAAGGGAGATAATCAATTAAAATTAAGATGGGCATGATTACCCTTTCTGGAAACATAGAAAGAAAACATGAGGTGTGTCCAGAGTGACTTTTCTATGGTGTGACTGTATACTTGTGGCCTCCTGAAGGGCTTGAGAATTTAGGGTTTGGTTTGGGAGAAAGGCTGCAGATTTTCAGATGTTGTAAAAGACAAAAACAACATGCTCCTTTGGCATCAATGATATGTGTGTGCAAACCCTTTTGTTGTGGTTCTTCCCCACCTTGTAGCAAAGTTGGGTGTGGGGAGGGGAATCCGGAAGGTGCTACAAAGGTAGCTCCGAAATCTGCTACCTGGTGTCTCAACTGGCTGTGCACCTCTTTCTTAAGCTGCCTTACAAATATAGACACACAGAAGTTCTGTCTCTGTGGTCTCTTCGGAAGGAGATGGTTTGATATTACGTTTTTTTGAAATAGCAGTGCTGAAACCAAACTGTCCCCAAATAGGAATTCCCCAAAGCTGAGGGGCTCCTTATGCCTTCAGCAGAATCTAGTATTAATCCTTCTTCTGGACATTACCACTTCAGACTGCTTGCTCAAAGGCTTCCAGTGCGGAAGAAGAGCAAATTGGAACCATACATATGGGGAAGGTTGGGAGAAGTGTAGGCTCAGTTTTTCTCACTGAAATACTAGGTTTCAGTGAGCAGGGGAGGTTCTACCGACCCAGTAAGGAAGGGGGCATTTATGACACCTCCCCACCATGCAAAATGCAGCCTGTAAAGCGAACAACTTGGATTTTGCTGATTAAAGCAGAAATGTGGCTTTCAATGGATTTTTAAACACATCTGTGTGCTTTTTTTGTTTTGTTGGGCATTGGAATGACACAGCAACGTTTGTTTTTTTGTTTTTATTGGGCACTCCTCACTCTGAAAGTCAGCCCCAAACTAAACACTTATAAAACTTGATTCTTAAATTAAAACCTTGTATTGTTTCTCAGTTTCATTTGAAGTCTAGGCATGAATGCTTGAGCCATTTCCCAAGTTCATTTCAGCCGGGGGGGGGGAAATCCTTCGTTGGCCACAAAGCACCCACAGTCCTTCAACTCCCTCCTCTCCTTCCCTGCTCAAAGACCTTCAGCAATTGTGAGGAACATTTTCCCAGTGGAACCTACTGTGGGATCCCCACCCAAGCAAAATAATTATTCCATCCTTTTTTTCATTGGCAGCTATTGACCTGTGTGCTGTAGAAGCAGAGAATGTATTGTGGTAAGGCAGGGGCAGCTAGCGTGGTACCCTTTGGATGTTGTTCCCATTAGCCCCAGCCGAAAGGGTGATGGGAGTTGTAGTCCAAAACATCTGAAAGGCAGGCTGCCCCTGTACACTCCTGTGAGATGTTACAATAAGGCATCTAGCAGACAAAGTTGTCCCTGGGAGGAAGTTCTCATGGCTGCTTTTGCTATCTTGTAATATTTAAAATAACTTCAGATATATGACTTTAAAGGTATATCATGGTAAAGAGGAGGTAAGGTTAGGGGCCAACAGCTTTTTGTGTCTTCCTCTAAGGGATACAGGGAACTGTAGATGGCTGGAGTGCTGTAAAATTTGGATGGAGAAGCTTTGTTTATGGAACAGCCTTTGAAGACTCAAGTGTCACGTTCAGGTTTATGCATAACAATTCTACTAAAAGATGTCAGTGGGACAAGTACAATGTGACATATAAAAGCCCCACCTGGCTCCTCAGCAAGCGAAACAATAAATAATTCCTTCCTACCCTTGCATTGAAAACATACTTTTTTGTTTAAGTGTGGTTAAATTTATGTGTGCTGGTCAACAGTATTGCTGCTGTGTTGAAACGGTTTCTCCTCAATTGCGTCTGAATTCTGTAACAATTTTAATTAGGGTTTGGATTCCCTGCTGCAGAGCCAACTAGCACTACATCCTTCCAATCCAATAGTAATGTTTTCCCCTTCGGATGTAGGAGGTAGAGCTGTGAGTGCTTGGCTTAGGCCCAACAACCAGAAAAATGCTGACCAGCAAACAGCATTTATTGTGAATGTGGGTGTGCTCATTCCAGGGACAAGGACCCTTTGGGGCTGCAGGAATGCCATTCCAAGAATTAACAAAGCCCCTGCCCCCTATTTCTCCCTTCCTTTCTTTAAACTGTGAATTATTTTCTTAAAGTTGAATTAAAAATGGTTTTTAAAAATGAAAACTGTGTATTGTAGGTATTTTAGCTGTGTTGAAAAAGTGGTATGGGTACTGGGGAGGTGAATGCATGGGAGATAAACTATGGTCACATCCACAACATAAATTTAAAGCACACAATTCCCCACAAAGAGGCCTGGGACTGGGTACTGGTTTACTTTGGGAAAAGCCATATGCTTTTAGATGTATGGTGTGAATGTAGCCTATGATTGCATTTAGGGGAATTATTATTATATTTATTACCAACCCCTCACCAGCAGATCTCAGGACAGGCTATAATAATTTAGAATTAATAACAGTTAAAACAGTTTACAATCACAGGAATAGGGACAGCATTTTAAGCATGGTAATTATTCCAGGCAGCAGCAGTAAAAGGATGTGATAATAGAAACGGCTTCTGTGTAAGTACATTTGCTTCTAAGTTTAACTTCCACCGCATACAGCCAGAGTTCCTGTGCGCTTTCACTATAAAGTACTAATGATGTCAATATGACTTGCTTTTAGAATAAGCATAAGGTAAAGGGTAAAGGGACCCCTGACCATTAGGTCCAGTCGTGACCAACTCTGGGGTTGCGGCGCTCATCTCACTTTACTGGCCAAGGGAGCCAGCGTACAGCTTCTGGGTCATGTGGCCAGCATGACTAAGCCGCTTCTGGCAAACCAGAGCAGCGCACGGAAACGCCGTTTACCTTCCCGCCGGAGCAGTACCTATTTATCTACTTGCACTTTGATGTGCTTTCGAACTGCTAGGTTAGCAGGAGCTGGGACTGAGCAATGGGAGCTCACCCCGTTGCGGGGATTCAAACCACCGACCTTCTGATCAGCAAGTCCTAGGCTCTGTGGTTTAACCCACAGCGCCACCCGCGTCCCTTAGAATGAGCATACTCTGTGCTTTTTTCCTAAAAAAATATTTAGGGGTACCCTCATTTTGACTCAAGAAAAATTATAGTTCAAATCGGGAAAAATAAATACAGTAAATGGACAAAGGTACTAAAATTCACAAAATGTTTCTGCGTACCCCCAGAAAAAAGCACTGAGTATGCTCTAGATTGTAGGCAGACTCGCTTCTTTGCCTGTCTACTCAGAAGTAAAATCCACTGCACAAATGAGTTTTACTCTCAGGTAAACGTGTGGCTTAATTTCCCAAGGGCCTAATGGAGTCCTTATTTGTCCACTAGCTGGGATGCAATAGGAAGTCTGAAATAAAATACTTAAACCCTATACATAAACATATTAGCATATATGCAAATAAACCCTAAAAGCAAATGAAGCATGGCCTGTTGCTTTACACGTGGGGGAAACGAATCGATAGGACCCACCCGCAAAGGGAACAGCTCGGCCGCTGATTGGTTGGCGGCGGAAATCCGAGGGTAGACCGCGGCCGTCTACTCCGCGCCGATTGGTTGCGAGGACGAGGTAGTCCACGCCCTGCAGGCGTCCCTTGCGTTGAGCTAGTCGTCCGCGCCGGCGCAACAGGCTCCTCCTGATTGGGGAAGAGCGGAAGCGGCGCCGTGACGTCATACGCCGGAACCGTGCTAAGGCGGGAGGAAGACGCTCGTCGCCGGAGCTGCCTGTGAGGAGACACGATGAGCAAAGCACACCCGCCGGAGCTGAAGAAGTGAGCGCGGGAGCGCGGCAGGGGCGGCGGGGGCCGGGGAGCCCGATGGGAAGGAGGCGAGGAAGAGCGGGGGGCGGCCGCCGTTAGTTGGCGAGCGAGCGCTTGGGCCTCCTCGCTCCCATCATGCACCGCACATCGCGCGTGCGTGTCATAGAGCTACGAAAAAGTAGAGCAGCACATGGCTCGGGACCGCCGTCGTTTTCCTCCTTAGGGCGAATTGATCATAGAGCTAGGAAGGCCGTATATCTATTTTTCTTTCTTTCTAAAGACATATAACTCACCCTTTCCCTGTGTTAAGATGAACTTGACTGCAGTGATGCTTAATTATTCACTCTTATTTAATTTTCAGATTTATGGACAAGAAGCTGTCATGTAAGTTGAATGGCTTTTTTTTGTTTGCTGCATTTTGGGAGGAAAACTTTACTGGGACTTACTTTGTCTCTTGTCATCTTGTGCTGAATGGCAACCTGCTCTCACTTCCCCCATTCTTTGCTTCTGTAGCAGTACAGTCATACCTTGGGTTATGGGTTGCACGTTTTCGGGTTGTGGACCGCGCCAAACCCGGAAGTACCAGAATGGGTTACTTCCAGGTTTCAGCACATGCACAGAAGCACCAAATCACATCATGCGTGTGTGCAGACGCGGCGCTGCGAACGTGCCTCCCACACCGATCACGTTCGCAACCCGAGGTATGACTGTATCCTATATGTCTAGTCAGGAAAGTAGCCTAGATTCCCTGTGTTGCACAGCCAGCTGCCAAACAAACATATGAAAGTGAGCAGTGCATCTTTCCCCTGGTTTAAACTGGGTTCCACAATTGTGAGCAAGAAAGGATAAAGACAGACTACCTACATATCTGTCCATCTTAATTCCATAAATGTTGCCTTGGACATAGCAAACGTAGAATCAAGATAAAGTACCAAGAGGAAGTAAACTAACCTGACTGTTCCTTACAGTGAAATTAAATGGTGGCCGGCATGTCCAAGGAATCTTAAGAGGATTTGATCCATTTATGAATCTTGTAATAGATGAGTGTGTGGAAATGGCACCAGGAGGACAACAGAACAACATAGGGATGGTGGTAAGTAGAAATTAATTAACCTTTTAAATGTAGTTGAAACTGAAAAAGGCAGCTAAGCTAATGTCATCCATTGTACTTGAGAATTTATTGAAAGCATTTTCTAGAAAAATATCTTTGAGTTAGATTTAAAAAAATATATGCAAGAGTTCATCTATGTGGTTTTGCACTTTTGCCTGGTACTATATCAAAATGTAATCCAAAATCTTGCAGTACTTTTTTAGTTTTATTGATTTTCAAAGCTTACAAAAGCTACTATAATAAAAAGATCAAGAATTAAACTAAAGAGGTAGACAAAATAAACCTCATAGGTCCCCCACCCCACCCACTTTCACAGAACACTTCTGAAGAATACCAGGATACTGCTCCAAAGGCATGTTTGCGCTGAAGGCAGGCAATATCCATCTTCTTTTGCAAATGACACTTGTTCACAATAGAGTATACCAAAGCTCTACTCATACTCATATCAAAGTAAGAATTTTAGGATCTGTTTGAAAGGCTTCTTCTAGATGACTATTCAAACTGCATTTCTTCATGAAAATATCTTTTTAGCCCCAAGGCTTTTTACAGCACTTTTGGATCTTTGGCGACATCCTTTTCTTAAAATGAGGTCACCCAGAGCAGTCAGTGTGTGTACTTAAGAGTTATGAGGAAAATAAAGAGACCAACCTAAAATAATATTAGAGGTAGTTATCCTGAATACAAGTTACTGGAAACCACAGAAGAGGAGTAGGCTCTTGCGCTCAAGTGAGAACAGGATGCTGGACCAGACGCCTTTGGGCCTGATCCAGCAGGCTCTTCTTACATTCTTAAGTGTAGCTGTGGATCTTTTTTAACTCTTGCAGAAGGCTCTTCTCTGACTTCTCCATAACCCCTTGTTTTCTTGTCCCATGTTCCTGGGACAGCTGGTACCTTGACGTTGGCCAAGGTGTATGGTTTGTGTCTAGACTCCTTCAGAACTGCCTCTTTCCACATGAACTTGTCAAATCTTAGATGCACCCTTTTCGGCTTTCTCTCTTCCCATTACTTAATTGGGTAGGAACACATGAGATAAACCTTGGTGGTTGCGCTGCAGTTTCAGAACTTTCTCCCTAAGGAAGCTCATCTGGCACACAGTTTGTCCTTTCAGTACCAGGTGATGACTTGCCTTTTATTTTTGGTATTTTAAGTTAGAAGATTAAGGTGCTTTGGGTGATGTTCACTGTTAGTCATAATCATAAATAGACTAATTATAATGAATTGAATTGTCAGTGGGTTAACTCCCGAGTATGACTATTACAGTGGTGCCCCACAAGACAAATGCCTCGCAAGACGGAAAACTCGCTAGACGAAAGAGTTTTCCATTTTAGAGGTGCTTCGCAAAACGAATTTCCTATGGGCTTGCTTCGCAAGACGACAATGCCTTGCGAGTTACTGCGGGGTTTTTTCCGCCCTCCCTTTTTCTAAGCCGCTAAGCCGCTTATCAGCTGATCTGATCAGCAGATAAGCCGCTAATAGTGCTAATCCGTCAATGGGCTTGCTTCGCAAGACAAAAAAACCGCTAGACGAAGAAAATCACAGAACGGATTCGTCTTGCGAGGCACCACTGTATTTGTTATTGCCCTTTAAAAGGCTTTGAGCAAATAATGTAGGAATAATAACAAAGCTTAAGCACTGAAGTGTGGTGACTTTCTGCAGCTGTCTTTCGTGATGTGGGAAACAGGTCCCTTTTGTGAGTCTATAATATTCTTCCTTAAGCCACTTGGCAGTATTTGGTTGGTGTTTAACTTTCAGTGCTTTTATTTCTAGGTAATACGTGGAAACAGCATCATTATGCTAGAAGCTTTGGAACGAGTATAAACAAACCAGTGGAACAAGCTACAATGTGGACATTTGTTTTTGTATTGTAGATTTTACAGGCATGACACTCTCTTTGTGATTTTTTTTTAATAAATTGTTAAAATTGGATCAACTTACTCTACTTTTTTGAAAGTAAATTCAAGGTGGTTTGAAGTCTACATGGTTGACTTCTCAGTGCATTAACAGGATAAAACTGAGGGCTTCTTCTGTTTTCTTCCATGTAATTCTTTCATTTGATAAACAGAATGAATTGTTCTAGCATGTAGCAGTAAACTAAACTTTTGGCAGTAAGGCTCATCAGTTAAGGCACCTTGCCCTTTTGAAGAGACTGTACTAGAGCACATTGGGATAACGAAGATGAACTCAGTACATACTTCCTTTTGCTGAGAGACTAAAAGAAATTGCCAGATTTCATTCAGAATTTCTGAATACTAGCAAAAGGTCAGTGCACATAATTTTATAGAATGGTATTCAGTGCTAGCTTTGTGCTCTTTTACCAGGCATGTTGTGACATTATTGTGCCTGATGTGCAAATAGTGGGCAGCATAAGCAGACTGAAATACATAGAATCAGATAAACTGCATCTATGCCGTAGGTGCATTTAAGATAATCAGTTTCCTACTACGTACTTTTAGTGGATTTAGACTGTGCTTAAAGCAGTCTTGCGCCTCATGGGAAAAGGCTGTCAAATGGATCAACTGTAAGTAGCCTCCCTTAGTAAGCAACTAAATACACACAATCCCCTCTCTTGGACTACATTTGTATTTTATATCAGGTCAGCTAAACATCAGAAATCTTACTTTGTCTAGCAATAATATGGCTTGAGTTATCCATTATCACAGTGTATAAGATTGGGACTTCTGAAAGGGAGATACATAATTGGACAGTATGACAATACACAATTCGTGGGCATCAGTATACTGATGGGAAAATCGTAACAATTTCATTTACTGTCACCCCTTCTTTCAGCTACTTGCTGTCAGTTGTTAATCCACCCCAGCCCAGCACCTGATGGCTCTTGCATGTTGCTAACAAAGTGAAATCCTGAATTAAGCTGCATGGCTCAAAGACAGCTATTCTTTCACTCCCCTGTGCCTCGCTGCTATTTTTTCCTGTAAATATAGTAAAAGAGTTTTCAGTAGGTGATGCACCACATGGTCTGATACAGCTTGCTAAATCCTCAGATCCACTCTCTTCTCCTCTTCCCCCACCCCACCAAATATAGTATACCAACCTAGATTTCCTCCCCAGCTGTGTGTATTCTACCTCAGAGTTCTGTTTTGAGTCTCTCGTGCAAATCTTCTTGATCAATCATGTCTGCCTTATCATACCAGCGATGGTAGGCTAAAAGAGCAGCATTCTTGGCTGCAATCGCGCTCATTTCCATGGCACTCGCAGCCCATTCGATGCCGTTGAGGTAGTACATTCTGTCATGGAGAATGATAGGGGGGCATTTCTCTGGGGGGCTGTAGTGCGGGTAGGCAAGCCACGTCTTCACTGCAACAGAATCGTAAGACGAGAAAAGCAAATTCAGTTGCTCCTTGGTGAGAGGCTTGGGTGAGAACACTTTCCAAACAGCAGGGCTCAGAAGCGGCTTAGTTTTATCTTCAACTGGAGAGACCATGCCAATACAATTGATAAACAACTTTGGGTGCTCCATTGTGAAAATGGCAGTTAAAGAGAACTTTGAAGGATCCTGGTAGCCAAAGTAGGAAGTGTTAATGCGCCCATGGACAAACGTTGCCACAGTCTGATGGTAGGGCTGGGAGAACTCGGGAATGGGTGGCTTGAAGTTGCGGAAAGTTATGTTGGCAATTTTACGCTGCAACGGGGTGGCAATCAGAATGATGTCGTACAGCTCTGACATTAATCCTGACGTAGAATTGTAGGTGACTTCATAGAGCTTCGCAGTATCTCCTGGGAGAAAAAGAAGGTACTTTTTTAAAAGCAACACTTTATTTATTTAAAACGTAATCAAGAGTAATCCACCTGATGTAGCACTAGGCCAGTTTTCCAGCAAATTCCATGTGGCTTTGAAGAGGAAAAAAGTTGTAGTTGCAACTACAAGTAGTCTGTCTGGCTTTTATTATTAACATCTATGCCGCTTCCTTTCATCTACCCAGCCAGTTCTGACTTCCCCTGTCCAAACCAATATATCTCAACCAGCAGATTCTAATGCAATTATTTTTTTCTACGGCATCACAAGTGTAAGAATGTTGTAGCAAGCTCACCTAAGCGTCCCCTTTTCAGCGTTTTCTCTTCCAGAGCAATAACAGTGCCAGAAATCAGTTGTGCTTTAGAAGCATAAAGAAGGCCAGTGCATACCAGTTTGTTGCCACCTTCTACTGACCAAAGTCCAGAATCGGCGCCTGCCAAAGATACGGCACCTACCAGGGAGGCAATAATAAAATTTCACACAAACTTGCAGAACTCTACAACGAACAGTGAAGATAAAAACATTTGAAGATTGTATATCTAATATTAGATTTTTTTAATATTATTTCTTTATCACTAGAAGATTCCGGGATGTGTGTGTGTGTGTGTGTACAAAAGTGTGAATAAAACTTTACACAACATATAGTACGCACACACACACAAATAGGTAACCTACAATAAGCCATAATTTAAGGCAGACAAAAAACAAAATAAGGAGCAGGGGCAACCCATCCTGTTTTGCCGCCTGAGGCAACATGAGAAGGTGCCAAAGCCTCGCTTGCTGAAGTTGCACAGGGGCTTCCAGTGAAGTCTTTTCAAAAGCCGCTGCTGCTGCTTCTTGCTTCCCTGGCAGGGGCGGGCAGGATACCTTCAGGGGTTTTGCTGCCCAAGGGATTCTGCCACCCAAGACGGCTGCCTCAGCCCACCTCACGGGCACGCAGGCCGTGTATGGATGTCCTTGGGGACTACACAATAAAGCAGGCCCAATCAGAGAGTGTAACTCACAGAGCAGCCTTCCTGGGTCTCATGCCCTCTTGATTTCCAGGCAAATGCTATGTTCAACAAAGATCTCAAAGAAAGGGGATATATAGAAAAAGCGTCTAAATTCCAATCAGATATAATTGATAATGATGTTAAGATAATTTCGAAAATGTACAAAATTCTTTTGGAATGGCAAACAAAGGACGAGGAAATCAAGTCGGTCATGATCAAGTGGGCCAGAGATTTTGGTTACAGCATACAACTAGAGGATTGGGAAAAGGTATGGAACGAAAATATGAAATTTACTGCATGTACAGCACTGAAGGAAAATATAATGAAGATGGTGTACAGGTGGTATATCACACCGGTAAAATTGTCAAAAATGTATAAGACATGCAATAAGTGCTGGAAATGCAAAGAAAAAGAGGGAACTCTGTTCCATATGTGGTGGGATTGTAGGAAGGTGAGGGGCTTCTGGGAATCGATCTATTGTGAATTGAAAAAGATGTTTAAATATTCGTTTGTTAAGAGGCCAGAGTCCTTCCTATTAGGTATAACAGGAAGAGAGATAAAAAGACGGGATTACAAATTGTTCCAATATGCTGTGACAGCGGCAAGAATACTGATGGCCCAGAGGTGGAGACAGGAGGAAATGCCGACTCTGAGTGAATGGAGGATGAAACTTATAGATTACGCCGAATTAGACAAATTGACTGGAAGAATAAGATATCAAAAGGATCAAAAATTCATTGAGGACTGGGGGAAGTTTGCGGCATATCTGGAAACTATATGTGATCAACAAATAACGCTAGTGGGGTTTAAAGAGACTTTGTAATACTGTAAGGAATATTGCAAGACAGAATTAGAGAGGTATAAACTAATAGTAAGCTAGCAATACTATATAGGAAAATGCGACGAAATAAGAACAATGGATGATTGTGGGAGGTGCTGGTGGAGGCTCAAAAAGTGTAAATATGTAATTATGTTGTAACTAATATAAGTAAAAGAAAAACTGAATAAAAATTTAATTGCAAAAAAAAAGAAATCTCCATCATCCCTGACCATGGTCCAGGCCAGGGGTCTGCAACCCGCGGCTCCGGAGCCGCATGTGGCTCTTTTACATCTTGGCTGCGGCTCCGGGGCGGATACTAGCGAGGGGAGGAGGCGCATTGTGCGCCCCGACACTCCTCACTGTGGCGGGCGCTGTACTGGCTGTGACGTCGCATGGGGGCGGTGCGTGCGTTAGTCACGCACCGTCCCGACGTCACCTTCCCGCCCGCTGTCAGATCGTGGCTCCGGAGATATATTTGTTTTAAATGTCGCAATGGTTTTGTGGCTCCCAGTTGTTGTTTTTTCTTCGGAAACGGGTCCAAGTGGCTCTTTTTGTCTTAAAGGTTGCAGACCCCTGGTCCAGGCTGTCTGGGGTGGATGGGAGTTGCAGTCCAGCAACATCTGGAAGGCACCAGGCTCGTGAAGGCCAGCTTAAAGAATGTAAGTCATATCCCATGTATGGGAGAGCAGAAGAAAGACAGGATTGTAGAAAGGTGTGTATTTACCTAAAACTAGAATGACTAACAAGGCCTCTGATCCCACTCACAGGACTCCTGCTGAATTCTCTGTCATTCGTGCTTTTGACACCAAGACGCCACAGCAGGGAGGCTGGCTGGCAAGCAAAACCTCTGCTCACATAGGCCCCAGTTGCCATGCAAATCACCTCATGTACTTTGGGCATGTTTGCAGCAGGTCTGTTCTTGACTCGGATAGTGAGACAGACAGATGCCGTATTTTTCTGTGTATAACACGGCCCCAATTTTGGGGGAATCCAAATAAAGAAATCGCCCATATGCACTATCCGTGTATAAGACAACCCCCAATTTTAAACTTGAAAAAATAGGGGGGAAATATAGTTTTATACACAGAAAAATACGGTACTAGAAAGCAAATTTTGTCAGTGAGATCATCATTCAAATATCCCCTTCATGCAGATTATTCCAGGCAGCAAAATGCCATTCATTTGGTGGTGGCCATCAGGAAGAGGAATTTGGGTATTTTTTATTAAAAATTACAGAAGTGTCCCCGTGAGAATTTGGCCCTCCAGCATCTTTCAGTGAAATATCTAAAGGCTGTGCTTTACAGACATATTGAGTTATTGTAATCTATCCCTGAATATAAGAAGAGCCTGCTGGATCAGGCCACGAGCCCATCTAGCCCAGCATCTTGTTCTCAAAGTGGCCAACCAGATGCCTGTGAGAAACCCACAAGCAGGACCGAGTGCAAGAGCCCTCTCCCCTCCTATGGCCTCTAGCAGGAGCCATTGGTAACCCTCTCCTCCAGGTAAAGGGACCCCTGACCATTAGGTCCAGTCGTGGCCGACTCTGGGGTTGCAGCGCTCATCTCGCTTTATTGGCCGAGGGAGCCGCCGTACAGCTTCCGGGTCATGTGGCCTGCATGACTAAGCTGCTTCTGGCAAACCAGAGCAGTGTGCGGAAACATCGTTTACCTTCCCACCGGAGCGGTACCTATTGATCTACTTGCACTTTGACACGCTTTCGAACTGCTAGGTGAGCAGGAGCAGGGACTGAGCAACGGGAGCTCACCCCGTCATGGGGATTCGAACCACTGACCTTCAGATCGGCAAGCCCTAGGCTCTGTGGTTTAACCTACAGCACCATCCACGTCCCATTCTCCTCCAGGAATTTGTCTAATTCTCTTTTAAAGCCATCCAAGATGGAGGCTATCCCTGTGGGAGCGAGTTCCACAGTTTAACCATGCACTGCATGAGGAAGTCCTTTCAGGACAGATAAAAGAACATTGAGCTTCATTGGGTGTCCACAAGTTCTAGCATCATCATCATCATAAAAATTTATTTATACCCCGCCCTTCCCAGTTCAGAAAACTGGGCTCAGGGCAGCTAACAACAAATTTAAAACACTTAATTGATG
Source organism: Podarcis liolepis (assembly GCF_965112155.1). Lineage (NCBI taxonomy): Eukaryota > Metazoa > Chordata > Lepidosauria > Squamata > Lacertidae > Podarcis > Podarcis liolepis. Next base: position 5,704,923 of record NC_139561.1, on the reverse strand, counting down.
CTACAAAAAACTGGTATGGTATAAAACATGAATATGGTATAAAATATGGTACAGTGGTGCCCCGCAAGACGAATGCCTCGCAAAACAAAAAACTCGCTAGACGAAAGGGTTTTTCGGTTTTTGCGTTGCTTCGCTAGATGAATTTCCCTATGGGCTTGCTTCGCAAGATGAAAACGTCTTGCGAGTTTGTTCGCTTTTTTCTTAAAGGCGCTTGAAGAGGCGCAGTTGCGACGGACTGTGCTTCGCAAGACGAAAAACATTGCAAGACGAAAAGACTCGCGGAACGAATTAATTTCGTCTTGCGAGGCACCACTGTATAAAACATGAATAACAATAAAATCAAAAATCAATTTGGGGGGAAAAGCCATCCAATAAACATCAGATGATCACCAGGGCTAGCTGGCTAAATTAGTCCTATTTGGGCCAGCGAGGAGACCAGGGGAGAATTAGCTGTGGGATCCCAGAGCGGGTAATCTTCAAAAAAAGGGGAGCGGGAGGGAAGGAAGGGGAATAAAAGATTAGGCTAAGTTCAAATTGAAAGCCAGGCAGAATAGTTCTGTCTTACAGGCCCTGCGGAAGGAAGACAGAGAAAAACTTTTCTCAATCCACTTTCTCTGTGCCCTGCATAATCTTGTAACCTAAAAAGTCCCAAACGCTGGAACTGGGAATCACTCCATCCCCTTGATCATTTTGGTTGGCCTTTTCTCAACACCTCTTCCAAGTCTACAACATCCTTTTTGCGGTGAGGTGACCAGAATTGCAAATGCAGACACACCATATGGATTTGTAAAACAGCATTATGAAAATCAGCAGGTTTTATTTTCAATTCCTTGAACCTTCAAGATATGGCAAATCTGCAAACAAGCTTTGCCACTTACCCACAAAGCTATTGATGTTGGCACCTTGGCCATAGTTGACTCTCATAACTGGAGTCACCATCTCATTGATGAACTTCTGAGAGAAGCTGGTCTTCTGCAAGGCCTGATCAATGGTAACATTCAGCATCTGAACAAAGTCAGCCCCTCCGAGGGCATGAAGTAAACCCTCATTGCTACTGAAGGCATAGTCGTAAACCTGATACCGATAGATCCTTTGTGCAAAAGGGGGGAAAGAATTAAGATATGGGAAAGCAAAGACTGTGCAGGAGGAAGACAAAGTTAGTGACTAGTATTGTTTTTGATAAGACTTTACTTATATTGGGTGGTGCCCTTTCAGAAAATAAATTGACGTTCATGATTGCTTTGCTGAGTGCCACCAGTACGCACAACCACTTAAGAATACTGACCCTAATTTAATTGCAACTTATTCCACTGCACAGGACTGATAGCTAAGAAGCCTGCACCCCAGACTGCTTTGCTAGTACTTCCAGGTATTTATTTAGGAATCTGTGTGCAGTGTTGATAGGACAGGTTTTTTCTTTCTCCCCCCACCTTGTACCTGATTGTAAATAGCAAATAAAAAAGGGTCCTAATACAGTGGCTATCATTCTGTGATTCTCTTCGTCTAGCGGTTTTTTCGTCTTGCGAAGCAAGCCCATTGACGGATTAGCGGATTAGCGCTATTAGCGGCTTTTAGCAGTTTATCTTCTGGTCGGATCAGCTGATAAGCGGCTTAGCGGCTTAGAAAAAGGGGGGGGGAGGAAAAAAAACCAGCAGGAACTCGCAAGACATTGTCGTCTTGCGAAGCAAGCCCATAGGAGATTCGTTTTGCGAAGCACCTCCAAAACGGAAAACTCTTTCGTCTAGCGAGTTTTCCGTCTTGCGAGGCATTCGTCTTGCGGGGCACCACTGTAATGATGAAGCACACTGGCTTAATGAGACAGAAAATACTGGCAGTGAATCGAGGCTTAAGGGAGAGCATATTTTAACAGGCCTGGAGTAAAGCAATTGATTCCTTAAGTATGTAATTTCTTCTCTGTAGGCTACTTCCATTTGGGGGCCCCAGGTTAAGACAGACTTCACTGTGCATCTGATCTTGTATCTAACTGCCTTGCTGGATACTCAGGTGGTTATAGTCATTTTGCAGACTTGTTCTTCTGCTTGCTCCTGAAGCTTTCAAATGGCTATCAGAAACAGGTATCAGAGAGCGGCTGGGGAAACCAGCTTGACAAGTCCATAGTCTAGAGTGTATTGGGGGCAGAGGGCAGGCAGTTTCCTTTACATTTGTGTAATCAATAAATCCTCTGGATCACAGGATAAACCTATGAGATAACATTCCTAGCTTGGCTAGCTAACACGGTCACTGAGAACATGGCATGTGTCAACAACCTTTTTCAGCCATGGGCCAGTCCACTGTCCCTCAGACCTTGTGGGGGGCCAGACTATATTGGGGGGGTGAACGAATTCCTATGCCCCACAAATAACCCAGAGATGCATTTGAAATAAAAGCACACATTCTACTCATGTAAAAACACACTGATTTCCGGACCATCCGCGGGCCGGATTGAGAAGGTGATCTGGCCCCCGGGCCTTAGGTTGCCTACCCCATTGGTACTCTTAATTACAGTGGTACCTCGGGTTACATACGCTTCAGGTTACAGACTTCACTAACCCAGAAATATTACCTCGGGTTAAGAACTTTGCTTCAGGATGAGAACAGAAATTGTGCTCCGGCGGCGCAGCAGCAGCAGGAGGCCCCGTTAGCTAAAGTGGTGCTTCAGGTTAAGAACATTTTCAGGTTAAGAATGGACCTCCGGAATGAATTAAGTACTTAACCCGAGGTACCACTGTATTATTATTTTTTAGTAAAAGGTGGGCAACATCTAACTTCCTAGCCAGAATGAGTAAACCATTCCAGTTTGGGGTTAAGGCAGCCTTTGCCAGTCTGGCATTTCCAGGTGTTTCAAAAGTACTGGCAAGGGCAGGGGCCCCACAGGTGTCAAGAGAAAGGTGCAGTGGCTATAGGTGCCTTGCTAGGGTGGGTGGGGAGGGGGCCTGCATTCAGACAGGCAGACTTACCTCATAAATTTGTCTAGCACATCCTCTACCCACATGTACATCCGCACAGGATTCAGTCCGTAATGCCAGAGGAGCTTGAGAAAATTCCAAATGTACCAGCTGCTCTCCTCAAAGACAAACTCATCTCCGTTGTAGATGCCCAAAAGGCCACCTTGACCCTGATGGATGTTAAGACCTGCAGGTTTGAAAGCACAGCCTGTGAACTGGGAGACAGTCTGAGTTGACACTGGGGCAGCAGGGTGAGAACTCGGCATCCGTTTGAGATTTGGTGGCTGATGGATGGGTGCACACAGGCCTCTCTATCAGAGGCAGGATTGGGTGGGAACATGTATTTCTAAATTTGAACTCCAGTAAGTCTGCTGTTCAGGGACGCGGGTGGCGCTGTGGGTTAAACCACAGAGCCTAGGACCTGCCAATCAGAAGGTTGGCGGTTCGAATCCCTGAGACGGGGTGAGCTCCCGTTGCTCGGTCCCTGCTCCTGCCAACCTAGCAGTTCGAAAGCACATCACAGTGCAAGTAGATAAATAGGTACCACTCCAGCGGGAAGGTAAACGGCATTTCCGTGCGCTGCTCTGGTTCGCCAGAAGTGGCTTAATCATGCTGGCCACATGACCCAGAAGCTGTCTGCGGACAAAGGCCGGCTCCCTCAGCCAATAAAGTGAGATGAGCGCCGCAACCCCAGAGTCGGCCACGACTGGACCTAACAGTCAGTGGTCCCTTTATCTTTACCTAAGTCTGCTGTTCACTTGTGTCTTTTTTGGAAATCTTGAGAGGGTGGGGAATGTTCATTTCCTTTCTGCTATGTGACTACAGTCGTACCTTGGAAGTCGAACGGAATCCGTTCCAGAAGTCCGTTCGACTTCCAAAACGTTCATAAAGCTCCTGCAGCCAATCGGAAGCTGCGGAAGCCATGCTGGACGTTTGGCTTCCAAAGAATGTTTGCAAACCGGAACACTCATTTCCAGGTTTGCGGTGTTCAGGAGCCAAAATGTCCAAGCACCAAGGCATTCAGGATCCAAGGTATGACTGTATTGGGGAACTTGTCACGCTTTACGTAGATCTGATTTAGATCTCATAAAACCAGTGTTTTAAAACAACAGCGCTTGTTGCTGGTTTATTTCCGGGCCTAAATCAAGGTGCTCACATGAGTGTTTAAAGCCCTAAACTACTCACTAAAAACCCCAGGTACATGAAAGATTGCCTCCTTCCCTACAGACACACTTGGGTGCTAAGAATGGCATAGGGGGGTGCAGTCCAGGAAAGGGCCTTTTCTGTGGTGGAGAGAAGCTTCTGGCAAGTGTGGAAGACACACCACTTTACCTTGGCTTTTGACACCTGAGATGTACCCATCTTATTCTTGTGACTGTGGCTTACAGCTTACATTCTGAGAGGAAGAAAAGCAGCGATACCCAGACCTGTCACACACACAAACACAGGTCCGTCTTACCCACTGAGGCTAGTGGTGCGGGGCACCAGAGCGCCAAGTTCTGGATGGCGCTAGGCGAGAGTCTGGGGAACACCAAATGGGTGTGCTGAGTGAGCGAGAGTGCGTGCCCCGCTCCTGCCGAGCATTGGCTCTGCTTTTTCCCTTTTAGCCTGCAGGCGCCAAATTCTGCGGGGCACCAGAAGACTAAAAGGGAAAAAAACCGAGCCGACGCTTGGCGGGAGCGGTGCATGCGCCCTCACTTGCTCGGCGCACACCCGCTTGCTCGGTGTGCTGCCTGCCATGGCCACCGTGGCACAAAGCGTCCAGCTGAGCCAGGAGGCGCCGCGTCCAGCCTCTGCCTCTTCCCCGCCGGAGGAGCCACCTTCCAGCCGCTGCCCGCCTCCTCCAGCCCTAAAAAAAGGTCAACTCTGGGAAGGGAGGGGCGCAGGAGGGATCTTTGCACCACGGCACCGGATATGCTTAAGACGGCCCTGCGCAAACACCCCCAGAAAGAAAACGCCCCTCCCATTTCCTCCAAATTAATTATAGCAACCTTCCCCAGACATTGGGCCCTCCAGATGTTTTAGACTATAACTGGCTGGAGCGGATAGGACTTGTAATCCAACACATCTGGTGGGCAGAGAAGGCTGCACTATAGCCTTTTCATTGGCGTGAAATGGAACTAAAACAGTTTCCACTGGCATAAGAACAAAGGAGGAGGGATGAAACCTGCTCCTAGGGAAAATAAGGTGTCCATACCTAGCTCTTTCACAAAATGTTTCATGTGCAGGTTAAGGGGGTGGATGACAGCTCCTCCTGCTTCATAGTATTTCCCTTCCAAATTGATAGTAGCCGCACGGCCTCCGACTTCTCCTCTTTCAAAGACATCAATCTGGATGTCTTTACCAAACTTCTGGCGCAGGAAATAGGCTGCAGATGTGCCCCCGACGCCAGCTCCAATCACACCTGGAATTAAGTTAATTTTCCTGTATTTAATTCCTTTCAACAGAACTCAGAATAAGGTAACCTGTATAAGATTCCCTCGGAAGGTGGTGGACTCTTTCATGGGAGGTTTTTACGCAGAGCTTAGAGGGCCATCTCTCATGGATGCTTCAGTCGAGATTGCTGCATCGCAGGGGGCTGGACTAGATGACCCTCGGGGTCCCTTCCTCCTCTACAATTCTGTAATTCTCTAAGAACATCAGAAGAGCCTGCTGGATCAGGCCCAAGGGATGTGTTTTTGGAAGCAAGGGCACAGTGGCCTGAAAGAGTTTTGGAACCACTTAAATAAACTGTAATGAGCAATGGAAGTCCAGGCAGAGGCTTAATACAGTGGTACCTTGGTTTGCGAACAAACTGGAACGTGTCCAGAGGAGGGCAACCAAAATGGTCAAAGGCCTGGAAACAATGCCTTATGAGGAACGGCGGCTAAGGGAGCTGGGCATGTTTAGCCTGGAGAAGAGGAGGTTAAGGGGTGATATGATAGCCATGTTCAAATATCTAAAAGGATGTCACATAGAGGAGGGAGAAAGGTTGTTTTCTGCTGCTCCAGAGAAGCGGACACGGAGCAATGGATCCAAACTACAAGAAAGAAGATTCCACCTAAACATTAGGAAGAACTTCCTGACAGTAAGAGCTGTTCGACAGTGGAATTTGCTGCCAAGGAGTGTGGTGGAGTCTCCTGCTTTGGAGGTCTTTAAGCAGAGGCTTGACAACCATATGTCAGGAGTGCTCTGATGGTGTTTCCTGCTTGGCAGGAGGTTGGACTCGATGGCCCTTGTGGTCTCTTCCAACTCTATGATTCTATGAACAGTCTGGTTTGCATACGTTTTGGATTACAAACACGTCCAACCCGGAAGTGCGTGTCTCGGTTTGCAAACTTTTTTTGGACTACAACCCTTTCTCTTTTTTTTTGGATTACGAACAATTTTTTTTGTAGGCCCCATTGGCGAAAGTGTGCCTTGGGTTACAACCTGTTTTGGTTTATGAACGGACCTCCAGAACGGATTAAAAGGTCTCTGGCAACAGTTTGTTTGTTTTTGTTTTTTTAAAAAACTTAGTGGATATTTCACGGGAAAATGTAGATCTAGATTAAATAGCAGGGGGAGGGGTGCAGGCTGGCATTTTGATGCCAGGAGCACTGTGTGATCACTGTGAAAAACTTGCATACCACTTAGGAGCATTACCAATCTACCATAAAGGTCTGTCCCAGGAGTTCCTGAAAGTAATAATAATAATTTATTATTTATACCCCGCCCATCTGGCTGGGTTTCCTCAGTCACTCTGAGCGGCTCCCAACAGAATATTAAAAAAACGATAAAACTTCCCTAAACAGGACTGCCTTCAGATGTCTTCTAAAAGTCAGATAGTTGTTTATTTCCTTGGCATCTGATGGGAGGGTGTTCCACAGGGCAGGTGCCACCACCGAGAAGGCCCTCTGCCTGGTCCCCTGCAGCTTCAATTCTTGCAGAAGGCCCTCGGCGCTGGACCTCAGTGTCTCAGCTGAACGATGTGGTTGGAGACGCTCCTTCAGGTATACTGAGAGCTGAAACCTTTCCGTTGATCATCTCATAGATTTAGTAAACAAAGCTGGGGTGAAGTTGGAAAGGGGTGTTGACCAGACCACTGTCCAGAATTTGGATACTTGTGGGCAGTCCCGTGGAGGAGGGTGACTCTTTCTCCACAGCCCCTCCAACTGGAGGAGGAGACTGGAATGTCACATGGGCAATCTGCACTGCTGTGCACTGGTGTACGACTTCCATTCAACACTTGCTCACATAAGCTGAGACTGACCCATCAGGGTTTAGAACGGCCTTGGTCCAATATACCCGAAGGAGTGTCTCCACCAGATGTCAAAGAGAAAAACAACTACCAGACTTTTAGAAGACATCTGAAGGCAGCCCTGTTTAGGGAAGCTTTTAATTTTTGATGGACTATTGTATTTTAATATTTTGTTGGAAGCTGCCCAGAGTGGCTGGAGAAATAATAATAATAATAATAATAATAATAATAATAATGGTACATAGCATTTAGAATCTTTTATTTGCACGTGCATTTCTTTCTCCCATATACATGTTTGATGTATCACAGTATTTTAATATTCTTTTGGAAGCCGCCCAGAGTGGCTGGGGAAACCCAGCCAGATGGGCGGGGTATAAATAATAAATTATTATTATTATATTATTATAAGTTGTCCAACTGGTGTAAGCAGTTTGGTGTAAGCATTTTCTAAAGGAAAAACTGGACTAGCTTGTTTCAAAAAGCCACATGTGGGTTTCCAACCAGGGTCAGCACATGTTTCACAAGCCCATGAGTCGATGGCGCACAGAAACTCATGTCCCAATAGGGCTGGCGGAACTTTGTGTGGCAAAGCATTATTTGCTTCAAGACGATTTTTAACTTTACACCTATCGTAATTGAAGTTTCATGTGAAATGCATGTCTGCACAAGCACACATAGCAGCTCACAGTTATTGGGAATTGAATTTCCTCAAAGGGTGAACTCCCAAGGACATGATGTCAGGCTCAGGAGGGGGGGGACCCACTTCCCTATTTTCTGCTGGTTGCCCTGGCCCAGTAAAAAGGCCTCTCCTTTTTGCCCATGGCCTCCTAGTAAGGAAACTAGAATTTTAAAGGTGGTATTTAGTCTGCATTAATGAGATGCTGAAGCGATGTACGCTGAATGTCCGAAGATTTGCATGGATGTGAAAATTCACCCCACAGAGCTTTTCCTATCACAATGGGACACAAGGCAGAGAATTTGCATCCGCTTTAAGTTCTCCGCAAGATCTATCTCAGGATCTCAAACTCAGTTTCCAAACTTAGTTGGGTGTTCCTGAAAGCAGATCCACCTCAAAGGACGGATGTGTGGCCAGGGAGCCAGCCCCCTTTGACATGAAGGGACGACTCTGTTATATCTCATCTTTGTCAAAATCCAACTTCAAAAACAAAGACTATTGCAATTAAGATCATAAAGGCAAGATGCGGAGCGCCTTTCCTCTATGCGTGTAGCACTCTGGAAGCTGAGCGCTCTGCACATGCTCCAAGGCACCTTTGCATCAATGCACGAGTGCGCGCGTAGGTGCAATTGCAAATATGTGTGCGTTGGCGTCTTTGCCCTTAAGCCCCTTGCCGAAAAGTAACGAGGCGGCAGAGGGTCCCCTTCCCCCCCCCCGACCCTTCCTTTCCTCCGGCCCCAGCCCCCCCCCTCCGCCACTCCCTACCTATCCTGGCGGGCGGCGGGCGCAGCTCCTGGTTCCCCCGCGCGACTCCCTGCCACAGGGCGGCCAGGAGCGGCAGGGCGCGGAGCAGGCAGCGGGCGGCCATGGCGGCGGCGGCGGCGACTGCTCGGGAAAGATGGAAGGAGGGAAGCGGGGAGGGAGGGAGGGACTCTCCTGGGCCCGCGCCCCGCCCCGCGGCCTCTGGGCGGCGGCGGAAACGGGAGGCGGCGCGGGCCAGAAGGGTAGACTGCTGCTGCGCCGGGAGGTTTCAGAGCACTCCTGACATATGGCTGTCAAGCCTCTGCTTAAAGACCTCCAAAGTAGGAGACTCCACCACACTCCTTGGCAGCAAATTCCACTGTCAAACAGCTCTTACTGTCAGGAAGTTCTTCCTAATGTTTAGGTGGAATCTTCTTTCTTGTAGTTTGGATCCATTGCTCCGTGTCCGCTTCTCTGGAGCAGCAGAAAACAACCTTTCTCCCTCCTCTATGTGACATCCTTTTATATATTTGAACATGGCTATCATATCACCCCTTAACCTCCTCTTCTCCAGGCTAAACATGCCCAGCTCCCTTAGCCGTTCCTCATAAGGCATCGTTTCCAGGCCTTTGACCATTTTGGTTGCCATTTAGTCATGTCCGACTCTTCGTGACCCCATGGACCAGAGCACGCCAGGCACTCCTGTCTTCCACTGCCTCCCGCAGTTTGGTCAAACTCATGCTGGTAGCTTTGAGAACACTGTCCCACCATCTCGTCCTCTGTCGTCCCCTTCTCCTTGTGCCCTCCATCTTCCCCAACATCAGGGTCTTTTCCAGGGAGTCTTCTCTTCTCTGAGGTGGCCAAAGTCTTGGAGCCTCAGCTTCAGAATCTGTCCTTCCAGTGAGCACTCAGGGCTGATTTCCTTCAGAATGGAGAGGTTTGATCTTCTTGCAGTCCATGGGACTCTCAAGAGTCTCCTCCAGCACCAGAATTCAAAAGCATCCATTCTTTGGCGATCAGCCTTCTTTATGGTCCAGCTCTCACTTCCATACATCACTACTGGGAAAACCAGAGCTTGAACTAGACGGTCTTGATCTACAGGGTGGCAATTTCAAATGTCTTTATAAGGCCTTGCGCGCCATTTTTCTGGGTCCCTCCTCTCTCCTGTGGGTGAGGGGAACACCCTGTTGCAACAGATCAATAAAGATCAGGCTTACTAGCTGCTTTGCTTCTCCATATTCTCTGGTTGTCCTCTGTTATTTTCTCCTACCTATAGGGAACCTAATGTAAGGACTCTATATGGGCTCTTGGATACCCCATAAGGGAAGAGGGCAATTTTTGTTTACAACACAAGCATCTGCTCTTTGCGGGTAGACTGCCTCTGGACGAGGAGGTTCATCTCGGCTGGCTCACTCATCACCCTTAGAGCGCCCGCTGTGGCGCATCTAGTCCAGCCTCCTGTTCTCTCAGTTGGCCAAATACCTGCAAGGACCTAGGGGTCCAGGTAGACTGCCTCTGGGCCTGGAGGCTCCATAAGGAGAGCCTGGATGCTGGATGCCCAGCCAGATGTTCCCAAGGGAAACCCCGCGAGCACGAGAGCAACTCTTCGGAATCTCCCCTCCTGGGATCCAGACCCTGGAGGCAGAGCACAGCCGCCAGGACGAAGAGCCTCCACCAATTGGTCTAATCCTCTTTTAAAGCCATCCAAGTTGGTGGCCATCGGCGCTGCCTCCTGCAGAAGCGAGTTCCCCAGATCATAATAATAATAATAAAATGTTTAATAGGTTATTGTATTTTAGTGTTCTGTTGGAAGCCGCCCAGAGTGGCTGGGGAAACCCAGCCAGATGGGATGGGTACGTATAAATAAATTTATTATTATTATTATTATTATTATTATTATTATCAACGGTGTGCTGCTCAAGGACTTTCTTTTAGGCGTCCCAAACCTTCCAACATTCAGCTTCATTGGATGCCCATGACAAAAAGGGAGAGAAACTTTTCTCTTCCTGTTTTTTACATGTTGTGTTTAATTTGATAAGCTTCTATCATTTCACCTCTTACAGTACTTGCCTTTTTCTATAATAATAATAAGAAGAAGAAGAAGAAGAGGAAGAGGAGGAGCCGGGCTCAGGGCGGCTAACACCAATAAAATAAAATAACAGTAAAACATAATAGGGGGAAAAGAGGGAGGAAAAAAACAAACCAATTTAAAATACAGGTTAAAATGAAATTTAAAATGCAGCCTCATTTTAAAATAGCTGATAAATCAAGACCATAAGGGGAGGGAAACATAAGGGTCAGACCGAGTACAAACCAAAGGCCAGGCGGAACAGACTTTCTTCCTAGGGGAGCTGCTTCATCCCTTTGGCCATTTTGGTTGCCGTTTTTCAAACCCCTTCCCAGCTTGACAATATCCTTTTTCAGATGAGGGGACCAGAACTGCACAACTATCTCCCCTGGGTTTGATGAAATGGAGAGACACACATATACTGGGGACATCTCAGTTGAATTTATCCTGTGCGCAAGGCACCATTCTTGGCTTGCCCTCCCCCATCCTTTTTACCCACAACAACCCTATAGGTTAGGCCTGGCTAGACTGAAACTTAGCAACTGGCCCCAAGTCCCCCCCTGTGAACTTGATGGCTGAATACAGATTTGAAGCTCCGCATCACCAATGCTTCTTCAGCCCCGCAAGACCCCACTTCTGCATAGGGTTGCAGCCCTTGGCACATTTTGAAAATTTAAAATATTTAGTGTGTGCTTGCAATGGAGATTGCTGTCATATATTAAACTACTCTGCACACTCAGTTTGAAAAAGATGAACCATAAGTGGCTATTAGTAATGTTAACTGTTCTACTAAGCCTTATGTACAGGCAGCCAATGGAACCTACTGAAATGAATGGGGAAAACTTAGTGATTTCAGAATATTCTGGGTATTCTTAGAATTTTAAGATTCATTTCCTTTGGGTGCTACTCAAAGTTTCCTTGTACTAGTTTAATTTTCTGCGCTCGTCTCATGCTGTTTTTGAAAAGTGTACAGTATTGGATCTTAATTTCATAGTCTTTTACCTTGCTTTGCATTCCTTTGTTTTGATTGTCAGTGGAAGCTGCACAGAGAGCTTCTGCCACTGGATTTGCATAAAAAGTACTGTATGCATTTTGCAAATAATCAAAGAACCAGATAAACACAGTTTCCTCATTTGGGGGGGGGTGAGACCCCCCCGGAACTTACTCCAAATGTGGGATTGCAGATGTCTGCTCTGAAGTCAGTCCCATTTAATTCAGCGGGGTTTATTCCCAGGTACAACTGAACGCACTATTCAGACGCAGCCTCATGCTCAGAAGGGTTAGTATTGGCAAGAGAGTGGCTAGTGTCCTTCACCGTTCCTCTGCATACCTGTGATGTGTTGTTAAATGATTTGCTTCCTAAGATCTATTTCCCACGCGTCTTCTCGTCAGCGCCGCTGGTGTAGTGGTATCATGCAAGATTCCCATTCTTGCGACCCGGGTTCGATTCCCGGGCGGCGCAAAAGCATTTTGTGTAAAAAAACACAAAAACAAGCAACCACCACCACAATTAATCAAGGCAATATTATTATTTAGTATACCACTAGTTTGGCGCGGGGGGGGGGCGGGCGGAGTGGAATTTCTTTTTATTTGTACAGGAGACGTGAAGCCGGATTTGCGCGCGCGGGGCTGAGGGTTAAGCTTTCCTAAGATTTAAACCGTACCTAACACGCACGGGACTGGCTTAGAAATCTCGCGAGAGTAAGCAAGAGAAAGGAGAAGAAGCTGCAAAGAGGCCGGCGGAGGATTACGTCGGGCGCGAGAGAGCGGCCGCGGTTGGCGAGGAGGCGCCAGCGCGCGTGCGCGTTCGTCGGCGGCGCCGCGGTTGCCTTCTTGCGGCGCATGCGCCGACGGTCCTTTCCGTCGGCCGGCCCGGGCCCTCTCTTTGCCCACCAGCGCCATCTTGAGAGGCCAGCGGCGGATTTGTTGTCCGCCGCGCCGTCGTCGGGGCTCCCCGGAGGCCTCCCGCCCCGCACCCCCGCCGCACCCGCGCGCGGATTTGGCCTGCGGCGAGCCGGGCGCGGTTGTGACCAGGCCTGGCTGGAGGGCTGAGGAGGGAGAGGAACCGCCGCCGCCATGGAGGACGAAATGCCCAAGACGCTGTGAGTTGGGCCGGCAGGGAGGCTGTGAGGAGGCCTATTGTGAGGGGGAGGGGTCGAGCCACGTTGCGCCCCCTCCCTCCCTCCCGCCTTCCCCTCCCCCGCTGCCTCTCTCTCTCCTTTTGTGCGGGCAAATAAAACCCCTCGGCTCCCCATAAAAGCCGGGGCGGGGGGAGGCGAAGGGGGAAGCATTCGCCCCTCTTGAATTATTATTTTTTGGGGGGAGGGGGTGGCCTTGGCCTTTTCTCCTCTCAGGCAGCGGGGCGAGCTTCTGTGTTGAAAATCGCTAGTACCACAAATACTGTTAGATGGATCTTATGGGGCGAACGCAGTTGGACTCTGGTGCACAGTTCTGCTCGCCTCAACAACTCGAGAAAGGATGGAAAAGGGCAACCAAAATGATCAAGAGGGTGGGGCGACACCCCCCCCCCCCGCCCCCAAGAAAGGTTGCAGCGTTTGAGCCTTTTAAGCTTTGTGGCGGAAAGGAGAAGGAAAGAAGCGACAAGTTCGTGAAACCACGCGTGGCGTGGAGAAAGCGGACCGAGGGAAGTTCCCCCCCTCTCTCAACACGGAGAGCTCATGTGCAGCCAGTGAAGCCTAATGTTGGCACTACGGAACTCGTTCCCGCAGGAGGCACTGAGGGCCACCAACCTAAATGGCTTTAAAAGAGGGGGACAAATTCTGGGAGGTGATGGCAATAGATGGCTATTAACCAGCCCATGCTCTGCCTCCCCAGTTGGAGGCAGCAGTGCTTCCGAATACCCATTGCTGGAAACCACAGGAAGGGAGAGTTGCTCTTTTGCTTGAATCCTGCTTGTGGGTTTCCCAAAAGAGGCATCCGGTTAGCAACTGTGAGAACAAGCTTTGGCCTGATCCAGCAGGCTCTTTTATGTTAATGACTGTTAGTATAGATACAGTATTTTATTCTTCTGTTCTTGAAAGGATCTCAGGGCAGCAGATATGGTCCTCCCACCCCCACACAGCACACTCATTTTGTCCACAACAACCCTGTAAGGTTGGCTGGGCTCAGAGAGAGAGAGAGCCTGGGGTGCATGTAGTGTGACTGGCTGAAGATCGCTCAGTGAAGCTTGATGGAGTGTGTGGATTGGAACCTACATCTCCCGGTTCTAGGATAGAATCTAGTCTCCATTTCAGATTTGAAAAAACATTTCCTTGTGAAAAACAGAACAGCTGATAGCAGTACAACGAGTGTGTGCATAGCTAGAATCCTTGCACTGGTTATTATCTCTGTAGCACCGTATGCTCCATAGGCAGGATTATAAGTCTCTGGTCCCCAGGGAACTTAAAGAAGTGACTAGAATGTCTTAGAGGCCTGCCTGAGGGTTTGCAGATAAAGTTTTGTTGCATACTACTCCAATCTCGTGAGTGGTGTGAGATTCTAGGGGTTCCAGATGCTTATTCAGAGTTTGTGTTTCCTTTTGGAGTGAGGAACAGCAGAGACAATGGCATCTTTATGCTTTGTGGTTTATTTACGCAAATATACAACCTGAGCCTATGGTGGAGGGGTTCATAGCATTAACATCCCAAGAAAGTCCTGCTTCTCCCATAGCCACAGCTTACTGGTAGAAATTAGACGTGGCTCTCTCTCTCTGCCTTTCCAGTTTACAGCTTTTGCATCCAGTTTCTAAGCTCACATAACTCCACTCTCAACTCTGGCCTTTTGTCTTTCTAAGAAAGAGACAGTTGAGGGAGGTAGCCCCCCCCCCCAATTTCCCCTCTGGCACAGAGCCATTCCCTTTGTTCCCTTAAGGACCCATCTTTAGTGGGGCGTGCAACCTACACCCCCCCAAAAAAAACCCTCATAACCCCATGGCCATCTTCATTTCTGTGCTGAATACATTGGAGGAGGTTTTCCTTTTGATAGCCTGCTTGGTTTCTATAGTGGGCACAGAGGAGGAGCATCTGAAACCCTAGAAAGCAACTGCCAGTCAGTATTGGCCAGGTATCCTCAAACTTTTAAGACCCAGGACCCACTTTTATCTCAAACATGCCTTTGGGGACCAATTTCTTAATCTTTTCCAATATATTTGCAGGGTGGCAGTGCTACTGTTGTGACCCATCTTGAATTAGGCCATAAACCACTAGGGTCCTGACACACCAGTTGAAGACCTGTGGTGTAGACAGTACTGAGCTAAGTGAACCAGTGGTCTGACTATATAAGGTGCTAGCCTGTGTTCCTATGACAGGGCTCTCCATCTCTTCCTTGCTAGCCCACTCCTTATTTGCATGGAATTCCATTCACCTACTTGCACTTTTTGATCTCCTGTGGCTACTACACTAGTAAACAGACTATATTTTCTGATAGAGAGCCAGTGGATGAAGGGGATGGAAGGCAGGAGTAAACGGAGGAAGAATGTCAGGTTAAATTTGTTGCCCATAGTTAGGTTTGGGTACAGTAATTGATTTTTTACTTGCAGTTTAAAAACAAAATATGCAGCAGCATTCAAAAATGATACAGTGTTATCCACTTGTAGCTCTGAGTGGCATTGGCCTCATTTCACTGCATAAGTAGAGCAGACCCTCATCTTTCATCTCTCCCTCTCTCTAGCAGTATTCAACCACCAATGGAAGGTGTTTCTGTAGTCCAAAATGTAGCTGATCAATTATTAACTGCGGCTTCCCCAATGGAATGGCAGGGAAGTGTCCCCTACTGCTTGTTTATTAATTTAATGATCTTTTCTGGGTGCTCCCACCTTTTGAGGGTGGGGCAGGTCATGGCCACCATTATTGGTACACTGTCCCCGGAGTGTCAGGACCTTTTATATTTTTATTTGGTGTTATGAAATACCATATGAATTTTGCTAATTCTGTTAACCAACTATTTTATTACGCTGTCGGCAATAATTACTGAAGGGACATATTTTTATTTTCTAAATAACATGAATAATCCCTAGAGACTAACTCTGTAAAGGAGATCTGTATTACCTTCATGTTGCGGATAAGGGTTGTGGCTGAACTACTAGTGGCTTGTTTATTGTATTTTAACCTCTGTACTATATCAGCACTCTTCTCCACCATCACCATTTTCTGTTTTGCAGCACTATTGCCTTCCTCAGCCCTTTGGACCATTTGCTTGTTTGCTTGCACAGTATCTGGACCGCTTAATATATTAAAAATATATTTAAGCATTGTACAGAAAACTGAAGTGACAACTTTATAATATTACAAAAATAGTTACATATAAAAATGTCTCATTAATACAAAGTTACCAATATATATCAATATCATTTCATTTTCCTTCTGACACCCTCCCTAACAGCCTCTTGAGTTCTCACCCAGGGTCCAAAACAAACTCTTAGTTCACCCACAAAAATCTCACAACCAGAAGAGTTCTTGGAAACAGTGGACATTGCCCTAGTCTCTCACTCTAGAAGACTTTCTTTTTATAGGCAGGCCCAAGGTGGATGGTACTTCCTCAGGCTACCAACATGGGGAAAAGAAAGTTCACCCTCTTTGAATTGTGGTTTTACATACCAGGACATAATCATTTGTTCTTTAGCAGATCTTAAAATTGGGTAGATACAACTTCAGATGAACAAAACATGGCATATTAAACCATGTAATGATTTATTTAAAAAAATAAAGCCGAAATGGAGAAGCCACGTGTGAATACCCTATGATTGTAGAACCACCTTTAGCAGCAATAACTTTAAGTAATTGTTTTCTGTATGACTTCATCAGTCTCTCATCATTGTGGAGGAATTTTGGCCCACTCTTCTTTATAACGTTGCTTCAGATCATTGAGGTTTGCTGGCATTTGTCAATGCACAGCTCTCTTAAGGTCCCGCCACAGCATTTCAATTGGGTTGAGGTTTGGACTTTTGACTGGGCCATTTCAACACCTTGATTATTTTCTTTTTCAGCCATTCTATTGTAGAGTTGCTGGTGTGCTTGGGATCATTGTCCTGTTGCATGACTCAGTTTCGGCCAAGCTTCAGCTGGAGGAGAATGGGATGCAGATGGCGCTGTAGGTTAAAACACAGAGCCTAGGGCTAGCCGATCAGAAGGTCGGTGGTTCGAATCCGCACCACGGGGTGAGCTCCCATTGCTCTGTCCCAGCTTCGGCCAACCTAGCAGTTCGAAAGCATACCAGTGCAAGTAGATAAATAGGTACCGCTGTGGCGGGAAGGTAAATGGCATTTCTATGCGCTCTGGCTTCCATCGGATTGTCCCATTGCACCAGAAGTGGTTTAGTCATGATGGCTGCATGACCTGGAAAGCTGTCTGTGGACAAACAGTGGCTCCCTTGGCCTGCATAGTGAGATGAGTGCTGCGCCCCATAGTCGTCTTTGACTGGACTTAACTGTTCAGTGGTCCTTTACCTTACTATTTTTACACATTTTATGCACTTTTCTCTTTTTTACCTTTGGGGGGGGTGTATTGAAAATAGGTTCATAACAATGTCTTTCTTATGACTAGCACGTTGTGAGGAAATGCAGGAACCATTGCATTGGACATTTTTGTCTTTTATTCTTTCCAGTGGCGCTCCTTTCTGCTGCACTCTGTAGCAACAAAAGTTAAATGCCTAGGTCAAACGAAGGCCTGGTAGTTACTAGAGAGACTAAAGCAGTTTATTTTCATGAGGTGAAAATGAAATGCCTATGTTAGTAGGTATAAATAATTAAATTTTAGGATTGATCATATTGATTCTCTATATTAAAAAGCCTCATTTAACTTAATTGGTGATTTGGTTAAGAGAGTAATTGTATGACTGACATACATAATATCCGGATTATTTAATATTAACCTAATCATTCTAAAAAGCAAGACACCTGTTTTGAACGGGGGGGGGGGGAATAAACTGCTTTTATTTTTCTTAAACATTCAACACTGAAAAGAAGTTTAGGTTATATGACAAGTATTGGCCTTCAAATAGTTGATTAATTGTGAATCCCACTTCAGGGAAAGTAGAAATTAAGGCATTTGAGAGAAGAGTATGTACCGGTAAGTTCAAGAGTGTTGTGATCAGGATGCCAAGTGGAGGCTACAGAGTCTAGCTCATGAGCCAGTCCAGACTATGAGCCTGATGTTGGAGATCAGGGGAGCACTGAGGCTGGCAGGTAGGAGCCAACTGATCCAGCTCCCACAGCACCAGCTTCCATAGAGGACTTTCACAGGAATCTCCCCCTGGGCCTGAGGACCTAAGCTACTCACATAGTACCTCACCATTCCAGTGATGCAGTAGGTGGGAGACAGGAGCACAGGGGAATTGCCAGAGGGTTGGCCCTTCAGGAGACACTGGGTTGCCAGGAGGTGAGGCAGGTTTGAAAGCAGTGGCTCAAAGTTCCCCAGAAGGTTTGCAGCTCTTTTTGGAGCAAAATGTTCACTTGGAGCTCTCCATGGTGCTGGGACTTGCCTTGCTGCTCTATTAGTGCCAGTAGGAGGCAGGTTTGAAAGCCTATTTGTGGCATTGGATATTGTTCTGTGGGTTGGGTTCCAGCTGCAGAAGAAAGAGTTAACCATCCTATCCACACTGCAATCCTATCCACACTTGAATCCTAACCATCCTATCCACACTTGAAAGCAACCTTCTGTTGGTACCATTGGAAGGTTGTTTTCAAGCCTAATTGCAATGCAGGTGGATAATCTTTGTGTAACTGGTAAGAAAAGGGTTAACTCTCCCTAGCCAAAATCCCCATAAAAATTATATCCCCTTGGACAGTTGTTTGGGGATTAAGACTGTGTGCTGGTGCGTTTACTTGGAGTGTGTGCATGTGAGAGGGTGCAATGGCCTGCTCATTATTGTTTTGGTCTCACCCACCATCAGCTTGCAGGCCCAGGGAGGGTTGACCAAGATAGAATGCAACTCTTGGTCCAACAAAGGTTTTCCACCCTTGATTCTTAAAACATTTTAATGCAGTTTTTCAATTCAAAATTATCAAAATGGTGAACAAAATAATATACACCAGCTTAAGTGTGTATCAGATAATAAAGCAGTGTAGGCTAATAATTCAACTCGCAAAGGCAGAATGAAAAAGAGAAAGCTTTAACTTGCCCTTTGATAAAGAAGTAAAAATGGAAATCATACCAAGTTCCTGAGGATGTTTCGGCTCTGACCTCCTTAAACTACCGGTAACCCCCACATATGGTGGAATGTTTTAGCAGAGCCTCACTGGTAGTTCTTAATTCAGGTTAGGCACATAACAGACAAGGTGGCCTCTGAGATAATCAGAACTCATACTATCTTGGTCATTAAAGCTTAAAATCAATACTGTGATTTTGGTTCTGTAGCCACTGCTACTGTTTTAAAATAGGCTTTAGATATGAAAATTGTATTGATCCCATTAACCATTAAGACAGTGCATTTTGTACCACTTGAAAATTCTGAACCATCTTCAAAGGCAAGTTATGTGTTGAATACATTTACAGTAGTACCTCGGGTTACATACGCTTCAGGTTACAGACTCCAATAACCCAGAAATGGTACATCGGGTTAAGAACTTTGCTTCAGGATGAGAACAGAAATCGTGCGACAGCGGCACAGCAGCAGCAGCGGCAGGAGGAGGCCCCATTAGCTAAAGTGGTGCTTCAGGTTAAGAACGGATCTCCAGAACGAATTACAGTGGTGCCCCGCAAGACGAATGCCTCGCAAGACATAAAACCCGCTAGACGAAAGAGTTTTCCGTTTTGGAGGTGCTTCGCAAAACGAATTTCCTATGGGCTTGCTTTTCAAGACGAAAATGTCTTGCGAGTTCCTGCGGGGGTTTTTTCCTTTTCCCCAAGCCGCTAAGACGCTTATCAGCTGATCCTAAGCCGCTTAACAGCTGATCCACTAAACCACTTAACAGCTAAGCCGCTTATCAGCTGATCTGCTAAGCCGCTAATAGCGCTAAGCCGCTAATGGGCTTGCTTCGCAAGACGAAAAAACCGCAAGACGAAGAGACTCGCGGAACGGATTCTTTTCGTCTTGCGAGGCACCACTAAGTACGTAACCAGGCAAGGATTGATTTATGTGCATTTGATTGACCCGCGATTGCACATGTGTGCCTGGGGTCAAACCCAGAAGTGACCCTAAAATGTCACTAAAAGGGCAGCATGGAGGAGGGGCAGAACGTAACCCCCATGCAAAACAAGGATTGCCTGATGTCTAGAGGCAACCTAAGCATAAACAGTGGTGGATGGATCTGGCCCACCCACCCCAGGTCACTTATGACATGTTGATGGGGTTGACAACTGTCAGTCATCTGACATCACATGGTTCATACTTCAAAGGAAGAATCAAGTGCACATTATTAAGTGCGCTGTCTATTTTTCTCTTCTTCCTTGGTAAGCCTGAATTGAATTTATGCCTGCTGAAAATGGGGTTGCATTTGGTGCTGAATTTTAAATTTGGCCAGTTGATGCTGATAGTGGTCAGGTAAACCTGGAGTCTTAGGAAGGATTTTGTGGAGGGATATAAATGGAGAAAGGGATACAAATACCTTACTTAGTTTTCTTATAAATGCACTGTACTACTGCTCTGCAAACTTTTTTATAGCATTTGTAATTTGTGCAACAAATATCTTGAGTAATACTGTATTGTGGTTTCACCTGTTCTCAGCCTTTAGGTTTAGTAACAGTGAAAAAATCCTCCCTTGTTCTGCACACATTTTCAAGCCTGCTTCTCCCTCTTTTGTTAACTTCTGAGCATCCTGTTCTTGTGATTGAGTGCTTATTTTTGTTTTAGCTTTGGAAGGTACAGTTACTTTTCTTTTATTAAGGAAGTCTGACTATGATGGTTAGTTTACTTACTACATTTCTGCCAAGGAATCCAAAGTGGTTTAAAATACAAAAACAAATAAAATTCAGTGTGACAGAGTCCTTCAGGCTATGTGTTGCTCACACAGGTCTTTCTTAGGTAGCTCCAGGGAAGATGGGTGAGGGCTGCCCCAACAATTCTCCTTGATAGTTCTGTCAGGAGCTAGTGGTGTGGCCTAGACTTCCTCACTTCTCCCTTCCTTCAGGGCAAACAGGTCTTCATTGTTTGAGACTCAGACCTCCATGGATCTAAAATTTGGATAATTTTTGCAGGTATGTGGGGAATTTGTCAAGAGATGTTACCGAAGCCCTAATTCTCCAGCTCTTCAGCCAGATTGGACCATGCAAAAATTGCAAAATGATCATGGATGTAAGTTAATGCAGTGGTTATGTTATGCACAAAAAATATCTTTTAATACAAAAATTGTGGTTTTGAGGATTCTAAGAAGGTTTAGATTTCTTCCCCCAGGAGTTTCACAGGTTGTTGCCCTCCCTTTAGAAATTTCAGTAAAACAAATTAAACTGAAGGGTAACTAACAAGTAAAAGAACTAAGAAAAAAGTAGTAAGCTAAAAGTAGTTTTCAAATTACTAAAAATAATCAGTGTATAATTTACAAGGTCTAAAGTTTCAGTCCACTTTTTTAACACTTTAGGCATAAAATCTTACTTATTGCTATGGAACTCTCTTTTCCTGCTAATCCTAAACACAAAATAATAGTAATAGTACCTAGGATTGTGGACTTAAATGATGCTGCTTGCTTGGGAGATATCATAAAACAAAATCAACACAGACATTGAGATGGCTCAGCAATGGTTTCTGATAGCTTTCCTTTCTGTGTTACACAGACAGCTGGAAATGATCCATACTGTTTTGTGGAGTTCTATGAGCATCGACATGCAGCTGCAGCTTTAGCGGCTATGAATGGACGGAAGATAATGGGTAAGGTAAGCTCTCAGGTCTAAAGGGTGAGTTGGAGCAGAAGTGTGGCTTTAGGTTGTGGATGAAACCGCTTTTGTAAAAAGAAGAAGATCTAAAGGTAAACTTTTATCCTGTTGTATATAGTAGAACTTTAAATTTTTTAAAAACACCATATAGATAAATACAAGTACAGTGAAAAGTTATCATGAAATTCTTTGCATTTTGCAAGTAAAATAGCTTGGCAAAGTAATAAGGGTTATTTAATACCTAATATCACTCAACTTCATTAGGGTGGGAGCATATTTTGCATTAAATATGGCAAAATAATATAAAACAGAAATCACATTTGTCAAACACACTACATTTTGAGGGTTTGTGGGTTATGTAAACATAACTTCCTTGAATATAATTTTAGCAAATATTATTTGTAGGAGGTCAAAGTGAACTGGGCAACAACCCCCAGCAGCCAGAAGAAAGATACCAGCAGTAAGTTCCTTACAATTCTTAGTAATTACTCTTTATTTGCACAAAAGTGTTTTAAATGTTAAGCAATAAGCATCATACAAATATTTGCCCTATTGTTTTGATCATTATCCTAAGATATTATTTAATGTGTTTGTGTTAATAAACTTAAGAACAAATCTAATCTTTGTCATCAGGTAGTACCGTTGTCAACACACTGCGTTCACAAGGTAATTGTATCTTCTTAAACATAAAATGAAATCTCTCAGGGGTATTCACTAACCGCCTGAAGCTATTTGGGGGGGTTGTTCTGTTGTCACAAGATTTCTCCCTCCTCTCTCAATGGATCAGGATGTGGACTGTTGCTGACTCTTAAGCCCTTTGACCCCATTAAGCTGCTATTGCTGTAAGAATTCTTTCCCTCTCTGTGAGGGTGAGATAACCAGCTTCCTTCAAGGCTGCTGGTTGTGCTGGGCCATAAGCCCCCTTTGTGGTATATCAAAATTGCTATTCCAATTGGATCATTTTCCCTTCTGCTCCTATGCAACCCAGTGTGTTGCTTCTCTACTTGTCTGGCCTTAGAACTTTAAAACTTTGGGGAAGGATTAAAGTAGACTTTCCAAGGTGGAGATGTAAAGTGTCATGTATGCATTGAAATCAGTTAGAGGTGATGATAATTAAAATGGGCTTTATGTGAGTATGAAGAAAGTCCTTAGATATGAGATCTTTGTATCAACCAGTTCTTATGTAAATGGCTCTAACAAACTGTGAAGGGATTACTGTTTCCGTTCTGTTGCCTTCAGTCTTAGTTCACTTGCTCATGGATTTCACATACTTTGAATTCACATGGATTCACATGGTGTAAAGGCTGGGCAACCAAAACTGTTGGCTTTTCAGAAAACTGTCAAATACTTTAACATCAAACTGTTGCAATGCAAGGTATCTTTTTGACTGTTCTTCACCAAATATGACTAAGATTGAGCTGCTTGTAATTTATATTGTCCATACTGGTTTGTGTTAATCCTACTCTGTTCTGCTCACAGAACCAGTAGATATATTTAGCTCATTATTATTAAACTTGTGTATAATTAAGGCTAAACTCTAGCATTATTAAATAAGGCTGTAATATAACTTTTTGGCTTTGGACTAAATGGACTTAGCTCTCATGGAAGTATATCTTCTGTTATGAATAACTACAGATATAATTTAATGAAAAATTCTAGTTATATGTAATTTTCTATAATTGTGTACTATCATGTCTGTTCATGGTTATATATTAAACCATAATGTATTTTGTTATCTGTTAGGTAAAAAGATTCTAGTTCTCATGTAGTTTCCAGATGTATGGAAATTGATACAAGATTATTATTTTTTAAAAAAGCAAACCTATCCTGTATTTCCATGAGTTCTCTGCAAACTTGTACATTTCTTTTTCTTTTTCTTGGTAAGACCACTTCCATGTCTTTGTTGGAGACCTCAGCCCAGAAATTACAACTGAAGATATTAAAGCAGCTTTTGCACCATTTGGAAGAATATCGTAAGTAATGCCTTATGAAAGATAATGGGGGCAAGAACTTGATGCTAAAGCTAAGGAAAATGTGCTGATTAAGAGTGTCAGTATATTTAAGGATGCCTATATTCTCTAAAGAGTTGTATCTTTTTGTAGTTATTCAGAGCTATCAAACAGTTCATCTTGCTTTATTTGAATGTGAATTTCTAGACTTTGGATTTATATTTCTGTATTTTAGACTTGCAACTTAATTTTAAAAACAGTATTGATTCATTTCATTATCCAATTACTAGATAATCTAGAAGGGGTTTTCTAAGGGAAAGCTGATTTCTGGGTGACTTACACCAATGAAAAGGCATTGCATAGTCTTATAAAAGCAGCTTTAATAAATATCAGATTTCATAGAAGTTATGGCCTATAAGATTTTGGCTTTTTGTGAAATGGGTGCTCTATTAAATAAAATAAACTAGAAATCTGCCTCCAGTATAGTTTCTCGGTTTCAGTCATTGTCTTAGTTTGGAAGGCATGTGAAAGTGTGTGTAACATACCAGGGAACCAGCTGTATTGTTTCCGTGGAGAAACATTCTTTTAGTTTTAGGACTTGGAAGTTTGATAGCAATGACCAATTAGGCTGAGTTGCAAGGTAATATTTGTATTATAAGTACTTCATTGGTAGCATTTCCTGATAGATCTGATGTAAATCCTCATCAGTGATTGAATTATAATTGCAGCAACTTGAGAACAAGATTTCTGTATGGAGATCAGTGTAGCATGTTATGAATTACTTGTTTTAGTATGCAATGGAAGCAAGATGTAGTGCAGGGATACATAATGTGTCCTCCAGATTTTGTTGGACTACAACTGTCCTATTGGCTGCTGGGGCTGGTGGAAGTTGGAGTCCCAATATCTGGAGGGCACCATATTGGCAACCCCTGACGTAGTGTATCTCTTGGACGTTTGTTCTTATCTGTCACTAATTCTTCCGAGTGTTGCTTACTGCTGTGAAGTATATCAACCAACTCTCAGAACTGGTTGGAAGGTAATCTCAAAACTGATAACACAATGAGATTGTAGCCTCATATGTATCAGTTTCCAGAGGGGTAATATTATAAGTCTCTTGAAACAAAAGCAATTTAGAGCCTTGTGGCATCTTAGAAGACTAATGAATGTATTATGGCACAAGTGTGTTTGCACTCAAACCAACTTTGTGAGATGCATTATTGTACATATGAGTCACATTCTATATGGCTGCTCAAAAAGGTTCCTTATCCTAGCAAAAAAGCGGGGTGGGAGGGGGGTGTAAGGGTAACTTACCCTTCCAAAGCCTGTTGTTAGTACCTGTGTACATGATTTGTCCTTACAACCAAGAGCTAGGGAGTGTTACCAAGCCTGGGCCAAATGGAGGGGGAATGGAGTTTCTTTGCTTAAAGTTCCTCCTCCCTTGAGGTTCCCTGGTTATACCTGTGTTTGAGGTGTTGGGACATGGAGGCAAGAGCCTGAATGTATTCCTGGATTCCCTAAGGTTTGACTTAGCCTAACAGCTGCCGTGGTCACCTGGTCTGTTTCAATGTAATCAACAGCTAGAAGGGCTTGCAACTACTGCTGCAAGACTGGTAGGCCTTGGGGGTTTCCACACACAGCAGGAGCTTCAGGTTGCTGACATGTTTTGAGGAGAAGCATTGCTTCAGGGGAAGATCAGAAAAGCTGGACAATCATATAAAGAAATGTTGGTTAGTGGATATTCTTGCTAGCTTTCTTTGAAGAAGAGTTTTTGCTCAAAACATGTCTCAAACACTAAGGATCAGAATCAAGAAGGGTAAGTAAAGAAGTCCTAATCATGCTTACAAACACTAAAATCTTTAAAGGGCGCTTGAGCATAGTAATTTGGAGTACTGTAGATGCAAGGCAATTGACGATAGCAGCCTTGTTCAAGGAAATAATACAGTTGATATACAAACCGTAAAAGTTATCAGTTTCACAGACCCTTTTATGAAACTCAACATGTGGCTCTCAGTACTAAAAGGTGGCCTACTCATATACAGTAGCCATCTTATTTAAGGCTACATTAAGCAGTTATACTTGCTGCCTCCTAGTAGGGGCTTCAGACCATAGGAGTGAAAAGGTGGGGGCAGCTGGGTCTAGAATCTGGATCTAGAATCCCTGCTCCCAAGAAATGCAACTTCATCTGCAGAAAGGCCACATGAGGCCAGCCCACTTCTGTGTAGCATCTTCTCAGAATGTACTTCCATATTTGAGTAAGACCTGAAATTCTCTGGGTTATAGCTGTCTGTTGATACACAAAGTGGCACAAAGTATTTGCAGAAGTCTTACCAGTAAAGGCCTGGGACAGCAAAGGCTGTGATAGCAAAGCAAGTGCTAAATATTTTAGTCCCATGAATTTTAGTTTGGCTTAAGCATCTGTGTGACTTTGAAATCAGAGTGCTTCTGGTATGCTTAATTTGATAAAATTAAAATCCACTTTGCTTGCATTAACAAGATTCCTTCTTAAAGTTAAGAGTTCTGCTAGTATTTTGATGTCATTCTACACTACATTTCTGTTGGAATAAGTCCGCAAAACACTAAGATCTTCTGGTTGGCTTCCTGCTTAGTCATGCAGCTGCATTGACTGGTTGCTGTTGATCTAAGCCTAATTTGTACAGTGGAACTAATGTGTGCTGATATACTAGGAGCAGGGAAGGCAGAGTTAATACTGGGTTGAAAAAAATGCCACACAGACTCTTCCCCCCTCCCCAAACCCTCCAAAAATAAGTTGGCCATGAGTGAGCCAAGTTTACTGGCTTGAATTAGGCACTAAGCCTAATCAGGGAGAATGGTTTTGTGTTGGCACACTGTCTCTCATGAGCACTTTCTTACCACTGAAGCAGCTGCTGGGAAAGGAAGAACTGGGACTTGACGTATTTTTATGGATTCACAGTGGTTTGTCACTTAGATCATTACCTTAAGCCTGTGAACTGTATCCTATCAAGTTAATCTATAGAAAACAAACTTGACACAGATCAAAGTGAAAAACCCCTCATTTTAAAAGTTTTCCAATAGTAAGTGTTCAAAGTTGTTTTTTGAATAGCTGGTTTATAATTCTAAATGTTACAAATGGTCACGCTGTTTAAAAGACAAAATATAGGCAAAAGTTTCTTTTCATTTTTAAAGCTGAGAGAAAATAATTTCTTTAGCGCAAATAAATGCCCCTCTGTTTGTAATCTTAATAGTCATGTTTCCTTTATAAAAATGTTCATGTGCAGTTACTCCAGGTCTTTGTAACTATTAACTTTAATGCAAAACCCCCATAGTGATTGCTGGCACATACATGTGTTTAAGTTCTTGAGTCATTTTCAAGAATGACAGTTGAGGGGTAAGTATAGAGCCACGGGTAGCGCTTTAGATTTTTCTGGACTACAACTCCCATCATCCCTGACCATTGGCCATGCTGATTGGGGCTGACGGGAGTTGGTTATCCTTGGTAGAGGATTCTCCCCCCCCCCCCTTTAAGATGTGCAGAGAGAACCATCCATGTAATGATTAAAGTGGCTGTTCTCAGGCAATTTGTAACATAGCCTTAACTTAGACTAATGAACTCTTTAAAGCATATGTGCATTGTTAAAATTAGGTTATTTTCCATTGAGTGACATTTCTAAATTTTATTTGGGACTTTCAGTGATCTCAGCATTATTTAGCTCCCTTCGTTAAATCACGTTTCTTCATACAGGATGCAATAGTAGCGTGTGTTGAAATTCCCTTGATGACCGTCTGGCATCATACAGCCTCTCGCATTATTGCTGTATAGTGACACTAGTTACACTGCATGACTTTCTTACTATGTTTGTGTGTGTTTGTGTGTAATAAATGCCTGATTCTTGTGGGTTGGGGAGGGCAAAGTAGGCCTGTGTGTTTGAAAATGTTATTGACCATTTAGTCATGTATACAAATTGCCTGAGAAGCATATAGCTAATAGAAACAGAGTTTTCACCAGTGGGGTTTAGCTATTGTAGCTGGGTCTTTTGTCTTTTTTCACTCAATCTCAAATAATAGGGCTCTGGTTATTTTGCAGAATGTCTCTGAAGAATGGACAGCATTGCCATGGCTAACTGCAAGCTACAGTTCACAGTGGACAAACGTTGTAGTTTTTCTATTTACTTTTATAAATTTTTTACTTTATATACTTTGTAGTTTTCAATCAGTCCTGTATGATTGTTAATTACGAATGCAGTCTTTAAAAGATTATTTAATAGTGTATAGTAAAAAAGAAAAAACATGTTAGTGTTTATTTTCTTCCATAATGCAACCATTTCTGAAAATGTCAATTTCTCAAAATTTACAGCTGCCCAAGTCCAAAAAGGGGGTAACGAATTGACCTGAGAAAATTAAAGAATTCAGTTAACAGGCGACGTATGCCTTTTAATTCCTATTTTTTCATTTTTTCTATTTTCTATTTCTAATAAGTAGGTAGAATGTGTTGGCCAATAGTAAGTTTATAAATTGCATGGTTAAAGAGAGCCGTTCGCTAATATGCTAGTTAGCTACATGCCCTCAGTTATTCCTTTGAATAGCTGCTTTGACCATGCGTAGTATTTTTAACAGTATGTAAGAGCATTTTGAACTGTGAACCAACGACTGTAAAATACTTGTTTTAAAGAGCTATTGATTTTGCATGTTTACACAATTAAGTTTAATTTTTTGCTATTGTGATAAAACATTAGTAAAAGGGAGAATTGCTTTGACTATGTATTGCTGGTGCATTTAAGAAGTTCATTTTATTAAAGGAGCTGCGTGTGAGACATTTTCACTTGGATTCTGTTCTCTTTATGTTTAACTGGCCTTCTCTTTGCTTTTTAGGGATGCACGGGTTGTTAAGGACATGGCAACAGGAAAATCTAAAGGATATGGCTTTGTTTCTTTCTTCAATAAATGGGTGAGTGCATGTTGATTCTTAAGAACCCTTCTTCCAGAAATGAACATTGCCAGACTCTAATGGAGTTCTTAGAGTTCTGAACTAATTTGGCAAGTTAACTCAGAATAAGATACAGATCCTGTGCTCAGGCTTGCAATCTAAAATATAAGAATCACAAGGAAAGGAAAGAGGACTGGATGGGAAAAGAAAGAGGATGGAGTTGGGTTTGATGATGCCAGATGGGGGTTACTGGGCATCTGAATCCTGTTAGGGGCTAGTTGATCTATTCTTCCTTGGAGGGAGATTGTACCAGAGTCTTACCCTTGTTTCTGCAATCACTGATAAATTCTAATAATCTGCAAGTATTAAATAGTTATGTGCTGGTGTAACAATCAGCATACTCAGGGCAGCTTAAGATCATCCTATGAAATGGCTGAATAAGAATCTCTTTAGATGATTTCTGCTAACTGCTCTTGGATTGCATAGGTTTTTTATTTACATTAAAGTAAATATAAGAGCATCTTGAAGATACTTTTATTTTGTGAGCAAGATTTTTGTAAAGGGAAAACATCTGAGACTACATTTCCCACTGTCAGGACTTTTTTTTGGTACTGTATGTAGTTCCATTAAATGGTGCATCTTTAATACATATGACACTTTAAAATCTTGCTTTTATCTTAAGAGAGCTAATTGAAAATATTCTGCCAATAATACTGAATGAAGCTTAATGAATGGAAGTGCACATTAACTTGAAATGCTAAAATAGTTGCTATTGATACCTTTCAGTCATATCACCTTGTGGTGGTAAAAATCTACAAAAGTGGTTATCAGCTCTCTATGTCTTAAATGGTTTGCAGCAGCATAACTTTCTCAAGAGCAGTGAGTTTCTGAGTTAGATCACTTGTTTCTCCATCTAGGAGCCAGTGCATGTGCCTCTGTCCTTTTGATCTCTCTCTGGGAGGAGGTTACAGTCAGAAAACCTCAGCCTTTGTTCTCCATTTGTGGAACACATGCCCTAACGTACTGTGCTTAAAGTGTACTAAAACTGTAGTAACAGTTCACTTTTCCTTACAGCTAAGATTGGTCGAGGGGAGGCAGAATTGCCACATGTTAAAACAATTGTTTGACCCATTCATATACAAAGCATGGTTGGGGGTACTCTTTACACAAATGTGGGGAAGCAGGAAAGTAAAATCTTCCCCCACCTTACATTCTGCTGCTTATAAGCAGTTTCTCCCCAAGCCTTGCTTTGATACCAGCCGCCCAGAGAGAAAACTGCTGGAAGTGTAGTAAGGTAAGGCAGAGGAACTGAGAGTGGGGAGCTTTGCTTCCACACCCCCATGCTCCTTTTTATGTGGAGAGTAGACCAACTTAACCCCATTATATATGAGATCAGACTAAATCGGAGTAGCATATACGCAGTTGCCCCGCATGTGTAATTTGGCCCTAAATGGCCATGCATGGAGCTGCAGGTTCTTGGAGCACAATAGGAAAATTCACACAATAAGTACTATTTGGGTTTGGAGTCTAACTGTAGTCTTTCAGAATTTGATAGCTGATTACCTGTGAATGATAGAGCTTCATATCTTTATACCTGCAAGTTGGTATTTTTTATATTAAAATGGCACTGACTTAGGTTACTTTATTACAATGGATCCACACTGAATAAAACTTTCTGGTTGTTGGAGGCACCTTGTGTCTCTATTTTCATTTGCCATTTAGCATTCATTTGCATAATGAAGTACTTGGAGCATCTGGAGAAAATTTATGGACAAAAGGGCTATTCACAGAACAGCCTTTTGTAAGCTGCCTTTGTATTTGGAGGGGTTTTTTTGTATTATTTTTTTTGCAAATTTAAAGAGACCACACATAATTGTTGATCTGATGCTTTTGCAGCCTTTGTGTAGTAAAGTGATTCACTAATTGAAACAAATATTTTTCTATAAATTAGCATTGTTAGTAGTTTTCTTTCTTACAGAGCTGCTTTCTGAAAGTGTTTTGCTTTCTCTGTAGGATGCAGAAAACGCGATTCAGCAGATGGGGGGACAGTGGCTTGGTGGAAGACAAATCAGGACAAACTGGGCAACACGTAAACCTCCAGCTCCAAAGAGTACATATGAGTGTGAGTATCTTAGCTTCCAAAACACACATGGGGATATTTCCTCTCCAGCCTAGAATAAGCTTTTAGAACTGACAGTCTAGGGCTAGCCAATATATTTAATTGATGTGCTGCCTCCCATTAGGTGGTGAGTTTGATGCTCTGAATAGAATTTTGTTTCGGTGGAACACCTTACAAGCAGGTTTCGATTGTAAATTGTTCAGGGGCAGGAGCCCTGGCCACATAGAATTGTAAGCCTTTGGGGCAGAATGTGGCTGTAAATTGAAACAGTAATTATATATTGC
Organism: Podarcis liolepis; assembly: GCF_965112155.1. NCBI lineage: Eukaryota > Metazoa > Chordata > Lepidosauria > Squamata > Lacertidae > Podarcis > Podarcis liolepis. The sequence goes on along the minus strand of NC_139561.1, from coordinate 5,674,217 downwards.
AAAACATAAGCCATGGTAGTTGCGGGGAATGGACAGCCAATTCTTTCTACAAATGTTTGGGTTTTTTTATTTGTGGGCAAATTAGAGACTTGTGTAAACTTTTTTCCCCCAAACAGCAAACGCCAAACAACTATCCTATGATGATGTTGTGAATCAGTCCAGTCCAAGCAACTGCACAGTGTACTGTGGAGGTGTTACTTCAGGGCTAACAGGTATGGCACTTCATGAGTTTTTAGTAGCCTTCGGAACTTGTCCCTAACTCCATATCCTGACATCCTTATTTCTGTCTTCTGATTTGCAGAACAGCTGATGCGCCAGACATTTTCTCCATTTGGGCAAATAATGGAAATTCGGGTCTTCCCAGATAAAGGATACTCCTTTGTACGGTACGATGCTGTTTGTCTTTCCTGTGTGTGTTTTTTAGCAAGCCCATGCCACAGTGTACAGTTTAAAGTATTGCAATCCCTTTTTGAAACTGTGACTTAAAGTGTACTCCTTCCACTGTCCTGTCCTTCATGTTGATTATTTCTAAGAAACAGGAACCTGCAATCATTCACATAAAACTTTCATTTGCATGTCTTGGGGCTGTTGGGTGTTTTGCACCTGATTTTGACATCACAGCTGCTACTCAGGTGTTCTTTTCTCAGTATTCTGACTCCTAATACAGCGGCTTAATGGAGGGGCGGCTGGTGGTGGCCACCTTCATTCTCTTTCTGGAAGGCATTGTCTTGCACAAAGACAAAAGCCTTGCTCCTGCTATGCCATGATTGCTGAGCAGCCCAATGTATCAGGCCTGCAATTTTCCCTGGAGCCCTCACAAGTTTCTTGACTTATTTACCTGTTGAATTTATATCCTGCCCTTCCTCCCCAAAGATGTGCCCCCCATGGCCTTGTGCATATGTCATACATTGTGAAGGATCTACATACGATGGGCTTGCAATATTGGATAGATTATCCCTTGAAATGAATTGTTGGATGGGTTTTTGGTGAGAGGGATTTGTATTACTTGGTTGTTTGATGGGATTTTGTATTATTGATTAATTTTCTCAAATGGTTACAGGTTCAATTCTCATGAAAGCGCTGCACATGCAATTGTTTCAGTCAATGGCACAACTATAGAAGGACATGTTGTGAAATGTTACTGGGGCAAAGAAACACCAGATATGATAAATCCAATCCAACAGGTGAGCGTCTGCCAAAAAAGGGGTTTTTTTTCCCCTCCCCCCAAAAATAATTCTGTTCTGGTAGATTTCTTCATTCTAAATAGTTAGACCACAAATCCCTTTACTGGTTGTTCATTTCATTTATGTGCATCATTTCCCACATGTTGCTTAACATGGGATCCAACTGTAAAACATACACAAATGATAGGGGCTGGAGGTGTAAAAGGTCATTAGATAATGTGTTGATCATTCTTCAGTTATTGTGCTCTCTTTGCTGTGGAACTCTTGGAATAAAAGTATAAATTTAAGAGGATTTAAGGAAAATAATCTTAGGGTTAACCACAGACCTAGCAACACATCCTAAGGTGTGTGTACTGTTGCTATAGCACTGACACAAACTTGTTTTTTTTTTTGGAAAATGGGGAGTGGAGGTGGCATGCTGTATAGAAATAAGTGGGAGAGTGCCGAATCTTGGTGCCTCAGTTACCTAATTTAGCTTTTGTGGTCCAAGCCCCTGCTTGTGCTGCAGAGATACCCAAGCACAAGCTAGAGTTATAAATGTATTTTTGTGGGCAGCAGAAGTTATGATGGCATAATAAGAGCTTGCTAGATCAGGTCTGTGGCCCATCCAGTCCAGCAACCTCTTCTCAAAGTGGCCACCCAGATGCATATGGGAAACCAGGAAACAGGATTTGAGCACAGGAGCCCTTTCCCCTCCTGTGGTTTCCAGCAACTGGTATTCAGAACTGTAGGAAGCAAAGCATAGCCATCAGGGCTAGTGGCCATCGATAGGCACCTACTCAATGAATTTGTCTAATCCTCTTTTAAAGCTGTTCAAATTGATGGCCATCACTACCTCCTGCAGGAGCGAGTTCCACAGTTTAACTGCGCTGCCTGAAAATTTAGCTGTTTAGCTTTCTTACAATTGTTTTCCCATAAGAGGGCCAGAAATTAATGGTAGAGAACATATTTTGCATCTGTAAGATCCCCGATGTATTTTCTGTTACCTCTGACACTGGCTCTGCCTGAGGCCAATGTCAGAGCAGATGTGCCACTGATGTACCACTGGTCTGACTGACTCCTACAGTTGAGTTTCATATCGAACAAATAACAAATTCTTCAGCTCCCCAACATGGTATGATTTAATTATTTAATGTTGTGAAATACAGTCCATACGAGTCTTTGGAATGAGCTTTGTTGTACGAACTAAAACACTTCTGTGTTTGTGATAACATGAGCTTTAGGATGCCAAAGGCATGTGGCAGTGTAACTGAAAACCATCCACCTTCGTGTGTCTTCCCTGTACCAATGTACTAACTTCGTTTAATTTGAACTTTTTCAGCAGAATCAAGTGGGATACCCACCGCCGTATGGGCAGTGGGGTCAGTGGTATGGAAATGCGCAGCAGATTGGCCAGTACATGCCTAATGGCTGGCAGGTCCCTGCGTATGGAATGTATGGACAAGCATGGAATCAGGGATTCAAGTAAGTGTTTGCTGTTTTGTACAGGCTCTGTGCCAAGGGATCTTTTTCAGAACGAATATAACTGCACAGTCATGAAACAAGGCTTTAATTCTGAAACTTCTCATCTGGACCATATTATGTTGAATTCTGAAACAGGCCATTGGGCTTGCAGTTTTGTGTCCTTTCTAAGCAAAATATAAACCCTTTTGATCCACATTGATGTGTGTAGAATGATAGAAGTCAGCAGTCACTCAAACTAATCTATCTTCATATATCTTGGAAATTATTTTGTACATTGTTTATTTGGTGCAGAAAGCAGGAATGAATGTCTGAAGGCATCCTGTGTGGTTTAATTTTGTGGGCCTGAACTAGTGGTGGTGGATGAAGTGATAAAATATTTGGTTTGACATTCACTGTTGTCTTGATTCCAGTTCATTATGTCTGTGTAAATTTTCTAAGCTTTATTTCATTTCCTTTTTCATTCAGTCAGACACAGTCTTCTGCAGCATGGATGGGTGCAAATTATGGTGTGCCGCCCCCGCCCCCACCGCCGCCGCCCCCACCCCAGGGGCAAAATGGAAGCGTTCTAACTAGTCAAACTGGATATCGAATGGCAGGTTTTGAAACACAGTGAGAGGAACAGAGAAAGACTCTGGAATAGAACAACTGGTGGCTTTGAGGCTATATATGGAGCATTGTAAAACCCTTTGTTTACTTAAAAAAAACCTATCCAATCAAGTCAGTGCAAAAGTCAGAAAACAGTATTTATTTTTAATCATGAAACTATGTTGTCCACATTTTTTTTTAAACACACACACACAGGAAATACTAGATGCTGGATATCTGCCAACTTTTGCCTTCTTTTCCTCTTTTGAGATGTGTTTCTTAAGATCCTTGTTTGAAACACAACTAATGCAGGGATTTCTGCCACTTTTAGATTGGGGCAGAATATTGCACAATATCAAACTTTTTTCCACTGAAGTAGTGTGCAGTTCTAGTTGCATTCCTAGTATGACTGAAAATGTATATGAAAAGTTGTACAAAAACAAAACACGCCAAAACTGTGTGAGTTCTGAAGGTTTATTGTGATCTTCAGCTTGTGCACAATTCTGTTCTAAAGAGAGCCTATTGTATAAAGTGTCCCATCTCCTCACTTTTGTTATACTGGGGTTTCAAATATAACTTATTGGTTTACATTATTTTGTATCTAGACATTTTTCAAAAAGTGATTTTTGCCTTACTGTCAGCTGTTAAATTATTAAATGGGGGTGGCGGTGGGAAGTGGTGGTTGGCAGCAGTAGTTGTTCAGAGCTCTCCAACGGATCCAACTCTTCCTGTTGTTAGACGTGAGAAGGTGCCTGGGAAATCCCTGTTGGGTTTGTGCAAAGATCTTCACCGATGAACTTCAACCCAGTTTCAGATATTATTAAAAATGTGACACATTCTAATGAACCAGCTTTTCTAAATCTCTCAGTTTTTACATTTACATGTATCCTATACCATGTAAACTATTTTAGCAAATTAATATTTTTCACAAAAGTTGGTCAGCTTTTGTATGTCTCCTTCTTTGAAAGGGTAAAAGGCAGAGAGGTCTATGTGACTTAACGAGTATGATTCTAAAGTTTGGCTTTTTGCATGTGAATATCAAATACATTATTAGATTTTGAATACACCAGTCATGCTCTCATTTTTCAAATATGTAGAGAATACATTGGTCTTAGCAACTTCTTACTCAAGTGGAGTAAATTTGACTTGATTTAGCATGTACAGGTAGAGCTCTGATTACTTGTAGCATTGTGCGGATCAGGCCAGGAGTATGAGGAATGCTCCGGTTAAGCCTGAAGGACCAGCTGGATTAAGCATTTTTAATTGTTCAGAGGCCAAAAAAAACCTTGCTATCCTACCTCCTTGACTTAGCCTTCAGAGAGTGCAAAAAAGAAAGCTACCCCTAGGTGTAATATTTATTTATCCCAGTTAATGTCTGGGCCCATGGAGGTGTATGCTTTTTATTCTGCATTGGTTGTAGTGGAGCAATGTATCAAGGGATTATTGAGTTTATGATATATGGAGTGTCCTATGACAAATGTGCTTTATGGAAATAAGTGACCCTATGATAGAGTGTTGGCTTTGGAGATGTTAAAATCCTATTTGTCTTGATTTCAACCCCTCACCTTTGGGGAGTGTTCCATGATTTGCTGGGTGTGAATGGTGTTCTAAAATTTGAAAGTTTGCTACGAATATAATTTGCAGTGGGAGGGGGTAGAGGAAAAGACAAAAGAAAACTTATGGTGACTCTTCAGAAACTCTTGTCCCTGACTCTGTTTAACAACTGGACTTCTGTAAAGGAAGCAGAACCAGATGGCTTGAGTTCAGTGAAACCTGGCTGTAAAAAAAAAAACAATAAAAAACCAGTTTTTACCCTGAAAGCAGGGTCTGGCCCCCCATATGTTTAAAAAGGTGAAGTATACTGAAAAGACAGCTTTAACTCATAGACCACTCTTATTTCTGCCTCCTTGCTGCCTTTTAAACTTGCATAAACATATCTTTAAAATTATTTTTACCACCTCTGCCTGTACAATTCTTTCAAAAGAGGACAGGAATAGGTTTGAGGTGAGTTTGGTGCCGCACTGGAATTTCTATGTGTGTATTTTCAGCAATAGAACTGCCCAGGTTTAGTTGTCTTAAATAAAATTCCTGTCACTAGAACTGTCTGAGATACTGTTACCTAGTTTAAAAAACACACAAACAAGGCTTTTAGTATTATGTCAGTGCTGGTTGCTTTTCCCCTACTCTCCATTTGGGAACCCAGGAAAGACATGAATTTCAGGTTGTTTTTGTTAAGCATAATTAAAGGCTTAAAATTCTAAAGTTCCTCAGACTTAGAAATGCTTTGAGAAAAATGAATGGATGAGGCCCTTCCAGTTATACAATTGTTACTGCTAAACTACTTCTGACTAGGATTTTTCATACTTTTCTGGAGGTCACTTCTGCTACATAAGCCACATTAAAAACTAGTTGCTTACCAAGTGTCAGCCTCTTCTGCTGTAACTTCTCCAGTGGTCCTACAAAAAAATGTGGGTGAAGCATTTGAGCCTATTTCTTTCTCTCACTATTGCCCTTTTCCTTCTTGTTTTTAGTTTAAGCAGCCTTTCAGTTTTAAAAGGGAGTCTTCTTAAAATACGGTAAATGTAAACGAGAGTAATGCCCCATACAGATAACAAAGGAGGATAAAGCTGCCTGGGGTATTGTTTTTGGATTATTTTGTTTTTAAAAGTAGCAGCCCATTTTTGTCTCTGTATGAACATTGAAAGCTTCGTTTGAACTAATGTATTTTGATACTTGTGTTTAGAAGTTCAAGAACTTCACTCCAGAAGCCGTGACTTTTGAAAGCCATTAAGATGTTAATAAAAGATGTGAGCTTGCGTATTTCATCCTTAACCTTTTGTTTACTTTACTGTTCAGATATTCTAGCACAGGTTTGGGAGAAAAGTGGAACTGGAAAAGGTCTCTTGAGTTGCCAAGTCTAAATTACCTGCCAGCCTTTTTCTCTTGGGTGATGTGACTCTGAAGGCGGCCTTAGCAAGAGCAACCAGTGTCTTGGGTAGCCATCCTAATCAATTGAAAGGCTCTTGAGACCTTATTTCACCACCTCTCTTATGTGTGTTAAGAAATAAAGAGTGGGCGTTTGGCACTTGCCTGCAATTCTTCCTTGAGCATCTCTCACCAGGCATACAGGTGAATGTCCAAACCCATAACTCCTTTGGTTTTTGATTGCAGCATCTTTACTTCACACTGGACTGGTTGTGTTTTTCCAACCCTGGGTGAACTCTTCAGTGACACATTGCTTTGTTTGCTGACCATCCTGTGCAAATGTAATAAGGTCATATTTTTCAGAGAGGTGACTGACTCATCATCAACCACTTCATAGAAAATGGGGAGTTGTGGCATATTATGAAATAGAAGCAGCTCCAACCAACCAAAGGCTCATATACTCTGGAGCCTTTCCTAAGGGGTATTTCTGGTGTGCAGCCTCCTGGAAACTTCAGAACCTAGACCCAAAGAAGGCTACATCCTGAATAGAAGCCTTCACTGCCTCCAGCAACCCATGCAGCTATTGCTCATTTCCTCTCAATAAATTTCACTCTTGAAGCTTTGCAGTTGCCGCCAAGCTTCACTTTATGGGGAGTGGTATTACCACTTTTTTTTTTTTTTTTACGACAAAGGTCCATATAGTTCAAGCTCTGGTTTTCCCAGTAGTGATGTATGGAAGTGAGAGCTGGACCATAAAGAAGGCTGATCGCCGAAGAATGGATGCTTTTGAATTGTGGTGCTGGAGGAGACTCTTGAGAGTCCCATGGTCTGCAAGAAGATCAAACCTATCCATTCTGAAGGAAATTGGCCCTGAGTGGTCACTAGAAGGACAGATCCTGAAGCTGAGGCTCCAAGACTTTGGCCACCTCATGAGAAGACTCCCTGGAAAAGACCCTGATGTTTGGGAAGGATTGAGAGCACAAGGAGAAGGGGACGACAGAGGACGAGATGGCGGGACAGTGTTCTCGAAGCTACCAGCATGAGTTTGACCAAACTGCGGGAGGCAGTGGAAGACAGGAGTGCCTGGCGTGCTCTGGTCCAGGGGGTCACGAAGAGTCGGACACGACAAAACAACAATTGCCACTTTAGTAAGTAGGTTCCTCAAGCTTGTTTGACATCCTGCCTCGGTGCTAGTCACCCAGCCTCAAAGGGCGAAAACGGAGAGAGCCGTCCTTTAAAGGCGTGCAAGGGCTCACCTCTGCGAGGGAATCGCAAGGGGGCATCCAAGCCGCGCTTCAAGTGCATCCTTAACACGAAAGAACATTAAGTAAACTAGGCGAGACCGTTGCAAAGCCAGCGCTGCCCCAAAAGCCAGGTAGGTGCAGTTTCGTGCTACGCCTGTAAGGAATAAAGCGCAGCCCTGACGCCTCCGCCTCATACCCCCCCCTCCCCCCATCCTTTCCCCTAGAGCTCTCGGGTCCTTTTACATAAGGAGGAGCCCCGCGCGGGACTTCCGCGACCCTGGGAGACAACAGGACTACGTTTCCCGTCGTGCTTCGCGAGCCAGCGTCGCCTCCGCTCCGCCAATGGGAGCCGCTCTTACAGACGGGACCCGCGAACCGTTTGTAAGGAGCCATAGCGGAGGCCGCTCGCCGACTTCCTCCGCCGGCCGCCCGCCCGGCTGGGGCCCGAGGCTGAGGAGGTAAAAGCCCAGGTAAAAGGCGACGCGGCGGGGGCCTCGGCGGGAAGGGGAAGGGTCCTGCTGCGCGCCCGCTGCGGAAGGAGCGGCAGGAAGTGACGTTGGGCGGGCTGGAGGGAGACTCTCTGGCCTAGGCCTCACCTCTCCCGCCCGCGGTTGCCAGGCGACCGAGGAGGGGGCGCGGCCGCTGCCGGCCCGTGACGTCATCGCCGCACGTCGCGCAGCTGCTGCTGGTGACGCCATGCGGAAGGTGTCAAGCGCGGGGTCGGAGGGTGGCCGCTTCTCGGGCCGGCTGAGCCGCACGTCCAAGCGGGCAGGAGGGATGCCCCGCCGTGGGGCCGCCTCTCTCTGCTTCTCAAAACGCAGTCTGGCTTCTGAGAAGGCAGGGTGCCTCTGAACATGGGCAGAGTGCTTTCTCCTGCCTCCCTGAAGAAGCTCGCACGGGCCACGGGCCCCTGAGCGCGCAGAGCGCCTTCCCTTTGTGAAGGGAACGAATGCTTCCTCGCCGCCCTCCCTGCCCGGTCTCTGTCCAAGTGAGTGTCCTTCGCCCCTGCCACCGCCTGCTGGGGGGCTGCACACGGCGGCGAGAGGGCAGGAAGCCGCTGCCCCGATTCGCCAGGCTGGCTCTGCTCGGCTGCTGCCATCCTGGAAGGCAACATGCGTACCCGTTGCTGGAGACCACAGGAGGGAAGAGGGCTGCTCCTGGGCTCGGATCCTGCTCGCCGCAGATTCCCACAAGCATCTGGCTGGCCACTGTGAGAGCAGGGTGCTGAACTGGACGGGCCATTGGCCTGATGATGATTTTATTGTTTGTACCCTGCCCATCTGACTGGATTGCCCCAGCCACTCTGGGCGGCTTCCAGCAGACTCCTCTTATGTTCTTAAAAATGCCTGAATCACTGCTTTCTGGTTTGCTGTGTTGTTTCAGCAGTACTACTTGCAAAGGAACGCTATGTGATGACTTAGCTAAAGAGCTGGAAACCTTTGCAAGTTTCACAACAAAATATGTGAATTGGTTTGAACCTGTGCAAATAATACATTGCAGACTGTTAGGTAGTGGTTAGAACACCATTCCGCAACCTGGTGTCTTAGAGATCGTTTGCACTACAACTTCCATTAGCCCCAGAATCATATGGCTAAGCTTCCACACTGCTAGGAGTTGTAGTCCAAAACATCTGGTGGTGGACATCAGCCTGGGTGACTTTGGCCAGTTGTTCTCTCTCAATGTAGCCCACCTCATAAGATCGTTCTGAGAATAAAATAGGTAAGAGGAGAACTGTGTGTGCTGCTCTTTGGTGCCTGGAGGAAGAGTGGGCAAAAGATTAAAAAAACAAAAACATAACTGCCACTCTCCCAACTCTGAACTCTCTCATTTTAATGATCACTTGGCTGGCAGGCGAACAGACAACTTGATGGACTGTGGAATAGTTCATGAACTAGGAAGACTTCTTGGAACCATGGAATGGGGGGAGGAAAAATGAATATTTATGAGTCCTGGCAGATACTGGGGCAGGGCAGAGCAATCCTAAATGGGGTTGAGGGGATTGAGACAGCAAATCTACAGCCACATTCTAAGACCTCCTAGTGGCTCATAACAGGTAGGGTGACCATTTTGCAGTTTCTCAGTGCTGTAGCTCAAGATTGGTGTGGCTTAGGGATCGAGAATTAGGGGCTTTCCATCCAGCCCTCTGTGCTGACTAGGATCTTGGAGATTCCCCCTCTCTCAGGAAGCTCACTTGGCATGACCTAGGACCAGTCATTGCCTCTCAGTCTAACCTACCTCTCAGGGTTGTTGTGCGGATTAATGAGGAGAGGGGAAACCATATATGCCACCTTGAGCTCCTTAGAAAAAAAAGGTGAGATATAAAGAAAATAATTAAATGATTGCCTCCTCCTTCAATTCACCTTTTTTGTATTAATTATTGAAGAGTTTTGTTTATTTTCATAATTCTGCATTTGTTTATAGTTTGAGATGTGTCGTGAATAATCTGAAATGCAAGACATCCCTTAGAGCCAAAAGTAGGCTGGAAGCGACGATGCACATGGGGTGTGGGGGGGTGATGCTTCTAAGTGGGAAAAGGGCCTGCCTGCCTGTCCACTGGACCTTGACCTAGGCAGAATCTGATCAGTCCTTTTCTCCTCCACTATTGACAGAGATCGGGGGAGAGAGAGAGCAGTCCCCAAATCAATATTTGCCTTCCAGCAGCAGCAGCAGTGAGTCCCAATATTTGTGACTTCCTAGGATTCCTCTCACTCAATCTGAGAATGCAAGGGCTAGTGGCAAGATTCACATTTCGCATGCATCTTTTCCCCTTTATGACCTCACTGGAACATCACAGCAGAGGTTCCTTGCCAGAAAATGCTTCATTGTGACACCACTGGGCTGATGGTCCAAGTTCTTGCCAGAATCTTGAGAATGATTCATGGCATCACTAGATCCCACCACTTCTTGGTCCATCCTCAGTTCTGGGGTCATGTAAAACAGGCACCTAACAGATTATATTACTTTCAACATGGATAGCTGGACATTGGACTCAACAGCACTGGTTAATGATGTTCCATTGGACTTTGGGGGAAGCAGGAGTGGGGATTGGTATGTTCGATGCCGTGCATCAGGGACAGCCAACATGGTGCCCCCCCCCAGGTGTTGCTGGAGGAGAGCTCTTATCATTCTTGACCTGCTGCCACGCTGGATGCAGTTGTTGGGAGTCAGGAGTCCAACAGTCTCACCGCACCTAATTTATTTATTTAAGTCCCTTTGTTCATTCTGCAGTCCTGTAAGGAAAGTTCCTTCCTCCCATTTTAGGAGGTGGGAAACTGAGGCTTTGATTTGCACAGTACAGATACCTCTCCACATACACACTTTTTTGTTGTTGATTAATAATGTGGCCCACCAAGTGGAACTGGACTGAGATGCCTAAGTTTTGGAGCAGTTCTGCTTAATCTGATCCTCCTTGCAGGAAAGGTCACCTAAGGTTAGCAACCTGGAAAATGAATGTCTGAACTGATTAGTGTTTTGAACAGAGTTTGGATGTTAATAGGGGTCCTTTGCTTCTTTAATGGCAATGTTTCCAATGCCATATTTATCACTCTGGATTTAAAAGGGCATATAGGGAAAATGAAGACAAGATGAACCAAGCTGTGTGTGTTTCATAAGGTTGAAAAGGTCAGGTGCACCTGAGGGACAAAAGAGACCTGACATCTCAGAAGCATTTTATTATTTTTGCTGAAAGCAGTGTGTTAGCTCATACTGCAGTGGAGGGGGCTAACCAGCCCCCCCCCAGTAGTTGTATCTGCTGCTGAGATGTGAATATACAGGGAGCTATGATGTCTATATGGTTCTGTCTGTCCATAGCTAACAGCAGTTCTTTTTTGTGCTTCCTGCACAGCTGCTCAAAACTGACCCCCTTGCAGCTTCTTTTTAGCAACAACAACAAACAGGTAGATCATCTCTGACATCATGTTTGCCTCTGAAAGCCCCTACAGAGCACTTTTGCTTGATGCACTCGGAGCGAGGCATTCCAATTGATCAGAACTCTCGTTTCTTTGTGCCTTCCTTTTGTCCAGGCTGCCTGAAGGATGGAATCAAACCCTGCCAGGAGTAAAGTCCCAGCTTTCTTATCAGACTTGGGGAAAGCTACCCTGAGAGGCATCAGGAAATGCCCCCGGTGCGGCACCTACAACGGCACCCGTGGGCTGAGCTGCAAGAACAAGACTTGCGGCACCATCTTCCGCTACGGCACCCGGAAGCAGGCCGGTGTCGACGCGGTCAAAATCAACACTGGCTCTGATCTACAGGTCTATTCAGTGCGGCAGAGGGACAGGGGGCCAGAGTACCGGTGCTTTGTGGAGCTGGGAGTTTCGGAGACCACCATCCAGACAGTAGATGGGACCATCATCACACAGCTCAGCTCTGGGCGCTGCTACGTCCCATCGTGTTTGAAGGCGGCTGCACAAGGGGTGGTGGAAAACCAGTGCCAGCACATTAAACTGGCTGTGAACTGCCAGGCAGAGGCCACCCCCTTGCCCCTGAAAAGCTCAGTCTTGAACTCGTTGCAGGCCTCTGCTGAGACGAAGCAAACCTTATGGCAGTTGGCCACGGAGTCCACAGGGCCCCTAGTTCAGAGGATTACCAAGAACATCCTAGTGGTGAAGTGCAAAGCCAGCCAGAAGCATAGCTTGGGTTACCTCCACATCTCCTTCTCCCACAAGGCTGGCCACAAGAGCAGGGCGGAACACCGCTTCCTCTGCTCCTGCCAGTCGCTGAAGTCCAGCAAGGCAGCTTCTGCTAAGGAAGAGGCAAGCCAGAAATGCAATCACTTCTTTGCCTGCCTCTGTGCCTTTGCCAGCGATGATCTCTTGGCCCAGGAGTTTGCAGATTTCCTCAGCTATGATTCCAGCGGTGGGTAAGGTCAGAGAACATGAGTGAGGCTGAAAGGATGTGGTCAGCAGACAGCTCAGGCCAAGTGCATGAAATAAAGAATCCCCTGCCATGCCTGTATGTGGGGTGTGTGGGTGTGCAGACTGGAATACCTTGGAAGGGCTGGGCCCCTGCAGCTCACCCTGGGAATACCACTGACATTCCCTGTAGGCAGGCTTAGAAGCAAAGGGAGCTCACCGGATTTAAGCTCACAGAAACACAGAGTGAAGACTCAAACCTTCAACCTCTTCTCTCCTGCAACTCCAGGTCTGAAGTCAACAGTAGGAGCCCAGCTTCTCTGTCAGCCTGAATCCGCTTTGAGCTCTGGAGAGGCTGCTGCCTCCAAGGCCAAAAAGAGGAAAAAAGATGAAGGAATGGGTGAGAATATTAATTTTTGACTTGTTTGTGTTCCATGTTCCATTTTGAGATGGATGACTCTTACCTGCATCCATAGCGCAGAGTTTGCCTTTCGGGGATCATCATAGCTATTAGCAGCACTTGTTATAGTGCTAGAGCCTTCATTGAGTCCTGTGTGGCTTGGAGACATACTTCCACAATTAGAAGAGAGCCATGGGAAGCATTTTAAATGTCCTATTCTGGGGTCACCAATGCAATACAGTGGTGCCTCGCAAGACGAAAAGAATCCGTTCCGTGAGTCTCTTCGTCTTGCGGTTTCTTCGTCTTGCGAAGCAAGCCCATTAGCGGATTAGCGCTATTAGCGGCTTAGCGGCTTAGCGGATCAGCTGATAAGCGGCTTAGCGGATCAGCTGATAAGCGGCTTAGCGGATCAGCTGATAAGCGGCTTAGCGGATCAGCTGATAAGCGGCTTAGCGGATCAGCTGATAAGCGGCTTAGCGGATCAGCTGATAAGCGGCTTAGCGGATCAGCTGATAAGTGGCTTAGCGGCTTGGGGGAAAGGGGGGGGGAGGAAAAAACCCCGCAGGAACTCGCAAGACATTTTCGTCTTGCGAAGCAAGCCCATAGGAAATTCGTTTTGCGAAGCACCTCCAAAACGGAAAACCCTTTCGTCTAGCGGGTTTTCCGTCTTGCGAGGCATTCGTCTTGCGGGGCACCACTGTATCCTCCAGACATTGTGGACTACAACTCTCATCGCCCTGACCGGACCAGCTGGGACTGATGGGAGTTGTAATTCAACAACATCTGGCAGGCACCATCTTCGCTTTCCCAGTGCTACTCATTCTAAAGCTGTTTCAACTTTTACTTTTAAGGCACACAAGCAAGTAGCCCCCTCTTGTCTCAAGACGTGGCAAACACAAACCTGCGCAAAAGTGGACTGAAAAAGCCAACGGTTGCTTCACTGAAAAGGCAAGGTGAGTTTTCTTTCTGCCGGCTCGGCAAGCTGCAAGGAACGCAAAGCAGAAATGGACTGAGAGGGTTTTCCACAAAAGGCCAGTTTTGCTCAGCCTACACTCTACTTTCCAGCTGTCTTCTTTAGTTCCTTCAGCTTTTTGTCTTCCTGCCTTATATGCATGTCTGGGGAACTGTATCACACTCCCTTCCCTCTCCATGAGGAAAGAAATTAATATAAGAAATTAAAGACGTGAAACCTCAGCACTGACCTTGTCTCTCTTAAGATTCTGAGCATCCTAAAGCGAAAGCTGGTCATTATAAGAACTTTGTAAGATTAATAGTTGAGTGCCCGTGTTTGCTTGTTTTCTTTTCTCCTCTCCATCCCTTTTTCCTTTTGTGTCATTCACATATTTTTAGATTGTGTCTTGGTGAGTACTTGTGACCGAGTAAGATTGTCTTCCATGAACGCAGTCTTAGGGGTGTGTCTGTAAATGGCTGTGGAGGCCAATTCTGGATCCGGACATCCTTCCACAGTGGGGACATAGATTTCCGGGTGGGAGTTGATTGCAATGAGGATTTGCCAAACGTACCTTCCTCTTAGTTTTTTTCTCCCTTTGTTCCTGAATTTGTGCTTCTTTACGAGGCCTTTAGTAGAGGCTGTTCTCCAATTGGAGGGGAGAGTGCTGTTGTGTTCAGGTCATAGCTGTCAACGTTTCCCCTTTTTTAAGGGAAATTCCTTTATTCTGAATAGCATTCCTCGCAAGAAAAGGGAAAAGTTGACAGCTGTGGTTCAGGTCCTGCTTGCAGGTTTCCCAAAAGAGGCACCTGGTTGGCCACTGTGAGCCAGGAGGCTGGACTAGGTGGCCATTGGCCTGATGTTCTTAGGTTAAGAGTTTTCCTTTTCCTTAGCTTGCAGTCAGCTGCTTGATGAATCACAAGTAACCTTGTCCTTCCAAGAGTGGTTGGCCAGTGTAACTGAACGCATCCACCAAGCCATGCATTACCAGTTTGACGGTAAGTCTCCTTTGACCTCACCTTTATCCCTTGAATCCTTGTTCATATTATAAGAGGATCATCGGATGGAGTACCCTGCAGTGTCTTGTGTAAGTGGCTTTTGTCTGCGTAAGGCTATTCTCCAGTTGCACTCAGACGGTACTGATATGATTGGTGTCAGGTTGCACTCGACACTGTTAATTTCTTAGGGGGAAAGAGAGAGAGAGAGAGAGAGAGAGAGAGAGAGAGAGAGAGAGAGAGCATTTATGGCTAAATGAAACTGGCAGAGAAGCCCTCACACTATGTTTAATTTACACACTGGGCACAAATAAACTGGCAGCAGCAGAAACCAAATCTAGACAAGGTTGATTGACTGGAGCCAATCAAGAACCTCCTGCCGCCTCCTCCTGTACTCCTATACTGCTTTCTGGAGTCACAAACTCAGTCTATAGTGGCACTCCTGGTTCCCAGCTGAACGTAGTGCTGTTGTGAACTGCAGCCCCGAAAGAGGACTTGTGGGAGTGGTTGGGTGCAGGAGTACCAAAGAAGGATGTCAAAAACATCAAAATGGCCAGTTCTAGTGCTTCATTAAAGAATTGTGCACACTTACTGCAAATCAGCCTGACTGATCTCCCAGCCTTTACAGGCGCAGGACCGACACTGCAGCAAGGAGATGGCTTGTCCACCCCCAAGCAACCATTCATGCAGTTTTTATGCACAAAGCAGCACACCTCACTTTGGCCAGGACTTCCCATCACTTCACCTGGGCAGTTGCAAGCAGAATGCCTGCTAACTCTAGGAGCCAGTCAATAAAATATATATGTAAGTGTTTGAGCATAGAAGAGAATTGGACTAACTGATAAAAACTGCCCCATATATCAGAAATTTGGGGTGGCTGGGCTCTCTTGTCTCTCTCACACACATCAGTCTCCATCTGTTCCCTGGCTGCCCACAAAATATTCACCCAGAGGAAATCCTACATAGCTATCCCAAAGCTGTGAAGTTTTTTCTCTCTTTCACTCCTACAGATCCAACCTCCTCTCTGGTTATCTTTGTGAATTATTTCAAGAGTTTTCACCTCAGTAGGTTTCTCCCGCCCTTCCTTTTTTATGATCTAGCTTGAGCCTTGGTCCTTGCTGAAATGTCTAAACATAATCATATTGTTCCTCTCAAAAGCATTTCTTCACTTGTGCACCCAGGCAAACCAGAGCCACTGGTGTTCCACATCCCCCAGGCTTTCTTTGAGGCACTCCAGCAGAGGATTTCTGTTGGAAGCATCAAGAAGCGGATGCCAAATTCGACCACAGGTACGCAACCTTGAGAGCATCTTTTCTGTGGGAAGCCACTTGGGATATTAGCTGCACATTGATGCTGACTTGTAATAGAAAGGCTGTATCGAGGCATAAGAAAGCTGAACATGAGTCAGCAGTGTGATGCAGCAGCAACAGAAGCGAATACTGTTCTAGGCTGCTGCAGCAGAAGTAGATCAAGGGAAGCGATAGCACTGTTTTATTCTGCCTTGGTCAGACCCCACCTGGGGTCCTGTGTCCAGTTCTGGGCACCACAATTTAAGAAGGATATTGACCAGCTGGAAGGTGTGCAGAGGAAGGTGACCAAGAGGGTCAGGGGTCTGGAAACCAGGCCTTGTGAGGAATGGTTGAGGGAGCTGGGGATGTTGAGCCTGGAGAAGGCAAGGCTGAGGGGTGATATGAGAGCCATCTTCAAATATGTGGAGAGCTGTCCCATGGAAGGTGCAGCCAGGTGGTTGTTTTTTTGCTGTTCCAGAGGAGAGGACCAGAACCAATGGATTCAAATAACAAGATTCTGACTAAACATTAGGAAGAACTTTCTAGTTGTAAGACAGTGAGACTGACTCACTAGGAAGCTGATAGACTCTCTTTCACTGGAGGTTTCTAAGCAGAGGTCAGATGGCCACCTGTCAGGGATTCTTTAGCTGTGATTCCTGCCTTGCAGGGGCTTAGACTAGATGACCCTTTAGGTCAGGCTTCCTCAACCTCGGCCCTCCAGATATTTTTTGGCCTACAACTCCCATGATCCCTAGCTAGCAGGACCAGTGGCCAGGGATGATGGGAATTGTAGTCTCAAAACATCGGGAGGGCCGAGGTTGAGGAAGCCTACTTTAGGTCTCCTTCCAGCTCTAAAATTCTGTGAACTCTCAGGGACAGTGGGAGCAGCAGCTGAAGGGGACCAGTCCCTTGTGAGTGCATGCTGCAGAGCTGGAAGGTCTCTCTGCACAGCCTCTCCTTGTGGCCTCAGAAGAACTTTATGCCACAGTGATTGTGACCCTTGTGGTCCCTTCCAACTCTACAACTCATCTGTTTCTGTGACTCCCTTGAGATCACATTTCGTCTCCTTTCTCAACACCATGTGAAAGGGATAGCCAACAGATTCCCTCCAGGTGTTGTTGGATGCCACCTTCCATCACTCTCGGCCAGTGTGGCCAAAGATCAGGAATGATGGGAATTGTAGGGAGCAGCAGCTTGAGGGTGCCGTGTTGGCTCCCTCTGCCATTGGAGTTGGCCACAGGAGGAGGAATGTGGCCGCCATCACACCACCTTGATGGGCTTGTTCCTTTCCAGCTTTTGTCCGGAAAGATGCTTTGCCCCTGGGCACCTTTTCCAAATATACGTGGCACATCACAAACATCTTGCAAGTCAAACAGATCTTTGATACCCTTGAGGTAAGACCGGCCCCCTTGCTCCTCTTTTCTATGGTTTTTCTCTGTTATGTGAAAAGATGGGAGGGCATTCATTGGGGGGTTGGGGAGGAAGGGCCAGCTAGGCATAGTCTTTTATGTTGCATCCTGGGATTAAAAGTTTGGGGAACTGGCCTTTGGGGGTTGGGATGAGCTTCCTATAATAATTCTCTTATGATCTACTGGTTGTGATGATTATGGAAGAGGGTTAGAGAAATTCATGGAGGGGAGGACTCCTGGTGGCTGCTAGCCCTGACGGCTCAACTCTGCCTCCACAGTCGGAGGCAGCAATGCTTCCGAATACCAATTGCTGGAAACTACAGGAGGGGAGTTTTTGTGCTCAAATTCTGCTTGCAGGGTTTCACAGGCATCTGGTTGGCCACTGTGAGAACAGAAGGTTGGACTAGATGGGCCACTTCCCTGTTCCAGCGAGACTTTTCTTAGGTTCTTACTCAACTCCCAGAACTTTGGCATCCTGGTTTCTACAGGGTGAGGATCAAACTCTGGGCTTACAAAGGGCCTCTTGCAAAGGGATGCTGCTCTCATTTGCCTGTTCATAAATCCTGTGTTTTCATCTCTTCTTCCCAACTCCTCTTCCCAGATGCCTCTGAAAATAACACGCAGCTTCATCCAGAACCAGGATGGCACCTATGAGCCCTTTAAGTGCCCCAAAGTTGAGGTGGAGAGCATCCCAGACACTTACGGGCGCTTGGAGAAGCAGCCAGTCCTCCGGCCTCTGGAGTTGAAAACCTTCCTGAAAGTCGGTAGGTGTATAAGCTGATCCCTTTGCACCTCAAAGGAGCCTTCTTTTCCCACCAGCTCACAGATTTGTAGAGTTGGAAGAGAATCCAACCCTCCTCTTGGAGAAACTTGTTTTTCCCCACACACAATGGGGAAAGAAGGTCCAAAGTGCTCCTCTCCTCTTTCTGGCTTCCTTCCTCCCAGGCAACACATCCCCTGATCAGAAGGAACCGACGCCTTTCATCATTGAGTGGATTCCAGATATCCTCCCCCAGTCGAAAATTGGTGAACTGAGGATTAAGTTTGAATATGGCCACTACAGAAATGGTCACACCACCGACTACCAGGAGCAGCGCACTTCCCTCGAACAGACGCTGGAGCTTATGCCTCTCGCCACCATCACCTTCCCTTGAACTCATCATGCAGTTCTTGCACAGCTTGGTTTGCACAACCCCTGCCCTGTAGCTGGTCAGCCTTTGCGGGTATCAGTTAGCCGTTTGACCGGGGAACGCGCCAGGAGCCGGAATGCAGCGGGGCTTCACTACAAACGACCCACTTCTTTGTAAGCAGCTGCACTAGAAACTTCTGCCTCTTTCCTTTCAAACAGCATTTTCAGTCGCTTCTTGGGACAAAATTAATTCATGCACTCTCCACTTCTACTCTGAGACTCACCTGTGATTGCTGGTTTTTTCCGCCACCCTATTTTGCACAGTTGACAGATTACAGGTGAGGGTGGAGCAGAGTGTCCAGGTGCTCGGCTAATTACTATCCCCTTACTGGCATATTTTGCAATATATTTCTACAATAAACTAAATTGAACCAATGTTTTGAGTTCAGTCTCTCACCAGCAAGCTTGAGCCTTCTCCCATTCACACAGTTCCTGCTTTGAGTCACCCCTCGTATGTACTTTCAAAAAACACAAAAGCAAAACTGAGGCTGGAATTTCTGGCTTGTTGGGCTCTGTATCCAGTAATTACCTATGCAATTACTGCAAACTCCTGCAAGTGAACTGACTTTGCACAGGTTGAATGCATCAGCTGGTCTGTGCATCGGGAACCAAATTCAGACTTCTTTGTGGACAAAGGATGTGTGGAGTTTGCAGATGATAGCACTGCATTCTTCAGCACTTGAACAGAGACACCAAGCAGGATCGAGGCAAAGTAGAGCACTAAGTCTTACTCACGGCATGGACATGATTTAAGCACACACTGCACTGTGAGCAACCAGTGGCATTTCAAAAGATATCAGGCAGAATTACAGCTTCCCAGAGACATCAACACCAGCCCCGGGGAAAGTCCCCTGCTTCCCATTTCTCTAGTACAAATGATCTCAGACCATTCAATGTTGTGAAGCAGATTGATAGGAAAATAGATGACACGATGGCATTAAATGTTAGGGAGAGGAGAGGGAAGAACTTGAGCAGTGTTAGAAACTGAGATAGGAAAGCTAGCAGCTAATTGGCACCTTAAACCTAGGTTATGAGTGTAACAATGGAATGTCTAGCTGCTCTTTTTTTTATATACAAAGCTGAAAAGGAATGAACTGCAGCTAAAACATTACGTTCATTTTTCACATGGTCTGGTCCTTCACCTGCCCACCCCTAATATTCTTAAGAGGGTCTCTTCTCCTGTCTTCAGAGAGTAGCTGGAAGTAGCAAAAAACAGGTCCTCCTTCCACTCTGCAGTTTAAATCCGAAATGTTAGGCACAGTTCTGCGCCCAGAGCTCAAATTGCTCGTGCTAATGAAATTCCCTGTTGCAAAATGTGCCTAGAACAATGTGAGTTTCGAACACTGAACTTGGCCCAGGGGCTACTATTTCTGGCAGCAGCAGACCTTGGTTTGTAACAGGCCATCCATCCCCTGCTGTTTGGACTGGGGTCCACTGTAAGCAAAGTCAAGTACTGCTTAGCAACACTAGGAGGCAGTGTTGCCCTAAGCAGAAACCACAAAGGCTGCAGTTGGAGGTATGTTCAACATCCCAGGCTGCCTTTGATAAAAGGACGGGGAGAAGCAAAGGCTGCAATTCTTCTTCATTACTTCCTCACAAAGGATTGCTTGTCCCAGCGCAGTACAGAAAAGAGCATGGTTTCAAACTTGAACAGGCACCTCTAACCCTGCCATTTACACTATTTAAATGAACATATGACCACAGCCCCTTTCCCCAGCTCAGCATTGGTCCTTGGCTGCATAAATGGTCAAAGCCCTGCTGGATGTGTGGAATACCAAGGTAACAGTTCTGCTCCTATGCCTTGACGTTTATGCTTGTGGCTGCAGCTTCCGCTATATGGAAGCCAGTCCTTCCAAATGCTGATAATGCCTTTTAGACTGAGGCGTTGGCTACAAGTTCTGTAAAGGGTCCGAGACTCAGTCCACAGCAATCATACCTGCTTTAGCTTCAAGTTAAATCTCTAAACTCTACAAATAAAGGTAAAGGGACCCCTGACCATTAGGTCCAGTTGTGACCGACTCTGGGGTTGCGGTGCTCATCTCGCTTTATTGGCCAAGGGAGCCGACGTACAGCTTCCGGGTCATGTGGCCAGCAGGACTAAGCTGCTTCTGGTGAACCAGAGCAGCGCACGGAAACGCTGTTTACCTTCCCGCTGGAGCGGTACCTATTTATCTACTTGTACTTTGACATGAAAAGTCAAATAATTCAGTATTAATTACCGTATTTTTCGCCCTATAGGACGCACTTTTTCCCCTCCAAAAATGAAGGGGAAATGTGTGTGTGTCCTATGGGTCGAATGCAGGCTTTCCCGGGCTTCCTGCAGCTTTGCGCCACCCTCCGGATCCCAGCGCAAAGCCGCGCGGGGCTCCAGAGGGTGGCGCGGAGCTGCCTGCGCTCCAGAGCTTCCTGCAGCTCTGCGCCACCCTCCGGATCCCAGCGCAAAGCCGCTCGGGGCTCCGGAGGGTGGCGCAGAGCTGCCTGCGCTCCGAAGCCTGGTGCGCGCTGAAGAGCGCCCCTGGGCTTCGTGCACCTCTCTGCAAGCCTGGGGAGACCGGCGCGGCTCCCTAGGCTTGCAGATAGCAGGCTGTTCTGGGGGCTGGGGTCGGGGGAAGCTCGGGCTTCCTCCGCGCCTGCCCCGTGCCTGGGGAGGGAAATTTTTTTTTTCTTTATTCCACCCCAAAAAAATTAGGTGTGTCTTATGGGGCGGTGCGTCCTATGGGGCGAAAAATACGGTATGTTATGTACTGAAGTTCTCACCCTGGGCCAGCAGGGGGATACTGTAGTTATGCAAATAAGGGATCGAAAGTGATGTTCAGTGATCGGATAGTTTTAGAAAATTGTTACAGTTACGTGGTACTGGAGCTCTATATAAGCAGGCTGACTAAACCCTTCAGTTCAGTTTTGTTCTGGCCTCTGAATAAACAAGAGCTGTTTGAAGAATCGCTGTGTCGTCTGATATGTTCACCCACAACTTAACAAATTACAAATCGGAAATAAAGTGAAGTTGCAAATAAGTCACGAGACTCGTGTAATCGTACTATGGGAAAATATTTTTATTTTTTTCATTCAGTGAACTTTCAGAGTGGGGGAAATGGAACACACTTAACATTCTCCCTCACCCCAAGCATACAGAACTTTTCAAACTGCAGGTACTGCAGGTGCAATGCAGAAAGCTGAGCGTGCATATAAAGTCAAGCATTTAATCTCCAACTTGTGGGGCAGGGCTAGCTGTTTACTTGGGGTGGGGCTAGCCTCCCAGGGGGGTGGCACGGTGATGTCACCCCCCCTCAGGGACGACACCTAGGGCAGGCCGCACCTGTCGCACCCCCTTCCTCTGCCAGTGGGGCAGGGTCAAGCCCAGCGGAAGCAGAAGCATCAGACCTCACTGCAGACAAACCACTCGTCCTCATTTCACTTATGCCCCTTGAGACACAGGGAGGACAAGGAGCAGTCAGCCTTGGGAGAGCAGAATCAACTCGCTTTGGTTAGATGCAAAATGCAGAAGCCATCTCCATTATTTCCATGCCTTGAAGCCTGGGAGGGGTGAGCGCTGTTGCTTGCAGAATCACTCATCCTTGGTAAAAGGGTAGTGCTTGTGCGTCCCCATCCTGCAAGGAAAAGCAACACTCCTTAAATCACTGACAGCCCTGCAGCTTCCTCTGCCTAAAAGCTTTGCTCTGAGCACTGGTCGTTCCTCCAGGCAGAGGGCCTTCTCGGTGGTGGCACCCGCCCTGTGGAACACCCTCCCATCAGATGTCAAGGAAATAAACAACTATCTGACTTTTAGAAGACATCTGAAGGCAGC
This sequence comes from Podarcis liolepis, assembly GCF_965112155.1. Classification (NCBI taxonomy): domain Eukaryota; kingdom Metazoa; phylum Chordata; class Lepidosauria; order Squamata; family Lacertidae; genus Podarcis; species Podarcis liolepis. Next base: position 5,651,926 of record NC_139561.1, on the reverse strand, counting down.
CCTGTTTAGGGAGGTTTTTAATGTTTGATGTTTTAATGTATTTTTAATCCTTTGTTGGAAGCCGCCCAGAGTGGCTGGGGATACCCAGCCAGATGGACGGGGTATAAATAATAAATTATTATTATGATTCCAAAACAAAAACAAAAAAAACGCTGGTTGTCCCGACCACATACAGCTGTTTCCAAATATAAATAATGCTTAGAAAGCCTCGTGTCTGCGTGAAGATGCTAAAGTTAAGTGTGGCAGCATCTACCCTCTGGAACTCCCTGCCCATTGCTATCAGGCAGGCACCTTGGCTGTGCTCTTTTTGGCGCCTGATAGAAACATTTTTGTTTAAAACGCACATTCTACATGTCTGGTTAGCCTTGTCTAATCTGTTTTTGGTTTATTGCTGGTTTTATCTTATGAATGTTTTAAGGAGTTGTTGTTGCTACTGATAATTTTTTTGTTTTCTTTCTTTTGTAAGCCACTTTGAGGTTTTGGGTGTGGTTTTTTAACAATCAAGCGAGGTACAAAATTTATGAAAAGCACCCAACAAAGTTAGCGCTGCCTCCTGTGGTTTTGAGTTGCAGAACGGTCACCCAAAAAGTTGGCCACCCGTATGTGAGTTCAGAGGTCAAGCCTCTGCTTAGTCTTTACCAGCTGTGTTGCCCTTGGCATCACATGAGGCCACTGAAGACTTGAGTTGCTAGCTCTGGCAAATCTGATGAATGCAGTGGGTGGGTTTATCGCTAAGGAGCTGTGGCCCATCTTCATTGGCCAATCTGACTGTCAGCAATCTCATGACAATTGTTCTACTGAAGTAAACTGAGCTGGAGAGAGCTCAGGAAAGGCACATTTCTCCTATTTACAGCTCAAGCAGGCCAATGTGGGTGTTTCATCCACCTAGACAGCACCTTTGCTCTCCACGTTGTGCTTGGAAGCCAGTGTGATGTAGTGGTTAGAGCGTTGGACTAGGACCTGGGATGGTTCAAATCCCCACTCGGCCATAAGTGACCACGTGCCAGTTACTGCCTCTCAGCTTAACGTACCTCACAGGGTTGTTGTGGAGATTAAATGGGGATTAAAGATACTTTGAGCATCTTTAAGAAGAAGGTGAGATATAAGGCAATAAAATAATTATGTGTTGCACACCCTAAAGTGTCCAATGTTTTCAGCGCACAGACTCACCCTAAGATGTCCCAGGCCACAGCCCGTGCCCCACAGTGCAGCGATTCCAGCTTTTTCATTTCTTCATCCGCCAGTCGGAAATCAAAAACCTATAAAAGAAGAGAAGCAATGACTTTTGCTTGGAGTTACTTGGCTTGGCACTGTGCAAGTAGGTGCAGTCTTTGAAAAGGAGAAAATCCCAAAGGATCTGAGGCCTGATACCCAAGACAGAAACTTTAAACCCCCTTACTTTCAAGTTGGTAGCAAAGATATTAATGGATTTTTAAAAAGCATCTTTCTCATACACCCCAACTACCTTTTGACACCAGTGTCAGAGAGAGGCAAATTATGTGGGGTTATAAGAGACTTTCACTACCCATGCTCCAAAACTCATTGAAAACTCAGTATTTGGCCTTCCATTTGGCTGAGGTTACAAAGGTGAACCCCTCCCTCCCTTTTGTAATAAAAAATAATTGGCCATTTTAAGTTGATATTGTTTAACTGTGATACTGGTCTTTTTGGGTGATAACCAGCTAAGTAATTTCCACTGAAATTAATGGCCCTGCCCATTAATTTCCAGTTTGTCTGCTCGGAATACAAGAGAGTTGAATATCATCATGGGCATTTCAAGATCTAGCTTAATGCTGCATTTTTATATTTATTTTCATGCAAATTTAAAATCTCAGTGCTTAATAGTCCAAAGGAACAAATATTTAAATAATCAAGTACACTTTTTCAAAAGAAGAGCTTTGATATCTATGGGCTTACTCGCCCCTTAACAGCAACACTATTCATACTTCAAGTAGCATCCTAAACTTCGGCCCTTTAAGCCTCCAGTCTGCAGCATCTTGCACCATATAAAGGTGTTAGCAGAAAGAGCTTGACGTCTACTTTACCTTTGCATTCTCGATGATGTGAGCAGGTGTCTGGCTTTTTGGAATAGTGGCAATGCCACTCTGAATGTTGAAGCGGATCAGAATCTGTGGAGACATTGGCGATAAGGAGAGACCGGTCATCATTTGGACTCTCCATGTACTTGCTGTATCCGGGAACTGGCAACATTCATCATCACAAACTTGGACACCTGCCTCTTTCAAGAGCCAGGGCCACCAACCCAGATTGCCTTGAACCAGCTGCCCTCACCCAGGGGACGGTCAGTGCCCCCTCCACTGTCAACACTGCAGCCACCACAAAGACCTTGCAAATATTTTTACTGTGCCTTCGCTGTAAGCACTTCATGTGTGTGTTTTTAAACAGAAAAGGGAGGTGGTTAGAAATAAATATTATCGGCAATAATAATATAGCCTGCCAGCATACGTCCCTGGATATTGTTAGTGATGCATGAATAGAAGCAGTCGCTGTCTCTGCAGGTACAATCCCTGGCCTCTCTGGGTACGGCTGAGAGATACCTCTGCCTGGATACTGCTGGCCAGTGTTGCCACTACAGTGGTACCTCAGGTTAAGAACTTAATTTGTTCTGGAGGTCTGTTCTTAACCTGAGGTACCACTTTAGCTAATGGGGCCTCCTGCTGCCATTGCACGATTTCTGTTCTCATTCTGACGCAAAGTACTTAACCTGAGGTACTATTTCTGGGTTAGCGGAGTCTGTAACCTGAAGCGTCTGTAACCTGAGGTACCACTGTACCAAGCTAGATGGAGCAGTGGTCTGACTCTGTGAAAGGCAGCTTTGCTGCTCTTCCTTTGTCAGTTGTAGAAAAAGCTTCCCCCACCTGGTCACCTGGGAGAGATTCTTACTCATGTCCCCAAGAAACTGCAAGTAGCAGTTCTGCAGTGCCAGTCAATTAAGCTTCCATGTAAGAATCTACCATCCCCTTCCTATCTTAGTGCTACAGCTTCTGTGCCCTGGTGCATCCTTGTGAATATTCGGAGCTGTTTTATATACAGGATCAGATGAGACGATGTAGCCCAATATCTTATGCTTTGCCCACAGAGTTCTCCAAGGTCTTTCCCAGTTTTGCTATCCGATCTTTTAACTGAAGTGTCAGGGACTGAACACGGGAGCTTCTTCATGTGTGAAATCTACACACATACAAAAAATGGTCTGAAAATGCTTTTTTTAAAAAAGTGCTTTTAAAAATACATTGAATTTTCCCCAAGGCTCGTTATTGCCATCCAGGGTCACACTGTATATTGCACTTAAAGCACACTTAAAATGTTTTATTTGCAGCTGTATATTTGAGTCTATGGTCCCTCCCCAACCCTTAGACCAACAACAAAGGCCGTTCCTTGCCCCTGCACTGACTTCAGAGAGCAAAGGCACAAAGAGAGGTGGTTTAGGAAGGGGCCTTCTAGAGATCCACCAAAGTCAGAGCCTGACCAACATCCTGAAGCTGTTTATTAGGAGGCCATTCAGGAAGAGGCATTCTAAAACAGTATGGTGTTTTGTTATGTTTTTTAAAATGTTTTACTGGATTTTTTTATTGTTGTTTCTAACTCACATGAAGCCCTAGAAGTAGCTCAAGAAAAACTGCACATGCAATAAGAACCATGATAAAAAAACAGCTATTTTGTTCAATAAACCTTGTGGACTCATGTATTCAGGACACTTTTTGCTTCCATTATCTCTATCATACGAGTCTTTTAAATATAATCAGTCACATGCTGAACGAAGGAGAAACTGTCTGACTGGATGTTAAGTCAGCCGACAATAGCTTTCAGCAATTTGAACCATCTCAGATAAGCAGGGCTTTGACTTGGGAAACCAAGAGGCGATCTCCTTTCCTTGGAAGTTACAGCTTGTCAAGGCAAGGACTGGTTGAAATTGCCTGGTCAGGGCAGTGGTCTTCCACAAAGGGCAACAGCATCCTGATCATGCAATGTCAGCTTGCCTGCCATGCAACTTTGGCCTTCGTCAACCAAGAGACTTGGACTGAACAACTAACGGCAGGAAAATGGTAAGTACTTTAGAGACACAGACATTTTGAGGGAAAGGGCTCTGGGCACCCCAGCGAGCTGCCCTCCAGTGCCCTCCTCCAGCCATCCCTCTGGGCTACTAGGCTGGCTGGCTAGTTAAAGAAACAATCTTTGCAGCGCTTGAGTGGCTGTGTTGCATAATTGGGAATTGCCGTATTTTTCGCTCTATAACACGCACCCGACCATAACACGCACATAGTTTTTAGAGGAGGAAAACAAGAAAAAAAATATTCTAAACGAAACAGTGGGTGTATGATTTTTGTGGTTCATGCTGTAGCCACAGACATGTGATCTGACGGTGAGTTTGGGGTAGCCCAGTGCAAAAATCCTGAGGATCCATGTGGATCCATGCTTTGTAACCACGTTTTAAGTGGGGAGGGAAGGAAAAGCACTCAAGGGACAAGGAACACGCGTGGGTTGGGTGGAGAAGGATGCTATTCATAATGCAGAAGAGGGGTATAAGAGGAGAAGGCTCCTCTCCTCTCCCGCTTTGCTGTCTCAAAGCGAGCCATGGAGGAGGGAAGGAAGGGGAACCATGGATCCTCTGCTCACGACTGCAGCAGATCCCCCCGCCACCCGTAGGCATTCGCTCCATAACACGCACAGACATTTTCCCTTACTTTCTAGGAGGAAAAAAGTGAGTGTTATAGTGCAAAAAATACGGTATTTGACAAGCAAAATTAATACAACACTTTCGAAACTGGTACCATTGCCTTGCTCTCTGTATTCCCCACCCACCTCTGATCTTGGGTCTGATCACCTCTGGGTCTGATCACCTCTGATCACCCACTCCTGACACAAGCAGTCAACTTGCAAAAAAGGAGAAGTTTTCTGTTTGAACAGGTACCATTTGCACACACCTCCACACACACCTGCACACCTGGGACACTTTACCTGAGCTGGGGATTTCCCATGCTTCTTGGCAATCTCCTTCACCACAGGGTCTTCCATGCCATTCTTAGGATCCAGAGGACCTGGAGGGCTAGAGGGGAACAGCCTTTCAAACCAAGGCTCTTTTTCTTTTGCATTTTTAGTCAATTAGTTTCTTAAGTGTCTCTGCCTCCCTTCCAAAGGAGCCCGGGGCTATCAGCATGTGGATTAAGCAACCAAAGCTTCAGCTAATTAATCTGGAGGGGGGAGGGCTGAGAGAGGGGAAATATCTTAATTGATAGGTCTTGTTTTCAATCTACTTTGCTTGTGCTGAATGTTTGTAGCAATAAATTAAAGAGAAAATGAGGTTATTAGAGGTCTAACAGATGGTTGTTTTTGTTTATCAAATTACAAATCATCTTCCCTTTCCTCGGTGTCTCAAGAAGAGTAATATGAACACACATTTGAATCTAATCAACTGATTAATCATCTTTTTAACTCAGTAAATCAAGTCACAACACCTTTGATGAGTTGACTGCTCCAGTGATTCTGGTTTTGTACCTTTTACATGCAAGAGCTGACCAGGTTGAGGGACACTTCATTCACTCCCAACAGCTCAGTGCAAGCGAGGATGTCTTAAAGACGTCTCCACTCCACCTGGTCTTTTATTCTAGGAATGAAGCCCCACTGGAGAACCGTGTCCTGACGCAACTCAGGGTGCCTCCAGACTCTCGCTATTTTTCAGGAGGGATTCAAGCACACCCCCAAACTGTAGGGGTGTGTCTGCACCATTAAAGTGAGTTGAAAGGTTCTGTTGCCCTAGCACAACCAATCCACTTTAAGGGGGTGGGGGGTTGTTTGCTGGGGGAGGTTTGGAACATGATGAGGATGGGGAAATGTGGAGTGGCCAAATGACACGCGGAAAGAGGGACTGGGATGGAGGCAGGATGCTTATTGTCATATAAATATCCAACCCAAAGAAAACAGAGTGAATGCTCAATAGAGACGGGATATATTCTATTCTCTGCAATAGGCTGTGCAGGGAAATCAGGATGCAGGCCAAGTCCACAAGCCACCTGCAGAGGCCCTTCTTCGCAGGCTAGCCATCCCACCCCCAACCCGGTATTGCCTGCCAGAGGAACTACTGAAGATGCGAACAGGGGGCCCTTAAGGTACAAAAGACAGTGTCTTACAAGGGACGCTTGGGGGATGTCAAGGGGCTGTATCCTGTGAGGGCCATCTTTTTGGACTTGGTGAAAGCAATCAGCGCGCGCTGGATCTGGTATACGTGCCGCTCCACCTGTGGAGGAAAGAGAGAGAGCCTAGAGCAGGGGTAGGCAAACTAACAGAAGAGGTTGCTGGACCTATCAGGCAAGCTTTTTTGTAAGACAAAGACCTTAGCTGGCCACTTAAGTGTCCTCATTAGCATCCCAAAAGAATGGTCTAGGTTGCAAGAACTACAAGTGATGGTGGGCCTTTCCTCCACCTGCTCACTAGCTGCTAGGTAAGAGAACAGTAGCCAGAGTGTGAGAGACAGAACTGAGCTGGAAGCAGGCTGGAGGATGGAGAAACAGAGACCTGCTTGCTCTGTGCTGAATCCAAAGCTGTGACTAATGGAGAAGCAAGATCTGTTGGGGTGCTGATGCTGTGAGCCCCTCCATCTTATGCTCAGGTTGTATATATGTGCAAATTACACCCTACATCCTAAAAACACCACAAGGATACCAAACCCAGGCTACGCACGCGGAACCCCTGCAGTCTCACTGCTTGGAGATTGGGATGGCACATATCAATAAAGTCAGGGAGCAAATGTTGGGAGATCATAACATGAGCATCTAAGGCCACCAGGTGCATCCTCAAGCAAGTGGGAATTTGAACCCATGGCCAAGGCCGTCTAACATGGCCTCCCTCCTATTGGATGCAATTCTGACACTTCCAAATGGAAGAAGAAGAAGAAGAAGAATACCTGGAGAACATCTGGCTTAATCCTTGCGACGGAGAGCAGCCGCTCCAACTGGCACTGGTTGAAGTTGGCCACCCCAATAGACTTCACCAGGCCTTCATCCACCAGCTTCTCCATAGCCTGCAAGAAAAGGGACAAGTCCAAAAGTTTAAGAGCAGCTGGTCCCTGACTAAGGGTGATGGGAGTCGTAGTCCAAAACATCTGCAGGGCACCAGGTCGGCAAAGGTCACTCTAGAGGCAACAGGAACATGGGAGGGAAGAAGATCCGGTTGTGTTTTCTCTACACATGATGGCTGGTAGACAAAGGTGTGAAGTGGTAGACCTGTGTGTTTCGAGGTGGTGTGGGCTGTGAAGAAGGGCCCCAGCCTGCCCCCGCCATTTCTCTAGGCTAGTCTGTCACTTATCTCCTGCTAGTCTCTGCAAAAATGGTGCTTAGGAGGCCTGTGAGAGAGGTGCAGGACCTGACCAACGAACTCAGCATCTTACTGGTCAGAAGTCACAACCCTCCAAAGACGGGGGGGGGGGGGGGGAGAGAGAGAGACTTTAGAAAGGTGAGCTGCCCTCGCAGCATTGTTCTCTCCCACCACCAGGGATCCAAGGTGGACTTTCTAAAAAACCACCTGTGTTTGTTGCTTACTATGATTCGGTGTGCGAACTAGTCCCTAGGACAGGAACATGACAATGTAAGGCTAGCCATGACTACCTGGAAGTGAGGCCCACTGAATTCAGTGGGGCTTACTCCCAAGTCAGGAGCCCCTTTCCTTGGCGGTGTCTCTATCAGCAGGACTCTGATCCAGCAGGCAACTTGTGGCAAGAGGCACAGTGGTTGTCGCTTACCTTCCATGTGTCCACGTAATCGACATCAGTCTGCAGAACCTTCCCATCCTTCTGGGGCAAGGTATCACCCTTGACGTTCTACACGAAGGAGAATGAGAGCATGAGGGGGGCAGAGACTGTGCTAGCCATCAAGGCATGCCCCCCCCAGCAGGTGTACCTAAGCTCCCTTGCGCCCTTGGCAAGGAGACATATCGGTCCCAGTGGCATAGTGTGGGTTGCCAGGGCCCGGGGCAAGGCAAGTATTGTGCCCCCTGACCCATGGACCATGAGCACTCCCCGAGTCCACCAGTCCACTACTGAATAAAGTCAATGAAAGACTCTACCACACATCTTATCTTCAATGTGCACAGATGGAACTCCTTGAAACCTTTGCCCCAGCAGCCCCCCCTCACCTCTGCAGCACCCCTGAGACCAGCAGCACCAGCTGGAAAAGGGGGAGAGCAGAGTGGGGTGGGGTGGAGCTCCTTGGCACAACCTGCTGATGGGCTGGGACGAAGGGGCAACGGCTCGGCAATCTACCCAAGTGGCAGTGGCGGTGCCCCATGAGCGCTGAGCATGGCAGAGAGCAGGACAGAGGATTGGTCAGCAGTGGGTATCTTTGTAAAGCTCGTGTGGAAGGTGCCCTAGCAACTGGGCAACGCCAAAATCCGCTCCTCAATCTGCCCACATGAACTTTGGGAGATGTTCTGTGTGAGGGGGAGAGTGCACTGCTTTTTTATTATTCTTTATTTATTTTTCTTTTGAACTTTTGCACCCCGCCAGTGACTTCCTCCACAGCCATGGGGGGGGCTGCTCTGCTCTACCTCCCCCTCCTCCTCTGTCGGTCTGCTTGCCTGTTCACCTGCCTTCCCAGGGCACCCCCCCCCCAATGCTCCTATGCTTCGCCCTGCCATCGCTCCCCGCACCCCCCGCTAGTTATTTAAAAGGACATTCCATGTGCTTTTAAATGTGTTTGGGGGGGGGCGTTATGGGTTTTCCTTGTTCTTGTCTTTATTATGTATTTTGTGTTTTTATTTTGTGAACCGCCCTGAGATCTTTGGATGAAGGGTGGTATATAAATTTAATAGATCAATAATCAAATAGAATGGATGTATTTAGTCATGCAAAATGCGGTACACAAACAGGCCACCGCCACCAGGATGGAATGCAGCTGGATCATCTTGCTGCCACCAGGTGGCGCCTGTTTCCCTCCTGATGAACCTGAGACACAGATTATTCCTCTAGCACAGAGCTTTCTAAACTTTCCATGTTGGTGTGACACTTTTTAGAGAGGCATCATTCAGTTTTGCATCTTTCAGCAACACGGCAATTCAGTTTTACAAGCAAACCAGAGGTTAAAACCCATTTCCAGCCTCAGGAGCAGCACGGGGAGCACTCACGTGCAGTGGCGTAGCATGGGTTGTCAGCACCCGGGGCAAGGCAAGTAATTTGCGCCCCCTAACCCGTGGATTTGCGCCCCCTAACCCTAACCCCCAGATGTTGCGCCCAGTGCGGCCGGGCCCCCCTGCACCCCCCACGCTACGCCACTGCTCACGTGACATATTTACACACTTCAGCCGACACACGAACGTGTCGCGACACACAGTTTGGAAAGCTCTGCTCGTGCAAGAGCCATACTGAAATGAACGGGACACGACTGCTGGCCTCTTTCACGGGTCCTGTTCATTTCTGCAAGGCTTGTGCAGAGCAGCCGCCCCATGGATCCCTCTCCATGGGGCAGATCTGCCTGCCTATTGCTTCATTGCTTCAGGTGAGCCCCACCTGTGAATATCCAAACTTCCCACACTGAACCTGCCAGCAGACCAAAGGCAGCCTTTCTTCTGCGTTGCCAGACTTGGTGCTACTGAAACGTACGAAACGCAAATAGACATAAATGCCCCTGAGCAGATGCAGAGTGCATTTCCCTGACTCCTGTGTAGCTGCAAAGTGTGTGTGTCCCCCCCCCCCGCCAACTTGGCTCAGTCAAGGACTATTGGGTGGGGGCTTCCAGATTAGATAGAGCGGGGCATTTCCAGAGAGACCTTTCTGGGGAAACAGCTGGAAGACTGAGCTGCTCAGGCTAGCCAGGCGGACTTCCGTTTCACCTTAATGCCCATGGGAGAGTGCATCAGGTACAGATCCAGGTAATCTAGGCGCAGCAGCTTCAGGGTTTCCAGGAGAGCTGGCTTCACATCTTCAGGAGCGTGGTAGCTATTCCACAGCTGCCAAAGGAAGAGCATTCAAGTGAGGCTGAGGAGACATGCAATTTAGAACATCAGAGGTGCATTGTGTCTGGATCAGGCCAGAGGCCCCTCTAGGACAGCAGCCCTCCTTGCTGTTCTTCTTCCTCAGAGCATCACAGGAAACAGTCCGTCTCCCCAAACAGAACTTGTGCATGTCTAAAAGTTTGCATGAATTCAAAATAATTGGAAATTTTATTTACATATTGCTGTAAAAAAATTTTTTAAAGGCTTTTCCCCCCAAAGGCTTAAATACGATGGTGGGATCTTCTCTGGAAAAACACGAGACAAATGAGGAGCGATAAACAAGGTAAACTTCCTTGCCTTTGTATCTACCAAATGATGGGAAACAGAACCATCTGAAGGCAGCCCTCTTTAGGGAAGCTTTTAATGTTTGACGGACTATTGCATTTTAATATTTTGTTGGTAGCCGCCCAGAGTGGCTGGGGAATCCCAGCCAGATGGGTAGGGTATAAATAATAATATATTTTTTTATTTTTTTAAATTATTATTATTATTATTATTATTATTATTATTATTATTATTATTATTATTTTATATAACCAAGATGCAAATTTGGAAATCCAGTCTCTGAAATTTGAACTTGAAGCTCCGAACTAGAAACTTCAGACTTTTGGATTTTGCTTTCAAAGCTTATTTCAGACCCAGCCTCCCCCAGGGACTTTCATAGCTTCATAGTGTCTTGACAGCAGCAGCAGCAGCAGCAGCAGCAGCAGCAGCAGCAGCAGCAGCAGCAGCTCACCTTACTGACAGCAAAAAGGTCCTCTCTCTTCACTACCCCTTCCTTCAAGACTTTCTCAAAAGCTTCCCCGATGGCCCCCTCATTGTCGTAGAAGTAGGCGCAGTCGATATGCCGGTAGCCGTTTTTTATCGCCACTTCAATGGCCCCCTGGACGCTACCTGGAGGAGACTGACAGGAAGAGAAGACTTCGTTTGACCCTTGGAAATGCAGATATCATGCCCTCAAGACCCACCTTTCACAAACACACATGGAAAGCAGAGGTGATGCCTGGAAGCGAGAGAGGAGGTCAGGGTTTAAGTGCAATATATAATAAATAAAAGCAGGGAAAAAATTGATTGGAAATCATTTGGCATCTCAGACTCTCTTTCACTGGAGGTTTCTACACAGTGGCTGGATGGCCATCTGTCAGATTCCTTAGTTGTGATTTCTGCATCGCAGGGGGTTGGACTCGATGGTCCCTGAGTGTCCCACCCAATTTTAGGATTCCATGATGCTATGACTAATCTAGCACAGCACAGCACAGTTGCTGAAAAAGGCAGAAAAAGCACTGAATGGTCCACCAAGTTTCAAGTGGTCTGAGACAAGGAGACTTCAAGAATTAAAAATCAACATGAATATTTAGCGTGATGGATGGGCTGCCTGCTGTCTCCAATCACAAATCCACAGAGTCCCTATGACCACCTGAATGAAGCTCATGGGCAGCTGATGCTGCCTGGACCACAGCTTGGAAGCCCTGTGCCAGGTTACAAACACGTGCGCACTGGCCAGAAACAATTCATTCTGAAATAATCTGGTTGATCTTCCAGGAAATTATGAAACAAACTTAAGCCTTTCCCTCGGTGAGTTGTAGAAAGGGAGACACAAAGCAGTCACTTGTTGGCCTAGAAGCACACTTGCAGGGTTCTCCAATTCAACCCCTTGCAATGCACAGATCTCAGCTAAAGAATCCTGTTAATGACTTAAGTACACAGGTGCTCTGTGGGCATGATCCGACACCCTGAGCAGCGTAAATGCACATCTAAACTGGGGAGGGGGGGAACACTGCAGGTAAACAGCCTTTTTGTGGCCAGATTTAGGGGAACCACCCATGGTCTGTGGGGGAAAAAGAACCAGAAGAAGCAAGAGTCAGTCCTGGATGAATTAACTGGACACCAAAACACCTGTCCGCCCGTTGAGAGGGGTGTACACAAGGGCTGGGTACTATTTATTTTCCTTGTTAAGCAATAACTTGATAGCACAATCCATTATCTTGAACCGGCCCTTTTCCATTTCACGCCAACAAGGGCTGGATGAGAATTTGAGCTCTGCCTATTTGAACAGAGAAGAAAGGCTTTATTTGCCTTGTGGCCGAGTCGCTCAGGCAACCCCAGCTCTCTGGCAAGGCGAGGCACAGGAAGGTGCTCTGAAGAAACACCCACAACCCCCGCCATAGCCAGGCTCCCTTGCTTTGCACCTTTTCTGGTCTTATCAGCCAGGCTCAGTTGTCCTGCCTCACAAGAAAGAAAGAGGCAAGAGTTCAAATGAAAGCCAATGTGGTGTAGTGGTTAGAGCATCAGAGTAGGCCCTGGGTGGCCAGGGTTCGAATCCCCACTCCGCCACGAAGCTGCCTGGGTATCCTTGGAGGCCAGTCACTGCCTCACAGTCTAACTCAGTGTTTCCCAACCGGTGTTCCGCGGCACACGAGTGTGCCGTGAGACATCGGCTGGTGTGCCGCGAGATGCCTGGAGGGAGGCGGGCGAGTCGGGCGGCGAGAGGCGGGGCGGCGGCGAGGAGAGGCCGCGCCTCCTGCTGCTGCCTGGCGCTCCTCCTCGCAGCCGGCAGCGCTGCCTGGGCGCCTCCGCGCGACTCTGCCTCGCTGGGTTTGGTCTCCCAGCAGAGACGGGTCACACGCGCCCCTCCCTCCCTCCCTCCCTCAGCCTGCGCGGAGGGAGAGCCAGAGAGAGGCATCGCTTCTGCGCTCCGAGGCGGATTGAGCGCAGCTGAGAGGAGCTGCCGAGGGAAAAAACTTTCACTTTTGTGCGTCCCTCCTGGCGTGACGCTGCGCGCTGACGTCACGGGGCGGGGCTTTAATGGTGGTGTGCCGCGAGATTTTTTTTCAGTAAACAGGTGTGCCGTTGCCCAAAAACGTTTGGGAAACACTGGTCTAACTTACTTCACAGGGCGGCTGTGAAGAAGGGGAGAACCAGGTAGATCACCTTGAGCTCCTTGGAGGAAACAGTGGTACATAAATGCAATAAATTGATTGATTGATTGATTGATTGATTGATTGATTGATTGATTTGATTTATTACGGCCATTGGCCCATATCTAAAACAATACATCAAAATTTATCCATAAACAAACAATTTAAACAGTTCCAAGTTAAAACACCCATATAAAACCAATTTTACTTCAATTAAGTAAACACTATATACAATAAGCTCCCTCTATGTCAACCGCAATTCAAATCCCTCGGATTTTGGGGTTGTGTGCAATAAATAAAATAAAATAAAATAAAAATAAAAATAAAAATAATACAACCCCAAGCCATTATTAGGCCAATAGGCTTAATTAGGCCAACCATAACAACACAAAATAGTGTATGAAAGCTTTTGAGAACTCCAGAAAGAAGAGGTATGTAGCCATCTTCAAATACGGTATATAAAGGGCTGTTACATGGAAGAAACTTGTTTTCTCCTGGCTCTTGATACGGACCGGGAAAGGGGGGGGGGTACCTCCTTCCCCCTTCTCCTTTGAACAACCGAGGCGATGACCTCGAGGGTGCCCACAATACACCCACCCTCAGCCCCCTCACCGTTACACAAGCACCACACGTCTCCCGTCTCCCCCCTTTTCCTTCTTTCTTTCTGGAGCGAAATAAGCTCAAATATATGAACATGTCCTCCTATTTCTTCCTATGGCTATTCGCGCTCCATTCTTAGAACGGGTAGACCTGGCGATCCAGCTTCTCCGCTAATTCCTATGGCTGCGCCTTAGCCAATCACAGCCATGCATTTATCCTGCACGAGCTAGCTCACGGAGCCCTTGCACGCCTCGTTGAGCCTACTGACAAGCTGCTGACGGCCCCCCACGGCGAGAACAATGGATCCGAAACCAAGGGCCTCATAAAGCTGTCAAAATGTATCCATTCTTGCTACAATGTATCCATTTTGTTTCCACTTTCAATCACCGATACGGAATAGGTCAGACAGCATAGGAAACCTTAGGAAACCTTTAGAAATTGATATAAAATCAACCGTAACTCCGATTTCTTTCCTTTTGGTGTCATTCAACTCGGCTCCCTATGGACTCCATGATGCTGCCCCTACCTCCATGATCCCCTGAGCGACAGGTCACGTACTCAGGAAGACCTTAATCCTGTCAGATCGTTCTGCCATACCCTTCCTCCGGGCGATGCCAGGTGGCAGACGATGCATATCTCCGCCATTGTCTTCCCATCACCTGTACTCAGGAAACGCTTATCTGTGTTTATCTGTGCATATCTCTTACTCTGCATATTTCCCCCTCCCTTCCTGAAATGTTAATCCATGTAATCCCACCTTCCTGTAATGTATTCATGATGTAACCTGGAAAACCCAGCCTTCTTTTAATGTATTCATGACGTTTTGTCGCACTGTATTCTGGGACTTGGAGGGAACTTTTAAAAGTTTATGTCGCCCCATGCTCGGGGTTCAATTCCACTTTGAACCTGTTGCGCAATAAACTCGGATCTTCGCATTTTGCTCCTGCGTCCGGCTGAGCTTCCTTTTCTTCCGCTAGAATCCACGGACTTGGTCCGATTGGCTGGGTGGCAGGGTAAATACGCACCCAGATTTTCCGTAACAGCTTGGCGCCCAACGTGGGGCTGAGCGGTTCTCCCGGGTTGCTGACCGGGGGCCCCGAATTCTTCAGCCGGCTGCGGGCCAATTTGCCCGAGAAGACCCTTTTGGACCTCCGACCATCTCCCGGGCGGTAATCAACAGCCCCAGGAGTTCAGCCGGGGAGCAAAAGGGATCCAGCCGGCTTATTCATCGATCCCGGGATCGGATCGACGTAGAAGACGCGTGAGTATAGGAAAATCCAGTGCACTGGTGGGAAGGGGTGGAAGTCTCCTGGCAACCGAATTCTCTGCCCTCCTCTCTATCGTGCCTTCTTGTCTTTCTCTTGGTCCAGTCGGTGAGAGAGATCGTGGACCGCTGCTCGACCCGAAAGGGGGGTTCTGAGCTCTATCTCTTTATCTAAACTCTCTAGCCAGCCGCACCAATTGGGAGCCCGAAGGGTAAGACGGAGAGATCCGACTTGAAAGATAGCCGACTCTCCGCAAACGGGTATCCCAGTTGAAAGCAAGGGGTTGGAGCTCTCTTTCCGATCTTCCCGAGCGTCCTTTCTAGGGGGCAGGAAGTGGTCTTGCTTTCTATCCCAATCCCAGCCGCACCGGTCGGGCTACGTGCCACGTGTATCGTAAGCCCGCTTCCGAAAGCAAGGGGGATTTTCGACCCGAAATTCTGTCCAGGGATCACCCGATCTGGCACCGCACGGCGCGGGCGTTCAGTAGGGCCCCTTTTCCTGAGAAGTTTGACGATAGGTAGGAGGTTGCCAGGAGGGAATAGCCCATGAGGAATTGGGCGGGATCGGCAGAGTGGAAAAGGGACCCCAGGTAAATGGTTAAGGAAAAGGGAAGAAAGGAATACCGGATAGCTAGAGCTCTTTAAAACCTCCCTAGGAAGTTGCCAAGCGACTAAAGACCTTTCCCTTTCTTTGTTTCAAGTCCTTTGTCGGACAGCCCTAGACCCACAAATCCTTATCGGCCCTCTCCTCTCTCCTCTTTCCTATCTAGACACGCGTGAAATATACTATGGGTACCCAGGCTTCCAAACATGAGCGGACTCACTCTGGGAGGAAGGCTTCCCGGAAGCCATCCCGTTCCCAGAGAGATCCCGACTCTCCTCTCCAATTCGTCATTGCGTGTTGGAAGTCGATTCCTGGCCACAAATTGTTATCTAAAGAAAAATTAGAAGACCTCTGCTCCGAAACATGGCCCGCCAGTACCGCCTCCGCCAAACCCGAATTGCGGTGGCCACCGGGGGGTTCATTTAATGAAGAACGCTTGAACCACCTAAGGAAAGCCCTGATAGAAGAAAAACCCCGCCAGTTAGAATATCTGGCCACCTTTGAGACAGTAAGGAGAATGCTCCAAGCCCCAAAGGGAACGACCTCCTACCAACTGCCTATATTAAATCCCGGGCGACAGCCAATGCCCCCCCCTTACGAGGATGACGATATACGACAGACCCTGGTCCCCTTCTACTATCAAGGACCACCACCGCGAGCCCCAACATCCAGTGACAGCAGCTCTAGTAGTGGGGAGGAAACGGGGGAGGATGAGACACAAGACACTGACAATAGGAGGGTCACACGACTACAAGCGAGAAAGGACAAAGGGGGCGTCAAACAAGTTAAAAACCCCGGACAAGCTAGGACTAAAACCCCCTCTTCTACTCCCCACAACACCATTGAGAACTCTACCCAAGTCGTGAATAAGCCTACTCCCACGGAACCTCATGGCTCTGCAACGGGGACCCTGGGCTGTGATAAAGAGACTCCGGGGACTTCTGACCAAGTAAGCTCCACCGTGACTTCTACTGCTGTCCAGATGCCCTTAAGGGCCCTGCCCATCCCTCCTCTCCAACCTGATGGGCCCCCACGGATGGTTTACACGCATCAACCCTTCTATACCTCAGACCTGGTAACCTGGTCAAATCAGATGCCCTCACTGAGGGACGACCCGGACAAATGCCACCGCCAGGTCAGCGCTATCTTCTCCACACACAATCCCACCTGGCCAGATGTCCACGTCCTTCTGAATGCCCTCTTCAATGAGGCGGAGAAAGCGGACATCCTAACTAAAGCCGGGGAAGCCATAGAACTACCCGACTACCAAAGGGGACGGCCTCAGGGATTGCAAGCGCTCACAGCACAATGTCTTAGAGTGGAACCGGAATGGGACTATAACACCACCGAGGGTATTTGGTGCTTAAACCTATTTAAAAAGGCCATTTTAGACGGTGTAAAGGCCGCCGGACGACGCACCGTTAATTGGACCAAAGTCCAGTCGGTCATGCAGGGACCAAACGAACACCCGTCCGATTACTACACTAGATTGGTCTCTGCCATTAAAACATGGGGGGGGATAGACCCCGAAAACCCACAGCATGAAGTAATCGTTAAAGGGTTCTTCAAAGATCAGGCATGCCCAGATATCAGAAAAGCTCTGAATCTCCAAATTGGATACGATGGAAAGAGCGTAAGTGAAATCTTGTCCATCGCAAAATCTGTCTACAACTCTCGGGATGAAAGAAAGAAGAAGGAAACAAAACCCGAAGTTGAACAAATACTAGCCTTAAGCATGGACACTGCCTATGGTCCTAATCGAGGCAGGGGACTCCCCCGAGGAAAAGGGATCCGTGGAGGAGGACCCCCAAATCCCTATAGGCAATGGGGACCGGGGACGGGAGGATGCTACTACTGCCAAGAAGAGGGACACATAAAAAGATTCTGCCCCTACCTAAATGCGACACCCTACGGGGGACCAGAGGCAAAGTCTTTCCCTGTTCGGAATCCCCACCCCCCTTTCTCCCCGCAAGCCAACGTAACTCCAGGCTACAGCAACCACAACCCAGCGGCTTATACCCCGCAGACGGCCTCAAACCCGATACCTCAAACCCGACCACAACCGGGACCCCGGACCCAAATGCCGGCCATAGACCAGCCCGCCCACCCTTGGGCGAATGCTACTGCTCCCCCCTTGCACCCTCCACACCAACCACCTCCCGATGATCAGGGCACCTATTGACAATTAGAAGGGGATCCCAGTCAGACCCAAACCATCTGCCCTGTCCTTACATTGTCACCTGAGGACCCGGTCTGTACTATCGAAATAGACGGCCACCCCTATCAATGCCTACTGGACACAGGGGCTACCTATTCCACCCTAACCGACAGTCATCTGGAACCAGGGACAGTGACCAAGAAAGTGATGGGACTGGATGGGATACCCCGCACTTGCCCACTCTCGCGACCGGCCAAGGTCACCCTCGGACCATTACTAGCGGAACACACTTTCCTTTTAACAAGCAGCCCTGTCAATCTCCTCGGCAGAGACCTACTCTGCAAACTTAACGCCACTATAAAATGCTCCCCGGATGGCATTTACCTACATATGCCAGGGAACTCTATCCCCATGTTCCAAGGTATCGTTCAGGAATCTAAAGCGGATCGACAGTTTCCCGAGCTCCCTCTAGACCTGGAAAAGGAATTGCCCCCCTCCCTATGGGGCACTGAATCAACCTCAGTCGGGCTCTTACTCTCCGCTACTCCGGTCAAGATCACTTACCGAAGTGACCTACCCTTCCCGTGCACCAAGCAATACCCTCTGCCCAAAGAAGCCATAGACGGTCTAACACCCATGATTGAGGACTTCCTCGAAAAGGGGATCCTAGTCTCATGCGCTTCACCCTGTAATACCCCAGTTCTCCCGGTCAAGAAGCCCGCTAAGGAGGGGACACCTGTACGGTACCGTTTTGTGCAGGACTTGAGATTAGTGAACCAATTCGTGATACCCCGACACCCGGTAGTTGGCAACCCGAACTCCCTCCTAAACGCCATTCCAGCAGGGACGACCTGGTACTCCGCTGCGGATCTGTGCTCTGCCTTCTTCAGTATACCCCTGGATCCGGCTAGTCAGTTCCTTTTTGCATTTACCTGGGGGCCTGGCCAACTAACGTGGACCAGACTGCCCCAAGGCTACGTAGAGTCACCCGCAATTTTTTCGGCCGTATTACACCAGGACTTAGAGGACATCCACCTACCGGCTAGCTCCACCTTACTTCTTTACGTGGATGATATTTTATTATGTTCTACCAGCGAGGAAGCGTGTAAGATAGATACCAAACACCTCCTATCAGAACTAGCAAGGAAAGGACATAAGGTATCTCCAAATAAACTCCAGTATTGTAAACAAGAAGTTAAGTATCTGGGACACATCCTGGGAGTAGGGACCAGAAGTCTGGCCACTGACAGGATTGAGGCAGTCACTAAAATCCCTCTCCCAAAAACAAAGCGACAGCTGCGCGGCTTCCTTGGCATGGCCGGCTTCTGCCGGGCATGGATCGCTGGTTACAGTGAAATAACGAAGCCCTTAACTATCATGACGCGTCAGGACCACCCAGACACATTGGTCTGGGAAGAAAAAGCTTACAGCTCTTTTGAACGACTAAAACGGGAACTCAGATCCGCTCCTGCCCTGGGGCTACCCGACTACCGAATCCCTTTCAACCTGTTCATCCACGAGCAAATGGGGGTAGCCTCCGGTGTCCTAACCCAACCCTTCCGCGATCAAGAGAGGCCAGTAGCATATTATAGTCTACAACTTGACAACACTGCTAAAGGGGCTGTCAGTTGCCTCAGAGCCATCGCAGCCGCTGCCGTCCTCCTCGAGAAAGCCCAAGAGACGGTCCTGGGCCACGAAATCACCCTTCACGTTCCCCACTCAGTCTCAACCCTCCTAACCTTAAAAGGATGTCACCATTTCTCGAACTCCCGCCTCAACCGGTATGAAGCCCTCCTACTAACCCCAACCAATGTCACCATTAAACGTGTTAACTCGCTAAACCCCGCTACCCTACTACCCCTTCCCGACGATGGCACCCCGCATCATGACTGCACCACTATAGTCCGGCAAGCCGAAAAGCCCCGCGAAGACTTAGATCATCTTCCCCTGGAGAACCCGGACTTAATACTATATACTGATGGTAGTTCTAAAGTAATCGACGGGGTTAGAAAGACTGGGTACGCGGTAGTCTCCGACTTCGAAGTACTAGAGTCAAACCCAATCAACTCCCAGTACAGTGCCCAAGCCGCCGAGTTAATTGCGCTGCTGCGTGCCTGCGAGATTGGTGAAGGGAAGCGAATAACCATTTATACAGATAGCAAATACTGTTTCGGCCTTGTGCACACAACTGGCCAAATTTGGCTCCAGAGAGGCTTTCTAACCGCTGCCGGGTCTCAAATCTCGCACGCCGCCCTAGTTGAGCGACTTCTCACAGCGATCCACCTACCTGCCGCTATAGCCGTTGTCCACTGCAAGGCCCATACCAAGGGCAGGGACTCAGTTTCTAAAGGAAACAGACGAGCCGACAAAGCCGCACAGATGGCTGCCTTACGCATCCCTAACAATGAATCCGAGTTTCAAGCCCTCCAACTACCAGCAGACCTAGATCTCACAGAAATTTACAAATCTGCCCCAGGGGATGAAAAGGCTACGTGGGAATCGCTAGGTGCCACCGAACAACAGGGTGTCTGGGTCCTCCCCGATGGAAGAACTGTCCTTCCAAAGGCCTGGACTCCAAAAGTAGTGAGGTTTCTTCATCAGCGAACACATTGGGGAAAAGGGAGATTAATGGAGCATGTAATTAGATCTTGGTACGCACCCGGGATAGCGGCCGCTGCAGCAGCAGCAGCAAAGAATTGCATTACCTGCCATCGCTTCAATCCCAAGCGGGAGCCCAGGAGACCACCAGGAGCCAGACCGTGGGCCTTTGTCCCTTTTGAGAACTTGCAGCTTGATTTCATTGATCTGCCCCAATGCCAAGGCTTTAAACATGCTTTGATTATAGTTGACCAATTCTCCTCGTGGGTGGAGGGATTCCCTTGCAGAAAAGCCACCGCATCCGTAGTTGCCAGGGCCCTCCTACAGGATATTATTCCCCGCTATGGCATACCCCGCCGCCTAGACAGCGATAGGGGAACCCACTTTACTGCAGAAGTGGTGCAATTAGTGGCCAAGGCACTCCAAATTAAATGGGACCTCCACACTCCATACCACCCACAATCCTCTGGCCAAGTGGAGCGTATGAACCAGGAGATAAAAATACAGTTGGGCAAACTTTGCGAGCTCACTGGCCTAAAATGGGTGAATGCACTCCCACTGGTTCTTCATAACATCCGCAGCGCCCCAACCGGACGTTTGAAACTCTCTCCATTCGAACTCTTATTCGGGAGACCTCCTCCCGTCTACAACACTCTATTCCCACTATCAGAACTGGAGCTGGGGGAAGCAGAACTTACTAATTATGTTATTCAGCTCCAGACACAACTACAGCGCCTCCACCACTACGCGGCCATCGAGGGACAGAACCTGCCCATCGACGTCCACGCTCACTCCTTCCACCCTGGTGACTGGATCCTCGTCAAAGTCTACCAGAAGGAACCACTCCAACCCGCGTGGGAAGGTCCCTACCAAGTACTCTTGACATCGCCAACCGCCGTGAAAATAGGTGAGAAGAATTCTTGGTTACATCACACTAGGTGCAAGTCCTCACCCCCTCCACCAGAGACTGAAGAAAGCAACGGCGAGGACTTCACCTTTTCGACTCCACCTGCTCCACCGGCCTCATATATTGACAACGACGACCAACAGACCGGACTGGATCGGGGCCAAGTTCGGGCCCAACAGACCGGACCAGCAGATCGGGGCCAAGTTCGGGCCCAACAGACCGGACCAGCAGATCGGGGCCAAGGTCGGGCCCAACAGACCGGACCAGCAGATCGGGGCCAAGGTCGGGCTCAACAGACCGGACCAGCAGATCGGGGCCAAGGTCGGGCTCAACAGACCGGACCAGACACCGCGACACCCAACTGGACGTCTGAAATCATCCCAGATACCAACACCATCAAGCTACGTTTCAGACGCGCTGACAACCACGTTTGACAGCTCCGTTTGACAGCTCCATTGACAGCTTGCTTCGTTCATCTGACAGCTCCGTTTGACAGCTCCATTGACAGCTTGCTTCGTTGATAGCTTCGCCTTTTGACAGCTCATCTGACAGCTCCATTTGACAGCTCCATTCAACAGCTTCCTTTGATAACTTCACTCTACAGCCTCGCCCTACCTAACACCTTTGTTCGTTAGACCATCTGCGCCCTCCCTACACGCATCCGAACCATGGGTCTGCTTGGCACCGCCCTTCTCCTCGCTGCCCTATCCTCGGTCGCGTCCATCTCATCAGACCACTGCACGGGCTTGCAAACGAACTACCACTTCTTGGACTATCATGAGGTCGAGACGGGAAGGTCAAACCCTGATCGAATGGGGGACTTTGATTTCTGCCTTCCTGAGTCCCGAACCCTGCTGCGCCATTCCCTAGTTCCCCAACTCGCCGAAAACGAATATTGGGAACTTTTCATCCGGAACAAGGATTTACACCGCATCGGCTCTGCGGCTCTCACTCTTGACCACTCCTCTTACCGGCTGACCTGCAGAAATGGGACTTATCTTCTTTACGAGAGTGGAGAGGTCTCACAAACCCCAAATTGGACCGAAGTCGAGACAGGAGGGGCTACTCACGCTTATACGCAATCAAGCCACCCCTCTGGAAACTTGATTTTCGGGTTCCAATGCCTCCGCTCCACCCCAGAAACCCGAAAGCCCCAACTCCAAGGACTCTGCCTGCGACGGTTCTGCTGTTTATGGGACTTAGGGGTCACTCATGAGTGGAAAGGGGCTGAATATCTCGAAGGGTGGCACCACCCTATACACCCCTCACTCTCCCCCTCCTGGGACCACGTCGGACCCCTGCGATGCGGCGGTATCGCCAGGGATAGGCGACTACTGAACACCACCGACCCCCTCCATCCGGTTGGTACGGCACCCCGACAATTCGGCACTGACTCGGCACTCCCGGGAGAAGATCTCCTATCATCTTGGGAGCAGAACTCCTACATTAAGCTTCTCAGCCAGGTGGCGAAGGAGTCACCCTACCCGGACTGCTGGATTTGCGCTCACGCACCCAGCCATCTCCAACAGAGCCTCCCACTGGTCCCTGTACCAGTGACCCTAGAACAGTTCCGTTCCGGAAATGTTACCTCCTGGAACTTGACCGCACTCAACTTAACACATCAATACCTCTACCTCACCGGCCCCACAAAGGGACCCCTTTGCCGCAGCTTCTCAGGGGAAGGAACCTTCATCGGATCCAGTACATGCATCAACACTCTAGAAATCCTACCAACTGGACTGGTCACCGTCTCCAACACTAGGGACTCCCGGACTTTTCCTAACCTTACTGTTGCCTGGGCCGCTGCGGTCGGACACCCCTTGGACTGGAAGCCACAACCCACAGACACCATGCTGCTGCAAACTTTTGCCTCAGGCCGAATGGAATCTTACCTCAGCGGCCTATTCTGGGTGTGTGGACACCGCGCTTACACATGGGTGAGCCCACACATGTCCGGATCCTGCTTCATTGGCTACATCGTTCCCGGAATTAGAATAGTACCACACCTACCCCCTGGAAGACAACGAAACAAAAGGGAGCAAAAGGAGCTGTCAGATCTGTCAGATGTCGCTGCAAATGGAGAGACCGTAGGCCGGTCGCTTTTCCCCGCCTACGGTGCCGGTTCAAATCATGTGGATATTCTCCGACTCACCGACATCCTCCTTAAGTTCATGCAGGAGGCGACTCAGATCACAGACTCTCTCATGTCGGAACTATCCGAGGTAAGACAATTGAGCCTACAGACGAGAATCGCGACAGACTTCCTCTTGTCCAGTCAAGGAGGCACCTGCGCATTAATAGGCACAGAGTGCTGCACATATGTGACTGACCAGACTTTGAATATAACTGGACATTTAAATAACATTCATGAGCTAGCAGGGAAGCTCCACGACATCCAGCATGAGGGACTATCCGACGTGGACTTATGGGGATGGTTGCCCAAGCTGGGTTGGCTCAGGCAGTTATTGAAAGTCGTGGTGTTCATCATTTTAACTGTTTTCCTTTGTGTCTCCATCCTCTGTTGTACTATGCATTGTATTACCCCTTGCTGCTCTTTCCTCCGTCAGTCTGCCTCTCCTAGCTCCTTCCCTCTTCGAGCCTATTCCCACTCCCGACATGCTCCCACTTTCCCGGACTACGTACAGATGAGGCATTTGGGAGAAGGGGAATATGAGATCACCGAAATTTGATGCTCCAATGGTGCGGAGAAAGGATTTGCAAGTTCTTACAGAACTTTAATGCAAATCTATCTCCGAATGGGGGACTGATACGGACCGGGAAAGGGGGGGGGGTACCTCCTTCCCCCTTCTCCTTTGAACAACCGAGGCGATGACCTCGAGGGTGCCCACAATACACCCACCCTCAGCCCCCTCACCGTTACACAAGCACCACACGTCTCCCGTCTCCCCCCTTTTCCTTCTTTCTTTCTGGAGCGAAATAAGCTCAAATATATGAACATGTCCTCCTATTTCTTCCTATGGCTATTCGCGCTCCATTCTTAGAACGGGTAGACCTGGCGTTCCAGCTTCTCCGCTAATTCCTATGGCTGCGCCTTAGCCAATCACAGCCATGCATTTATCCTGCACGAGCTAGCTCACGGAGCCCTTGCACGCCTCGTTGAGCCTACTGACAAGCTGCTGACGGCCCCCCACGGCGAGAACAATGGATCCGAAACCAAGGGCCTCATAAAGCTGTCAAAATGTATCCATTCTTGCTACAATGTATCCATTTTGTTTCCACTTTCAATCACCGATACGGAATAGGTCAGACAGCATAGGAAACCTTAGGAAACCTTTAGAAATTGATATAAAATCAACCGTAACTCCGATTTCTTTCCTTTTGGTGTCATTCAACTCGGCTCCCTATGGACTCCATGATGCTGCCCCTACCTCCATGATCCCCTGAGCGACAGGTCACGTACTCAGGAAGACCTTAATCCTGTCAGATCGTTCTGCCATACCCTTCCTCCGGGCGATGCCAGGTGGCAGACGATGCATATCTCCGCCATTGTCTTCCCATCACCTGTACTCAGGAAACGCTTATCTGTGTTTATCTGTGCATATCTCTTACTCTGCATATTTCCCCCTCCCTTCCTGAAATGTTAATCCATGTAATCCCACCTTCCTGTAATGTATTCATGATGTAACCTGGAAAACCCAGCCTTCTTTTAATGTATTCATGACGTTTTGTCGCACTGTATTCTGGGACTTGGAGGGAACTTTTAAAAGTTTATGTCGCCCCATGCTCGGGGTTCAATTCCACTTTGAACCTGTTGCGCAATAAACTCGGATCTTCGCATTTTGCTCCTGCGTCCGGCTGAGCTTCCTTTTCTTCCGCTAGAATCCACGGACTTGGTCCGATTGGCTGGGTGGCAGGGTAAATACGCACCCAGATTTTCCGTAACACTCTGGAAGGTGGGACTTGAACCGATGGTTTCAAGTGACAAGAAAAGTGTACAATAGTGGTTACTTGATGTGACATTGTAATGGGGGGCCCCACCAAAAGTTTGGAGAAAGTGCTGTAGGCGTCAGTCACAAAATGGCTGCCCTGGAGGTGTGGCACAGCACAAAATGGCTGCCACATGTAAAAGAGCAGAAAAGAGAGACAGGAGGACCACATCTTTGTGTGGCCATGCTCTCCCCAGCGCAGCCTTCTTCCTCAATGATTTGGAAGGAACCTACATCAGCTGCCACACTTGTGGGAAGGTGGACACCTAGTGCCAATCCTGGCAACCAGTGAAAGGAAGGCATAGCTAAGGGGGCATGTTGTCAGATTGGCTGAGGCCGTGCAAACAGGACCTGAGCAGGAAGAGTAAATGACCTCTTGTGCATTCTGAATTTTTGAGGAGATATATACTAAGATGCATGCAACATGCTGCTTGGCACACTGGTGTCCACGGGCACTGTGTTGATGATGCCTGTTGCATGACCTCTACCCAAAGCAATTGTTGTTCAATAAGCAATGAACATAATTGAGACAAGATGGCCCTTTGGCTCCCTCCCAACTCTACAATTTGATGATTCTATATCCTCCTCAAAGACTTTGTGCAAACAAATGAGGACGAAAGCTCAAGAAACAGGTCATCTGGATGTGATCTAAGAGAGCTGGCTTCTGCCAAAGATTCTCTCGCAGAGGCAGAGGACAGTCCTTCCATGCCTCCCTCTCAGAACTCCCTGCTCCCCGGGGGAGAGGAAGGGTTAGGCCGGTGTAAGTCGCTTGTTGCAGATGTGCCCTCAGGTGGCTTTCTCTCAAGAAGTTTCACAGCTGGCTCCACGCTCCACTTAGCTTGCAGGGTGTGGATGGGATTAAGCTGGCAGAACAGTCGTCACATGCCTCTGCCTGTGGCTGTGATCTTGGCATGATAACGCCCAACGGAGACGGCTGCCAGCTTTGCAGAACAAGGGAGCATTGAGCGAGAGGTTGGGCATGCTGGCTCTGTGTTGGAGGCATAGATGCTGCCCGTTCGAGGCAGCCTCGGGATGGGCAACGTGGCCAGGGGCCTTGCGTGACACGGCAGAGACCGCCTCCTGTAAACAGCCAGTCTGGGAGGCTGGCCATCATCTGCGTTTCAACTTTTGTCCGAACATTAGTCTGGGTGGAAATTGAAATAACGGGGAACCTGCGCCAGGAATTTGGGGTGCAGATTTAAGCCAAATGGTTTGAGCAAGAAAGGGGCCTTCACCCCGGAGGCATGGCTGAGGAAGCAGCTTGCAGGAACTAGCCATGGCAGATACCTCCTCCTTCCCAGCCCTGACTGCGAGGGTTTTCCACCCTAGAGAGAGACAGTCAACTCATGACTTGCGCAGGGGTTAGGTTCTGAGATTGTGTGTAAAGCTGAAATTGAGTGTAGCTAGAACAACCCCAGAACCGCCCCTGTGTGACCAACCCTACTTTTGTGTAGCCAGTACACCAAACAGGCCTTGTCCCACCCACCCCGGCACAAAGCGGCAAGGTTTTAAGCTCTTCGCCTTGCTTCCCGGGCTCTGGGAAGCTCCCAGATCCCAGTAAGCAAGCCTGAGAGATGAAAAGCTCTCACTGAGGCAGGAAAGCCCACAGTGGAAAGAGATTTTAATCTCTCTGACCTGCCAAGTTTGTGAAGCCGCAACTGTGCAAGTCAAATGCAAGCAAGTTGCAAGCAAGGACTGTACATCATTTACAAAGTGCTGTGCATTAGACTTGCCCCACCCCACAACCCTGTGAGGGAGACTGCAACGGACTGGATTGATTAACTTGATTTAACAATCTTATTGTCATCCTTTTTAAATTTTGTGAGCTGCTCTGAAAATGCTTGATAAATTTATATTTATCAGATGAACAAAAGAAGATGATGATGATGTGAAATAAGCAATGAGAGAGAGGGGGGGAGGGAGGGAGAGAGGGAGAGGGAGAGAGAGGAGAGAGAATCTTGTCCTATTCTTACCAGAAGCCACACCATGTGTCATAAGTGTTTTTATCTCTGGGATACTTCAAGGAATCACATAGTGCATTGCTTATCAGGCTTCCTCAAACTCGGCCCTCCAGATATTTCGAGACTACAATTCCCATCATTCCTGACCACTGGTCCTGCTAGATAGGGATCATGGGAGTTGTAGGCCAAGAACATCTGGAGGGCCAAGTTTGAGGAAGCCTGGCTAAGGATTGTGTCCCACGTAATGGGCACTCTGACAGATATGGCTCCCTTTCTGTTGAGATGGCGCAACCAACCGTTTCCTATTCTGCAGTGGGCGGGCAGTTGGAGTCCTCTCATGAGGAAGCCACTGGAAGCATAACAAGGTTTCCCTGCCTTGTATGACTGCAGCTGGCTTCACCTGCTGCACACATATAAGAACATCAGAAGAGCCTGCTGGATCGGGCCCATCAAGTCCAGCATCCTGTCCTCACAGTGGCCAACCAGATGCTGGCCCGGCGGGAAACCAGCAAGCAGGAATGGAGCACAAGAGGCCTCTCCTCTCCTGTGCTTTCCAGCAACTAGTCTTCAAAAGCATTGCTGCCTCTGACCATGAAGGCAGAGGCTAGCCATCCTGGCTAGCAGCCACTGATAGCCCTTTCCCTCATGACTTTGTCTAATCCTCTTTTAAAGCCATCCAATATGGTGGCCATCACGGCCTCCTGTGGGAGCCAGTGCCATAATTTAACTCTCTGCTGCGTGAAGAAGTTTCCCCCTCTCTGCATCTCAGCTAGATTAAATTGTTTATGCAGCAGGGGATGGTGGAGGAGAGAACCGAAGCTTCCAAGCCTTCCATCTGGGCTTAATTTTGGGCTTGGCCTCAGGAAATACAACTCGAAACCTGTGTCAGTCAAGCGAATGGCATCTTAATTCTGAATTGTGGAACGGAGCCAGTGGAAGCCCTTTGTGTGGGAGGACAAGAACAAATACACAATTTTCTGCAAAATGCATAACATTAAGGCAGGCCCCGTGGCCGCAAAGAAAAAAGTTTTGCCGCCCATAATAAGTTCTTCAAAAGTCCAAATGGACCGTTTGGGAATTTCCAGTGTTTGTAAAATGAGTTCAAGAGCCCTGTAGATTAGAACTTCCACGGGGTTTAAAAAGAAAGGACTTATCTGCCTTTCGGTAAGAACTGGCACTTTGGAAAATTTGGAGAACCTGACCCTATGCATGTTGCTCAGAAGTCAGTCCCACCAATTTAAATGATACTCAACTCCAACATGTGTTGGAGAATTGTAGCGTTAGAAGGGAACCCAATGGACATCTAGTCCAACCCATTGCAATGAAGGAATACACAGCTTTAAAATCCCTGACGGAGGGCCATCCAGTCTCTACTTAAAAACCTCCAATGGAAGTCCACCACCTTCCTAACGTTTAGTCAGAATCTCTATTCTTGTAATTTGAAGCCATTGGTATGGGTCCTCCCCTCTGGAGCAGCAGAAACCAAGTTTGCTCCATCTTCCGTCTGACAGCCTTTTAGATATTTGGAGATGACCATCATAGCATCTCTCAGTCTTTTCTTCTCCAGGCTAGACATACCTAAACATACACCTATTTCCCACGCCTATTGTGTTAATACTCATTGACTAGAATGTAAAATATGATTTTGCAAGAGGCCCTTTGCCACCTTCCACCCGGCATTAAGAACATTCACTTGATTATGCAGGGAGCGCACAAGAGACTCACTGATAGTTTGAGCATCATGGGTAAAAATATTTGTAAAAGGTTTTTTTAAAAAAACACCCTATAATATATTGCTACTATTTAATTAGATGTACAAACATAAGAAAAAGACCCGCCAATATAACCACAATCGGATTCTAAATATGTATCCTTAATGTACATAAGAAACCACTTTAGAACATACTTCTAAAAAACAAATTAATGCCACAAATGTGAATAGATTTACTGTGAAATAGATATTGATTATTGCCTTTTGGAACACCTGTTTGCAAACTCTGTACATCTGGCTTTTTCCTCTCCATTGTAAATTTTGTATAATTCATTCCTTCTCCTGCATTTTTTTTTAAATAAGGTGAATCATAGAATCATAGAATCATAGAGTTGGAAGAGACCACAAGGGCCATCGAGTCCAACCCCCTGCCAAGCAGGAAACACCATCAGAGCACTCCTGACATATAGTTGTCAAGCCTCTGCTTAAAGACCTCCAAAGGAGGAGACTCCACCACACTCCTTGGCAGCAAATTCCACTGTCAAACAGCTCTTACTGTCAGGAAGTTCTTCCTAATGTTTAGGTGGAATCTTCTTTCTTGTAGTTTGGATCCATTGCTCCGTGTCCGCTTCTCTGGAGCAGCAGAAAACAACCTTTCTCCCTCCTCTATGTGACATCCTTTTATATATTTGAACATGGCTATCATATTACCCCTTAACCTCCTCTTCTCCAGGCTAAACATGCCCAGCTCCCTTAGCCGTTCCTCATAAGGCATCGTTTCCAGGCCTTTGACCATTTTGGTTGCCCTCCTCTGGACACATTCCAGAGAGATACATTCTGTGTATCTGAAGAAGTGTGCATGCACACGAAAGCTCATACCAAGAACTAACTTAGTTGGTCTTTAAGGTGCTACTGGAAGGAATTTTTTTTATTTTGACTATGGCAGACCAACACGGCTACCTATCTACAGTTTGTCAGTGTCTTTCTTGAACTGTGCTGCCCAGAACTGGACACAGTACTCCAGGTGAGGTCTGACCAGAGCAGAATACAGTGGCACTATTACTTCCCTTGATCTTAAGGTGCTTAAACAGATTA
Organism: Podarcis liolepis; assembly: GCF_965112155.1. Classification (NCBI taxonomy): domain Eukaryota; kingdom Metazoa; phylum Chordata; class Lepidosauria; order Squamata; family Lacertidae; genus Podarcis; species Podarcis liolepis. The sequence continues at coordinate 5,622,164 of NC_139561.1, read as the reverse complement.
GAATTTACCAGCTCCTTAACTTTGCAGTAGCTTAAAGTTAAAAGCATTGACTAAACCACTGTTCTCTGAGTATCACCCAAACCAAAGAAACCATTCACTAACTCTACCCATTGTTTGTGTACTGGGAATATGTATGGCTGTGTGAATGTGGCCCCAACCACTTTTGGATCTGACCTTGTCCATCCCTATTCCATTCAGGTAATCTGACCCTCTGCCTGAAAATAGTCCCCCTCCCTCCCCCCACCATAATCATTTTACATATTTATTTCATTTAAGTTGACTGTAGCCCACAAACCGTAGTTCACCTCACATCACGCCCAGTCCCTGTTACCCTAAGCCTGCCCACCAAAAACTGCCCCAAAGCTGCTGCCATTCTTTGATGTCTTTGTTAAGAAGACCCTCTTTCTCTCTTTTTCGGATGTCCCAGCGAGCCTGACCTCAATTTGCCAAGCAGGCAAGACGTCTGCTTTGCGTTATGCTGTTCTCAAACTCAGAACGTAAGTGGGTTTGTTTTTTTGTCCTGAAAGAAGTCCTGCCCGGAGCCAGGTTTACGCCGACTGGAAGAAATTTTGTGTTTGTGTAAACAAAGGAAATTGGTGTTCTGGCAAGGAGGGGAGAGGAGTGGCTGGCGTGAATTATGCTGAGCTGGGGGGGCAAGGAGCCCATTTACTGAAGAACCCAGACTAAAACATCCCTCTTCCGCCAGAGTTTCTTCTTGAATTAAGAATGGCCTATTTATGACCAAGGGAGGAATGGTGCTCTTTATTTTATGTTGTGTCCTATAGATTTCATAAGGTTGTTCTTGCTGACTTTATATAGTTTAATGATGCAGCCTGCCCTGAAATTATTTTTATGGTGTACAGTGGTACCTCGGGTTACAGACGCTTCAGGTTACAGACTCCGCTAACCCAGAAATAGTACCTCGGGTTAAGAACTTTGCTACAGGATGAGAAAAGAAATTGCGTGATGGCAGCGCAGCGGCAGTGGGAGGCCCCATTAGCTAAAGTGGTGCTTCAGGTTAAGAACAGTTTCAGGTTAAAAACGGACCTCTGGAACAAATTAGGTACGTAACCAGAGGTACCACTGTATATCAGACACCCTCCACTATAAAAACTAGCAGCCTGGGCCTGAAAGAGATGCCCGCCTTGTGCCACAAAGCACCTTAGGTTGGGCCAAATCAACTTCAGTGAGCAATTTCATGGCAAATAAGAGGACCAGCGTCGAAAGTTTAAAATTACAGAGAATAAAAAAGAGAGAAGAAGAAGAAAAAGAAGAAGAAAAAAAATAATCAGAAAAACAAGGAATTAAGCAATACAAGTCAATAAAAAGAAAAAAAGAAAAATACAAAACACCCAATACATCAAAACCAACAACAAAAAAAGAAAAAGGATTTTTTTTAAAAAAACAAATCCAATATTCCCAAATCTTTATCTTCCGTTAACTTGTTTAATCGACTTCCTCACACCTCCCTTTTTTGTATTCTAGTTATTAATTATCTCAGCAAATCCTTTCCATCTTTCACTATATTCTATCTTTCACTATATTCCAGAGTCTCCTCTAGAGGGAGCTTGTGATACTGTTGCTGGAGTCGATCTGGGGAATTTTACAGCTGCAGAGATTAAAGATCGTGGGAACCTTGAGCAAGAATGTGTCTAGAAGAAGTCTTAGTGCTTGCTCTTTGCAAGACAAGCGCTTTACTGGAACAGCTATATGAAAAGATGGATTTGATGGCTGTTGCAGTTAGCAATTTTGGACAAACGGTGAATACCTACATAGAAACTACTCAGGAACCATCTCAGGAATTTGCTTTGACAGGGCAAGTTGTGCAGAAGACAAAGGAGGAGGTTGTTGCTGAACCTCAAGTAATAGAAATGGAGAGAGCCGCAGCCTTGCAGGAAAATAAGTTGTTGTTTCTGATGACTGAACCTGGAGAAAGTCAGATTGGGAGAGATGGAGTACTGTTTGGTTTGGAGATGGGAAGCTGGATGGATCCCCCTATGCAGGGATGTTCTGACTTTTGGGATCTGGTTGTGGGCCAGGGGGAGTTGTGGGGGCCCTTAACTTTGGAGGGACTTTGAAACATGCCTTCAAATATCTTTTGGATTTCAGTGCTGACTATGGAGAATGGGTTGACCTGTCGAGAAGGGTTAAAGATATTGTCAAGTTGGAGTCTCCCCGAGATCTACCCCTCAGTGAGAAAGGAAGGAAATTAAGAATAAGATCAGCAGAAGACAAAGTAAAGTGCAGGTATAAACATGAAGAAGACCTGCAGAAGGGACATGGAAAAGACTTAAGAGCCTTGGATAGAAGGTCACCAGGTTAATGGACTAGATGGAAGGGATAGAAAGGACTGACAAAACCTGAGACCAGGAAGAAGAGACGATGGATGAAGATTGGAAGAAAGTTTAAAAAATCATTTAGAGAATTATTGTAAAATTAACGAGTGTTAGAAAAATGCTGGAATGAAACTATTTGGCTTTAGTAGGAATACTATAAGGAATTATGTACAAATAAGTTTTAAGTTCTAGGGCTTTTTATGGTAAGATAAGGTTAAAATAAATTAAGGTAATTTAATGATAGAATATAGTGAAAGATGGAAAGGATTTGCTGAAATAATTAATAACTAGAATACAAAAAAGGGTGTGAGGAAGTCGATGAAACAAGTTAACGAAAGATAAAGATTTGGGAATATTGGATTTGTTTTTAATTTTTTTCTTTTTCTTTTTTTGTTGTTGGTTTTGATGTATTGGGTGTTTTGTATTTTTCTTTTTTTCTTTTTATTGACTTGTATTGCTTAATTGTTTTTCTTCTTCTTCTTCTCCTTCTCTCTTTTTTATTCTCTGTAATTTTAAACTTTCAATAAAAATAAGAGGGACCAGCATCTGCCAGCCAGAGTGGGCATGTGCTATCTTCAGTATTGGAGGTGGGATGCCTGCCCCCCCCCCTTCTAGAGAACCTGTCTTTTGTTCCCGCAGTGGTGTCCAAACCTTTTTCAAAGAGGGCCAGATTTGATGAAGTGAAGAGCCATGAGGGCCAGCCAAAGTTGTTGACTTTTTTTTTTTAGGATTGAAGTTGTTGAGTTTTTTGTAGGATTTTACAGTGGCCAGTTTAAACCGACTGGCGGGCCGGATCAGGCCCCCGAAACCGACTTTGGACATGCCTGCTGGAGGATTTAAAGCGTAAAGAAAAGTTATGGGGACAATAGTATTGGCCTGCCCCACAGGATAGTTAGAGTCGTGGAACAGCCTTGGTCACAATATAAGTGCTATCTAACTGCATTCTGAGCGGCTTGCCTAAGTTGACCCTTGGGATTCTTTCCAACTTTACAATTAAATGAATCACGGTAATATTTGCTGGGGTCACGGCCAGCTGACCGGGGTGTTGATGTGCCTGCTCTGCAGTGCTGTGCTTGGCTGTTCCTTCCCCCAAAGGACAGGAGACAGGGAGGGTGGATGTTCCCAAGCTCAGCTGGCGCTTGGTCGCCTGGGGCGAAGTAGGGGCCTTTCTGTCGGACAAGGAAGGTGGCCAGCCGCTGGATCCTCTCCTCGCCTTCCACTGCCTTGCCCCAAGGCGCTTCCTGGCTGGGATAAGATTTCCAGAGCGAAATGTTTCTTATTTCCTCTCTCCGTCCAGCCAACGGACTCCTCCCACCTGCAAAGGTCTGGCTCTTCTGAGCTGCTGCGGGGCAAGAGGGGGCTGGCCAAAGTTGCCAACTTGCCCCGAATGCAGCAGGCCTGGGAGGGGCCTGTTGCCCATCCAGAGCAGTTTTTCCAACTGGGCACCCCCCACCCAGATCATAGCTGTCAACCAGTGGCGTAGCAGGAGGGTGCAGGGGGGGGCCGGCCGCACCGGGTGCAACATCTGGGGGGGCGCTCGCACTCGCAGCTCTCTGCCCCCACGGGTTAGGGGGCGCAAATTACTTGCCTTGCCCCGGGTGCTGACAACCCACGCTACGCCACTGCTGTCAACCTCCTCTTTTTTTGCGGGAAATTCCCTTATTCCAGCGCCGTTTCCCGCTGCTTCCCATTGCTATCCTGGATTGTTAGATATCTCGTAGACTGTCCCCGGGACAGGAGAGGCTGCTGATCACTTATTTTCAAATCTGAAAGTTGACAGCTATGGCCCAGATGTGCTGTACTGTTTTTAACATCTGCATTTTAATAACAGGTAGGTAGCCGTGTTGGTCTGCCGTGGTTGAAACAAACAAACAAACAAACAAAATCCTTCCAGTAGCACCTTAGAGACCAACTAAGTTTGTTATTGGTATGAGCATTCGTGTGCATGCACGAAAGTTGGTCTCTAAGGTGCTACTGGAAGGATTTTATTTTATTTTACATTTTAATAGTTTGTTTTAGAGCTTGGTTAGTTTTCAACGATTGTCTTCTATAACTTTTAAGCTTTTTGTCTTTTATCTGTGTCGTTTTAATTTGGGCAAGTCACTTTGAGTCCCAGCCTGGGGAAAAGGATATGGATAATTATAATGGTGGTTACAATTGCAGCCCCATCTTCCAACAGACCCATCTGGAAGGGCCAGGATGGCTAGCAATGGAGGGGTGTTTTAGTCCCCCAAACAGGCAGAGGGCATCCGATTGAGGAATGGGGCTCCTACACCCCAGAGTTGAAAACGGGTCTGCTCGTAAGCCACCTCCCAAAGCGGATTTGTTTTGCTTTGCAATGGCCCCCCCTGCACTGTTATCATTAAAAACCACAAATGATTTTGTTCTTTAGGTTAAAGGACCACTAAGAAAGTTCTTTGTCATCTGCTATCAAAAGCTCAAAATGAGCGTCAATAGCATGGGAACTGCTAAGCTGTGCTCACTAGCAAAATCATGCTTTGGGCATTAGAGATAGGATTCCCAGCTGCCACTGACCCCCACTTTGGAGACTGGGGGTGGATGGGATTAAACTTCAGATCATTGGTTCCCAAACTTTTTTGGGCCACTGGCCCCTTGGTTCCATAAACTCATCTCCCGTGCCCCCCACCCTGCCCTATAAATATGCATGAAGGCAGCAAACCTCCTTTCTCCTTTCCTCCCAGCAAGTATTCAAAGGTAGACTGTCCCTGAACATGGAAGCTCCACCGATCCTTCATGAATTTGGGGAAAGGTGTTCCCCCCCCCAAAGCTATCTAAGCTAGTAGCCTCTACTAAATCTTGTAGTAGAGTTTAGCAAGGAGTAAAAGCTCTGTCTTCCTACAATAAACCATCCTGACTTTCTCTTAGTCAACTTATTTGCTAAACTCAGAAGTCTCTCTCCTCCCTCCAAAGTGCAGAACAGGGATGGCTAACTTCTAGTCTGCAAGAATATAAAAATCGTTTTAAAAAAATTATATACCACTTGATTATAGTAAAGCTTCCAAGTAGTTTACAAGAAATGTTAAAATTATTAACAGAAAACAGTTTCCCTCGCAGCTCGTTCATCCCTGCACTACCCACAAAAGATCACAGCTACAGGTAAGAACTTGAGAGTCAGTGTGGTGTCATGGTTAGAGTGTTGGACTAGAACCTGCGAGAGACCTGGGTTCGAATCCCCGCTCAGTCATGAAGTTCACTGGGTGACCTTGGGGGACAGTGATTGCCTCTCAGCCTAACCTACCTTGCAGGGATGCCATGGGGGTTAAATGAGGAGAGGGGGAACCATGCTCTGCCACCTTGAGCTCCGCAGAGAAAAAGGGGGGGGGATATAAATACAGTAAATAAAATAATAATAAGTAAGAAGATGGTGGCTGCTGGACCAGACCTAGTCCAGCATCCTATTCTCCCAGCTGCCTCTAGGAAACCCACAAGCGGGGGATGAGCACAAGAGCCCTCTTTCCATTCCTAATCCCCCCCCAAAGCATTTGCACTGGCTCCCCATCTACTGCCAAGCCAAGTTCAGGGTCCTTATATTAATCTACAAAGCCCCTAACAATTTAGGTCCAGAGTACCTCAGGAACCTCCTGAACGCTCAAATCCCAGCTCAGTCACTGAGATCATATGCAGGAACATCACTGGCCATTCCTCAAGTTGGTGAGGTGCACTTGACAACAGCAAGGAGCTGAGCCTTTAGTCTCATTGGCCTGGCGCTGTGGAACTCTCTGCCACAAGAGATTCAGCAGGTGCCTTCTGTGCCAACTTTTAAGTGCCTGCTGAAAACTTTACTTTCCCGCCAGGCCTATGCAAGGCAATTAAGAATCCATATTTCCAAAACAGTTCACCGATTTCTGATTTAAACTTTTTAAAATGTGGTTTTGATTGTGCGGTTTAACATTCAATTGTTGTAAATGGCTCCGATACCTTTTCTGGATAGTGGTATGTAAATGAACTTTATAAATAAGTAAAACAAACTGCCACTGACTGAGGAAAAGCGCCTTTCTCACAAGTGAATCCCATAGCCACCCCTAAATTGGGAGAAAGTTTTGAGGAGGTCTGGATCTCAGCTCCCCACCCAGTTTCCTGACAGCGAGAGAGGAACAAAAATTTAGATGAGCAAAGCATCCTTTTTGCTTACCAGCCAGGTGCCCAGCCCCAGCTGCGGCATCTTCTTGCCAGAAGGCAGAGTCAGGAACGTAGTGGAAGCCATTGGGACTCTTCGGAGTTTGGTTTCTCTCAGCTGTTGCCTTTCACCATTCCAGGCGCTGGGTTTTTATGCACGAGATCCAGGAAACTGGGGGATTTGCAACACCCACATGCTCCTCAGTCATTGGCTACGTTTTCAGCCAATGCAAGGCTGGAGGATGAAAACTTTTACATAACTATCTGAAGCTGGACCGTGAAGCCCCACCCTTCAAAAAACATAAAGACCTTATACATTTTAGGTGGGATGTGTGCATGTGATGGCATGCCTGCAAGGGTCAGTGAATCACAGAATGGTAGAGTTGGGAGGGACCCCATTGGTCATCTAGTCCAACGCCCTGCAAAGCAGGAATCACAATGAAAGAGCGAAAGCTTTGTGTTTGCGTGTGTGTGTGTGTGTGTGTGTGTGTGTGTGTGTGTGTGCATTGGCCATGCAAGGCTGGCCCAAGACATTTTGCTGCCTGAGGCACAGCACAAGGCGACGCCCCTCATTATTCCTTGCACAGAAGCCAAGTGGATTGACAGTTGAGTCTTAATTCAGTACTGGGAATCGGACAGCATTTTCCACAGCACTGACAGCCCTTGTACCGTAAATAACTCTGTCCTTTGATAGAGAGAGGAATGCCCCAGAGCTTAGAAGGAGCAGCCAAGGGGCCGTTGTCCATGTCTGCCACCCGAGGCAATCGCCTCACTTTGCCTTGTGGCAGAGTCGGTCCTTTGGCCATAACTACTGTTGCCATGGGACGTGGGTGGCGCTGTGGGTTAAACCACAGAGCCTAGGACTTGCCGATCAGAAGGTCGGCGGTTCGAATCCCCGCAATGGGGTGAGCTCCTGTTGCTCAGTCCCTGCTCCTGCCAACCTAGCAGTTCGAAAGCACGTCAAAGTCCAAGTAGATAAATAGGTACCGTTGCGGCGGGAAGGTAAACGCCGTTTCCGTGAACTGCTCTGGTTCGCCAGAAGTGGCTTAGTCATGCTGGCCACACGACCCAGAAGCTGTAGGCCAGCTCCCTCGGCCAATAAAGTGAGATGAGCACCACAACCCCAGAGTCGGCCACGACTGGACCTAATGGTCTTTACCCTTTACCTTTACCTTTACTGTTGCCATGAACTCTCCAGAAGGATGGCAGGCGTTGGCTGTGTACATTCAGTGCAAAGAATTCTGGTCATTGTGGTTTGCTTAAGGGTTGCTGGGAACTGTGACTCTGTGAGGGGAGAACTACAGTGCCCAGAATTCCCTGGAGAAAAAATGTGCCACAAATGTGATTTAAAGGGATCCCACCCTGCGACTCATTTAGATGTTACAGATAGGTAGCCGTGTTGGTCTGCCATAGTCAAAATAAAAAAATTCCTTCCAGTAGCACCTTAAAGACCAACTAAGTTAGTTCTTGGTATGAGCTTTCGTGTGCATGCACACTTCTTCAGATACCAGTTAGTTCTTGGTATGAGCTTTCGTGTGCATGCACACTTCTTCAGATGTATTGATATTCTTCAGATCATTTAGATGTATCGTTGAGCAAATTCATGGAGTGTGAAACCCTCCATGTTCAGAGGCACTCTGTCTCTGAATACCAGTCGCTGGGGAACAAACAGCAGTATCCCTCAGGCCTCATTTGCAGGCTACCCAGCTGTATCCGCCTTGCTGCTGCCACAGGCAGGGTGCTGGAGTAGGTGGGCCTTTGACCTTATCCAGGCAAGTTGGTTGAGCACCAAGGGTGGTCTGTTCTCATGTCACCCTTTACCCTTTACCCTCCTGTCCTCGGTTACTAGTCTGAACTTGCAGCCCTTCATTCAGTGGCAGGCTTTGAAAGAGCCTTGTTACAGTAGAAATCTGTTGACAGTAGAAATCTGAACCCTACCCAAGTCACAATACTAAGCCGGTGGGAACCCAACCGCGCCCTCTAATCTGAATGCCTCCAAAGAAAGCTTAGTGCTTTCTTAGTGTTTAGGATTCTCAAGTTCTCTCTTGTGGGGTGCATGATTCTTGCCTAGGAGATGCTAATCCCTTTGTAAAGCGCCTTTAAGGTTCTGAATGTTGAAAGAACTGCCTGAGGAACTGTCATCAGTGTGGAGGAGGCATGAATAGGTTGGATAAAACCAAGGGATCCTTTCAGGGTGGGACTCTGGTATTTTGCCAGACCAGGATAAACCATTTAGGCCAAGCCCAGATGGAAGCTTTCCCCAACCTGGTGCCCTCCATGTGCTGTTGGATGACACGTCCCATCAGCCCTAGCTGGCACAGCTGTATGATTCTGGGGGTTCAGGGCTCCTGCATCAAGCAGGAATAAACAGGTGCACAAATATAGGATGGGGGCAGCTGGCTCAACAGCAGAATGTGTGAAAAGGAGCTAGGGGTGTGAGTAGACCACAAGCTTAACACGAGTGAACAGTGCAATGCAGCAGCAAAAGTGCTAATGCAATTCTAAATTACACCAATGGAAGTAGAGTGTCCAGGTCAAGGGAAGTCATAGTCCCACTCTATTCCACCTTGGTTAGACCCCACCTGGAGTCCTGTGTCCAGTTCTGGGCACCACAGTTTAAGAAGTATATTGACAGGCTGGAAGGTGTGCAGAGCAAGGCGACCAAGAGGATCAGGGGTCTAGAAGCCAAGCCTTATGAGGAATGGTTGAGGGAGCCGAGTGAGGCAAAGTCTGTCTGCAAGGTTCAGTCCAGTCCAGTCCAAAGGTCAGGAGTATCTCAGTTCATCTAGTCAGACAATCTGGGGGTCAAGAAAGCTGAGGGTCCAAGGTTCTGAGAAGCAAGCAGCAGCAAGGGCTGGCCAGGAACAACGGGTGTTGTTTCCAGCAACTGACTGAGGCTGGAAACCTTGCTTAAGAAAGCCGGAACCAGCTGGTTCTGATCATGGAGCAAGAAGGCTGATCATCAGCAGATGGAGTCACTTCTGCTCCTTCAGGCTGCTGCTCAACAGGTGAAGCCAACTCCTGGCTCATGACACCCAGTATGTTTAGCTTGGAGAAGAAAAGACAGGAGATGACAGCCACCTTCAGATATCTAAGGGCTGTCACATGGAAAGTGGCACAGGCTTGTCTTCTGCTGCCCCAGAAGGGAGATACTGAACCAATGGCTTCAAGTAACAAAACATGAGATTCCAACTAAACATTCGGAATAACTTTCTGAGGTCGGGTGGCCATCTGTCTTGGACTCTTTAGCTGTGATTCCTGCGTTGCAGGGGGTTGGACTAGATTAAGGTGAATCCGGGGGCACTTTTCAACTTCAATAGGAATGATAGGATTTTGTCAGGGGACTGATTTGTAAATCCCCGGGAAACGAGGATGTCTGGTAACCTTAGACTAGATCACCCTCCGGGTCCCTTCCAACTCTACAATTATTTGATTCTATGTACAGTGGTGCCTCGCAAGACGAAAAGAATCCGTTCTGTGATTCTCTTCGTCTAGCGGTTTTTTCGTCTTGCGAAGCAAGCCCATTGAAGGATTAGAGGATTAGCACTATTAGCGGCTTTTAGCGGCTTATCTGCTGATCAGATCAGCTGATAAGCGGCTTAGCGGCTTAGAGAAGGGGGGGGGAGGGAAAAAAACCAGCAGGAACTCGCAAGACATTGTCATCTTGCGAAGCAAGCCCATAGGAAATTCGTTTTGCGAAGCACCTCCAAAATGGAAAACTCTTTCGTCTAGCGAGTTTTCCGTCTTGCGAGGCATTCGTCTTGCGGGGCACCACTGTATGTGGTAACACTGGGGAAGCATCTCAGAATAAAGCTAAAGCATAACAACACCACTAGTGTACTATGATTGTGTTAAAACCAAGGCACCCACAACCAAACCCAGTCTGGAGGGCCTCCTTGCAGCCATTGGCGCTTTCCCTGAGTGAAGGTCTGGGTCAAAGGCATTTGCTTAAAACTCTCTTTTCCAATCTGTGTAAGAGCGAGCCATTTACTTTGCTGACACTTCCACTCATTGCAGTTCTAAGCACTTTAGAGATGGAAATCAAACCAAGCCAGGCAAGCCTGTGACCTTGTCAACATGAGGCTTTCTCCGGTGCCCTTGGGGGGAGGGGGGAGGGAGAGAATACAGATTGCGGGATAATTGTGCCAAACGAATCGTCAGCCCCACCACGTTATTTGATCAAGATGTTGAAGCTAGCCTGTGGCAGTTTGGAATATTTCATAATAAATATCAAGAGCAGGCCTGCTTGCTATATTAATACTGTAGTGTCTGTAGAACAAAATTCACCTTTGATTCCTATTCAAATAGGCAGATGATTTTGACTCCTAGAGGAAATTTATATAAGAGAGGAATAGAGGAAAAGAGAAGGAAGGAAAAAGACAGGCTAGCTATGTTAAGATTTAAACTTTAAAAGCTCTGACCCACTCAATTGAGTGGGTGAGAAACAATAACTTTATTGCACTATTCACAGAACCATAGAATTGTACAGCTGGAAGTGACCCCATGTGCCATCTAGTCCAGCCCCATGCACAGCTGGAATCAGAGCTAACGAACCCATGATAGATGGCCATCAGACCTCTGCTGGGAAACCTCCAATGAAGGAGGCTCCACCATCTTCCGACGGAGTCCGTTCCACTATCAAACAGCTCTTCCCATTGTAAAGTTCTTCCTAATGTTCTGCTGGAATCTACTTTCTTGACATTTGAATCAATTGGTTTGGTTCCTACCCTCTGGAGCAGCAGAAAACAAGCCTGCTCTTCCTTCCACATGGAAGCCCTTCAGATATTTGAAGATAGCTTTCCTATCACTTCTCAATCTTCCCTTCTCCAGGCTAAACATACCCAACTTCCTCCATCACTCCTCATGAGGCTTAGGTTCCAAACCCTTTGTCATCTTGGTTGCCCACTTCTGCATCTGTTCCAGCTTGTCACTATCCATCTTAAACCCCTCCATCAGGACGCTCACTTTTTGTTGATACAGCCTAGAAATGCATTAGCTTAGTCCTGTCCAAGCAAAGCATGCAACCCCAGTGAGGTTCCTGTCACATTCTCCTTTCTCTCACTTTGCAGGATACCATTTCCCCGCAACATATCCTGCAACTGCCTTGTTTTGTCTCTTCAGATGTTCCCCTCACAGTCGTTGTGAAGAGGCTTGCCCTGGTGGCTCCCATCTTTCTCCCTCCTTCGTGACACCCCAAATCTGCCACTTTCGTTAGCCTCCGGAAGGATCCAGAGGCTTGAGGGCTGGGAGCTGAGCACTCCGAGGAGTTGCAATAACACTAAATTGCTTCTTCAGCATTTAAAACCATTCAAGGGGATGGCAGAGGGCATTTCTCTCTCCTCCCCATTCAAACGTAATTAGGTTAAAAAAGAACAAGTGGGAGACTGTGCAGCCCAAGAAACTTACCAACACAGCTATTCCTTTCAGTGCCCACTCTGCCCTTGGAGCTGAGATCTGGTGCATGATTAAAACTGTGCTCTACAGGGAATCAATGATTTGTTTATCTCTTGCCAGGGCTAGGTGGGGAGAAACAGTATTACATGCTGAAACGACAACTTTGCCCTTGATATTACGAGGCTCCTGTACATACAGTGGTACCTCGGTGTAAGAACTGGTCTGTTTAAGAAAAATTTGGTTTACAAACGTCACAAACCAGAAGTAGTGTCCCGGTTTGCGAACTTACCTCGGTCTAAGAACGGACGCCGAACGGTGGAAGGGCACTGGCAGCGGGAGGCCTCATTAGGGAAAGTGCACCTCAGTTTAAGAATGGTTTCGGTTTAAGAACGGACTTCTGGAATGGATTAAGTTTGTAAACTGAGGTACCACTGTATTTGGACTATCTATTGCATGCCTAAGAATTGCAGAAAATTCATAGGGTTGTGGGGTTTTTTGCACATTATCCAATTTGGTTCTCATCCATAAAAGTACACAAGGAACAGTTTTGTAATAATAAATAATAATAATAATAATAATAATAATAATAATAATAATAATAATTTATTATTTATACCCCGCCCATCTGGCTGGGCCTCCCCAGCCACTCTGGGCGGATTCCATAAAACCAAAAATACAGTAAAATCACACGTTAAAAACTTCCCTGAACAGGGCTGCCTTCAGATGTCTTCTGAATGTCAGGTAGTTGTTTATCGCTTTGACATCTGGTGGGAGGGCGTTCCACAGGGCGGGCGCCACTACCGAGAAGGCCCTCTGCCTGGTTCCCTGTAGCTTTGCTTCTCGCAATGAGGGAACCACCAGAAGGCCCTCGGTGCTGGACCTCAGTGTGCGGGTAGAACGATGGAGGTGGAGACGCTCCTTCAGGTATACTGGACCGAGGCCGTTTAGGGCTTTAAAGGTCAGCACCAACACTTTGAATTGTGCCCAGAAACGTACTGGGAGCCAATGTAGGTCTTTCAAGACCGGTGTTATATGGTCTCGGCGGCCGCCCCTATTGTAAGTCAAATAGGGAGGAGATACGCTAGAAATTTGGGACGCGGGTGGTGCTGTGGGTTAAACCACAGAGCCTAGGGCTTGCTGATCAGAAAGTCGGCGGTTCGAATCCCCATGACAGGGTGAGCTCCCGTTGCTCGGTCCCTGCTCCTGCCAACCTAGCAAGCTTGAAAGCACATCAAAGTGCAAGTAGATAAATAGGTACCACTCTGGCGGGAAGGTAAACGGTGTTTCCATGCGCTGCTCTGGTTCGCCAGAAGCGGCTTAGTCATGCTGGCCACATGACCCAGAAGCTGTACGCTGGCTCCCTCGGCCTATAGAGCGAGATGAGCGCCGCAACCCCAGAGTCGGCCATGACTGGAACTAATGGTCAGGGGTCCCTTTACCTTTATGCTAGAAATTGGACAAAATGAAGCAAGTTCTCTAATGTATGGGGGTCTGTAAAATTGCCAATGGGTATAGGGTTTGTTTTATTCCCCCCCCCAACTTTTTTTATTGGTTTTCACAATATTATAGACAAACAGGGTTTGTTTGTTTTAAAGGTGGTTTAATGATGTGTGACAAGACTGCAATAATATATGTACTAATCTCTAGTACATGTGCTAATTTTTAGACATCCCAACCAGTATTGAGGTTCAATGGATTCCAAGAGGTCTTAGTGCACTCTAGTGGCCAAATGGAAGGATCGCCCAGCATCACATCTTGCCTTTTCCACCAACATCCACTGAGGACTTGTCCACACATTTCCTCTGTGCTGTAAAGCTCCATGTCCAAGCCTTCTTCTTTTTGCCCGGGAGCTTCCTCCACAAAAAAACGCTCTTTAACCCTGAATCAGAGCAAATCGCAATCTGCGGGAAACCTGAATTGTTGTTTGTTGTGCTTTTTGAATTTATAATAGGAAGCATCACAGAGGAGGAGAATCAAGGATCCTGACTGGGGGCCCTAATCTTGTTTGCCTGTTCTGCCTAGCAAAGCACCCGTGTTAAGGCTGGAAAATACATTTGTGATTCAATTCTGCCGTGGGCTCCTGACAGCGCTGGGTTCCAGGCATTAGTAGCAAATAGCCTGGCTCCCGTCTCCTTATATTAGGCAGAGTCTGTGTGCATTAAACAGACTGTTTAGGGCAGGCTCCTTATTGCTTAGGAGAGGAAGACCACATTTGCCTTCCCAGGCCTGATGTGGAAAAGAGTGGTCAATAGCAGGTAGAAAATACTTATTTGGGCTGGACATGAAGAGACACCAAAAGCCATCAGGTTTTTACCAATTTCACTCTTGTGATACATACATACATACATACATACATACATACATACATGAGAGCCAGTGTGGTGGCAGTGGTTTAGGGTGTCAGTCAAATCCCCACTTGGCCATGAAGCTCATTGGGTGACTTGTTGGGGGCCAGTCACTGCCTCTTATCCTAACCCTACCTTGAGGGTTGTTGTGGAGATTAAGTGAGCTCCTCTGATGAAAAGTGGGATACAAATGCAATAAAAAGTGTGTGTTTGGGGGGAGGAGGAGGAAATAAATGAATAATTAAATATATGCAATTATCTATCTAATCTATCCAGCCCTACACATACTTTGGCAAGCAGCTTCTACCATATCAATAATAGACTTGCCTCCCTCATTTCATTAGCTGCCTCTCCTGGGCTGCTTTACCAATGGCTCATTGGGGGCCACTTTCTGATCTATTAGTTTCTGGAAAAGCACCTCTTGTTCTTGCCAGAGACGCATTTCCCTCTGCAGGAGTTATTTCATTAACGCAGCCTGAGTTTTAATGCAATAATCTTTGAAGAAGTTTCCAGTAATGCAGGAATCATGCCAACACTATCTGCATTAGTTGCACTAGGATGTAAGAAGAGGCAGCTGCTGGATCAGGCCAAAGTGGCACCATCTGGTCCATTATGTCACGGTCCGGTTCACGGGTGATCGAAGTCCCGGCAGGGGATGTCAGGACCGGGGGCAAGATGGCGGGGTGGGAGCAGGAATGGGGGTCCGGAAGCCAGAAGTCAGGAAGCCAAGAGTCCGGGGGTCAGGAAACAAGGAGTCATGAAGTCAAAGGGTCCGAGGACCAAGAAGCAAGGAATCACAAAATCAAGGGTCCAAGGATCCAAGAGTGAAGATGCCAAGGTTCAAGGGTCAGGAAGCAAGCAGCCAAACGCAGCAAGGCAGGAAACGTGTTGCTGTGGCAAAGAGCCGAAGGGAAATGCTGACCTTATATCCCTTCCCAGCTCTTGCCACCAGGTGCTGTGAGTTACCAATTGGCCTCACCTGTGCGGCCGCACCTTACCTCTCCAGAACAAACTTAGGAAGGCCCCAGTCCTGCAAAGTCCTACTGGTCACTGGCCCTGGCTCCTGCACGCACACCTGACACATCATCCTGTTCTCACAGTGGCCACCCAGACGCTGCCAAGGGAAGCCCAAAAGCAATGCTCTCCTCCTCCTCTGGTTTCCAGCACCTGGGATTCAGAAGCATTGCTGCGTTCAATTGTGGAGGCAGAGCACACTGACAGCCCTCTCCTCCTCCATGAATTTGTCTCTTCCTGTTTTAAAGCCATCCAGGTTGGTGGCCATCACTGCCTCCTGTGGGAGGGAGTTCCAGAGATTAACTATGCACCACCTAAACACTTCCAAAACAGGCCCCATGAACGAACGTTCCTCACTGGGGTTGAGCCTCAATAACCGTTCTAAATCCTGCCTAGATCAATTGAATTTCAGTGGTTAAAGCAGAAGGGGCATAATCCAGGGAAATCTAGGCAATTTCCAACGCCTGCCGATTTCAACATTTATCCAGCACAACTTTAAAGCCCCCCCCCTCCCCTTGAAACCAAAGGGATATTGATACTGGCAGCATTGCAACACCATTTCACACGGGGCAAATGAGGGAGGGGGAAAAGGCACAATCCTGTTCATTGGGGCTTTTCGTTTCCATTTTATTTTTGCCTTACAAATAAACAAACAAACAATGAAAATAAATATATAAATAAATAAATAACCATCACAGGACATCAACTGGAATGTAGGTTCATGCACAGGTAACACCAATGATTAAATAAGCAGCATTTGAAATGACTGTATGACCTTCCTTGTCTTACATTCAATTTGCATTCCTCTACATTTATACACAGACACCTAAAAGTCTCTCTAACTGGACATGCACTGCATTCTCTAATAGGAAACGCGTACTTCTGGACACTCAAAAGGGAGGCTGGGGCAGAATCTGTGGGGAGCATCTCTTGGGTGAAAACACGTCCAACCAGAGAACACCTGGGACATTTAATTTCGTGCTGTTAAGATGAAGACCATGATCATCTGCAGGCGGCCAATGGGATTACAGCACAATCGCATCTTACGCAGAGTTTCGCTTCCAAGGGTTTTGTGTATACCACAAAGGTCGCACATACGCAGCCCCGGCTGGCAGGTGAGGGGGGGAACCGCAGGACTCCTAGAGCAGGTGCGCTGAGCAGGCCTTGCCCCCCCCCCCCGCAAGCAAGGTGGAGAGCTCAAAAGCTCTTTTCATTTGGGGTTACCTTTTAAGATCTCCACCTTGCTTGGGGGAGGGGAAGCGGCAAGGCCTGCTCAACGCACCACTTCTGGAAGGCCAGGGATGCTCATGGAAGATTTCCCTGCGAGATCTTGCAAGATCAGCACAGAGCTAGCGCACTGTCTGGGTCTTGGCCTCATCAAGCAAGGCTTAAATGCTCTTTCCATAGTGGGTAACCACAAAAGGACCTGGCGCAAAAAACGCTTTTGAGCTCTCCGCTTTGCTTGGATTTAACTTGCACAATTTCAACTGCATATGGTAGAAATTGTGCAGGTTAAATGCACATAAGATGCCACTTTACTGTATTTAACTTCATGTGGCACCTTCACTACTACAAAATAAAAAAATTCCTTCCAGTAGCACCTTAGAGACCAACTAAGTTTCTTATTGGTATGAGCTTTTGTATGCATGCACACTTCTTCAGATACTACTACTAGTCGTACCTTGGAAGTCAAACAGAATCCGTCCCGCAAGTCCGTTCGACTTCCAAAATGTTTGAAAACCAAAGCGGTTTCTTATTGGCTGCAAGAAGCCCCTGCAACCAATCGGAAGCCACAGAAGCCCCGTCGGACGTTTGGGTTCCAAAAGAACGTTCGAAAACTGCAACACTCACTTCCGGGTTTTGATCGTTCGGGAGCCGATTTGTTCAGGAGCCAATGCGTTCAAGATCCAAGGTACGACTGTACAGGCAAGTTATGGCAGGCTGACTATCCATCCTTCTAACATATTTATTCTACAACACAACTCTGTTTTACAAAGTTCCAGGAACTTTTAGTAGAACACAACGATAACAAACTTTTCTTATTTAAATGCTTTTGCATATCTGACATTTAAATGGCATTCTACGATAGGAATGTTTAATTCCAATTTGATTGTTGCCTCCCACTTTTTTGAGATGTTCCTTGCAGACTGTGCCTGCCACCGAGCAGCTGACAGGGATGACATTTGCCCAGGAAATGTCTCTGCCTAATTCCTTTCTCTAAAAAGGACCCAAAATGGGTGGTTTAAATTCTTCAACTCCTTTAGCAGCTCTCTAGTATTGCTTGTGGACCAGTCACCACAGGCTTTACATTCAGAATTCCCAACGAACCCTTCCTACAAATTGCTCAGCATGCAATGGGTACATTCCTAGAACCAAGATACAAATGGCAATCAAAGGTGTGCTTGCAAAGGGAAACACATTTCCAACTGTATGTGTAAACTGTAACACAGGAAAATGATGGACAGGGGAAAGCTTAAGCCGGGCGTCCTCAACCTTGGCCCTCCAGGTGTTTTGAGACTACAGTTCCCAGCATCCCTGACCACTGGTCCTGCTAGCTAGGGATCATGGGAGTTGTAGGCCTGGCTTTAAGCACGCCAACACTCCTGCCTCTCTGCTCTTTCTCTGTTCAATGGGCAGGCTGGACTCAACAATGGGAATATCAAGGCAGAAGTATTACAGATGCTCAGGAACAATTCTTTTGCGCCATCCATATCCCTCTGGGTCCTTACCTTCTGTTTCAGAATCAGTTTACCCCAAAACTCCCCCCATATTATTTTTTTATAAATAGATAACAAAGAATTAGAAAGTCAGAGATCGGTCACACCTTAGGAAGCCTAACAGGTAAAGAGAATAACTTCAAGGCTAGGACCGTTGTTAAAAAGGGCAAAACCTGTGGGGAAAAACAAGAGCCCAGTGGTGGGTTTTAATTCCCTGACCCTCCATGGCTAGAGGACCACCTGGGGCAGCTGTAGAAAGATGTAGGAAAAGTTTAACATGCACAGGTGAGGAGGGAGGGCTTCCTGTCTGCCCCACCCAAAAGCACTGCGCCTCTAGCTGCAGGCAGGGAATCTCTAAGTGCAGAGGTGGTGGTGGTGGTGGGGAGGGGCTCATTGGATGTTTTCCAACTCTACAGTTCTACCACAAAGGATCTGAGTAACCCTAACCCTTTCCCTGCCAGCTGTAAGTCAGCACCCAGCCACTCTAAACTGCTTGTCCACCTGCAGAATGGGGAGGAAGACCAGTTTTGAATGGATAAGAAGCTGTCAAGGAAAGAGTAAAACAGCCAGTTCTCCCCTGAGAACTGACTGCCACTCCTCCTGACTGCAGCTTTACCTGAACAGACAGACAGACAAAGGGGGTGGAGATCACATAACCACAATGATCTGCCCTGTGGCTTTTAAAGTCAGAGGTTTTGAATGAGAAAGAGGCACAAAATGAGTAACTTGGAAGTATTAAATATATTCTAGAGTAGCAGTTCCCAAGGTGGGTAGGATCACCCCCTGGGGGCAGTGGGATTTCTGGGGGGACGGGACGGGACTAAGAGGCAAAGGGGTGGCAAGGGATGCTGCAGGTGTAAATGACAAGCAGACTTTGAAAAGCTGGTCTCACTGGATCCAGTTCATCAGTTCTGTTGAATCAATTTAACTACATAGTGATTTTCCCTAGTGGGTCATGCAAACCAGTATTGAGGAACACTGCTTTTCATAGGGGAGGGGGCAGTGGGGGTGGAATTTATGGAACCAAGGGGGCAGCGGGCTGAAAAACATTTGGGAATCGCTGCACTTCAGCATTCAAGGACCTTGTCTGAAGTCAGGTCAGCCTCAGAGCAGAAGTCGGGAATGCTAATGTAACCTAAATGAGCCTTCCCCAACCTGGTGCCCTCCACATTAGAAGACTGAAGATGGTCAACAAAGGGGGGGGGAATGAAGCGCAGGCTAATCCTAAGAGCGCGCACACCCCCCCCCTGCCAAGTTTCCCTCTTGGAAGATTACGTTTTGCAGAAAGTGTTTCAGACAGGGAAAGACTTCTGTGTGTCGCTCACAGACAAACACAGTGAGATTTACTCCAAAGTAAACTTGCAGAGGTTTGTGATGCCAGAGAGCTAGGAGGCCCACCTAGCTGCCCAAGAGCTCTAAAGCTGCTGCTTGTGATATGCAACTGAGTTCTCGGCAAATCTGTGTGGTGCTGGCTCCCGGAGAGTTGCCAGAGGCTTGTGGATCTGTCCAGGAGTAATGTGGTGTCCGGTTATCGTGGTCTGCCTGACGGACTCATCCCGAGAGCCGTCCCATGTCTGAAAAACCTACAACACCCTCACCCCATTCTGAGGAAATTCAGTGAGAGGGCGGGTGGGGAGGACTGCCTTTCGGACGCAGTTTTAGGTTTTGGGCACGCCTGTTGCAGACTTCTCGTCTCCAGAATCATCCTCGTCCTTTGACTCTCCCGAGTCATTGGACTCCTTGGGGCTGTCCTGGGACTCTGCCTTCTTGTCCTTCCGGATCGCCACTGTGCTGGCCGAGAACCCCTTGAAGCCGGCCAGGGGGCTTGAGGAGAAGGGGTAGCTCAAGCCAAACGCACTGCTGCTGCTGCTGCTGCTGACGGTGCTCAGGCGGGTCTCTTCCCCTTCCAGCAATTTTCTGCAGGGGCAAAAACACACAAACCACTTCAGAACAAGACTACGGATCTCTCAAGGTCCACCACTGATGCTTTAGAGCAGTGGTTCCCAAAGTGGGTGGTGGCGCCCCCTGGGGGCCGAGGTGTCAGGGAGTCATTCACCCAGAAAGACGGAGAAGATTCCAGAACAGTTGTATATAAGTGGGCGTGGCACCCTGAGCACGTGCAGCTTCAGCTGGAAGCGCTGATAAAAAGAGAACTTTCGTTTTAGCTTTTCGCAGACAACCGACCAACAAATGCTGTCTGCAAACTGCTGCATCCTGACTGCCAATGGGCTGTGTCTGCCTACGTCATTGCTTTTTTTTTTTTAATATATATTTTATTCAGGATTTTCTTGTTTTACAGAAGTGTAGTGCCTCGTATTTTTTTTTTTTATGTAATATTTTTACAAATCCGTTTCATTTGTTGAGGCATTAGGGGGAGCAGAAAAAAGGAAGGGGGGTGGAGAGAGGGAAGATGGATAGGGGTGGGGTCGGGTGGCGGTGTTTCTATTATGTTTAATGTATGTAGAGTTTGGTGTCAGCGTTGCTTGTGTTGTTCACGTGTGTTCCTTTGGTGGTGAGAGAGGTTGGGGTTGGCCTAGGGTGTGATTGTTTGCTTGTGATTGGCTTGCCTACGTCATTGCTAAAGAGAAAGAGGGACTGACACTTAAGTGTGCCGTCACAGCTATTGCCGTAATGATTGTAAATAGTGCTACCGTGATGCATTTATGACCAGTCAACCAATAAATCACTTGACTGAGTTGCACAGCGTCTGGGAGTGTAACTTCAATTGCTGGCCACTGTTTCCAGAAACTCTGCTAAATGGACAAAAGCTTCTAACGAGGTGCCTACACACGAGTATTCTCATGCAGCGAGAGTGTGATGACCTGGGGGGTATGAAGGGATAGGGGGCGGCATAGGGGACACTGGAGGTGTCAGCAACTATCAGCCTTTGAAAATCTGGATCAAATGCATCAGTTTTCTTGAATTCTGGCTAGGTTTTTAGATTTTCTGTGAATCTTAGTGGTTTGTTCAAACTGCTATTCTGAAATAATGCTTTTAATAAGGTGGGGGTCACTGGGGGTGGGTTTAGGGAACCAAGGGGCCGTGGCCCTCAAAAGGCTTGGGAACCACTGCTGTAGAAACCCAACCAAGTACTTTTGAGAAATAAACGCTGCAGCATGTTGCCTAGGGCAGCGCCAAGGACAGTGGCAGGGAGCAGCCAGAGGGCAGGCATGTTTGCTGAAGCTAAGAAGGTCTGGGTCTTCTCAGCGCATACACAGAAACCTGCCTAGAAACCACAGCTATCTACCTTGGGTTCCACAATTAAAAATAGAAGATTAAAAAAAGGGGAAAGTCAGGAGAGGGCAACCAAGATGATCAAAGGCCTGGAAAAGAAGCCAAGATCAGTTGAGGGAGCTGGGAAGAGAAGATTGAGAGGGGATATGACTGTAATACCTCAAGGACCACTTCCTTCTGTAAGAACTGGCAAGGACCCTGCAATTATCCTCTGAGGCTCTTCTTTGTGTGTCTCTTCCACAAGAAGTCCGGAGGGTGGCAACACAAGAACAGGCCTTTTCCGCGGTGACTCCCCATTTGTGGAACGCTCTCCCTAGAGATGCTCACCTGACGCCTTCATTACACAACTTGAGGTGCCAGGTGAAAATGTTCCCTCTTCAACTGGGTGCTGGGCTGATTAACATTCTATGGCTTTTAAAATGTGTTTGTGTGAAATGAAAAAGGTATTTAAATATACCTTTCTGAAGAAACCAGAGGCCTTCCTCCTGGGCATTGTCGGCCAGAAGGTGTCAAAGAAGGATAGAACCTTTTTTATGTATGCCACAACAGCAGCAAGAATTCTCATTGCAAAGCACTGGAAGACACAAGATCTACCCACCTTGGAAGATTGGCAAATGCAACTAATAGACTACATGGAAATGGCGGAAATGATTGGCAGAATTTGAGACCAGGGAGAAGAGTTCGTGGAAGAAGATTGGAGGAAATTTAAAAATTATTTACAGAAACACTGTAAAATTTTTGAACGCTGATGACGTTGAAATGAACTGAAGGGGTTCTAGCAACAAGGCAAAATGTAAGATGGGATTGATAATAGATAAGTTAAATTGGATATGAATTTGCTGAACCAAATTTTTAAAAAGGGATACAAAAAAGGGAGGCGTGAGGAAGTCAGGAAAATAAGTTAACTAAAGATGAGAAATTAAAAAAGAGGGAGTTTTGTTTTTATGTGTTTCTCCCCCCCCCTTTGTGTTTAATGCTTGTATTTTTGTACTTTGTGATTTTGTATTTTTCTGTTTTTGTACTTTTTCTGAATTATTTTATTGATAAAACTTAATAAAATATTAATTAAAAAAATGTGTTTGTGGAAGGTTTGTCACTGGCTAGTTTGGGTTTTATTGTGTATCTTGTGTAGTCATTCTGTATTTTTCTGTGTGAGCTGCCCTAGGATCTTCAGATGAAGGGTGGTATATCAATTTAAATAATATCAATAATAATATGTCCCATGGGAGATGGAGAAAGCTTGTTCCCTGCTGCTCCAGAGGGTAGTATTCAAACCAATGGATTCAAATGGCAAGAAAGGAGATTTGGACTAAACATCAGGAAGAATTTTTTGAGGGTAAGAGCTGTTCAATAGTGGTGGACTCTTCTTCTTCATCAGGTGTTTTTAAACAGAGGTGGGCTAGCCATCCGTCATGGATTCTTTGGCTGAGATTCCTGCACTGCAGGAGGGTGGACTAGATGACTCTCAGGGTCCCTTCCAACTATACCATTCGATGTTTCAATGATTTGTGCAGGGGATATTCCTGGTGGATGGTTTCCCCACCCCAAAATTAGCATTAGTTGATGTGGGACCTGCATATTGGAGACCAAAACATTGATGCCCAACCTCCGTTTCTACCCCGAACAGCCCAAAGAACGGAACAACAGGTGAGCAGGAAGGGGGAGATGGCCCTCTTACCTGTACGCTGCTATTTCAATATCCAGAGCCATCTTCACATTCAACAGGTCCTGGTACTCCCGCAGGTGACGGGCCATCTCCCCCTTGGTTGTCCTCAGGGCATTTTCCAGCTGGCTGATGGTCTCCTGAAATGTATCACAATTTCTACGTAACATCAATACCTGTAGCACTTTAAAGCATAATAAGGAAGGCGGATCCCCACCCCCGAGGTACTGCCAATCAAAACCAGCCTTCCCCAACCAGGTGCTCTCCAACTGTGGACTACACATCCCATTAGCCTCAGCCAACTGCCCTAGATGTTGGGAACTGTAGTCTAACCTTCCTGCGTATGCTAAGATGAGGATGGCTGGTTGTCAGAGGAGAGGACAGGATGGCAGAGACAGGCATGGGGGGATGTGATCATGAGCTGTGGGCAGGGGGACTGTCTAGGAAAAGTGGATTTTAAGGAGAAAGGTGCGCAGAACTTTGGGACAGCAAGCGAGAATTGACAGAGGAAGAGCAGGGCTTGGAGAATGGAGTTCATTGTCAGGGAGAAGATGGGGAAATAAGGGCAGAAGGAAAACAGTAGACAAGTAAAAGCAAGAACAATCTTTACAAACGTTCCCTGACTGATCTGTGGAGCACAACTCAACATTGAGGCCTTTAAGACAGAAAAGGCAACAGGCAGAGAGTTAGGCAGGTTAACTTAAAGAGGCAGCTGAAAAACAGCCAAACCACGGTTTGTTAACAACTCTTAGCTCAACAAACCGTGGCTTCCGTGTGACGCACCTGCAAGTCGCGCAACTCTTTGCTGCTCCTCTCCTCGGCCTCCTGCAGCTGCCTCTCCAGGGACTCATTGGCTCCGCGCAGGGACTCGATCTCGATGTTCCGGGCTTGCAGCTGCCGGCGATATTCGGAAATCTCCTCCTTGGCTTGGCGGATGCTGTCGCTGCTGCGAGCTGCCTCTTCAGTGAAGTTGGCAAACTTGGATTTGTACCACTCCTCAGCCGACTGCTGGTTCCGGGCGGACAGGACTTCGTACTGGGTGCGGATCTCTTTCAAGGCAGCCGTGAGGTCGGGCTTGCTCATGTCGATCTCGACGGAGACCTGGAGAGGAACAGATAGAGGGAAGGCCCTCAGCGGCAGGAAGAGGTCTGCTCTTCCTAATGAGAGGCCCTGGGAATCTGCTCTATTTATTATGATGGTGGCTGGGAATGCAGTTATTATCATGCTTTATGATTACAGTCATACCCTGTTTCCCCCCAAGGAGCTTAAGGTGAGACCCGTGTGGATAAGCTCAGATTTTCACTAATATATCCATTCCTAAGTACACTTTAGGGATGTGGGTGGCGCTGTGGGTTAAACCACTGAGCCTAGGACTTGCCGATCAGAAGGTTGGCGGTTTGAATCCCTTTGACGGGGTGAGCTCCCGTTGCTCGGTCCCTGTTCCTGCCAACCTAGCAGTTCAAAAGCACACCAGTGCAAGTAGATAAATAGGTACCGCTCCAGCGGGAAGGTAAACGCCGTTTCCGTGCGCTGCTCTGGTTTGCCAGAAACGGCTTAGTCATGCTGGCCACATGACCCGGAAGCTGTACGCCGGCTCCCTCGGCCAATAAAGCGAGATGAGCGCCGCAACCCCAGAGTCGGCCACGACTGGACCTAATGGTCAGGGTCCCTTTACCTTTAAGTACACTTTCCTCCATTGTATGTATTTTGGTGAACACAACTTAGAGAACTGCAAGGCAAAATTCAGAGAGGTGCAAATTTCAATGGGTGGTGTGTTGGCATATTTCGGCTGGCATACTGTTCCAGAAACGGTTACCTGGGCAATTTCACCTTTAACTGTGAACAGAATTAAATTTCTCCCAGAGGTCAAGAATGCCCCCGCTAACCCCTCCCGTTTCCAACAGGGCTTGCCGGATTGGCGGCTCTGAGGCTTTGTGCTTCCAAGCAAATGAAACGCCCCCCACCCCTAGGAAAGTGGGAAGGTGCCTTTATGGAGTCTCTGTGCCCTTGGTCCACTGAGCTCAGTGTGGTTTCGTGATGAGGTTTCCAGGGACATTTCCAGCCCTACTCAGAGATGCTGCCTGGAGCTGACCCTGGGACCTTCTGCATGCAGAGCCACTGGACTACCAAGGAGCGGGGGAGGGGCACCTGGCACCCAGCAAGGGGTGATCTCCGCTGACCTGCAGCCTCAAAGCTGGGAGAAAGGCTGGCCGCTCGTCACATGTGCTTCAGGGGGCAGCAGAGTTGCCACAGCCGGGGATCGGATGTCAGAGCCTGAGCAAAGGTCTCATGAGGACGTAAGAAGCGCCTGCTGGATCAGGCCAACCTAGTCCAGCATCTTGTTCTCACAGGGGCCAGCCAGATGCTCCAGTGGGAAACCTGCAAGCAGGATCCGAGCACAAGAGCAACTCTTCCCCCGTGGCTTCCAGGAACTGGTATTCAGAAGCACGGCTGCCTCCAGCTGTGGACGAAGAGCACAGCCATAGTCTCTTGTTGCTGCTCTCCAAACTCCACTCCCAATAAGCTGCAGGCAGCCCTGTTCACCATGTATCTAACCCAGGACTCCCAAGTCCCATCGCTCCCAGCCAGCATGGCCAATGGTCATAGCTAGGCCACAGGCCACTACAGTGGTGCCTCACAAGACGAAAAGAATCCGTTCTGTGATTCTTTTCGTCTAGCGGTTTTTTCGTCTTGCGAAGCAAGCCCATTGACGGATTAGCGGATTAGCGCTATTAGCGGCTTTTAGCTGCTTATCTGCTGATCGGATCAGCTGATAAGCGGTTTAGCAGCTTAGAAAAAAGGGGGGAAAGGGAAAAAAAACAGCAGGAACTCGCAAGACATTGTTGTCTTGCGAAGCAAGCCCATAGGAGATTCGTTTTGCGAAGCACCTCCAAAACGGAAAACTCTTTCGTCTAGCGAGTTTTCCGTCTTGCGAGGCATTCGTCTTGCAGGGCACCACTGTAGTCTCTTGTTGCTGCTCTCCAAACTCCACTCCCAATAAGCTGCAGACAGCCCTATTCACCATGTATCTAACCCAGGACTCCCAAGTCCCATCGCTCCCAGCCAGCATGGCCAATGGTCACAGCTAGGCCACAGGCCACTACATCTGGAAGGCACCACTTCTTTTCCAAATCCACTTCAACCTGCAGCCACAACCACACCCTGCAGCAGTGAGTTCCACTGATCAGCTAACACTTGAAGCCGCACTCCCGGTCAAACAATTCACTGCGTAACCCTAGAGGGGAGGAGTTGGGCTCGCAGGCACACAATCCATGTCGCTTCCCAACTGTAAGAAGAGCCAGGTTGCTGGATCAGACCAAAGGCCCACTGAGTCCTCTGCACCTGTGGACGATGTCCATGAACTGCTACATCTGGCAGCAGCAACCAATTCCCCAAATAACTGCACCATGTGCAAAGAAGCTTTAGCTTGCTCTGACTCTCACACGCAATTCCTTTAAAGTGCAATGTTCCTTCTCAAAGAATTCCAGACACTGAAGTTTACTCCTTACAGAGTTACAGTTCCTGGTAACCCTGAAAAAACTACACTGCCCACAATTCTATGAGGAGGCAAAACTTGCCTTAACTGTTCTTTTAATGAATCGCGCGTAGGCAGACAATGGTAACTGGATAACCTCAAGTCCTAGTATTATGCTAAGAGGAGTAAACTTAAGCCCGCAATATGTCTGGGTTTTCCCGGACACATCTGGGAATTGGGCTTGAAAATGGCGCAAAGGCGGATTTTTGCTGAATTGGCAAAATGTGCAGGAAAACCCAGACATGTGGCAAGTAGGGTGATTTTTTTAAAAAAATAAATCCCAAAAGTTCTTTAAAAGCACAAAAATGTTTCTATTTTTTGGAGGGGGGAATTGTTCACAGAAAAAGCTCAACAACTCTATCTGGATTTTCACTTTGGGGGAAATGACCACCCTAAGTAAACTTCTCTCCATCCATCTACTTTGTCCACACAATGGTTAGTTTTCTCAATCTTTCACGCGGATCCTTGGAAGCGCCTCCTAGGATGTAGCCTTGACTCCTGGAGAAGGAGTGAGACTAGAACTCAGGGACATTCAGTGGAGCTAAATGCTGGAAGACAGATAAGAGTCTTTCTTTAAACAGTGGGGCACAGCTAAACTAGGGGCACTCTCTCCCACAGGAGGCAGGAATGGCCACCAACCGAGATGGCTTTCAAAGGAGATTGGAGGAGAGGGCCAGATGGCGAAGCTCTGCCTCCACATCAGCAATTTCTGGAAGCAGCAGGAGGGGAGAGGGGCTCTTGTGCGCAAATCCTACTTGCAGGTTTCCCCAAAGGGGCATCTGAGTCAGAACAGGATGTTGAACTAGACGGACCATTGGCCTGATCCAGGTCAGAAGGCTCTTCTTCCCTCCTGAAGCAGGACATTTTGGGCGCTGCTTTCACTACATTCACCTTCCCTCCTCCTCCACCATCATGTCCTTTAGCCCTCCGGGTCGGCCCCTGTGCGCGCACGATGCTGGACCAGACAGTGGCGCCCCGGGAGCCCCCGCCTCACCTGCGCCCCCTGGAGCTCGGCCTGCAGCTCGGCCACCTCCTCGTCGTGGACGTGGCGCAGGAAGGCGATCTCGTCCAGGAGCGCCTCCACCTTCTTCTCCAGCTCCAGGCGGGCCAGGGCGGCGCGGTCGGCGTCCTTGCGCGCGTCGCGCAACGCCAGCTCGGCCTCCTGGCGCCGCGCCGCCTCGTGGGCCGCCTGCTCGCGCAGCCGCTGGAGGGCGCGGCCCAGCTGCTGGCTCTCCAGCGCCGCCTGGTCGCCGTCGTGGCGCAGCGCCTCCACCTGCGAGCGCAGCTCGCGCACCTCCTGCTCGTACAGCGCCTGCAGCCGCGACGGCTCGGCCTGCCGCTGCCGCAGCGCCGCCACCTCGGCCTCCAGCAGCCGGTTGTGCTGCTCCAGCTGGTGCACCTTCTCGATGTAGCTGACGAAGCGGTCGTTGAGGCCCTGCAGCTGCTCCTTCTCGTTGGTGCGCACGATCTTCAGCTCGTTGCTCAGCGCGCTCGGCCCCGACGCCCCGCCGCCCCGCAGCGCCTCCAGGTGGTCCAGCGAGCTGCTCGGCGCCGGCAGCTTCCGATACGACGACGAGAAGGCCGAGGGGCCCGGCGCCCCCGACCGGCCCGCCGTCGAGCCGTACGCCAGGCTCCGGCCCGCGAAGGGCTTCTTGCCGTAGGACGGCGCGGCGAAGAGCAGCTCCCGGCTGTAGCTCATGGCCGCGGCTGCGAGGGGCGTCCGGGGCTGCGCGAGGAAAGAGGGTCGCGGCGCCGGCGGAGGCTCTTCGACAGCGGGCGGGGAGCGCGGCACGGAGGCGCCTTTATCGCCGGGCCGGCGCCAATCCTAGCGGCGCAGCGGCGACAAAGTCACGTCGGGCAGCCAATTGCAAAGGCGAGGAGGGGGGCGCGGGGGGGGGGAGAAGGAGGAGGATTTTTCTCGCTGGCTGCCGCTGCCAAGAGCTTCATCAGCAAATGTGGCGGAGATCAGCCTTGACCTAGCCCCGAAATCTAGATGGGGAGGACGGGGGTCGTGGCAGGAGGCGGACGAGCCCTCGGGTCTCCCCACGCCGCTGCGTTGCAAAAGGCGGATCGGGCCCCCGAGGCGGAAATCGCAACCAAGGGAGCATCGGGGGCTCCCTTACCGAATCAGGCTACGTTGGTGCACCCAGCTCAGTGTCCTCTGCTCTGACCGGCAGCGTCTCTCCCGGCTTGCACAACGGGGTTTGTCCATTCCCGGCTGCACCTGTCAGCCTGCAAAGCCGATGCTCACCCGCTGAGCCGTGGTCCGTCCAGGGTACCCAAGACTTGACTCCCAGGGAGCCTTTGCATAGCGTTGCTCTGGCAGTGATAATAAGGTGGCAGGGAGTAATATTCCCAAGGGAACCTGCTTGTTGTTGCCACTTTTCCTGCCGGGCATCGGAGCTCCCCTAAAGCCCTGCTGGGACACAGGCAAGAAGCCATCCTGCTGGTCCTGATTTCCTCCTGCTCCCAACAGCTGCCAGCCTGGTGCCTCTGATATGTTCCGGGGAGGCAGGAATCCTGCCTGTTAAATGCCCTTTCAGGCTCACACTTTGATCCCCTCCATCCAATTCTTTGCTCATCTCAAAAAAACAGAGCCATGTGTAGT
The DNA here is from genome assembly GCF_965112155.1 of Podarcis liolepis. Taxonomy (NCBI): domain Eukaryota; kingdom Metazoa; phylum Chordata; class Lepidosauria; order Squamata; family Lacertidae; genus Podarcis; species Podarcis liolepis. Next base: position 5,593,181 of record NC_139561.1, on the reverse strand, counting down.
GCATCAGAGCATGTACAGAGTGCTGTTCCCACATCACCAATGGCTTGTTCCCATGTTAAGTTTACACAAGCGCAAGCTGTCTCTACACATGTACAAATGTATGTGTGAAACACTTGATTTGACCACCCAGCTGTTGTGCACACAGACTGTATAAGCATCTGTAGTCTATTCCCAGGTGTTTAGAATGGAGCTGGGGGCATGTGGAAGGGAGGTGGCAAAGTCCCAATATACTACCAGCATGTGTCTAAGAGATGGCCCCAGCCCCTTTCCGTGGGGCAGCAGGACCAAGGACATTGCCTGCCCCATTTTTCCATTGATGTGCCAACTGGTCAGCCAGGTTTTCCCTACTCACAAAACAGTCGGGAACCACTCCTGAGGTCTGAGAAGCCAGGGCCACCCAGGGGATTCCGCCACCACCTGTCCCCTGGGACGTGCCTTGGAAGCCTTTGCTCTGGGCTGCCAGATTCCTCCAGGATCTACCGCTGGTTTTGCCCTGAATGCGCTAAAGGCCGTTTGTGGCCACCCAGTGGAGCTGAATGCTGGGAGATTCAGGACAGATGAAAGGAAGTCCTTCTTTACACCATTGTTGTTGTTTAGACATTTAGTCGTGTCCGACTCTTCGTGACCCCCTGGACCAGAGCACGCCAGGCACTCCTGTCTTCCACTGCCTCCCGCAGTTTGGTCAAACTCATGCTGATAGCTTCGAGAACACTGTCCAACCATCTCGTCCTCTGTCGTCCCTTTCTCCTTGTGCCCTCCATCTTTCCCAACATCAGGATCTTTCCCAGGAAGTCTTCTCTTCTCATGAGGTGGCCAAAGTATTGGAGCCTCAGCTTCAGGATCTGTCCTTTCAGTGAGCACTCAGGGCTGATTTCCTTCAGAATGGAGAGGTTTTATCTTCTTGCAGTCCATGGGACTCTCAAGAGTCTCCTCCAGCACCAGAATTCAAAAGCATCAATTCTTTGGTGATCCGCCTTCTTTATGGTCCAGCTCTCACTTCCATACATCACTACTGGGAAAACCATGGCTTTAACTATACGGACCTTTGTTGGCAAGGTGATGTCTCTGCTTTTTAAGATACTGTCTAGGTTTGCCATCGCCTTTCTCCCAAGAAGCAGGCGTCTTTTAATTTCGTGGCTGCTGTCACCATCTGCAGTGATCATGGAGCCCAAGAAAGTAAAATCTCTCACTGCCTCCATTTCTTCCCCTTCTATTTGCCAGGAGGTGATGGGACCAGTGGCCAGGATCTTCATTTTTTTGATGTTGAGCTTCAGACCATATTTTGCGCTCTCCTCTTTCACCCTCATTAAAAGGTTCTTTAATTCCTCCTCACTATGGAACCCACACCTGCAGGAGGCACTGATGGCCATGGCTGTCAACGTTTCCCTTTTTAAAAGAGAAATTCCCTTATTCCGAATAGGATTCCTCGCAAGAAAAGGGAAAAGTTGACAGCTATGCTGATGGCCACCAAACTAGGTGGCTTTAATAGAGGTGGAGAGGGCTTGCCTACAAGCCTTGATGGCTCTGCTTTGTCTCCACTGTCAGAGACGGCAAATGCTTCTGAATATTAGTTGCTGGAAACCACAGGAAAGGAGAAGGTTCTTGTGTTTGGATCCTGTTGCAGAGCCTGCTGGTGTCAGTGTGTGTGTGTGTGTGTGTGTGTGTGTGTGTGTGTGTGTGTGTGTGTTTAATCTGTGACCCATTGTAGCTCCACATGTCCACAGGATCAGAGGAAAGATCCTTGGGGGGAGGGGTGTTTTCTTCTTTTTGTGTGTGAGCGACTACAAACGATTTTACCATGCACCAAGAAATCAATACTATTTAAAAACGAGGATGAAAAGATGGCTTCTTCACATCCTGCTTCCCTGCAGCGGCCGATGGCGCCTCCCTCAACCCCCACGACACGGCACCATCTGTCCCTTCCCCATTTAATTTCCTCTTCTTTGTGCAATAAATCAATGCTCCTTTCAAGAAAGCATCTAAAGCCTGTCTCTGGTGGGGGGGAGGAGGGTTTAGCTAATGCTGAATCAGCCATATCCGTTGCACCTGCTCATTATGGCCAGAGCCTGGCCAGGGTGTGGAGGGGATGGACCAGTGATTTAATGGGCTGTAAAGCCAGAGAGCTCCTCGTCCCTTGGAACGGAAAAGTCTAAGTGAGGAAGCCGCATTGCAAGGAGAGATGGCGGAATGACAGCTTAACTCTCCCACCTTCCACAGCCACCCTCGTCTAGCCCCCGGGAGGCAGGGCCCACCCAGGAGTGGTGCCTGTGGGTCCATATCTGCCCCCAGAAGCCGTCCTTGGGGCCCCTAGAGTCACCCCTCCCTCATGAAATTAGGCTCAGCAGAAGTGTTTTCTGGTAGCCCAGGGTATGTGTGCTCTGCATTTCATATATAATATTAAAAAGGTAAAGGGATCCCTGACTGTTAGGTCCAGTTGTGGCCGACTCTGGGGTTGCGGCACTTTCGAACTGCTAGGTGGGCAGGAGCAGGGACCGAGCAACGGGAGCTCACCCCGTCGCGGGGATTTGAACAGCCGACCTTCTGATCAGCAAGCCCAAAGGCTCTGTGGTTTAACCCACAGCTCCACCTATATATAATATTAGTGTATTTCTATTACAGTGGTGCCTCGGGTTAAGAACTTAATTTGTTCTGGAGGTTCGTTCTTAACTTGAAACTGTTCTTAACCTGAGGTACCACTTTAGCTAATGGGGCCTCCCGTTGCCGCGCAATTTCTGTTCTCATCCTAAAGCAAAGTTCTTAACCCAAGGTACTATTTCTGGGCTAGCAGAGTCTGTAACCTGAAGTGTCTGTAACCCAAGGTACCACTGTATTCAGGTTTTTGGTAAGCCACTTAGATCATTGGCTGTTTTAAAAAGCAGGATATACATAATTTAAATTGGCATCATCGTTATTATCCTTCTCTCACTGGAAGCTGGGGTCACTTCTTATTTCTTATATTTAATAAGTGAGAGAAAGAATTCCAGCTTAGAACCAATAGATCTTCATTTTAGGGGAGAGAGAGAGAGTCAGAAATACAGAAGCAAGACACCAGCAACCAGACATGACCCCGTCTGCTGTCAGGTTGATGAATCTAAAAAGCATCAAAAGTGGATGTTGAAAGAGCTTTGTTCAGCAGGGCAGGAAAATAAACTGCAGTGAGAGGGCAAAAGGATGAACTCGGCTATGTTTGGAATCCTGGTGCAGTTTCTGTGTGGAAAAGGCACCTGGAGCATCTTCCTGGAGCGCTGAGTGACTAAGCAGGAGCGGCAGATGGTGGGGTCTTAGCAAGCATTGATGGGCTGGCCAGCATTGATGCTGCTCCAGAGAAGCGGACACGGAGCAATGGATCCAAACTACAAGAAAGAAGATTCCACCTAAACATTAGGAAGAACTTCCTGACAGTAAGAGCTGTTTGACAGTGGAATTTGCTGCCAAGGAGTGTGGTGGAGTCTCCTTCTTTGGAGGTCTTTAAGCAGAGGCTTGACCACCATATGGCAGGAGTGCTCTGATGGTGTTTCCTGCTTGGCAGGGGGTTGGACTCGATGGCCCTTGTGGTCTCTTCCAACTCTATGATTCTATGATTCTAGGTTCATTCCACATGGGATGAATCACTTGCAAACTATTAGACCAGGCTTTGCCAACCTACTCCCATTGGCCTAGCCAGCACGGGGGCTGATGGGAGTTCTAGTTAATAATAATAATAATAATAATAATAATAATAATAATAATAATAATAATAATTTATTTATACCCTGCCCATCTGGCTGGGTTTCCCCAGCCACTCTGGGTGGCTTCCAACAGAATATTAAAATACAATAGTCTATTAAACATTAAAAGCTTCCCTAAACAGAGCTGCCTTCAGATGTCTTCTAAATGTCAGATAGTTGTTTTTCTCTTGTGACATCTGGTGGGAGGGCGTTCCACAGGGCGGGTGCCACTACTGAGAAGGCCCTCTGCCTGGTTCCCTGTAACTTGGCTTCTTGCAGCAAGGGAACCGCCAGAAGGCCCTTGGCGCTGGACCTCAGAGTCCTGGCAGAACGATGGGGGTGGAGACGCTCCTTCATCTAGAGGGCACAGGTTGGCAAAGGTAGATGCTATATACTTCTTTGATTTCTTTTAAAAACAGCACCTGGAAATACATACTGATTTAAATTATGTACCAGGCAATCCCAAACTGGTAGTCTGTGGACCACCAGTGGGGTCCCTAAGCTTCTTTGTGGAAGTGGGTCATGGGCAACTTACAACCATCAGGAGCAACGCCTCAATGCCTTCCACATGCACTGAGTCAGGAAGATTTTGGGCATCAACATGGCAGAGCAGTGTCAAACAGAGATGTGCTCTCCCAAGCCCGCATTCCCAACATGTTTACAGTCCTGTCTCAGCGACATCTACGCTGGCCTGGTCATGTTCACATGATGGCAGAATTCCCAAGGAATTCTACAGGGAGCTGAGTTTAGGCATTAGGCCAGTTGGCAGACCACCTCTGCATTACAAAGATATCTGCAAACATGGCATGAAGGCTGGCAAGACTAACCCTGCCATGTGGGAATCCCTTACAGACATCCACGGTGGCTGGAGACAGACAGGTCATGTATGCATAGCAGTGACCACAGGATGAATGACCACTGGGAGGAGCGCAGAGAAAAACACACACCATGTATCAGCTAGTTAGCTGCTGGAACAAGATCACAGAAGGGAATCTGGAATATTTGCCCGGTGCTAATGGCGGAAGGCTAGATCTCCCTTTGTCTTGGATGTGACGCACTGAGATTTGCCCTTGTGTGCAGAAATCGAAAGTGGTGGCTTAGAGGATTTTGGATTACAACAGAAAAATGAAGAAGAAGAAAACTCAAAATATTTCACACAGAACTACAATGGACTAACCTGCCCGCTTGCTAAACTAATTCAGAGGCTGCTAAAAATGAAGGATCAACATCGGAAATGTTTTATTTGGGCTAGTTGGACTAATTAAGAAATGCAGTATGATATTAGATCATCACTCCCCAAACTTCAGAGCATGGGAAGTCACCCAAAAGATTTGGCATTGAATATTTGGCTTTTTAAAATTGTATTATAATTTGGAATGTTTTAATGCGGTTTTTATTGGATTGTCAAAATGGAAAATTTAATAAATATTATATTTTTAAAAAGAGAGAAAAGAGACACCATGATGCAGCCTTCACCTGCCCCGGCTGCAACAAAACATGTCTCTCCCGTATTGGTCTCTGCAGCCACAGCAAGCGCCGCAAACTTCCAACAGCTCAGTCTCACCCCCAAAGGTGCACCCCTCCATCGTCTGCCAGGACAGACGAAAGCCAACCATACGTATTTTATTGCATTACAGTTTGAATTCTATGGAATGCAAATAGTAATACAATAAGATACAGCGTGAGCAATAAAAGAAGCAAATTTGAATTCACTTAAAATCATACAGCCAGATGCATACAGCTAGGGCATACATACAGCTGCTGCAACAGGCAGAAGAATCACCAGCAATTTTCAGGGGATGCACGGGGGGGCGGGAGGGGCAAGGTTTGTGAGGCAAAAAGGGCACTTCAGTACAGTAGTCATTATCAGTTGGGTGGCTTGGGGGAGAGGGAAGTCTACCTCTGCTGCTATACCAGACTCCCACTACCTCCTATATCCCCCCGTAGGAGGAATCTCAGAATTGTAGAGTTGGAAAGGACCTCAAGGGACATTGAATTCAGCCCCCTGCAAAACGGGCAGAAAGAGAGTCGGTTCCACAGTCAAACAGCTTTTACCACCATAAAGATCTTCCAGATCTCCTTGAATCCATAGCTTTGGGTTCTGCTCTCTGGAGCATCCCTTTACTTATATTTCCAGTGCAGCTAGGGAAAATGTTTAAAACTAGCTCAAACATGTGTTGGAAGTGTAAGGAAAAGGAGGGGACATTTTACCATATGTGGTGGGATTGTAATTAAAAAAAATTGGGAAATGATATACAATGAATTGAAGAAAATGTTCCATCTAACATTTGCTAAGAAACCTGAAGCATTTCTGTTGGGGATTGTAGGGAAAGACCTGCCAAGGAAGTTGAAAATTATATTCATGTATGCGACAACGGCGGCGAGAGGATGGAAGAACAAAGAAACCCCAGCTAAAGAACTATGGCAAGAGAAACTGATGGACTGTGCAGAACAAAAAACAAAAAAATAAGGAGAGGAGGGACGGAGAAAAAGATGGACATGATTGACTTCCTTTAGTAATGTTCTCCTTTGAAATGTTTGAGATAATTGGTTAACTTCATTGCATTAAATGTGCCTTCTGTAGTTGACAGCCTTTGTAATGTTTTATTTTGAAATCGTTAAGATAATATTTTAGTTCCCTGTTAATTATGCTGCTCTGAATGCATACTTTATACCTAGCTTCATTCAGTAATGTTTTATTCTGGATTGTTCTATTTAATATTTTAATGTGTTATAAACTGCTTTGAGATTTTTTTATTAAAAATATATAATACTGTATACAGGTACTGTATTTTTCCGTGTTATACACGGAATTGGGATATATTCTATCCCAATTTTGTAAAGTTTAAAATTGGGGATCATCTTATACTCAGAATGTTGCAATTAAATATTATACACAGAATGTTGCAATTAAATATTTCTTAATTTGGGGCTCAAAAAATAGGGGTCATCTTATACATAGGGGTGTCTTATACATGGAAAAATACGCGTGTATATAAAGTGATATAGAAATGAAATGACTAATAATATCAGTCCTAAAACAAATGTGAGGGATCCCACAAAGGGTGTTGTGTCTTCTGTTGGAGCGCAGTGCCCCCTTCTGGTTTACTAAGGAGAATTTGCCTTTCTCAAGTGCACTTTGTACGTTGAAGGGGAAAGGTTTCTGTTTTTGCTTGGTATTAGATGCTCTGCTCTGTTCCAGCTTGTTGAAGAAAGACTTGCAGCTTCTGTCAAGCTCTTCGAAGGACAGGAAATCTCTACTCCTTTGCAGCTGGTCGTCCTCTCCTCCTCTTTCCTAAAACAGTATTTTAATCTCATTTATTTCCTTGCTGTTTCTGAAAGACGGATGTAACATCCTTTTCAGTATTAGTTTTATGTGGCATCAGGCATTTTTGAGATATGGTGAGTGAGGCCTTCAAAGAGATTTGTTACACATAGTTTATCGTTGACTAACAACCTGCAGTCCTAGCACTGTACTGCTTCTTGATTTTGTATGTTTAAACCCTTCTGTTAGGAGCTCGCTCCTGCTGGAGAGTGAGCCAAGACCTCCATTTTGAATCCAGGCACCCAGCCAGTTCTGTTGTTATTTACACCGCTGCCCATTCACACACGTGGGTGACGGGGATTTATATTTTCCTCCCACTGTCTTGAGCAGGTACTTTGGAATTTCTTGGACAATTTCAACATCAAGCACAATTGGCCCTGCATCCAAGAGAGAGATGATACCCCAAAACTAGTCCTCCTTCATGGCAGCATTAAAATAAATCTTTTCATTTTACCTTCCCCCAACAAATCCTTTGCTTAGTGCACCTGCTCTGGTCTACAGAAAACAACTTGTCTGTGAAAAAATGACATCTTTCCTTTCCCCCCAGCAGGTGATGCTGCAGTTTGCTATTTACGCATGTCCGGGTAAGAACACCAGCCCTGCATTTTTCAGGGGCTGAGCCAGCTGGCAGCTTGTGTTGTGGCCAGGAAACCGCCTCCAAACAGAGCGCTAGTCAGGGATTCCTGTTCAAGCAGAGGTAGAAGTGTGGACCTGCCCGGCAGCAGAAAATGCCTAGAGTGAGCAAGGCAACCTCCAACTGGTGTGCTTAAAAATATCTGGATATACTGGGAAAGCTTTGAGTTCCATTCATGTCAACACCTGATTTTGCCAACCTGGTGCTCTCCAGGTGTTCTGGACAGCCCCTTCCATCAGCCAGAACTGCAGCCCAGTTGTGGGACCCATTGTCCAAAATCTGGAGGTTGCAGGAGGCAGGTGTACATGGAGTGAGCTTGGTGAGCATCTTATTGGACCAGGAAGCTTTCAGTGCTGGTTCAAAGATCTTGCTCTGAACCCTCAGTGTCCAATACAGTTCCCTGCATCCAAGCAATTGCAACCACTTGTTTATAGTCAACATTCATCAGACAGAGCTGCTGGACGGCCTGTAGGATTTCATGAGTTGAAATCACCAGTCTAATTTTCTGGGCAGGGCAGCACGTTGGGCTCGTTCCTCTGGAGCTCGCAACTAATTATTAAAGACAGACCGTGGGCACAATCCTGCAACCACCACAACCAGAAGAGGGCCTGCTGCCTAGCTTGACATTCCCAGACGCAGCAGGAAAGGAGGGAGAGCAGCTGCAGCCAGTGTGCTGTAGTGGTTAAGAGCGCAGTCTCGTAATTTGGTGAACTGGGTTCGCTTCCCCGCTCTGGGGTCCACTGCCCATTTATTAAAACTCCAGTTTAAACCATTTAGTGTAATTAATTCAACAAACCTGATGAACTTGATCCAGTGGGGCCAGCTCTTCAAAGTCTGATAGCCATTTACACCTCCAGCCCCCTGCTGCCATCCTCTGACTCTTAGTACCCTGCCCCCCCGAGTGATCCCACTGCCCCCCAAGGGTTGCTACCACCCTCTTTGGGAACCACTGCTTTGAGCAGACATCTTCTTCAAAGAGAAGACTGTCCTGTGAGGATGCGTGGGCACTTGATATGGAGCCTTGAGGCATTGCTGCGTAACAAAACCAGTGGCAACTGCAGCCAATTCACCTGGAGTTGGCTGCTGCTACTGCTGGTGGTCTCCGTCCTCACCTGTCCCAGCAGAGACTGCCCCATTGGGGCAAATAGGGCACTGCCCCATCAACCTCTGCCTGCCCTCCACCACACCTCACCTTATCTATCTCCTTGCTGACAACGGATCCAGGGTCCAGCACTGCCTGCTACCGGCTTCCTTCTCCTCAGCCTTGCCGTTGCCTTTTTAGAACTCAGCATGGAGGAGGCGGATGGGGACAAAGCCAGCAGAGTTGCCTCTGCCTAATACTGGCTCCAGCCGTCCTTTGCTCTGGCTCCACCTGCAGTTGTCCTCCCTGGCCTCACAGTGAGAACCAGCCTCCACTGGCCTGGCCTGAAAAGCTTCCCTGGGAGTTGCAGGGCAGTGGTGACGGCGCTCAGCCCAGCACAAAGGAGGAGACTACTGGGGGAAGCAGACGCAGTGCTGCCGGCATTGCAGGGCATGGGACTAGATCAGGCATGTCCAACAGGTAGATCGTGATCTACTGGTAGATCACCGGACGTCTGTGGTAGATCACTGGCTCCCCCCAAAGAAGCTGTACAAGGTTTGCTCCCCTAAAAACAGCTCAACATTTTTGCCCTGCATCCCCCCAAAAATGCGGTTTCCCCCCTCCTAGTTCTATGATGTTATGATGCTCTCTTCATTGTCCTCGGGGGACACCACAGGAGGGGGGCTTCCAGGGGCCACATCCAGGGGCCCTGGCCATGATGGCTGTGCTCTGCTTCACTTCTCAGTACCAGGTGCTGGAAACTGTCGGAGGGAAAGTACTGTTCTTTAGCAAAGATCGCCCTCGTGGGCTTCCCGTGGGGCATCTGGGTGGCCAATGTGTGAACAGGATCCAGGACTACATGGGCTTTTGGCCTGGTCCAACAGGTTCTCCTTACGTGTGTTCTCATGTCCCATCTGTCCTGGCCCTGGCTCTGTCTATGGTACCCAGGAATCAGCCATCAATTGTTTGCACACAGAGCCAATGTGGTGTAGTGGTTAAGAGCTGTGGACTCATAATCTGGTGAACTGGGTTCGCTTCCCCGCTCCTCCACATGCAGCTGCTGGGTGACCTTGGGCCAGTCACACTTCTCTGAAGTCTCTCAGCCCCACTCACCTCACAGAGTGTTTGTTGTGGGGGAGGAAGGGAAAGGAGAATGTTAGCCGCTTTGAGACTCCTTAGGGTAGTGATAAAGTGGGATATCAAATCCAAACTACTACTACTACTACTACTACTACTCTTCTTCTTCTTCTTCTTCTTCTTCTTCTTCTTCTTCTTCTTCTTCTTCTTCTTCTTCTTCTTCTCTGTCAGCTCCTGAATGATTTAAAAATTAGTTGCAAAGAATATTAGGAGGAATGGAAAGATCAAAAAGTCAGATTGTTTTGAAAGGAACTGTGCCACTAACAGCTTAACATGAGTGAATGGTGGTAAAAAAAAAGTTATTCTAGGCTGCATCAACAGAAGTCAAGTGTCCACATTGAGGGAAGTCATAGTCCCACTCTAGTCTGCCTTGGTCAGATGCCTCCTGGAGTCCTGTGTCTAGTTCTGGGCATCACAATTTATGAAGGATATTGAAAAGCTGGAACGTGTGCAGAGGAGAGCAACCAAGGTGGTCAATGGCCAAGACTTATGAGGAACGGTTGAGGGAGATGAAGATATTTAGCCTGGAGAACAGAATTATTACTATTATTATTATTATTATTATTATTATTATTATTATTATTATTATTTTATTTGTATCCTACCCTCCCTGGCCAAAGTCGGGCTCAGAGCAGCTAACAACAAGTAAAAATAGCACAGTGTACATAAAGTCACACAGCCAATTAATTAAAATACATTCTAAAATCAATTCAGAATCAAACTAATGGCAACCATTGGGCTAGAGTTCTACAGAAGGAGAGAGGAGGTGAGACTGTGCCTTGGCCAAAGGCCTTGGTGAAACAGCTCTGTCTTGCAGGCCCTGCGGAAAGATGTCAAGTCCCGCAGGGCCCTTGTCTCTTGGGACAGAGCGTTCCACCAGATCAGGGCCACGGCCGAAAAAGCCCTGGCTCTGGTTGAGGCCAGCCTAACCTCCCTGTGGCCCAGGACCTCCAAGATTCACAGCCAGAGTTGTGAATCAAATAATGGGTCTTTCTGTGGTGGGAGTGGCAGATTTGTTCCCCTGGAAAAAAACAAGCAAAACCTTTTGTACATTACGTGCTCAGCGGTAAAAAAGGGCATGTGTCTGCTGCCCGGCTACTTTGCAGGGTTCTTTGGGAAAGTGTGCGAAACCGCACAACTTCAAGAGAGGGTTGCATCAGCTAAAATGTGTTGCTCCATTTCTCCCATGACGCAACCCACAGTACAGTCAACAAGAGGAGGAAGGAAGCCAGCTAGAGAGAAGCCGTGGATTTCTTGGCTGTGATGTCACAAGCCATTTCCAAGCAAGCTGACTCTGGTGACTCTCTCTCCAGCTGGGACATCTTTCACTCCCTTGTTATCTCGCTACCAAAAGTGCCACCACATTGGTAAAGCGCTTGCAGGATCAGATCCACAGGCAGCATTGTGTTTCCATCAGCCCCCCACCTGATGCCTATAGGAAGCCCACAAGCAGACTGATCCGCTGTTGGGTCATTCCAATTTGATTCATCATTTGGGCCCAGATCAGATAAGCTAAATCCAAAGGTCTGTTTTGCTCCCATTGACTGTAATGGGGAATCTAAAAACAACAGTAATTATTTTCGTGCAAGTGGGTGAAATGAGCCCCTCCACATCTGATTAAGTCTGTCAGGCAGATCTGCCAAGGGGTTTTCAAGCAGGGAACATTTAAAGGTGTTTTTTTTAAGTCTCAGATTTTTTTAATTTTTGGGATGTGTACTACATTCAAGGTTACTCCTTTTCAAGGGATGAAGCCCACCAGCTTTCAGAGAGATTGGCACAGTGGCAATAGCATAGTACCGTTTCAGGTTGGGAAAACTTTGAAATTACTCAGAACCAGTAGTATCCTCTTTCAGGGCACTCCATCCCAACCATTAATCTGGTTTTCAAATTTTGGGCTCCTCACCCTTGAGGTGGTTTCCTGCAAAGATGTTTGTACATCGGCAGATGTTTGGGTTCCCCCTCAAACTCCCCCTTGTTTGTGGCTGATACTGTTTTGGCACTTGGCAAATTGAGTTTGCCATTAGGGTTTGTAGGAGAGCATTGGGGGAAGAGAAAATAACAGTTGTGCCAACCACATCCTCTCAGATATCACCATTGCAAAAAAATACACATCACCTTGAGGCCAAAATCACATTTTCTCGGTGTCAAAATACTGCTTTTTGGATGCTGTGGGAATGAGGGGGCATGCACAAGGAAACAGCTTCAAGATTACAGATAGGTAGCCGTGTTGGTCTGCCATAGTCAAAATAAAAAATTCCTTCCAGTAGCACCTTAAAGACCAACTAAGTTAGTTCTTGGTATGAGCTTTCGTGTGCACGCACACTTCTTCAGATACACTGAAACAGAAGTTGCCAGACCCTTCTATATAGTGAGAAGGTGGGGAGGGGTATTACTCAGAAGGGTGGTGGGAATGGGAGATTGGCAGATAGCTGAGATGAGCCTGTTGACGACTCTTAACGACTGTAATAGGTCTTACAGGAAAAGGCAAGGGGTGAGAAGGTGAGAAATGGCTTAGCCATGTATAATGAGATAAGAATCCAATGTCTTTGTTCAGACCAGGTCTCTCCGTGGTTTTAAGTTTGGTAATGAGTTGCAATTCAGCAGCTTCTCTTTCCAGTCTATTTCTGAAATTCCTTTGTAGTAAAACAGTTACTTTGAGATCTTGTATAGAATGTCCTGGGAGATTGAAGTGTTCTCCTACTGGTTTCTCTGTTTTGTGATTCTTCAAGATTGTTTGATCATTAAATCTCCTGACTGAGGAGGAACTGATGCAAAGTCTCTGGTTCTCTTAACAGAGAATTCTCCACCCTCTGGCTGATCTGGAGGAGCCCGCGGCAGGTACAATGGATTCCAGACGTGTTTCAATTTGAGGGGCGAGTGAGATATCGCTGCAACAGAACAGAGTGAGGTCACCTGGATTCTGGTGCAACGAATGAGCAATGACTCTCTGATTGTGTCAAGAACCCATAATCTGCAAGAGCAGCGGTTAGCCTGACCCTCTTAGTGCAAAACCACGCTGGTGGCTATGAATCACTTCTCCCCTCCCACCGCCACCCCCAGGGAGTATACAAACCCACATTCCCATTGATAGTTCTACAGACAATTCTTTTCCTTTTCCAAAGAATGGTACTATAATTTAATTTGCCGACTGCATCAGTTCCCCATGACCTCATCTTGAATGACAGATTTGCTGCTTCGGGGTTCCTGAGAGGGCATATTTTGCCCCTTCAGTATTTGGAATGTTATTTGGCTCCCTGATCTTTTGTCAGCCTGACCTGTGGCCCTTTCCTCATCATTTGCCAGCGATACTAAATGTATCGTTGCCATTTTGTAGAGACTGACTGACGGTGAGGGTGACAACATTCTCTGGTGCTGACTCAGGCGGAAGACAGAGACAGCAAAATGCTCGTGTGCCTTTCTCCTGGCTCTGCACAACAGAAGTACATCCTAATGTTGTGCTCAAATCTGTCCTCCATTTTCTTGAAAGTTGTCTTCAAAAGAGGCTTCCGCTTTCCTGCCTGATTCTCAGGGCCCTTGAGAATTTATTTAGAATTCTGATCAGTGTGGGCTTTGAATTGGCCTTTGGGTTGCAAGGGGGCCAACATTTTTCCTGCTTCGTAAGAACATAAGAAGGGCATCTGGCTGGCCACTGTAAGATCAGGAGGCTGGACTGGAAAAGCCATTGCCTGATCCCATTGCCTGGGAATGTGAAGGGACGCGGTTGGCGCGGTGGGTTAAACCACAGAGCCTAGGTCTTGCTGATAAGAAGGTCAGCGGTTCGAATCCCCGCGATGGGCTGAGCTCCCGTTGCTCGGTCCCAGCTCCTGCCAACCCAGCAGTTCGAAAGCATGTCAAAGTAGATAAATAGGTACCACTACGACGGGAAGGTAAACAGCGTTTCCGTGCGCTGTTCTGGTTCGCCAGAAGCGGCTTAGTCATGCTGGCCACATGACCCGGAAGCTGTACACCGGCTCCCTCAGCCAATAAAGCAAGATGAGCGCGACAACCCCAGCGTCGGCCACGACTGGACCTAATGGTCAGGGGTCCCTATACCTTACCTTGGGAATGTGAGCAGAAGATCCCACAAACAGTTTCAATGTAGAGTTTGCTAGATCGTAAGTGTTTTCCTTGTCCTTTGTTTTGCTATTTTATAAACCTGCAGGGTGAGCCTTGTAGATTTTAAACTTTTGTATAAAAAGGTAAAGGTGAAGGACCCCTGACAGTTAAGTCCAGTCGCAAACAACTCTGGGGTTGCAGCGCTCATCTCGCTTTACTGGCCGAGGGAGCTGACATTTGTCCGCAGACAATTGACCTTGGCTGGTTAAGAAGCACCATCATCTCTGCCAGCTGCCAGACTAGCATTACACTTGCAAGCCCACTCACCATGACAAGGTCCTTGTGAGCAAAACCATCAGGAATCTCGTACTCCCAGCAGGGTCACCCAAGGCGGTAAGGTCAAAGGGAAGGAGCTAGACAAAGAATGATCCAAGAAGTCCTCAATGGCAGGAAGACACAGGATTTACCCACACTGGAAGAATGGCAGATGAAAGTGACGGACTACATGGAATTGGCAGAAATGACTCTTCTCCGTGACCAGGGAGAAGAGTCGGTGGAAGAAGACTGGAAGAAATTTAAAGACTACTTGCAGAAATACTGTAAAATTAAGGAATGTTAAAATGATGTCGGATGGAAAATAAGTGGTATTGGTAAAAAGATTAGCAAGAATATGTAAATATGAATTGATAATGGTTATAAACACATGGTTATAATAGGTTAAGATACTGAGTAAAGATAAATGACAGAGGGTAAGGATTTGCTGAAAGGATTTTTAAACGGGAATACAAAAGGGGAGGTGTGAGGAGGTCAAAGAACTAAGGAAATGAGTTGAAAGGTTGTTGAAAGATGGATTTAATTTTAAACTTTATTTTTTCTTTTTTATTTAGCTATTACTTTTTCTTTTCTCTCTATATATATTCCTTCTATGTGTGTTCTTTTCTTTTCTTTTCTCTTTTTCTTTTTTTCTTAGTTGGTTAAGTTTTGTTTTAAATTTTTCCTATTTTGTAAACTTATGATTTTTGTAATCTTTACTTTTTAAATCTATGTTTTCGGTAAATCTATGTCTTGTTTAAAACCTCAATAAATATTATATATATATATATATAAAAGAAGTCCTCAATGGCAGAACAGGCAGATGATAACAAGCGGTATGTTACAACGGCTGTGAAGGCGGATGAAGCCTGCAGCAGATAGGATCTACCGGTTCATTGTGACTACTCATGCCATCGGAACAGAGCCCTACTGCGAAGACTCTGCGTTGATCAGCGTGCACTGATCTACACACATAAAACAAATTCACGCACAGGCGTCTACACTTGGGCAACCCATGGATCAGCCCCCATGGCTGGACTTGCAGGTGGGCTGTAATTTTCCTATTGTATTTTGTTCTGGCTTGAGCCCCACCCAGAAAGCTTTGCACCTTTTCATTTGTATGAAAGAATACCCCAAAACAGGGCCCAGCACAATATTATGCTGTTTGCATAATATTGGGTGCCTTCCAGAACCAAATCACAACCTGAACATCCAGCCCAACAAAACAGACGGCCAAACAAACAACCCCCATCAGAAACATAATATTGCTTGTTGCTTTTCGGTTTTGCTTTTCTTTCAGCAAATTCAGACCTTCATGTGTGAAGGATGCTCGCTGACTCCCCTGATTTGACTCAGGAGTGTGCAGGGATGGGCTTTTGCTTAGCTGGAAATGACCCGGCAAGGTGTACATTCCTACAGGCTCATGCAAATTTGTTTCCCAGCCACTTGGAAGGCTGGCATTTCTGGTTTGGTTGGGAGCCACACACAAAGCAGCTCTGGGTGGCCTGCCTTCCCTCTGTGTACAAAGTATTTATAGAAACAATGACAGGTGGTTGTAGGCTGCCATCTTTCCTACATAATAACTCTGCATTCTGGAGCGCAAAGGCACAGATCTCAGGACAGGAGTGTGTGTGTGTGTGTGTGTGTGTGTGTGTGTGTGTGTGTGTGTGTCATCAAGCAGCTCTTGCAAGAGAGCTCCCATTGCAGAAAAAAATACTGTCATAGATCTAGGGTACCAGAGTTTGTTAGTGAATGGGATAAATTAATAAAGGGCAGTACCTAGATAAAATTTGGGATATGAAAGGAATATACTGGCTGCAAAACTGTGCCAGACAAGAAATTCCTGGGTTACCTTGCGCAAGCCAGTCTGGCTAGGCTAGCTAAGTGCAGAGCCACTGAGAAACAATTAAAGGCGGTTGGCAATGCAAAAAGCTATTCCGCCCCACCCCCCACCCCCACCCCGCTGCAAGGAGTGGACAGGGGCAGAATATCTGGGAGGTTGCCTAGGTGATGCGGGGTGGGGTGTGGGGTGGCGTGATGTCACAGAAAAATGTGCCCCTTTTGAAATCTAAAGGTGTTCTGGGAAGAAGAACGAGGACGTAGGCAGAACTCTGTGTGGAGCTGGCAGAGACTGGGAGACATGCCTGCCTGGTGCTTTGGGTCCAAGCTTGCTGAAGCTATGAGAGGGGCAACGAGAGGTGTGCATGAGGTACAGGGGTGCCATCTGGGTGGGGGTGGGGGCCAAGGGTCCCCCAATATGTTCAAGGAGGGGGCCGGGCCTCCTCAAAAGTCTGCGACGGCCATGCGCCCACCCCACAGGGCATGCTCACATCATATGTGCAAGCCAACAGCACTGCCACTGAAGGTTTGAACTGGCAAGAAAGAGGACATGCAGAGAAGTGGCTGGAGGTGGCATCCCCCCCCCCCGCCACCCTCAGTCAAGGACTCCTTGGGCAATGCTGTCCTTGGCAAGGGGTGGCGTTGCCCTGCCTGCAGCCATGTCCCCTTCTTTTACCATCTAATGGAGGCAAAGGCATCTCTGTTGGTCTGTATTCAGGAAGAGTAGAGATGAATGCTGTGGTTTTCCCAGTAGTGATGTATGGAAGTGAGAGCTGGACCATCAAGAAGGCTGATCGCCGAAGAATGGGTGCTTTTGAATTCTGGTGCTGGAGGAGACTCTTGAGAGGCCCATGGACTGCAAGAAGAACAAACCTCTCCATTCTGAAGGAAATCAGCCCTGAGTGCTCACTGGAAGGACAGATCCTGAAGCTGAGGCTCCAATACTTTGGCCACCTCATGAGAAGAGAAGACTCCCTGGAAAAGACCCTGATGTTGGGGAAGATGGAGGGCACAAGGAGAAGGGGACGACAGAGGACGAGATGGTTGGACAGTGTTCTCAAAGCTACCAGCATGAGTTTGACCAAACTGCGGGAGGCAGTGGAAGACAGGAGTGCTCTGGTCCAGGGGGTCACGAAGAGTCGGACATGACTAAAAGACTAAAGAACAACAAGAGATGAATGCAGGAAAAGCACCGGAGGGCTGGGAGAGCTGCCTCCCCCAATAAGGACTTTGGAGGCAGCATTGTGGTTTCATCCTGCCCCCTCCCCCCCCCCCAATTTTGGAGTGACAACCTTTCTTCACTTTTTCTGAAACACAAAATGAAATCCAAAGATAGAGAGGAGGCGTGGCATACTTTTAACAGCCAGCCTCAAATTCAAATGTTCTTGCTGTTTGCATAATATTGGGTGCCTTCCAGAACCAAAGCACAACCTGAACATCCAGCCCAACAAAACAGACGGCCAAACAAACCACCCCCATCAGAAACATAATATTGCTTGTTGCTTTTCGGTTTTGCTTTTCTTTCAGGAAATTCAAAATTTCTGCCTCTTTCCCTAAATCTGATACACGTGAAAGCAAGCCACTTTTCTAAAAATGCCCTCCCCAGCGTTCCAATCTGTGCATGGGGCAAAAGAGCTTTCAGGACAGATAAAAGAAAGTCTTTCTTCATGCAGAGCATAGTTAAAACTATGGCACTCCCTCCCACAGGAGGCAGTGATGGCCCCCACCTGGATAACTCTAGAAGAGGATTAGATAAATTCATGGAGGAGAGGGCTGCTCATGGCAGACGGAGGCAGCTGCCCCAGGAGGCAGAATCCCATGGTCATCCTTCTGCAGATGCTCCATCCCACAAATCACACTGAGCCCATCTCAGTTCCGACAGCCCAGAGACCACAAAACTGTTGACTCGCCCATCTGGAATTCCCTTGAAACGTGACATTTCTGCCCCTTGCCTCTACTGATTAGTCATTTCTTTGAACTCGGCTGATACATTTCAGAGGAACAGGAGACCAGGAGACTCACATCCTTTATTTCCCAGCTCTTGTATGGGCCTATGACCGTAATAAATATTATTATTATTATTATTATTTCCCAGCTCTCATGTGGCCACGGTGCTGTGCAGGGAGCTCAGGCAGCAGGACTTGCACTAGGGACAGCTCTGCTCTGCTGTGCGCCCGTGGGCCAAATTCATTTGGGGGGCCCAGTATTTATATACAGTATCTGTTGTTGTTGTTTAGTCATTCAGTCGTGTCCGATTCTTTGTGACCCCCTGGACCAGAGCACGCCAGGCACTCCTGTCTTCCACGGCCTCCCACAGTTTGGTCAAACTCATCTTAGTAGCTTCAAGAACACTGTCCAGCCATCTCGTCCTCTGTCGTCTCCTTCTCCTTGTGCCCTCCATCTTTCCCAACATCAGGGTCTTTTCCAGGGAGTCTTCTCTTCTCATGAGGTGGCCAAAGTCTTGGAGCCTCAGCTTCAGGATCTGTCTTTCCAGTGAGCACTCAGGGCTGATTTCCCTTAGAATAGAGAGGTTTGATCTTCTTGCAGTCCATGGGCCTCTCAAGAGTCTCCTCCAGCACCAGAATTCAAAAGCATCCATTTTTTGGCAATCAGCCTTCTTTATGGTCCAGCTCTCACTTCCATACATCACTATTGGGAAAACCAAAGCTTTAACTATACGGACCTTTGTTGGCCAGGTGATGTCTCTGCTTTTTAAGATGCTGTCTAGGTTTGTCATTGCTTTTCTCCCAAGAAGCAGGCGTCTTTTAATTTACAGTATCTAGGGATGGACAAATCTGTCAGTTTGCCTTTTTTCCAATTGTAAATTCATTCATTTGTACTTCTGCACCAGTTTGTGATATAGATATATTTAAAACCCTCATGAAAATTCAGTAACATTTTAGTGTAAATATCTCCTAATATACCCATTTGTGTATGTAATTTTGCCTGATATACCCAGAGCCAGGGCTGAGGCCAGCTGCTGATTAGTCACTTACGAAACTCTGGTGAAAACAGCCTTCCAAAAAGCCTTTCACACACAAACATTCCCACCATAAGTGCAGCTAAGAGCCAGTCTAGTCACCCCCGTATTTATTTCTTATTTACAGTTATATCCCCAGGGACATGATTCTCTCCCCCTCGCAATTTAGCCTCACAACAGCCCTGTAAGGTAGGATAGACTGAGATGTTGTTGTTGTTGTTTAGTTGTTCAGTCATGTCCGACTCTTCGTGACCTCATGGACCAGAGCACGCCAGGCACTCCTGTCTTCCACTGCCTCCCGCAGTTTGGTCAAACTCATGCTGATAGCTTTGAGAACACTATCCAACCATCTCGTCCTCTGTCGTCCCCTTCTCCTTGTGCCCTTCATCTTTCCCAACATCAGGGTCTTTTCCAGGGAGTCTTCTCTTCTCATGAGGTGGCCAAAGTCTTGGAGCCTCAGCTTCAGGATCTGTCCTTCCAGTGAGCACCCAGGGCTGATTTCCTTCAGAATGGAGAGGTTTGATCTTCTTGCAGTCCATGGGACTCTCAAGAGTCTCCTCCAGCACCAGAATTCCAAAGCATCAATTCTTCGGCGATCAGCCTTCTTTATGGTCCAGCTCTCGCTTCCATACATCACAACTGGGAAAACCAGAGCTTGAACTAGACGGACCTTTGTCGGCAAGGTGATGTCTCTGCTTTTTAAGATGCTGTCTAGGTTTGTCATTGCTTTTCTCCCAAGAAGCAGGCGTTTTTTTTAATTTACACTATCTAGGGATGGACAAATCTGTCAGTTTGCCTTTTTTCCAGTTGTAAATTCATTCATTTGCACTTCTGCACCAGTTTGTGATATACATATACTTAAAACCCTCATGAAAATTCAGTAACATCTTAGTGTAAATATCTCCTAATATACCCATTTGTGTATGTAATTTTGCCTGATATACCCAAAGCCAGGGCTGAGGCCAGCTGCTGATTAGTCACTTATGAAACTCTGGTGAAAACAGCCTTCCAAAAAGCCTTTTACACACACACATTCCCACCATAAATGCAGCTAAGAGCCAGTCTTTTCACCCCCTTATTTATTTCTTAATTACAGTTATATCCCCAGGGACATGATTCTCCCCCCTCCCAATTTAGCCTCACAACAGCCCTGTAAGGTAGAATAGACCGAGATACAGATGATTATTAACCCAATATCACCCAGTCAGCTTCATGCCTTGAGGAGGCATCTTCCCTGCTTCTGATCTGACACACTAACCCCTGTGTCACACTGCCTCCCATATTTATTTCTTGCTGTCATCTTCAGCCAAGGCAGTTTATTTTATTTATTTATTTCATAAAATGTATACACTGCTTGACTGTAAAAGGGGGGGGACCTCAAAGTGCTTTACAAAATAATAAGAATAATAGAAGAATAAAATTACCAGTAAGAAAAATTAACAATAACTTAAGAATTTCAAAACGTTAAAATAACAACAGACTCAAAACAGATTAACACTCGCATCAACTTTCAAAACATTTGGGAAGGGTTGTCTAAACAGGAAAGCTTTTAGCAGGTGCCAGAAAGAGTACAGCGAAGGTGGTTATCTGATGTCAATAGGCAGGGAGTTCCGAAGTGCAGGTGCTGCCAGACTAAAAGATGGGGTTCTTTTTGAAGCAGTCAAGTGGGCACATATGGGGTAAGGCGATTTTGTAGGTAACCTGGTCCCAAGTTGTTAAGTTTACAATTTAAAATGCAAGCATGAGCGCAGAAAACAATACAAAATATTATCAAGCTGACTTCAGGAGCTCCCAGATTCTGTCAACCTGCAACCCAGCAGCATCACACAGCAGAGCACATCCTCTGCTGTCCCTTTTATCAGGCAGGGTGAAGCAATCCACTTCAGGTGGCAGGTATTACGGGAGCAAACAGGCAATCATTATATTTGCCACCGGGGGGGGGGGGGCTCCTGCTGCTCTTCAGAAGGCTGGGATCCCGTGAAAAGCCAGCTGGTGAGTCCTTTCTTTCTAAAAATCTCCTAGATGTTATATTTGCATGTGATATTGTACACACAACTGCCCATTTCATAAGTAATATATCAAGCTGTCAAACCATCTGCACTATACTGAGTCCAATACCAAATGAACAGGGACCAAATTTGTATTGACTGGATTCTTCCATCCCAGAATTGTTTATCATCTCATATCATAGCACAGATCCTCCTCCTCCTTTGCCAGGGAGTCAACTTGAGGTTTCGAAATCCGTTTGCAGAGGAGGGCCAAGGGAGGAAAGGAGGCGATGCCCACACATTAGGCCAGGCTCCCACCTGAGGACCTCATAGGGGGAGCTCAGAGTTTGCTTACTGGTTTATTTTGCTGCTCTGTCAATTTCAGTTTCTCCTTTTCCCAACCATAAGCTAATTTCTCCATGTTTCCACATCAGCTGGCGATTTATTTACTTCTTCAAAAAGTCCTCCTGAAAGATCAACAGCATTTTACTGTGAATTTTTAACACTGTACTTACAACACACAATTTTTGTATGCAATTTTGTATCCAATACCTTTTTTTGCAAATGTTTTTCCCCAATATAACAACCTTTTTCTATGCCATTTCCCCTTTGCCCTATGAACATTTTACTCTAGTAGGTACGGTACTTTGCTGAAGAACCTTGCCGCAAAATTCAGGGAAGTGTGGATTTCAAAGGATGGCTATATTTCCATTTGTGTGTTGTTTTGGGAAGAACAAAGTGGGTTGGTTCACCTTTAAATGTTGGTTCACCTTTAAATGAATTGAACCAAATTTCTCCCACACCTCAGCTCTGGACCACCGGGGGGCGGGGCGGGGGGGGGGGCTCTTGTGGACTAGGTGGGCCATTGGTTTTCTTCTGTTCTTGCCACCAAAGGCTTCTCTACCACAAAGCAGCAGAGATGCTGTCGCCTTGCGAGAAGAGGCACGCTTCTGGGAAACAGAAACTGCTCGCTTTTGCTCCAAAATGAAAGTGGGCCTCTGTGCCAAGGAAGGAGGAACTCCAACACACACACACACACACACACACACACACACACACACACACACACAATGTGGCAAGGGTCTGGTGCCAGTCAGTCTTGTGACCTGCCAGTCCACGGTATGTGAAATTTGGCACGTAAGCTGCCTGCCCACATGACAGCTCTGTTTACTTTAAGATGCAGAAAAATATTTAAATTAGCCAGGCTGCCTCTCTCCCCTCCACCACCACCCCCGAGAAAACAAACAGAAACTAACTCAGTTCTTGGAAACTGAAACTTTATTGGCAAAAATGGCCTTGGGGCGTCTAGCCAAATTCCAACCCAGAGAGCAACAGCGGTGTATCGAAAGAAGCTGTCACAAACAGGGGTGGAGCCAGCAGCGAGTGCGAGAGGGGGGGGGTGCAATATTGTGCAGGGATGTGCCTGGGCAAGCAGAGGGCCTGCCAGCCTGGCATAGCAGCTTCAAGGCTCTGCCACTCACAGGCTGCAGTTGCTGCTGCTGTGGCTCTCCCCCACCCCCGCGCCACAAGGGAGCGCACACTTCTGGGTGCAAAAGGAGCCCGAAGCCTCAGCTTTGGAGAGGCCTGCAGGCTGGCACTGCTTCACTGCACACATTTTTGTCCTGCTGGTCCGTGTGCTCAGTTGGAACTGCAGTTCAAGTGGAAAAAACTGTTTTGATTCTGGAATTTCATTTACACTGTTAGGAAACAGCCACCTGCAGAATCACCGTTCCTCAGGCTCCTTCCACGCAGGTGATTTTTCAGGGATTGGGGCTGTTCAAGCATAGGCATGGGTATTCCCCCCCCCCGAACCTACACAGTGGGGTCAGCATCAGAATGGCAGCCCGTATCCCTCCCCCCAATTTCATCTGGGTTTGCCCTCTCGGGGGGAATTTGATAAATTGAAAACAACAACAGGAACCCGTTGGAACCCCATGACCTGAAGGGGCACCCAAAGGGAGGGGGCATCTATTTGCCCACGGATTAAGAACACAAGAACAGCCCTGAAGTTGGATCAGGCTAACTGCCCACCAATTCCACCACCCTGTCTTCAAAGCAGCCAGCCTCGGGGAACATGACATCATGAGCGACATATTGAGGGGGCTTCAGCCCTTCAGAGATGGTGCCTATGCCTCCAACTGTGGAGGAAGACCAAAGCCACCCTGGCTAAGAACCATCAATAGCCCTCTCCTCCTCCATGAATTATGGTACTCTAATTCTCTTTTAAAGCCCTCTTAAGTTGGTGGCCATCACTGCCTCCTGTGGGAGGGAGTTCCACAGTTTAGCTACCTGTATGCACTGCCTGAAGACATCCTTTCTTTTAAATCTTTCTTGTACAGTGGACGCTCAGGTTGCGAACGTGATCCATGCGGGAGGCACGTTCGCAACCCGCAGTTGCGATTCAGCGCTTCTGCACATGCGCAAAGCACGATTTAGTCCTTCTGCGCATGCGTGACCGCCGAAATCTGGAAGTAACCCGTTCCAGTACTTCTGGGTTTTGGCGCGTCCATAACTCAAAAAAACACAACCTGAAGCGTCTGTAACCCGAGGTATGACTGTATCTGTCCTGAGTCTTCAACCTTCAGCTTCTTTGGCATCTAGAGTTCTAGTGCCATGAGAATGGGAGGAAAACTTCTCTCTCTCTCCACGTTCTCCATGCCTTCTAGATTCTGTGCTAGAGCCAGAAACTCCCCTTGAAATTAAGGAAGGCAAATGGAAATATTTCCATAAGGCTGAGAGTTCATGCTGGGGGAAGGGGGCCAAGTCAGGACAAGAGGGAGGGGTGGTGGGCAAGGCAGGACAGGGAAGGGAGCAGCGTAGAAGCCCTGCTGCTGCGACCCCAAATGCCCCGAGGTCCAGGCTGCCCTGTGTCTGAGGGCCTCTCCTGCTCTCCTGCCATGCCTCTTGCTCACAATGTTCCTTGAGCAAAACACCACCGTGAGTCAGGCACCTCTGAGAGTCAACAACAAAAGCATACTTCCGAAACACACATGGTGCAATGCCTGCAAGGCTGAAGCAATCTCCTGGAGGTCAGCCAAGGCGTTTCCGAGGCTGGGCGGGTTGCCCAATGTCAGTGTGCAAAAAAGGTACGACTTGCCCTAGAGGTTTGGGGCGGGGTCGCAAAGGAGGAACATTTGGGCGCAGGCCAGCTGCCGAGCTGAACGTGGTTGAAGGAGATCTCCTGACGCTCCTGAAAAACAACATGGACGTTGTGGGCAGCAGCTTCTGAGGCAGAAGGTCTTCCTGCAAGGCGCCATTTGTCTTTTTAAAGCAACAACTACTGTGTGTCGCCTCTGCTTCAGAGAGCCAGTGTGGTGTAGCAGTTAGAGTGTAGGACTAGGACCTGAGAGAGCAGGGTTCAAATCCCCACTTGGCCCTGGGGCTCACTGGGGGTGACCTCGGATCAGTCACTCACTCTCAGCCTAAACTACCTCGCAGGGTTGTTGTGTGGATTAAACGAGGTGGGGAAGAACCACCTTGAGCTTCTTGGAGGAAAAAGGTGGGACATAAATGCAACAAACTAAGGAAGGAAGGAAGGAAGGAAGGAAGGAAGGAAGGAAGGAAGGAAGGAAGGAAGGAGAGATGATAGATGATAGATAGATAGATAGATAGATAGATAGATAGATAGATAGATAGATAGATGATAGATAGATGATAGATAGATAGATAGATAGATAGATAGATAGATAGATAGATATAGATAGATGATAGATAGATAGATAGATAGATAGATAGATAGATAGATAGATAGATAGATAGATGATAGATAGATAGATAGATAGATAGATAGATAGATAGATAGATAGATGAGCTTGGGTGTTATTAAAAGGCAACTTGCCTCTGTATATCAGTGGTGAGAGTTCTGCTGTTGCACTCAGACTTCGCTTGCTGGCTTCCCGCTGGGGCTTCTGTCATGCCCTGTTAGAAGGGGAGGCAGGCAGCTTTGACTCCAGAGGCACAACCCCCCGAGACGTTTGCATTGTGTTCTTTTGCGCCACTGCCCCCTGCTTAAATGCAGGCGCTTCCACAGGGTGCTATATCATAAAGGTGTGTGCGGTGAGAGGGAGAGATCATTTGCAGGCATGGGGAGTGATGGAAGTCGAAGGCGGATCCCGTCCCATTCCAGTGATTTATTTCCCTTGGCCTCCCACAGTGTGCTGAGTACTAGTGTCTCTGACCCAGTTCCTGCAAAGTCTCCTCCGGGTCTGCAAGACACCCGAGGCTTGAGCAGGTTAACTGGGTGCTGTTGATTACAGACCAGTGAGGAACGTGTGCGTAGTCATTCCCACCCTGCCCCATCTTCTCTGCTCAGTGCATTAAATAATAATAAGTTGATTCAGCTTGAACTGCTCCAGAGTCATAGAATCATCGAGTTGGAAGAGACCACAAGGGCCATCGAGTCCAACCCCCTGCCAAGTAGGAAACACCATCAGAGCACTCCTGACATATGGTTGTCAAGCCTCTGCTTAAAGACCTCCAAAGTAGGAGACTCCACCACACTCCTGGGCAGCAAATTCCACTGTTGAACAGCTCTTACTGTCAGGAAGTTCTTCCTAATGTTTAGGTGGAATCTTCTTTCTTGTAGTTTGGATCCATTGCTCCGTGTCCGCTTCTCTGGAGCAGCAGAAAACAACCTTTCTCCCTCCTCTATGTGACATCCTTTTATATATTTGAACATGGCTATCATATCACCCCTTAACCTCCTCTTCTCCAGGCTAAACATGCCCAGCTCCCTTAGCCGTTCCTCATAAGGCATCGTTTCCAGGCCTTTGACCATTTTGGTTGCCCTCCTCTGGACACGTTCCAGTTTGTCAGTGTCCTTCTTGAACTGTGGTGCCCAGAACTGGTCCACTCACTTTGCGTCAGATCCAAATTAGAACTTCACTTTGGAGAATCTGAATTGGTCTGGTGGCCAGCTGGCCTGGTCTTTGCAAAGGGCTCTGCCAGAGAAAGCTCTCTCAGGCAGCAGCCAAGCACCTTCATTCCCCAATCTAATGCCCCGAAGGTGTTTTGGAGTACAACTTCCATCAGCCCTAAGGTTACAGTGATAGTAGAAATTATTATTATTAATGATGGTGGTGATGGTTTGAGTTGTGGGGTTCAGTCTTCACGATGTGCCTAGTCCCTTCCAATTCTTAGGATTCTGCACCTGTGGGGTTAGAAGGTATGGTAGCAAGCTTGCCAAAGCAATCCCTTGAGCCAGGCAATGGCTTTAGCTGGCTGGCTAAGCACCGCAATTTAGCACAGCCAAATAAGCTGCTCTGTGCCACCAGAACAAATGGGTGGGTCTTTCCACCAAGCCCTCTCCTAACTGCTAGGGAAGAGAACAATAGCCAGAGTTGTGGGCTGGGCTGGAAGCAGGCTGGAGGATGGAGAAACAGAGACCTGCTTGCTCTGTGCTGGATCCAAAGCTGTGACTGATGGAGAAGCAAGATCTGTTGGGGTGTCAATGCTGCGAGCCCCTCCATCTTACGCTCAGGTTGCATATATGCACAAATAAAACCATATACAGACATACCTTGGTTTCCAAACAGCTTAGTTCTCGAACGTTTTGGCTCCTGAACGCTGCAAACCGAGAAGTGACTGTTCTGGTTTGCAAACTATTTTTGGAAGCCGAACGTCCAATGGGGCTTCCGCAGCTTCCTGCAACCAATCAGAAGCCGTGCTCTGGTTTCCGAACGTTTTGGAAGTCAAACGGACTTCCGCAACGGATTCCATTTGACTTCCAAGGTACGACTGCATTCTATACCTTCATTCCAATCAAACCAAAGCTGAGTAAGTGCCTGGAAAAGTCCAGAGTTTCTCCTCACTTTGAGATTGGGATAGCAGGTAACAAAGATAATATTTGCATTTCTTAACAAGGGGAACTATATCAGTCACTGTCCCATTGTGAAGCAACACGCAATAAGGACACCTTTGCAAATAAGCATGTGATACTGGTACCAAAGATTAGGCAAATTTGGGCTGGACCATGGCTCTTGGCCAGAGTGGTGTAGTGGTTAGAGTGTTGGACCAGGGGTCCCAATCCCCATTTGGCCATGAAGTTCGCTGGGTGAGAGCTTGGGCCAAGCACAGCCTGCCTCTGTGTTGTTGTGGGGTTTAAATGAGGAGGGGGGGATCCATGCATGCCACCTGGAGCTTCTTGGAGGAAAAGGTGGGATATAAATGCTATTAGAGAGGGAGGGAATCATAGAATCATAGAGTTGGAAGAGACCACAAGGGCCATCGAGTCCAACCCCCTGCCAAGCAGGAAACATCATCAGAGCACTCCTGACATATGGTTGTCAAGCCTCTGCTTAAAGACCTCCAAAGCAGGAGACTCCACCACACTCCTTGGCAGCAAATTCCACTGTCAAACAGCTCTTACTGTCAGGAAGTTCTTCCTAATGTTTAGGTGGAATCTTCTTTCTTGTAGTTTGGATCCATTGCTCCGTGTCCACTTCTCTGGAGCAGCAGAAAACAACCTTTCTCCCTCCTCTATGTGACATCCTTTTATATATTTGAACATGGCTATCATATCACCCCTTAACCTCCTCTTCTCCAGGCTAAACATGCCCAGCTCCCTTAGCCGTTCCTCATAACGAGGAGAGAGATGGGAGAAATCTCTATGTTCAGATACACACTTTACTGCCACATATTAAAGGCTGGGGCCAAACCACGAGGGAGCCTTGCCAGCCTGCTTCTAGGCTTCCTGACTGGCCAGCCTTGGCAGCAGACCTTTTGGCCTGAACATTGCCGTTCTGCGACAGCCTCTCTTTGCCTACAGCCCCATTGCCTGCTGCTTCGCCTTTCTGCCTCAGTCACCGCCCCTCCAGAGCGGGCACTGCCAATCCAGGAATGCCACCTTTGCCTCCACGTCACCAATGAGCCGATCGGGTTAGAGAGAAGTTGGTCAGAGGACTTGCAAATAAATAAAAGCAGGAAACTCAAACCCTATTTATGTATCATTACCCTTTGGAGAGGAAACACCTCTGTGAGTCACTGCTGGCTCAGCACCCTCTGGCTTCTTCCTTCAAAAAAGAAAGAAAGAAAGAAAGATAAATGGGATCTTGCTCCAGATGACAACCTGCCCAGCCAGCTGCTCCGGTGGCGCCCCTCCCTCCCCTCCCCTTATAAATATTGACACATCCCAGGTGAAGGAGAAATCTATACTGCTCTGAAGGTCTGAGGTCAAAGATCAGATCCCTATGCGAACAGCCACTTTCCCCAGTCCTGAGCCCCTGGCCAAACGCACACTTCCCCACTGCGTCCCTTGCGAGCTTGACAGAATGCCAGCAAGGCAGAACCTCCTGGAAGAAGCTGTGTGACAACCAGTTTCTCAGGCACGGCATCGAGATGGTTCCCTGCCTGCTTTTGTTGCTTTGAACAATAAGCAGGGCTGGTCTGTTTACTGGGCAGGTGACGTATTTGTCTTAAGAATGACGGCTCAGTCCTTGACGATGGAAGTTACTCTGCAAGGCGAGGGAGCCTAACCACCAACACCCCGCGTCTGAAAACAGAAACACACTTGTGGGCATCGGTGTGTCCCCACCCAGGTTCACGTGCCCCTTTCTGCCAGGCACAACTCTACCACCTGTGACCTTAGCCATCCTCCACGCTAAAAAATAGAAAAGTATCACAGGGAAGGAGATATGACAGAGTCCCAACACAGGGCTGCCCCTGGTAAATTTGGACAGTTGGGGGGTAATAGGAGTTGTTACAAGGCGCATGTCTGAATCCATGTTTGTGTCCAGCACTCATGTGTATTCCAGCACATGCTATCAACAGGTTTCGCACTTCTTGTTAGAGCGATGATGTGTGTTTGTTATGAATATGGTAACACCAAATTACTGCGCTGATCTTTACATGAAGACTTAGGACATCAGGAAGCCTTCCAGGACATTATTTATGTCATTATGTTATTTATTAAATTTCTACAACGCCCTTCATCTGAGGATCACAGGACAGTTTACAGTATAAAAACACAAAAATACATAAAATAGTAATAAACACAAACAATCCCCCACACTTTGGAAGGCCAGAGACTGTTTACTTAGCCAAAGGCCTCGGAGAAGAGGAATGTTTTTGCCTCGTGCCTAAAGACATGTAAGGAGGCACAGCTTCCCAGAAGTGGGAGCCACCGCAGAAAAGGCCCTTTCTCATGTTGCCTCCCTTCTGATTTTTTGCAGAGGAGGCACATGACGAAGGGCCTCAGGTAATGATTGCAGGGTCTGGGTCTGTTCATATGGGGGGAGGCAGACATGTTTAGGATCAGGACTTATGCCAGGGTCATTGAGGGGTATATTTTAAATTTATGCCAACATTCCTCAGATTAAAATAGGGACATTCTCACTCCCCCAAATGCATACCCGCCAACATTTCTCCAATGAAAATAGGGACGTCCTATTTAATAATAATAATAATAATAATAATAATAATAATAATAGTTACTTATACCCCTCCTCAACTGACTGGGTTGCCTCAGGCCCTCTGGGCAGCTTCTAACATATATAAAAACATAATAAAACATTTAAAACCCTTCCTGATCCAGGGCTACCTTCAGATGTCTTCTAAAGGTTGTGTAGTTACTTATCTCCTTGGCTTGGGGGTCGCATAACTCCATACCCTCCAACATTTCTCTGCGAAAATTGGGGCGTTCTAAGGGAAAGCAGGACATTCTGGGATCAAATCAGAAACCAGGATGGCTTCTGCAAATCCAAGACTGTCCCTGAAAAAGAGAGACACTCTGAGGGTCTTCCACTGACCCTCCTCGACCTCCACCTTTTTGTCCCGTCCTCCCGCAGATAATTTCCTGTCAGAAGGGCGAGTGCCACCCCCACGACGCAGACACCCTCCACCGTCCCGAGAAAACTCCTTCATCCCGATTGTATTTTGTTCTTTGGTAGATTTACAAAAAGAGTAATACACACCCATTTTATTGCATCCATTTAATCTGAGCCAGGTCTCGTCATTTAACGCGCTCAAATTAGCTAGAGCTTAGCTTCCTTACTTTTTCATTTACAGATAGGTAGCCGTGTTGGTCTGCCATAGTCAAAAAAAAAAAAACAAACCTTCCAGTAGCACCTTAAAGACCAACTAAGTTAGTTCTTGGTATGAGCTTTCGTGTGCATGCACACTTCTTCAGATTTTACTTTTTCATGTGTGCTGGAGGAGTCAGCAACCGCAAGCAGTTTGCCACCTATATGGAATTAAGTAGCATGGTTACCAGGACGGAGGGGGCACCAGCTTGGCAAAGGGTGATAGAACAGTTTATATAATGAAGAGGAGAGAAGACAGCCTACAGGAGCATCTTTTTAGTAAACCCAGACCCTGGCTGCCTCCTCCTAGTGCAATGGGGCAATCATCTTGCACTTTCAGCCATGTCTACACAGAAGTGATTTATTGGCCTATTGGCCTAGGCCTGTGACGGGAGGGGAAAGAGAGAAAGAGAGAAAGAGAAAGAGAGAGAGAGAGAGAGTTGTTAAACAGAAACTGAGGGTGGAGATTCCTAGACTTGTCAGAGAGAGAGGAAATATTTTCCTACTTTGGCTTATCTGTTTATTATGGGCTGGAAACAAATGGTTACAACTAGGCTTGGAGACTCGTTGTGGAGCTGCTATTATTATTATTATTATTATTATTATTATTATTATTATTATTATTATTATTTCATTTCTATACCGCTTTATATTTTTCAACAAAAATCCTCAAAGCGGTTTACAGCATATTAAACATCAATAAAACAATGAAGAACCATTGGGATTATGACCTAGATTTGGGAATCATGCAAAGCAATGCGAGTCCCCTCCAAACTGGGCTGAAATGAACAAGGCCATTCCTGAAGCTTCAGAACTGATTCAGTGAATTGGAGGCTCACAGACATTGTGTCCCATTCAATTCTGCAAAACATACAAGCAAACAAAAAACCAAACAGACGTATCGGCAGTTTACTTTTGCAAAGACTTTTTCAAAGCCTCAAATGTGAAGA
The DNA here is from genome assembly GCF_965112155.1 of Podarcis liolepis. Lineage (NCBI taxonomy): Eukaryota > Metazoa > Chordata > Lepidosauria > Squamata > Lacertidae > Podarcis > Podarcis liolepis. The sequence continues at coordinate 5,562,155 of NC_139561.1, read as the reverse complement.
TTTGTGCAAAAACTCATGCACTTATTTGCCTAAATTATGGCAGGCGCCATCCAGTCCCTTGCTACAACAGCTCTTCCAGCTATTGATCCGTTTCTGGGCATAACTCAACAGGCTGGTTATGCACCGCTTTGGCCCAGGCTGCCAGAAGGACCATACCTTCCCATATGAACCTGCCTAGACTCTGAGATCTTTGGAGAAGGGGGCTTTTCTCAACTGGCGGGGATGCAGGACAGGGCCTTCTCGGTAGCTGCTCCCAGACCCTGGAACTCCCTGGCTAAAGAAGCTAGACTCGCTCCCTCATTGCTGTCCTTCTGCCTGCAGGGGAAGTCTGTTTTATTCCAACAGGTTTTAAGGAACTGACTGGTGTTTTTTTAAGGAAATGGCTTTTAATAGTGCTGTGCTGGTTTTATTATCAGTATCTTAATAGATTTTTATATTATTTAAATTCTATTAGAGTTTAATTACTTATTAACAATGATCTTGTATTTGTTTTTAGCTTTTGTGCTTTATCTGTGTGGTCTTAATTTGTGCAAGCCACCTTGAGTCCCAATCTGGGAAAAGGCGAAATAATAATAATAATAATAATAATAATAATAATAATAATACAATGCCTGAAGATTCTGGCAAAAAAGCCAGCTTGTTGATTTCTCCTGATAGCCAATGGGAAGGCATGAAACTTCGGATTTTCCAAAGTGAAGTTCTAATTTGGATCTGATGCAAAGTGAGTGGGCTCTGAATTCAAACCTTGGTCTCGCAAGTCCTAGTCCAGCACTCCAACTATTACTGGTGGGACAGAAGTGGCTCTTGAAGACCTGTCTCTGAGTCACCCTCGAATGTGTTGCAACAACTGTTTGTGCGTATCTCTGGCAAGGTGTGGTGCCTCTCCTCAGAGCTCTTGTTTCTCTGCATCATGTTTGCTTAGAAGCGAAAAGCCACTGCCCTGACATTCCTCCTTGTCTGGTCTGCAGTTGTGGCTGATGAGGGCTGAGGTTCACCTGAGGGCAAAGCCATAGCTGGGGAGGCCATCAAAACTAGGAAGTAGGGAAAATCATAGCTCTCCATACAAACCTGCCTGGGTGCTAAGGTCTTTGGGTGAGCACCCTCTCTTGGTCCCATCAGCATCAGAGGCGTGGTAGATGGTGCCATGGGAGAGACTTTTCTGTGGCTTCTCCTGTACTGTGGAATTCCCTCCCAAGAGAGGCTAGACTGGCTCCTTCTCTGCTCTCCTTCTCCTGTTGAGACAGGCTTTTTGAAAACAAGGATGCTTATCAAGGCAGACTTGGTCGCTTTGAATTTTACAATGCTGTTTTCAAATGTTCTAAGCCACCTTGAATCCCAGTTTGGGAGAAAGGTGGGATTAAAATACTTCAAACAAACAGACAGACAAACAATGTAATTCTCTGACACCGCCTTGCTTTACTGCTGCAGGCTGGAGGTCTGGTTACCATTCCGAACGAGGAACTTGTGCGCTGAAGTTGTAGGGACAAAAGCTCAGCACCAGGGAAAGGGGGACAGGTTTTAACCCCAGAGAGTGTCCAAGGCATTTTACCACCTCAAACGGCAGCACGACTCAACGCAAGAGGAGGCTAATAATAATAATAATAATAATAATATTTTTTTATTTATACCCCCGCCCTTCCCGGTTCAGGAAACTGGGCTCAGGGCAGCTAACAACAAATTTAAAACACTTAATTGATACTACCAAAAACAGCATAAAATACGGTATAAAGCATAAATAACAATAAAATCAATAATAAAAAATCAATTTAGGGGGAATATCCATCCAATAAACATTAGATGATCACCAGGGCTACTTGGCTAAATTAGTCCCACTTGGGCCAGCAAGGAGACCAGGGAAGAATTAACTGTGGGATCCCAGAGCAGGTAATATTCACAAAAAGGGGAGGGGGAGGGAAAGAAGGGGAACAAAAGATCAGGTGAGGTTCAAATTGAAAGCCAGGCCCTGTGGAAAGGAGTTAAATCCTGCAGGGCCCTGATCTCATGGGACAGAGCATTCCACCAAGTTGGAGCCTTCACTGAGAAGGCCCTGGCCTTGGTGGAGGATAATCTAACTTCCTTAGGGCCCAGGACCTCTAAACTATGATTGTTCATGGACCTTAAGGCCCTCTGCGGGGCAGACCAGGAGAGGCGGTCCCGTAAGTACGAGGGTAATGCCAGGATCCCTTTGCAATGTGGTGGAAGGCAGGTGGGGTGACAACTCACAGGTTCTCTGCTTCACTGGCCTCCCTGAAGCTGCTGCTCTCCACTCAGCGGCAGTGAACACGTTTTGCCTGCTGAAGGCTCTGGGTTCAATCCTTGCCATCCCCAATCTGAAAAGATCATAGATGGTAGGCCTGGCAAAAGTCCCTTTGCATGAGCCCTTGTAGAGGCAGTACTTGCCACCTAGGCACCATCTGTGTGGGGTTGTGGGGGCCTGGGCACCCACAGATTTTCAGTGGAGGGGCTGGGCCCCTCTCAAGGTTCTACTCAGCAGCAGACGCACACCGCAGCGCATATGTGCATGACGCTGACACGCCCCGTGACGTGAGCGAGACGCACACAGTCCATGGTGACATTGGCATGCCCCGGGCGTCTGCTTGCCAGTCAGTTGACAGCATTGGACTCATCCAGCCTAAAACGACTTCATAAGCAGGCACTGAAGAATTTGAGTTTCTTGGGTGGTTATGCTAACCTGCCTAATCCCAACTCAAGAGCCGGCACATCATCATCTCCCAGAGACCTTCTGAGAGACCAGGCTGGGTCTGACCCCCAGGGCTTCTGACTCCCAGGTCCTTTTCCTCCCCCACCTTTGCTCACAGAACAGTTGCAATTGGCCATCTGAATCTGGCCAAAGGCATCTATAGGAATAAATTTGCATACCCAAAGTTTTATGCAAATATGTGCATGGGCTCATGCCTCTGAGTCTCTCAAATACCCAGCAAACCCCCTGGCAGCTTGCCATCCCGTAAGTCACCCCTAAAAGGCATTTTCTTCTTAACCCTTCAGACCTGGGGAACTTGGGCAATTTCCTGTGACAAAGAATTGCTTGTTTTCTTGCTCTTGCAAAGGTGACCAACAGCTGGCAATGTGGTTACTCCCCTCCCCCACCATGTTTCCTGGTAACCAAGGGAGAGGCGATCTGGCAGCTGATTCACCCTGATTAGTCAATCTGCCTTTGTAGACATCTCAGATCGGGTGATTGAACAGGAGGGAGGGCGGACATTCCTAGTGGAATCTTCATTCCACCATGCTGCAGTGATGGCGGTGGCAGAGCGTCAGCCGCCACCTTGACCTCAACCGAACAGCATTCTCCCCACTTGTTCTCCCAAGCACTGATATTCAGAAGTGGGAGCCACTGCGGCGAGCAGCCTACCGGAAAGGCAGCTTGCCCTCTGCTACCGAGAGTCCCATGCCATGCACAGGTGCAGAAGATTTGGGTTTCCTTTGCGATGCACTCTTAGGTCACAGAATAAATGCCAACACTAAGATTATCCAGGCATGTGAATGAATGAATTCATGCAACACCATCAATGTTCACGTATAAGAGGGCAGATACCTGGCCCAAAGAGTGTTTCACAATTTCAGAATCTGAGATAGGGGAAAGGGGGAGAAATGGAGGCAGGTAGAAACAACGGAAGACTATTTCTGTTGCTTTGGCATTGTTGAGTGAGAGAAGAGTAGGCGGGGTGGGGTGAGGGGACGGGACGGGATGGGACGCAAAAGTGTGGTGTCAAGGACACCATGGATGTTGAGAAGGGATCCCAAAGATCCTGCAAGCTGGCAAAGGGCAGGAGGAAAGGTGAAGGTGACCCTTGTATGCCTGAGTGGGGAGATATTGGGAGGTGAGAGCAGAGATAGAAAGGATGGGGGCAAGAGCCTGAAAAAGGTCCTTCTCTCTGTTCAAAGTAAAAGACAACACCTGAATGAGATTTGAAAATATAGGTACCCAATAAAGATGGAGAAGATATTTGCATGTTTCACAGAGCACCAAAAAAGTTGAGCAGAATTAGAACCACAGTTCTTCTGCTTTCTCAAAACCCACTCCCCTCGCCCCATTTCTCGACCAATGGGCCTCAATGATTCTGTTATGTTGTGGGTGAACATATCAGACGACACAGCGATTCTTCAAACAGCTCTTGTTTATTCAGAGGCCAGAACAGAACTGAGCTGAAGGACTCAGTCAGCCTGCTTATATAGAGCTCCAGTACAACGTTACTGTAGCAACTTTCTAAAACTATCCAATCACTGAATGTCACTTTCGATCCTTCATTTGCATAACTATCTACAGTATCCCCCTGCTGGCCCAGGGTGAGAACTTCAGTACATAACACCCTTCCCCACCGAGATAAGGCGTTAGTTACAATTATAATGGTTTTCTTATACAGCACTACATGTAATGGTTCAATTAGGCACAAAAGCATATCGGTTACATTTCACATACTTCCACATACTTAGACCAACAGTGTTACATGTCCAACAACATAGTCCTTTAAATAAGTTGGGCGCTTGGAAACTCTGCCAGACCGCCGGGGACTGGTAGCCAATTCTTGGGGGCCACCCAATTCTTGCTGAGGCTGTGGTGCGACCCTAGGTGGCGTTGAAACCAAGTCCCCTGGATCCACTGCTGTGAATGGAACCTCTGCAAGTGGAGTTGGCGGAATGTCAGGCACGGCAGTGGTCTGAGTCTGTGGTAAGTCTGGCAGACCCTCTGAAGTGGCTTGGTTCGGCTCCACGCCGGCAGTTTGTGAGAGAGGTGTAGGTGGAGCCTCACCATCTGTAAGTGTGTGTTCCGGAGCCACGAGCGCAGTTGGGGGCACCACGGTAGTGTCCAAGTCCCCAACCCTGCGCCTAAGCTGGTCTATGTGCCGGCGCCACAAGCGTCCGTCTTCGAGTGCCACCTGGTGCAAGTGAGGTCCAGTGACTCCCACTACTGTGGCTGGCACCCAAGGAATGTCCCCCGCAAAGTTCCGGGCAAAGACCTGGTTTCCTGGAACAAATGACCGTGACGCGTTGGCACAGCCTGGGGGTTCGGCCATGGCAAAGTCCGGGTGCAGCCGGTCGAGCGGGGACCTGAGGCGGCGGGCCATAAGCAGTTCAGCAGGACTCCTCCCTGTGGCCGCATGAGGGGTGATGTGTTGCACGAACAAGTATTCGGCGACCCGATCATGGCAGTCTCCCCGGTCCAGTCGCACCACTGCAGAATAAAATAAAACAGAATAAAATAAAATTGGGAGTGCCTGCGTGCAAGATGGACACATCCTTTTGACACAGGTGCCACAAGTTCAGTATTACAAAAACTTAAATATGGAAGCTCCCAGGAGCAGGAACCTGCCTTCTGCTTATGCCAGTCTGTAAAAGTGCTGCCTAAAAACCAGTAAGATGACAGCAGGCCGTTGCTGTGCCACCGCCTTTTTAAAGCATAGGTCTCTGGATCAGGGCCTTAAGTGCTCAAACCAGTCTTCTCCTGCCCCCTTTTCCTTCACAACAGCTACTAAACCAAGAACTCGCCTCTCCACACAGATTGTTGCTCCTTAACCGGCACACCTCCCTGCCACAATCACAAAGTTCTTTACTTTTTCTTTGGCTCTTGCAGTGGGAAAACAACAACAAATGGTTGGCCTGCCAACGTCAAGGCATTCTGAGCGACACTTCAAGCCTCACCACCACGTTTGGAGCAAAACAAGACAGGGGAAACCCTGTCAGAAAGGTTGTGATTTGTGGCATTGGCTAGTTGCCCATTAAGCGCCAGGTAGCAAAAGCGAGGCACAGAGCAGGCCGTTCTATCTGTATGGGCAGGGCAGTTGCTTCCAGAGATTACAGATCACCTCTCAGCACGTTCTTGCCTAGAACGAGCCACAATCTCTTGAGAACAGAGCCAGTTTCAGGATTGGTTTTATTTATTTTTTGCATTTTGAAAACTTACATTTGATGCCACAAGCTTTCCTGTGCTTTTTCTCTGCTGATCTTTGTGGTTTTGCTTTAGTGCTAAATGATGTAACTCACCAGGTCCCCCAAGCAACACATGATTTGTGAGTTTCAGTTAATGCTAGGCTCCACATTTTTTTATACCAAAGCAAAAGGCACTAAGGTTCTGCACTTTGGGGCAACTGAAGTTCTGGAAGCCACCAGCTTTCATGTAAAATGCTCCTGAGACTTGAAACTTCTCACCCCATAGATTTATTAAACAAAGCTGCTTTGAAGTTGGAATGGGGTGTTTTGAGTATTTTGGTCATTTTTTGACAAAACATTGTCCAAAATCGGAAGACCTGTGGGCAGTCTTCACGGGGGGGGGGGGTGCCCACAAAAGGCAGGAGTTTACCACAAAAAAATTGAGACATTTTCCCACTGCTCTTCGGGTTGATTGAGAGCTGATTTTGCCTGTTCATTTGACTTAGCTTTCGTAAGCAAAACTTAAGCAGCGTGCCACATTAATTTTACATGCTTAATTTTACAATAGCCAACAGTATATTATATTACTGGCAAAGGGTCAGTGTGGCGCCATGGTTAGTGTATCAACTAAGGCATGAACTGGTGACCTAGGGCCAATCACTGTCACTCAGCCTAACCTACTTTACAGAGTTGTTGTTGAGGATAAAATTGAGATGGGGAGAACCACTTGCACCACCCTGAACTCCTTGGCGGAAGAAGTAAGGTCCTGCCATACAGGGCTTAGCATCTATAGATACAGGAATCCAAGGAAGAGGGAGTATTTGCTGCAAAATAATTTGATTAGTATACTTCAGTCTTCAGTCCACTGCCCAGCAAACCCCACTGAACCCTGCGAGACTTACTTCTGAGTAAACATGCACAGGATTGCAATTAAGAGGTTTAAATGTTATGAACAAATTCAAATTTTTATTTGGAAGTTACTGAAAATATTTGACTGGTGGTGTAGCCAGTTTGCTACTAATTTTATGAAACGTGCACTCCCCAAACCCAGGAAATTTTTAGCAGAAAATGATACCAATGGAAAATTTCCCACATCCATAGTTAAAGTCAAGGTTTGCCCAGGCAGCAAATACATCACCACAGCACAGACTTGTTCCTTTGGAACTTTGCTGCTTCCAGTCTTGATTATTGAAGAGGTTATTAATTATTGTAGAACTAAATACAAAATATAGAAGGCGGCAACCAATATGATCAGGGGAGTGGAGCACCTTCTCTGTAAGGAAATGTTACTTTGGAAGTGTTTGAGTTCATAAAACAAAAAGGGAAGCCAAAGGGGGATCATTATAGAAATTCATAATAAAATGATACATGGTGTGAGGAAAATCCAGCCACAAACCTTTCTCTGCCTCTCAAGAACCCTAGAACTGTGAGCCATCAAATGAAGCTGATTGGCAGGAGATTCAGGACTGAAGAGTATAATTTCATATGACACAAGGCTAACATATGGGATTCATTGCTGAGATATGATGACTGCCACTAGGCTTAGCTGGCTTTAAAGACAAGTTGGACAAGTCCATGAAACATAAGGCCATCAATGGCTTCAAGGCAGGATGGCTGCATATTCCACTTCCAGTTGCTGGGAAATGAGTACCAGAGAGTGATGTTGCCTTTATGTTCTGTCTGTGGGCTTTCCAGAGGCAAAGTGGGTGCTGGACTAGATTTGCTCTGATATTCCTATGTTGCCTGATGTGCATGCAACTGCTTAGGAGTTGGGACTGTGCAACAAAGCAGAAAAAATGGGAGCATTTCCAGATAAAACAAGAAGAGTAAACTTACTTGTTTCTTTAGCAGGTTCCAGACTCCTTTCCAGCAACATCCGTTTGTGAGATCCAGAATCACATGTTCTTCAATGGCTCTCTTCTCTGCTTTCTTTGCATAAACCCATTCTCTAAAGCAGCACCTGCCCCTATTTTATTCTCACAACCACCTTGCAAGACAGATTGTTCCAAGTAGGTTTCATGCCCCAAGACTCTCCTTGGTTGGCAACTAGCTTGGCCAACAGCTGTTTGAGAATGGAGGCGGCACTATTTAGCCCAAAGGAGCCTGCTAGGAAGATCCAGTGCGGTAGCTAGTGGTACCTTGGATTAAGAACTTAATTCGTTCTGGAGGCCCGTTCTTAACCTGAGGTACCGCTTTAGCTAATGGGGCCTTGCGCTGCTGCACTGCGATTTCTGTTCTTAACCCGAGGTACTATTTCTGGGTTAAGGTAAAGGGACCCCTGACCATTAGGTCCAGTCGTGACCGACTCTGGGGTTGTGACGCTCATCTCGCTTTATTGGCCGAGGGAGCCGGCGTACAGCTTCCGAGTCATGTGGCCAGCATGACTAAGCCGCTTCCGGCAAACCAGAGCAGTGCATGGAAATGCTGTTTACCTTCCTGCCAGAGTGGTACCTATTTATCTACTTGCACTTTGACATGCTTTCGAACTGCTAGGTTGGCAGGAGGAGGGACCGAACAACGGGAGCTCACCCCGTTGCGGGGATTCAAGCCGCCGACCTTCTGATCGGCAAGTCCTAGGCTCTGTGGTTTAACCCACAGTGCCACCTGTGTCCCCATTTCTGGGTTAGCATAATCTGTAACCTGAAGCGTCTTTAACCCGAGGTACCACTGTACTTTGTTCCTCCCACTTCCTTTGTCCTTGAGCTGACAGTTCACCAGATTTGGCCCAAGACCATAGCTCCTATTCTAGTCCCCAGTGCTGTGGAAGAGTCAGGCATCAACCAGCAGGATTCAGACAAGTGAAGGAAATTATGCTTCCATACTATACTTTCCACCCCCTCTTCCCTTGCATGGCTCAGAGTAATTGATATGGTACTGTCAGTGGCCAAACATTAATCAGGTCCACATTTGCTTAGTTTCATCACTGCCATAGCATCAGCTCAAGTTCCCAGAATCTCAATGGGTCCTTAGTATGGGTGCTGCTGCTGGAAGCTAGGGCAAAAAAATGCTAGAAGTGGTTTTCAGACAGCTGCATGTTCCCTACAGACTGTGAAAAAAGATTTACTAGCTAGTTTCAAAATGATCTGAATGTCTTTATAAATGAATGAATAAGAGCTGCCTTTCAATAAACACCCACACTGGAGCACTCTTTAATAATGAAATAATTTATTTTCTAACAGTTGAACAATACAGAAGTATACATATACACAGCAAGGTCTTCTAAAACATGTAATTTCTAAAAATGCATGTGCTAACTGTAATAAAAAGCACCATTATATGGTCTTGACACAGGATTTTTATGACATGGTATTTACATTAGGAACTGAACATCTGGAAACTGAATTCCTATTTTCTCCCTATCTGCTGCTCCCCTGTTTAGGCTGCATTTTTATTTGGAAGACTCCAAAACTAATGTCAAGAGTTCAAAAGCGCAAGTGTTGTTAAGAGCACCTATTTGAGGAAAGGTCAATCAAAAGAACAGCACAAAAATAAAGCCATCCTCCTCCAGAGAGGCCAAATCTTTGGGCACTTCAGAAGGGAACAGGTATGTTTCAGTAAGCATATTTAAGCCGTCAAGCAGATGGCAGCCAAACAAGCTGACTTTAAGAGTTGTTCAACCAGACCACAATATTCAAAACAAACAGGTTTGCTATAGTCAATCTTTGTACAGAGACGCAGGAGCAGGGAAAGAGATTTTGTTTGCTCAGTAGTGTGTGGGGGTCTTTTTCCTCCAAACTAAGAGTGTCACTGATTCACATAGATGTTCCAAGAGCTTCAGGTGGTCATAATGTACAAAAACCAAACACGTGCCCTAACAGAAAGAATTAATAATAATAATAAACCCTCTTCAAATCAAAGCAGCAAGGGAGTAAGCAACACAGTATTTGTAATCAGGGGAGCAAACATAAACTAGGTATAGAAAGCAGAATTTGTCTCAATACAGTTAAGTGTCAAAACCTGAAATTTGTTACCAAGAGGGCAAAAGGAGGACTCCGAGTCCTAATATATTGCTAGAGCTTACACCAGATGCCCAGTTCACTCTAATTAGGCAGCAAGCACTTAAAAAAATGAAGCTTCCCCATCATTCGTCCCATCCTCCCAAAGAACACAGGGCTTCCTTCTAGTGGATTTGTAAGCGCTCCTGAAGAGAGAGAGCAACAAGACAAAAGAGTGAGGGAGGGGGATAAGGGCGGGAGAGAAGTGCCATATTCTGAGAACAAAGTGCTAAAATGGCAGTTGGCAGAACTCAGCCTGCTAATGCCCAGAGCTCTGGAATCTTGCAAGAGGGTGGGAAAGTTTGTGGCACCTCACTGGACATCTCAAATAAGTGCTCAGCTTGAATCAAAAACAGGTATTCACACCAACCCTGGAAAAAAGTTCACAAGATGTGACTACCAGCACCTTGAAAGCTCTGCTTTATAAAAAACACAATACCATAATAAAAGTTCTGGGTGTTCAACACTCAGGAGAAAAGTTCATCAGGTACAGACAATACTTTTTAGGCTACTTCAGACTGTCACCCTGACATCCACATTTACTTCTGATCAGAAAGAGCAAAAATTTTGAATTTCCATTTCCAATCAAGTGCGCCCCACATTCGCATCTGCGCAGGCCGTTACTGAGTGCAACAGCGTTTAGTGCGACCTTTTTAACACATGCGGCTTCCAGCTGTAAACACAGGCACAGAAACAACCCCAGTTCCCCTTTAGTAATCTTCAAAATTAATGTATCTGTAGCTTATCGAGTCATAATGCTGGTGGATCAGTGAATTCGAGAGAAAGTCTGGCTAGACCATAATGTCACACTTCTGTGGCCCAGCTTATACATCACCCAAGTGACATGGTTGCCACTCACAACCCCTGTGGTTGTTCCCACACCACCTTGGCAGTGTATGAAACCTCTGCTCATGAAGTTGAGACAGGATAGATTAGTGCAGTTATGCACCACACCTACCTGCAAGCACAGTACAAACCTCCCTCACCCTGTTGGCAGGAATTTCTAATAATGGGGGGCCATGTATGCAACTGGGCCTATTTATCCATCCTTGAAGTGGGCACAGCTATCTGAGGGATGGGCTGGGTGAATAGCAAAGAGCACCACAAAAGTTTGCAGCTGCTAAGGCCAGTCCTAGCCAAGAGATTTAAAGGTGTCCCTGGAGCCCACGGGACAATTTGTTTTAGATGCCCAGATGCGTCTGAAACCCCGCTCACCTCCTTAGGGTTAAGGTTTTTTTTAACATTAGTGCATCATTTGCAAAGTTCAATTTTTCTGTACCATCCAAATTTTGAAAGAACCACATCCAAACAGTGCAAAGATTAATTACCGGTTCACAATAGGGACCAAAAAACCAAAACCCCAACCCCCCAAAACAAGAATCCCACAGTATTTTACTAAAAATACAACAGGCACAATCCACCAGGAATTTCTCCGGCTCAAAGTACACCAAAACAAAAGTGGCCACATACAACCATGGCTAAACTGCTACTTCCATGTGTCTATATATTTTTGTTGCTTGGGGAAGGAGGGAGAGAAAGAAGGGGTACTATCTAGGAGAAGTTAGAAGTGGATTGTGCCCAGTTATAATTAACTCATATAAAGGCACAACAATTAAAACACATTAGGCCGAATCCTTAAGACTCGTTACGTCTAAAGAAAAGTACACAAATTTGTAATTCAAATTTACCCCATCAAAATGCCCCCAAAATCTGAAGTTACTTTGAACCTTAAAGTGGCAACATGGAGTTGAATTTGTGAGGCAGTTTTATGCAACTCATTAACAAATATAGAAGCTCAAAGGTCTCAGGCAAGAAACATGTCGGAACAAAGGACCTCAAAGTGCAGCTACTCAACTTCTTTTAGTTTACAGGTTGGGAGCTAGCTCTCTGAAGGGTTTTCTGCTTCGATTCAAAGCCAGCTTATAAATGCAAGAAGGCCTCCAACAAATAGGAGTTCAGTGCAAGTCTGCTGGACAACTTAAAATTCCAGCCTTTTTTTTTTTTAAAAAAAAAGATAGCACACTCAAAAGAAATAGCTTTGGAGATCTTTAGCAATCCACTAGCCCCACTTCCCATCTTGAATTTTTTTCCAAAGATAGCTTTAAGCTTCTTGAAGAAATCAAATGTAATTTTCATGTTGTTTAGAACTTGTGTCCTAGTGGATTTTGGCAGCTCAGGTCATGCAAGCAAGCATGAATTACATTTTGAAGCTAAATAAGCTACATAGCCCTTTTAGAGTGAAGTGACATGAAGTTGCTTAACTGGCTCTCAGGTAGCCTCTAAGTGCTCGGGGACAGCAAGCTGTATACAAATAAATATTAAAAGTCCCTGGGAGTTAATGTTCAAAGCAAAGAGAATGGGACTAAGCAAATCTCACTCAGTGGACCGTGAAATACAAAGTTACCTAAACATCTATAAAAGCATAAAATCATAAGAATGTTATTACATTAAGTTTATATAAAAATGAATAAATACTATTCATAGACCACGTTATGTACATTTGTGTGTGCTCTAGTTAGTGGTTAGAATGCTGTTGGATGTGGGACACCAGAGACAGGGTGAGAAGCAGACAGAAAAGATAATAAAGTCAAACCTAAAATCCACATGCAAGTCACTTTTCTGAGGGCTACCAAATAATTTAAACAGGCAAAGGAGTGCTAGAAGGCCAAGATGGCACCACAGAATTACTGTAATGCAGTCTCCTCAGTCATTAACTCAAAGCTAGCACAGCTAACTTTGTCACTCAGTTATTGCTGAATTTTTTTAAGTAAACAGATTGGACTAGAACCAAGTATACAAATGAGGCATAATTCTTTTGTGCTAAAGGGATCGAGATCAGCTTTGTTCATCTCTCTGAGGTAGAAAGAATTGTCCCAGAGACAAGAAGGACTTAGCTAGAACTGCTGCTAGGAACAAAAGGTAAATGCAGCTATCAATGCAAAGACATCATCATAAAGATTGCACTGGAGTAGTTTAAAGTACCATTTGGTCTTTTGACACCAAAGATAATTGAGATGTCTTTAAGTAAAGGCATCCTACCAAGGTAATGAGCTAATAGTGAAAAGAACCCCACCCCATCAAGAGCCTACTGCACAATCCTATTCCTACTATATTTCTGCCAAAGTTAGTTTTAGTCTGCCAGTTGCCTGTCTCAATCCTCGCCCTCTGGGACTACTGATGAGAAGGTGGCTCAGTGCTTATAATCCAAATGGAGCTTTGATTCAGTACTGGCAGGAGTGTCTCAGAGATTACTACATTACAACTACAATGACTTGGGACACTTCAGAATAACTTCTGAACAGTGGCTGGGACATTTCACTGCACAATTCCCTCACAGAAACTTGCAATGCTTCATAAGTATGCTCTGCCAATTACCAGCTCTGAATGACAGAAACCACGAGTTCTTCCTATAGAGGTCATGTTTGAGGAATAGTGGCTAGTCTGGCTGTTTTGGACACCTTATATTATGCTCTCCCCTCCTCCCACCCCTATAGTGAAAAAGTTAATCTTGAACATTAAGCAACAGCAGCACAGGCAAAAAGTGTAAGTTGCTATTACTGCAACAATATTATTGGGTGCTTAGAAATTTGGTAGGAATGTTCAGTCTCATAGAGATGAGTTTACTGACAGAAAAGGGAAGCTAGTGGATGCCATCAGATGTGTGCTCCAGAGAGTAGCTTGTAACCCACAACCCTATGCACTGTTTTCAGACTTAGGCAAAGCAGATTTTGGTAATGTTGGTGGCACAAGAAGTTTACGTGCAAGAGAATTGTGGGACGGTCCAACATACTACCTAGTAAGATCCAACAAGGAAACAGCAATGGATGGAAAGAAAGCTACTGGCTCCTTATAGGCTGAGACAAGCCTTGAGATTGTTCTGCAGCTTTATTCTCTTAATGCCGGCGCTCGAATAGCCCTCATCACTGCAGACACTCTGCAAGCTTCCCCTTTCGTCCAAATCACTTGGGCTGCTGCTGCTGCTCCAGTCTAGGTCCCCTGTTAGGTAGTCTGTGCTTTCCACATCCACATCGATTTCTTCTGCAAAAGAAATGCAATGTTACTTGGGTAGCTCAGACAGCATTCACTTCCTAACAATGCAATTCCTATTTGGTCATGGAAGCAGGGACCCAACTCAATCACCACCAGTACACACCTCTGTCTGAATCGGATCGATCAGAAGAAACAGTAGATCCTATACTGTCCATTCTTATTCGCTCAATACCCAGTTTCTCCAGCTGCCTTTTCAGGTGCCGCTGTTCTCGTTGCAACTGATCTATTTGGTGTACTGCTTTTCTGTCATAGTCTTCAAGTTTCTGTAGAACAAAACAGGTGTAATATGATTCTTGTGCATTATGTGCAAAAGTTAAAAGCCATTATATCGATTTATTATTATTTGCATATGAAGTATGTCTAATGGCACTTCCCAAGCAATTTTAAGGCCTTGTATAAAATCATGTGGACCCTTCATCAGTGATGCACAGCACTGTCTTTGGCACCTACTCATCACGATTTACCTTCAAGTGCCTGCCAAGACTTAATGTCTGTATGTATTCTTCCAATGTGGTACAATGTTGACTCAAAGATTATGATGTTTTGTCCTTTCTCGTACCATGATGAAGCAGCCCTCTTCATTAGCGAGGAAACAATGTTCTTTAGGAATATGGCGTTATTTACTCCCTATCTCAGTTCCATGATATATTTGACAAACATAAAGTAATGAGCTTTTTTACATGGAGCTCTAGAGCACATCCGCTTCAACTCACCTTGATGTGCAATTTAGCTTTTGTAAGTAAACTTAGCGTGGTATGCCTACTGGATTCCGGTCCAAGAGGCACCAGCCCTTTGAGCTTCTCCAGACACAGTCGCAGATGAGCACGTCTGTTAACCAAGATACACACAGGTTGTTATGAGTGCAAGATCAACGATCTGGAAACATTCATCATGGGTACTTCTCTATTATATAACTAAGGAACTAGGATAAGTAATCACAAAGCTTAGAAAAGAGATGAAAAGCATGTTCATCACTGTCTCAGGCCATTCTGAATTAGGTCTTTTGAAAGTTGGCTATGCCTGATTCAATACCCATTCTAAATGTCTAAAACAGGGGTAAAGAACTGCCAGGCCACAGTGGGCAAGCCAAGCTCTCCTGTCCTATGTCCAATGTGGGGCAGTAATATTTGTCAGATGTGGGGCAGTAATATTGAGGCTGGGTCAAACAAGGGGTTTACAGGTAGCTTTGAAGCTCAACCACCAGCTGATTGTCAGGGCTTCAAAGTGCGGCACAAGACTCCTTTCAAGGTCCAACCACCTGCTGAGATCAGCTGCACTAGGGAGTTAAGATTCAGTTTCCTACCTGTAGTTTAAATCTACTTTGACGTAACATATGCCATGAAGCTAGTCAATCTCAAAATAAAATACACCACAAAGTCATAAAGTGATGCAATTATAATTACACAACGCAAGATACCCACACATTTTAATTAAAACTAATTCCAGTTTTACCTTACCCAGTAATGTAGCAAAATTAGTTTCAGAGATAACTAACCACCACTGATAAGTTGATCACCAGCATTTTAACTAGCTGTTGGAGACCTTGAGCTTTTCCATGTAAATACTCTGTTTAGCTTTAGAATTTTTCAACTAAAGGCAAAAGCCTTTAAACTGAATGGTTTTAGTAAGCCTATTCATTAACACAACATTCAAGCCTACTGGACTACTGGCACGTCTAACCAAGTACTATCTATTCTGACCATAAGCAGTTCACAAAGGTCTCTTTCCTGGTCCTACAACCTTTTAAATTCCCAGCTTCTGTGTGTACCCTTTTCTGCTACTCTTCCTTCCTTGCCTCTTCCCTTCAGCTCAGTCCTTCTCCATTCCTTAACCACATGGGACGAAAGAGAAAACAGATTTTTAAAACAAATTCACTCTAGCCTTCAATTCGGCTCAGGACTGATGACAAAATAAACAGTATGTGTATGAAGCAAGGGTGGGGAAGCTTTTTAGACTGGTGGGCCAGATTCCTCTATTTCCACACCGCCATGCACAACTTTTGACAGGTGAGCAGATGCAGGTAGGTTGTTGCATCCATATGGTTGTCAGGCACTTGGGAACTGCAGCATAGAGGCCTTTGCCAGCTTCCCAGGCACTGAGCATACAGCTGGCAAAGCTGCTTTCTGCAAAAATTGGCTGCACAGCTGAGTTCTGCACAGGGAACTCTGCTGCACAGCTGATCCAGCAAGCTTGAACTTCAACCCTGATTTATGTTTCCCTTGATTTAGGCAGGGATCAGCTGCACAATAGGGTTCTCTAAGGAGGAACTTGGTTGTGCTGCCAACCCGTCACATATGACATCAGGTGTGCGGCAGATGGGCATGGTTTGGGGGAAAAGAGCTTAACAGGTCAAAATGGAATCCACGCTGGACCAAATTCAGCCAGTGGGCTGAAGGCTCCCTACTGATGTTTCAAATACTAGTTTGTTAAGAAAACAGTTCATGAAAGGTTGGAAGAAACTCCCAGAGCACATTTCTCTGGAGGAAGTATATGTTATGGTCCTTTTTTTAATGCTGGTATTAAAAAGGAATTCCTGTCAGGCTGTACAAATGAAGCCCTTTGCAGAGGTGGGTGAGAAGAACAGAGAGCCTGCCTAAGGTCAGGGGAGAGTTACATGGAACAGCCTTTTGGTGAAAGCCAGGAGCTGGGAAAACACAGTCCTGAAAGTTTTTGCTGAGGGAGATGGTGTTCTTTATGCTTACAAAATTATTGGGATTAGTCTTTACTTTTCAAACAAAAAAAGTGCTGGGAGTTAGGACTGTGGGGACAATAGGACCTCCTCCTTCAAGTCAAACTGCCACATACTTAGGGGCATTTTTAATACAACAATAAAAATAAAGAAAACAAATATTCCCACAGGCTAGGAAAAATAATTGGTGGCTTACAAGCTGATCTGCCATTTGTAGAGCCCAGGCTGCAGCAATTACAATTTGCCCTCAATTAGTCCTATGCAATCCTAAGTAAAGATACATATTTACTAAGTATACAAAAGTACTCTTAAGACCAGCATGGAACAGTATATATTTAATAAGCAAGAACTATGTTGTGAACCAGAATTTCATTGACACAACAAGGAAAGTTTCAGAAGTTCTTCAAATACAGTCTACGTCAGGAGTAGCCAATGTGATGCCTTCCAGATGTAATTGCAATGACATCAAATCAATAAAGCAACAATAAAGTATTGCATTTTCAAAAAGAGCACTGTTAAAATTTCCTTTCCCCCCCTATCCAGATGGATAACCATAACATTTTATTTGGCTGCCAGAATTTTGACTGTTTAAGCCAGATGAGTCATAGTGCTTCCATTTCAAAGCACTACACTGATTTCCTAGTTGTTTCCAATTCAAGGAATTCCCTTTAAAGCTCTAAGTGCCTTCAGACCCAAATGCCTATAGGACAATGCCTTGAGATCCTTGGCAGAGGGCCTTCTTCCTTAGAGAAAACGTATTATGTATGCACTAAGGACAGGGTAGTATCTGTGCTGGTACCACACTCACCTCCTCAGGGAGATATGACTGGTGTTGGCGTTACTGTTTTTGGCATTACTATCTTTTCAGCACCAGTTTAACATATATTTGCTCAGGAGTTTGAAAGGCTTGTTGTCCCACTCTTCTTTTACTTTTTACAGTTCTCTTTGCCTCTCAATCTTTAAATCACTTGACAGATGTTTTATTATATTTGTATTTTTAATTATTATGTTCACTGTATGCTCCCTGGAATCCCTTGAAAGGCAGCCTACAGGTATTGTTAAAATAAAACAGACAGTAAACACTATTTATTTGGTTATGTTGCAAGCAGTCTTCACAAATGCAACCTTGCTATTTGTAGACATGCTGTAAACACATTTAAAATTTAAACACTTAATTTTCATTTATTCCATGGAAGAAAATAAAACACGTGCTTAGCTTTTGTTATTGAATTTAAGTGTACAAAGTGCTTAACCATGACTAAATCATGCCCACATCATTTTAAATTGTAGTTCCTAAGATATCTTATCGGATCATGAGATTTACAGGCTGAGCTGGCGGAATTTCCCTGCTTCACTTTCTGTAATTTCCTTGGTAAATATTATGGGAAGCAATTTACTAAGCACTGCTGAATGAGTTTTCTATAGAAAATGATTTACAACACACCTAATTTGGAACACAGACAAATGTTTACATGTTGTAGGCTACATTTACTAAAAAGGCCCAAACTGCTCTACAGTAAATGGCCTGAAGGACAACAGGGAATTTTTCCTAAAACATTTTCTTCCTGGAAATTCAGTTCATGCTAACAATGATGAAAAGCTGAACATTTAAAACACAATGTATTGTTTCAATTCTATAATTTAAAAGACTGAAGATGTGCAGCCATTTAAATTCACTTTAGGTGCAAAGTGTTGCAGCATGTTTAATCCCTTGTTGAAAGCGCCTGTGTAAAAACACAGAATGATTTTTTGTCTGTGTAAAAAAATAATTTCATTCTTAAATAGAGTAGAAAAATGTCAAAATGAAGCCCATGGTGCATTTTAGAGAAATAGTAATATGTAGTTTCCTATTTTCTAAGTTTCATTACCTTCTTTTCATAACCATTAACTCATCATTTGCCATATCCCAAATTAAGCTCCAGTTCTTACAAAAGATATGCAGCTAATTCATAAAATGTTTCAGGAGAGGTTGTACCAAGATCCTTTTCTATATAACATAGGAATTAGTCTAACATTCCAGCCTCACATGGTAAGTCTACCACACCAGTCTACCACACCAATAAAACCATCTCAATTAAGCCACAACACTGTGACTAAGGTACACCTACTATGTGCCTCCAAAGAGTACTCTAGATGTCCTATTTGTGCCAACCCAGTTAGAGCAGCAATCACATGTATGGGTGCCAAATTGGCCTTAAATTTAGTCCTCACTTCAGCATGATTCTTTGAACAGGTTATTGACTTTATAAATCAGTATTCCCCACATTCATTTACTAGTCTGAGAACCGTATGCAAGAAAAGTGGCAACAGGCAACCATGAACTAGTCCCTGCGGTGAAAGCCTTTTGAAGTACTGTGTGCCAGCTGGGAAATACAGACTGCAGACCCCCACTAGCACATGTGGTTGGAATGAAACCACACAGTTCCTAAGCAAACATCACTGGAGCAATAGCCCCTTTCTGAAGACCACGGAGGAGGAAAGCTGCTGAGAAGTTTTTCCTTCAGCAATATTTTTTCTGAGACTTTGTCATTCAGAGAACCATCACTACCAACGTTATTTTCATAACAGACCCAATTACCTAAAGGAACTCAAACACAGAAAGGCTAAAGGACAGTTTTCAGAATCATTTCAATGTGGTTTGAGAATTCTGATTATAGTGGGGTGATTTAATGCATATGGCAAACAGAATGGCCCAAAGACAGTGAGATTTTGCATTAAAGCCTTTCCACTCAGCAGCTCTTGCCACATGCACAATTCTGTATACAGTCGTACCTCCTTTTGCGTCTGGGATCTGTTAGAGCCCTGGATGCTCAACAAAGCGCTGCTCTGCGCATGTGCGAAGCACAATTTAATGCTTCTGAACGTGTGTGAGCAGCAAACCCGGAAGTAACCTGTTCCGGTACTTCTGGGTTTGCCACGGACGTTCGACGAAATGGACCCTAAACGGGGCAGACTCAAAACAAGGTATGACTGTACTTCAAGCCACCACCCAGAAAAAAACAGCTTCCCCAAACTGGATTTTTAACCTAAAAACACTGCTTTGATTCACCTCATCAAATTACTATAAAATGTAAGATGCGACTACTGCTTTGATTAATTAAAATCTTTTAATCATTTGAAGACTCACCTGTTCTTTTCCATTTCGTTGTGTGTTGATCTAAATAGAGAAAGAGGGGATTAATGTTACCATTTACACTTGTCAACCATGGAGTAAACATACCTTTGCAGGTTTCAAACCACTATGAACAAGATGCAACTCTGTTTGTTACTGAATCCCAGGTCAGTAGGGATACAAACCAGGGACCACAGTTGCATTATGAATAAGATACAATCATGCCTGCCCGTTCCATGGCTCTCACCATAAGGCGTGGCAAAATAATCTACTGAATGAATCACAACCACTTATTTTGCAAGACCCACAGTCTTTCTGAATCCAACTACAGTGGTGCCTCGCAAAACGAAAAGAATCCGTTCTGTGATTCTCTTCGTCTAGCGGTTTTTTTTGTCTTGCGAAGCAAGCCCATTGGTGGATTAGCGGCTTTTAGCGGCTTATCTGCTGATCGGATCAGCTGATAAGCGGCTTAGCGGCTTAGAAAAAGGGGGGAAGGGGGGGGAAACCGCAGGAACTCGCAAGGCATTGTCGTCTTGCGAAGCAAGTCCATAGGAAATTCGTTTTGCGAAGCACCTCCAAAACGGAAAACTCTTTCGTCTAGAGAGCTTTCCGTCTTGCGGGGCACCACTGTATACCCCAGAACACAGATTAAGAAAGAAATTTCCTGGAGTATTTTAAAAGTCTTTCTTCCTCCTGTCCTGGGGTGGGGAACCGTTGCTTTTAAGAGTGAGAAAAAAACTTTCCAGGAGAACTTGATAACATTTGATTACAACTAAAAAAAAAATGCACATATTTAACCCATCCAAGTTACATGACTGCTCCTCTTAAAGCTTTTGAAGAACTTGTGAATGATTTTGGATAACTTACCCAACATAATCATCACCATAATTTCATTTAAATAAGTATGTGAGAAGAGAACAGATTATATACACTCTGCACATGATGTACTCATGAAGACAAAACTACTAACGCACAACAAAAACATATTGCACAAACCCATGTACCGTATTTTTCGCCCCATAGGACGCACCGGCCCATAAGACGCACCTAGATTTTAGGGGGGGAAACAAAGGGAAAAAAATTTATTTCCCCCCCAGGTGCGCTGCGCTACACCAGGAGCTTGGGGCGTGCGGAGCTCAGCGCGCCCCAAGCTTCTGCGTGCCGGCAAGGTCTCCGCTAGCGTGGGAGAGCCGGACGCCTCTCCCAGGGCTAGCGGACCCCTGCGCTAATCCAGAAGCTTGGGGCAAGCTGAGGTCAGCGCGCCCCAAGCTTCTGCATGCCGGCAAGCAGTCCGCTGCCACCCCAAGCCTCCCGCACCCGGCAGGAGGTCCCGCCGGGTGCGAGGCTTGGGGCGGCAGCGGACTGCTTGCGCGCACCTAGAAGCTTGGGGCGTGCTGAGGTCAGCGCACCCCAAGCTTCTGCATGCCGGCAAGCAGTCCGCTGCCGCCCCAAGCCTCCCGCACCCGGCAGGAGGTCCCGCCGGGTGCGAGGCTTGGGGCGGCAGCGGACTGCTTGCGCGCACCTAGAAGCTTGGGGCGTGCTGAGGTCAGCGCGCCCCAAGCTTCTGCATGCCGGCAAGCAGTCCGCTGCCGCCCCAAGCCTCCCGCACCCGGCAGGAGGTCCCGCCGGGTGCGCAAGGCTTGGGGCGGCAGCGGACTGCTTGCGCGCACCTAGAAGCTTGGGGCGTGCTGAGGTCAGCGCGCCCCAAGCTTCTGCATGCCGGCAAGCAGTCCGCTGCCGCCCCAAGCCTCCCGCACCCGGTGGGACCTCCTGCCGGGTGTGCGAGGCTTGCAGACACTCGCACGAAGCAGGGGGAGCCCTCCAGAGGGCTCCCCGTGCTTCGGGCGACAGGCTGCCGCCCCAAGCCTCGCGCACCCGGTAGGACCTCCTGCCGGGCGCGCGAGGCTTGAAGGCATTCGCCCCATAAGACGCACACCGATTTCCCCTTCATTTTTGGAGGGGAAAAAGTGCGTCTTATGGGGCGAAAAATACGGTATGTGGCCGTCAGGTGACACCCCCATGTGCCAAATCCTGGGGAAGACTTGTGTTTACTCGCATGAGAGGCTAGAAAAGTATTTCTTAAGTAGAAACCTTTGTTTTTAGTATGTTCTTTTTATTATTCTAAACATTACATTACATTACAATTAAATAAAGGAAGAATAGAAATAATAAACACACACATGCAACAACAAATTAGAAGGGACAGCTGAATGAGACTCCAGAAGATTCCTAGCTCAGGTTAGGTTAGAGCGTGTGCTGATAATGCCAAGGCTGCAGGTTCAATTCCCATATGGGATAGCTGCATATTCCTGCCTTGCAGGGGATTGGACTAAATGATCCTTGGGGTCCCTTCCAATTCTACAATTCTAAATCTTCCATATCTGATGCAACTGATGATCTAGCACCTAAATCGAATGGTATGCACACTTTCAAAGTAAAGTTCCACTACACACTCATCTTTAAAGCAGGAAAATGGGCTTACATGAAAATCATTGGAGGGAGAACCTATGAACTGAATTGATTAGCTTGCCAGAGAGTCCTGAACTATATTTGAGCATATATTTTACTTGTCCCAACATAATTTTATACAAACTATACACTTCCCTGGAGAACTATATCTAATGTAAGGTTCACATTAAAAGGTAAACTAATAAAGCTGGGGCAAGGGGGAAGAAGAGTTAACACTGAAACTTCATCTTCCACTTTCCATACCATTCCCAAACGGCAGAACATCATGTACTTATCTCAAGACCACTAACCACTGGCACAGCAGGGTAATTTAAGGATAAAGCTTTAACTGGGTACTTCCTGCTTCTAAGGCATGCAATGACATAAAGGTAGCCTGAATCTCCAGATATGTAAACAGAAAACTAAAACAAATGTTAGCAAGCTAATGGTTAAATCAACTGGGCCTTTAAAAAGATTATCATACTTCAATAAGAACTTCTGAAATGAGTGTTGCCATATTTTGAAGAGCAAAAAAGAGGCCACATTTGCCGACTTCTACTTCACTATGACAACTCTCATTTTATATACCCATGAAAAGGACATATGGCAATCCTAAACTGCCCAGTTCATCAATGTCCAAGGAACTTAAATCTGCCATTATCTAGCAGAATTGTAATAGAGTAATATGTTTTTGTTCCAACGGACTTTGGCTTTCCACACCAAGATGTTATAATACTGACGCTGTTATAATACTGACCCTCACTGTTAAGATTATTTTATCTGCCATCATTAACTGTTTTGCTTTTCTATATTTTATATGGTTGTTTTGATATGCTGCAAGTCACCCTGATTGCTGTTTTAGGGATAAAGGATGGGACATAAATATGCCTAATAAACACATCTTGTATTATATAGCAGTCTTGAATACTTACTACAAATACCCCATAGGCAGATAGTCATTTTGTGCACAAAATTAAGGAACTGGTGCAAAAACCTGGATCCATATGATTGTACTTATGCAAGAGAAGCAGCATATTTATGCAGAAGTAAACCCCATTTCAACAACAGCATTTACTCTTTAATAATTGTGCTCAGGATTGTAACAAGTGTGGGGAAACTCTGGTCTCCTAAACTACAGCTGCCATCATTCCTGGCTATTGACCATACATTCTAGGCCTGATGGAAGTTGGGAGTTCTGAAACATTTGGCGGGCCAAAGGTGCCTCACCCCTGGATTACAGCTGTTAATGTGTTTTCAAATTTCACTGGCTTCAAATAAGCACTCTTCAAATCCATTCTAAATTTCTTAGAAAACGTGGCTTCCAGAAATTAAACTGGCACTGAAATGTGTGTGGTGGTTTCCTGCAAATTAACTTGAGTATTTAGACTGATTAAGTGCCTTTTTTCCTAAAAACGTGTCTCAAAATCCTTAGAATGAAGCACAGCCAACTCAAGATGAAGGATGTTTTAAATTTGAATTTAATTTAAATTTTTGACAAATACTTCTTCAGATATTCCAACTGCAGCATTACAGTGCAGTATATTGGTTCAGAGGCCAGTGTAAACATTGACAGGAAACAAAAGTGAAACTGTCATGCCCTTTTGATCACAAACATGAAAACTTTTACACAATACAATCTACATCTTGACTTAAACTGTAATCCTAATTAACTCTATGGGGCTTACTCCCAGGCAAGTGGGGTTAGGACTACATCTTAACCTTTTAAATAAGGCTAATATCCTTGTAATTAGCACGTGCCCAATGTACTCATCATGCCTCTGCTGTAGTTGCTTTGGAAGTGACTGAGTTATGTGCATGGCTCACCCTGCAAGACAAAGGCAGAACACTCAGTTTTTCCTTACCTGCTACTACTACTATTTTTCTTAGATTTGTTTCTTCGTTTTAAGGCATCTCTATCCTTGCTGCTGTAGGGTAGCATGGAAGCATAGCCATGCTCAGCTTCTGTGGGAGAAACAATTATTTATCCCATTATTAACTCACAGCAAAACAAAATAACTCATTTAAGTTTACTGGCAGATATAACTAAATACTTCATCTCCTGACATTCAGTGCATGTTCTCTTTCAAATTAATCCCATCCACAGGATTTCGCATGCCATGAAAGCCGAATTCCAAACACCCCTCACTCACAAATTCACTAGATGACTAGCCTCAGTCAAGTCTGTATTCTCTTTGTCTCAGCATTCTTAAGTGCAGTACGTTAACATCTTATCTTACAAGCCTGGTATAAAGAATACACAAATAGTGTACAGGAAGTACTGGTACTTTGAATGCTTGAAATGCACCAATTATTATGATGCTGAATCAATAATGTCTCAGTTGTGGGTTGACAAGAGATTATGAACGCTTGAGCACAGCGATACTCCCCCGCCCCCCCCCTTTCCCAGAGAAGATGTAACAGAGTTTTGTAAAGGCTATTTGGAATTTACAAATGGGCAAAGCCTTCAGACTCAGGCAAGGGCACAGCAGCTTTCCATCTCGACAGTGTCAGCACTTGACCTCGATCGTCATGGCCGCTCCATTTCCTTCTACAGTTCGGGCCCCCGTTAGGGTTAAAAGCGGAGCGAGTGGGTGAGGAATAGCAGGGCACACCCCAACAACAGGGCCCGCTCCCCCAAACTGAATTTATTTGTGTGCGTCGGCATCAGCCGCTTTATTTATTTGTCGCCATGGATGTTCTGGTTAAATACCTTCGAGAGGCTTTGTACGGAGCGGGTCACACATTAAATGGGGTAAAATACAAGGGGCGCGCGATCCACACGATCGGAAGCGGGGCGCGTGGTAGATTTTTACAGCCCCACAACCTGCCCCCGCCCCCCCCCCCGCCACGCTAAGTGGGAAGAGGAGGCGGCGGCGGCTGGGAGGGAAGGAAAGAGGGAGGAGCGAGCCAGAGAAAAGGCAAAGCTGGATCAGAAGGGAGTCCGGGGCTCCCTCCCTAGTGAACAGGCTCAGAAGAAAGGAAATCTGAGGAGGAGGAGGAGGAGGAGGAAGCAGCCAGGCCATTCGTCCCGTCCCCCCCCCCCCCCGCCGCCTTTCGGGCTTATTTTTAGCCCCCTCCTCCTCCTCGCGCGGCGGAGCCTTTCCGGCGGTTCCCATTTTCTCTTGAAAGGCCCGAGTTGTTTACTCTTTCCCTCAGGGGGGATGGGAAGAAGGGAAGGCGGAGATCGGGCCGAAGGAGGGAGGGAGGGAGAAGCGGAGAAAAACACACGTACTAATAACAACGCGGAAGGAGGGGGGGGTCGGCGTCGCCCCTCCCCCCTTCTTCCCCAGCCTCCTCTCCCGAGGGGAGCGAAAGGAGCAACAAAAAAACAACGGGGCGGCGGCATCCCGGAGGAAGCCTCGCTGTCACCGGGGCGGCCGGATGCTCTCCCTCAGCGCGGCCCGAGAGCGAGCGAGCGAGCGGTGAAGGCGACAGGCCGGAGAGAACTTGGGCCGGCCGGCCGGCAGGCCTACCTCGCTCCCTCCGCTCCAGGAACTCGGCCGCCTCCAGCAGCATCTGGATGTTTTCGCACACTTGGGCGGCCGCCGCCATTTTGCCGGCTGCTTGGTCCTGCCGCCGCCGCCGGAGCCCTCGACGCCGACGACACCGCCACAGAGTCAGCCGCAGCAGCCAGGACTCTCTTCTTCCGCCGCCTCCGTCCAGCGCCCGGAGCCCGACTGTGTGTGTTTACCCCACCTCACAGCCTGACAGACTCGCCGCAACCAAGCCCTCCCTCCGCAGCCCAACCCGCTGCCCCTGGAGCGCGGCGCCCATTGG
This sequence comes from Podarcis liolepis, assembly GCF_965112155.1. NCBI lineage: Eukaryota > Metazoa > Chordata > Lepidosauria > Squamata > Lacertidae > Podarcis > Podarcis liolepis. Next base: position 5,536,195 of record NC_139561.1, on the reverse strand, counting down.
CCGCCCCTGGCCCGGCTCCGCCCCTGCCGCTGCCCGATTGGCCCTCAGCTAGGCAGAGTGGAAAGGGGAAAATAAGCGGCCAGCCACGCCCTGCTCGCTGGGCATTGGCCGCCTCTGCTCCTGAGCCCGCCTTTATCTAGCCCGAGGTTTCCCGCCTCTGGTTGGCTCGCCGAGCCGAAATGGCCGCCCCTAATTCAGATCTAGTGTCTAATTGGACAAGCCTTAGCGGCACGTCCCATTCGACGGTGCTATAGCCGCGCCTTTCCTTTGCACGGGCGCCCCATTGGTCAGGGCTACCAAAATGACGTTTTACGCTAACTCCCGTAGGCCCAATCCAGGCTGCTCTGCCTTCTAACCCCGTTCGAGCCTTCCTTTTTGATTGGTCAGTGGTGCCCATGGCCCCCTCCCCTTCGCTTATTGTGTTGACTTCTAGCGTTCCGCCCCGCCCACTAGCCACGCGTCTTTGCCATTATTTCTTGGCCAATCAGTTTGGGGGAAGGAGGTGGAGGGGGCTCTAGGAGGCCCAGGCCTAGTTAGCTCTGCTGGCTAGGGCAGAGGAAGGCCTAAAGCCTAGGCTTGGTGCAAGGAGGAGGCGGCGAGCGTGGCAGGCACTGCGAGGAGAAGGCGGCGGCGGCATTTGTGTTCAAAACAAGGCAGTCTCTGTCCCTGCAGGCTTGCAATCTGTTTATTTTGATTGAGAGAGAGACGGAAAACGCAGGAGGAAAACAAAAACTCAGTCACTATTTTCTTGTCTCGACTGACAAGCTGGCCCAGTTCAGGGAGCACCAGGAGGAGGTGCCTGATGGAGCGGAGCCTCCTGCAAAGCTGGTGGAATGAGCCTTTTGCTCGCTACCTCTCCCGCTGGGACAGCCTGATGGAATTGCTGCCACCAGGTGACAGTTGAGGGGGGAGAAGGCCTGGCGGAGCTCCCCCTTCCACCACATAGCCCTTTGCCCCGTAAAAAGAAAAGGCAGCCACGTTGAGCACCCAAGACATCAGTTACAGTGGTGCCTCGCAAGACGAAATTAATTCGTTCCGCAAGTTTTTTCTTCTTGCGAGTTTTTCGTCTTGCGAAGCACGGTTTCCCATAAGGAATGCACTGAAAATCAATCAATACGTTTCTATGGAGACCGTCCGGGGACAGAGGGGAAGCGCCGCACGCCTTCCCCTCTGTCCCCGGACCTGTTTAAAGCAAGGGGCGGCGGGGAGAAGATTGCTTCTCCCCGTTGCCTGCCCCGCAATCTCCGGGGACAGAGGGCGCACGCCTTCCCCTCTGTCCCCAGACCTGTTTTAAAGCAAGGTAATGGGCAGCGGGGAGAATTGCTTCTCCCCATTGCCACCCCTTGGTTCAAAAGGGGTCCGGGGAGAGAGGGGAAGGCGCGCGCGCCTTCCCCTCTGTCCCCGGAGATTGCGGGGCTGGCAACGGGGAGAAGCGATCTTCTCCCCGCCGCCCCTTGCTTCAAAAGAGGTCCGGGGACAGCGGGGAAGGCGCGCTGCGCTTCCCCGCTATCCCCAGAGCTTGCGGGGCAAGCTTCGTTTTGTGAAGCAAGCCCATAGGGAAATGCGTCTTGCGAAGCGGCTAATAAAACGAAAAACTCCTTCGTCTAGCGAGTTTTTCGTCTTCCGAGGCGTTCGTCTTGCGGGGCACCACTGTATATTAGGGCATTCTACTTTTGCTGGATCGGGTTGGCACCCCATCTAGCCCAGCATCCTGTATTAATATATATATCACCACCTTCTATATCCTCACCTTCTCTCCAAACACTCAAAGCAGCTTACAGATAGAATAGGAAAAGCTAAAAACATAGAAAATAAATCATTTAAAAGTATTTAAACACGAGAATTTATATATATACCAAAATATCTATTAAAAGTATAGACAACAATAGTTACACTAAAAACCAAAACCAAAAAATACCCAGTTCTGTACTTACAGTGGCCAACTGGGTGCCTGTGGTAAACCATGTATGTGAAATCAAGATTGTTTTTAAACATGACATACTCACTTTATTATTATTACTACCATCATCATCGTCATATATCCTTCCTTTCACCAAGACTGGGACTCAAGGTGGCTTACAAAAATTAAAACAAATATAAAATACAAAAGCTAAAGACATATAAAAGCTAATAGTTAAAATTAAACTCCAGCAGAATAAAAACAATATAAAAAAAAAATCCATTACAAATAAAAGCAGCAATGCACTTATCAGACGCCCTTTTCTTAAAGAACAGTCAGTTCACAGGGGCCTGCTGAAATAAAGCAGTCTTCTACCAGTGAAAGTTCCAAAGTCTGGCAGCAGACCTCCATATCCCCACACTGCTTGTGAGGGTGGTGGGACCAAGAGAATGGCCTCCTCTGACAGTCTCAGAGCCCAGCAAGTTTGTATGGAAGACAGACATTCATACAGGGAACAACTGTTCTGTGCATGTTCAAAGCACATGGAATCATGCATGCAAATACTATCCTCAGATCAGGAAGAGGGTGCAATGGGCGCGTAACAGGGCAGGTTTATGCACGCTCCACTAATGCGCGCAATAACCTGGAAAGCAACCTCAGCACAAATCAAGGGTTGCCTGCATAAGCATTTGCCATTTTACTGCCCATTCACTCAGTTTTGAGGTCCTTTTGGAGCTCTTCACAATCTTTTTTTTTTTTAAAAAAAAATCACTCTGAACATTTTGGTGTCATCAGCAAACTTGGCCACCACAATTCTCACCCTCATCTCTCACCCTTCATGAACAAGTTAAAAAGCACAGGTCCCAAAAATGATCCAGGAAGGATGTAAGATGAAGTGGCAGCCTCTACAAAAAAACAGTTATAACCTCAAAACTACCTGGGGGTACAACACTTCAGCCTTCCAGGAAATTCTGTAAGTGACCTTAAGGTAACCCAAAATAGAACAAAGGAACTTCAATCAAAGACCACATGAAACTGCTGGAACGGGTAGGGAGTTCAGTATTATCACTTGGACTGAATTCAGGCAAAGCATTTTCTTAAACTTTACAGGCAACATGTGCGACTGTGCATGCGCACATTGTTTTTGGACCCAGAAAGGGCATAAGGGGGGTGGGGGCTTATGCACACAATGACCCAGAATGCAACCCCCACGTAAATCAGGGGTTGCCTGTACTGATGCCAGGGTGCCTGTGTCATGACCAACAACCATTATGTGAATGAGAATTTACCTTTTCCCTCAACCCCACTGCTTACAACTCCCATCACATCACCTTATGTAGCCTGCAACACAGTGTATTGCATGCATCTGAAGAAGTAGACCGTAGTGCACAAAAACCTATACCATAGTAAATGTATCTCAAGAGTCTCTGGTGTTTTCGCTGTAAGGTAGGAGGGATGGGGAACCTGTCTTAGGCACATCACGCAGCCTCATTCCCTTCCTGGGCCTACATGCCAGAGGCAAAAGTTAGTGGAGCAAAAAGTGTACAGTGCACATTAGTACAATAGACTAGCTACTGCACACCCAGTATCCTCTGCGCAGGCAAACAAGCAAGATTGGGCTTGAAGGATACATTCCCTTTAGAGTCCAACGCAAGGCTGGCAAGGGGCGTGGCATGAGGACCACCAGATAGAGAAGCTGCATTCTTTCACCTCTGGTGGACCTGTCCAAAAGTGAAGGCCTTCTGGGAAATGATCTATAATGAGTTTAAAAAGGTATTTAGGTATACCTTTCCCAGAAACCAGAGGCCTTCCTCCTGGGCATTGTCGGCCAGAAAGTGTTAAAGAAGGATAGAACTTTTTTTATGTATGCAACTACAGCAGCAAGAATTCTCATCGCAAAATATTGGAAGACACAAGATCTACCCACACTGGAAGAGTGGCAGACGCAATTGATGGACTATATGGAACTGGCTGAAATGACTGGCAGAATCCGAGATTTGGGAGAAGAAATAATGGAAGAGGACTGGAAAAAATTTAAGGATTATTTACAAAAATATCATAAGTTGTATGAATGTTAAAAACTGCACGATTTGGAAACTTTAGCTTCAGCGATTAGATTTGGTTAAACCGGAAAATAAGTTATAAGTAAGAAAAGGTTGAAATTTAAAGTAATACTATGGTTGATTTAAAGTATAAGTAACTGATAAAAAGTATTTTAAATTTAAAAGTATAATATTTGAAAGGTACAAATTAAGACATGAAATAAGGTAATAATTTGCTGACATTTTTATTGTAAAGAACGCATGGTGGGGGAGACGCGAGGAAGTCCGGTTGGTTATGGAAAAATGTGTTTGAAAATTGGATTATTTTTTCTTCTTTTTCTTCTTTGTTTCTTTTTGTTTTTTCTATTTATGGCTTTTATATTTTTGACTGTGTATTTGAAAATGTAATAAAAATATTTATAAAAAAAAAGAGAAGCTGCATTTCACGACTCTGCCCTATGATTTGAGGTTCCCCATAGCTACCCTAAGAAGCAAACCTTTGAGGACAGTCTCTAAGAGGGCCAGAGAATCTCTGTATGTAGGAGACAAAAAGTAAGGAACTTAATACACTACTAAGAAAACTATGGACTACATTTGAGCTTGTTTAACCACCGAGCCTAGGGATTGCCGATCAGAAGGTCGGCGGTTCGAATCCCCGCGACGGGGTGAGCTCCCGTTGCTCGGTCCCTGCTCCTGCGAACCTAGCAGTTCGAAAGCACACCAAGTGCAAGTAGATAAATAGGTACCGCGCCGGTGGGAAGGTAAAGGGTGTTTCCGTGTGTTGCTCTGGTTCGCCAGAAGCGGCTTAGTCATGCTGGCCACATGACCCGGAAGCTGTACACCGGCTCCCTCGGCCAATAAAGCGAGATGAGTGCCGCAACCCCAGAGTCGGTCACGACTGGATCTAATGGTCAGGGGTCCCTTTACCTTTACCTGCATCAAGTATGACAACTGCATAATCCAAAGATTGCCAGAATTTAGTTACTGAACACAGAATTCAAAAACTGCTCACCAATGCCTAATGTGTCATTACAGAGTCACAGGAGTGCCAACTTCGCCCCGCAATCTTGAGTGCCCAGGGCCGTGGCACTGAAAAATGTGGGTGCCTGGCCCCTTCATAGGGAATTTTGTGGGTGCTTGGGCACCCAGGGCCCCAGGGAGTTGGCACCTATGCAGAGTCATGTCCCTGCTTTGTTTTTGAAATTGAAAGCAGTAGATGTAGCTTATTAACAATTAATTCTGCCTGTTTGTTTTTCTATAAAATGTCTCAGTTTTTACTTGCTCACTCTAGAAGCAGTCTCTAACATTTATTAACAGGTGCCAAATCAGATGTTACTCTAATCCTACCCAAACATTTTAGACAAATCAGAGTGTCTTGCAGGGTCCCCCTTTGCTTTAAACACTGTTTGCAATGAGAAATGTGTTAGGTGGGATGGATGGGGTTGTAGGTGGCTGAGAGAATACACTTCGAAGGAGACACAACACCACATCTCCCACAGCATGATCATATGGGTGCTTACTCCAGAAGTCATTCCCATTGTACCAGGGAGTTTACATGAACATAAGCATCAGATTTTAATTCCAGTGCTACAAATGTTGACCTCATTTTGATATTAGATTCTTGCTGGAGGCTTGTCATTATTTACTTTGGATTGATGCAGAAATCTTTATTTATATGACCTCACCAATTGGGAAGTGGGAGAAGATTTGAGATGCCCAGCTGAAACAGAAGCAACTCAAAGCAGCCTTTATATCTACCAATTGCTCAAGTAGTTTTAAATCAAACTGCAGTCCAGAGCTGCCTCATAATTAAATTTCATTTCCAGAGAGAGGTGTGTGTGTGTGTGTGTGTGTGTGTGTGTGTGTGTACGTGTACGCACACATTTTGGCTCCCTGCACTGTTTGTTTTGTCTTCATATTATTCTGTCAGATAATCTTACGCAAGCTACACCCACTTGGAACTGTGTGCTAGCAACATCCTGTTCACTTTAGAACTCTGTATGTACTTGTGTGTGGGAGGAATAAATCCCATTGCCATTCTAGGTCAAAGGAAGTTGAGCATGAGATTTTAATTTGGGCTGCACCTATCAAATTAGTTGTGCAGCAGCAAAGCTGCTGGAACCATTTATGCAGCCCAATCCCTAATCTCAGTGTTAAGTAATTCAGTGGGTCCTATACCAAATTAAGTATGCAAACGTTTGCAGCCTTAAAGGGTACATTCTAGCTATCAGTATGGAGTGTCCTATGTCCTGGTAGTACCCTCTATGGTCAAGACCATCCCAAGATGGGAAACCGCCCCCCCATGTTGCACAATTCATTAGGAACGCGCAACTCCTGTTCATTTTGTCACAAAGTGAGTGATTTATGTCAGCTATGTGTGCTGCCTGTACCCCAATAAAACAAAATTATCTTGTTTCATTTTGCTTGAGAGTCAGAGAATTATAAAATGGTAGAGTTGGAAGGAACTGCAAGGATCACCTGGACTAACCTCCTGCGATACAGGAATCTTTTGCTAAATGCTGGACCAACTGAGCTACTCTGGCTCTGCCAGTAGGCATGACAGCATCTCATCAGCAACACCAACTTCTGGTGATGATGTACACATAATAATAATAATAATAATAATAATAATAATAATAATAATAATTTATTATTTATACCCCGCCCATTTGGCTGGGCTTCCCCAGCCACTCTGAGTGGCTTCCAAAAGAATATTAAAATACTATAATACATCAAACATTAAAAGCTTCCCGAAACAGGGCTGCCTTCAGATGTCTTCTAAAAGCCTGGTAGTTGTTGTTCTCTTTGACATCTGGTGGGAGGGTGTTCCACAGGGAATGCGCCACTACCAAGAAGGCCCTCTGCCTGGTTCCCTGTAACTTGGCTTCTCGCAATGAGGGAACTGCCAGAAGGCCCTCGGTACATTGAGTGTACTCCAAAACAGAAGGTGTAGGTACCACAAGAGGGGCAAACAAGTACTCTGTGCTTCATGTGAAGTGTACTCTGATGCCACTGGAGACAAGGGAAAGCATCCAACACAACTAGCAAGTTACTGTGGATGTTAGCTTCTACTCTGAGCTGCTTTTAAGGGATGGCATCATGGAGGCTGGGGTCAATGACTATTTGCTATGCCAGCTAATGGAACCTCCATGCCAACGAGACTCCAAGAAAGGGGCAGCCAGAACTATCGTGTTCTGCATGTGGTCTTCTCCCAGACATATAAGCAGAAACCGGATACTGGACTAGACAGACCTTTGGTTGGACCCAGCAGGGCAACTGTTATGGCTTGATATTTGTGATCAGTGCCTCCAACCAGCACCCAAATACAGTGGTGCCCCGCAAGACAAATGCCTCGCAAGACGGAAAACCCGCTAGACGAAAGAGTTTTCCCTTTTGGAGGTGCTTCGCAAAACGAATCTCCTATGGGCTTGTTTCGCAAGACGACAATGTCTTGCGAGTTCCTGCGGGGTTTTTTTCCTTTCCTCCCCCCTTTTTCTAAGCCGCTAAGCCGCTTATCAGCTGATCCGATCAGCAGATAAGCCGCTAAAAGCCGCTAATAGTGCTAATCCGCTAATCCTTCAGTGGGCTTGCTTTGCAAGACGAAAAAACCGCTAGACGAAGAGAATCACAGAACGGATTCTTTTCGTCTTGCGAGGCACCACTGTACCAGTAATTGTTATCTTGATACTACATCTCAGAGTTATGATGAAGGTTGTGTGTATTTCACACAGGGCAATAAACAAACCTACCCCAACATTCTGTACTAAAGAAATGGCACGGATTAGCATGTAAAATTCTGCACATTTACTGCAGAAGAGACACTAAATGTCCATTTCTCCCATAAAACTATTGGAAGAAGTTAGGATACCACACAAGCTAATGGGAAAAGTCCACTGGAGCTGCGTTACCATGTTCATATGTTGGTTAGAGGCACCCAAGAACAGCGGCAAGGCCCACTGTTGGCCAGAAGCAAGACAATGAAGGGGGAGAACCAGGGGGGTTGAAATTTAGACTTTCTCTAAATGAGAGGTAGCAGAGATGGTGGTGGTTGAACACTTGTCCCGAGAAGAGTCCCCGACCCACCAAAGTATTTCTTGGGGTTCAAATCCCTACTGAGTCATGAAACTCACTAGGGGACCTTGGACCAGTCACATACTCTCAGCCTAACCTACTTCACAGTGTTGTTGTGAGGATAAAAAGAGGACGAGGGAGAGCCATGTATACCACCTTGAGCTTCTTGGAGGAAAGGTGGGGTAGAAATAATGAAATAAACTTATCTCAAGAACCTCATTAAGACAAAAGAAAATCGTTTTTCATGCTAGCTTTTAAGAAGGGGCTTCCTATTTGAAGTGCTCTCAAGAAGAAAACACAGATTTTTCTTTTTTAATTTAAGTGGCAATATTTTAAAACAGAAACCTACAAAAAATAAAAACACAGCAACACAAAAGAAAGTCATTTTGTACAAACATGTCATTTGAGGAAAACATGTTACCGTCTCTTCCTATGAGACAATGTCACTTCCATGGACTCTCCACAAATGAGATCCCCATTCTGTGTGGGAAGAAGCTGAAATCCGCTTAACCGCAGGTGTTGCTGGTAAGACAATTAAGGGACTAGAGAGTGAGGTTGTCTTTCACATGTAACAAGTGCAGGTGTCAAGCAATAAAATCCAGAGGTCTGTTGAATCCACCTTTTCTGTTCATGTATTGCCTGCAATGAGAAAAGGCAAACCTTAGCAGTGAACTTTCTTGCTGACCCCTAAAAGTTCTGAACACCCACCCCATCTTCCTGATTTTTTTCTTGGCATTGCCCATCCATTGCCCAGAATGCCTTTGCCAGCTGTAAGTGCTGGAATAATTTTAGAAAAAAATAATCTCAGTATGTTATTTTTTATATTCTGAATCACAATTCTGTGTTTGTGTGCTAATTAGAATTCATATAAAAAAGCACACTTGACTTCGAAGCATCTTTATTGGTACTGTTTTTACTTTCTAACTTAGAAATTAATGGTAGCAAAATCCATGAAGTCATTCTCTGTGTGTGGTCCATATGCAATTAAAACAGCACAGCACAACACACACTTACGAGCAGAGATGTCAGTAGGCTTGGGGAAACTCCAGAGTTTAAAGAAATACAAAAAAACATTTTGGAAGAACAATCCTATGTAGGGGATAATGACCCAAAAACAGCCTCTGGGGCCAAAGCATGCTTACTGCTCACAAAATAACTGGAGGGTGTCGGGGAGGATGGAATACCCTGGGGAAAGGGATTGTAAAACTGGTACAGTGGTGCCTCGCAAGACGAAATTAATTCGTTCCGCAAGTCTCTTCGTCTTGCGAGTTTTTCGTCTTGCGATGCACGGTTTCCCATAGGAATGCATTGAAAATCAATTAATGCGTTCCTAGGGAAACCGCCTTCAGACCAGGTCCGGGGACAGTCTGTCCCCGACCTCTTCTGAAGGCTGGGGGGGGGACAAGGGCTTTTCTTCCCACCCCCAGCATTTTAAAAAACCCCGGGACAGCGGAGGACTTCTCCGCTGTCCGGGGCGATCTTAAAATGCTGGCGGGCGGCATTTTAAAATCGCCCCGGGACAGCGGAGGACTTCTCCGCTGTCCGGGGCGATTTAAAAGCCCCTGGGAAGGCAGGCAGGGGGGACAAAGACTTTTGCCCCCCGCCCGCCTTCAGAAGAGGTCCAGGACCTCTTTTGAAGGCGGGCAGGGGGCGAAAGTCTCCCCCCCCCCCGCCTGCCTTCAAAAGCCGTCGGCGACAGCGGAGAAAGGCGCTGCCTTTCTCCGCTCTCCCGGGAAGGCAGGCAGGGGGGAGCAAAGACTTTCGCCCCCCGCCGGCCTTCAGAAGAGGTCCAGGACCTCTTCTGAAGGCCGGCGGGGGGCGAAAGTCTCCCCCCCCCGCCTGCCTTCAAAAGCCGTCGGCGACAGCGGAGAAAGGTGCTGCCTTTCTCCGCTCTCCCGGGAAGGCAGGCAGGGGGGCGAAAGTCTTTGCTCCCCCCGCCTGCCTTCAAAAGCCGTCCGCGATAGCAGGAAGCGCTTCCCTGCTATGCCGGACTGCTTTTAAAATGCTGGCGGTGGGGAGCAAAGCCTTTCGGCCCCCGCCGGCCTTCCTGGACCTCTTCTGAAGGCCGGAGGGGGGGAAAGGCTTTGCTCCCCACCACCAGCATTTAAAACAGGTCCCCGGAGATTTCCCTATGGGCTTTCGTCTTGCAAAGCAAGCCCATAGGGAAATTCGTCTTGCGAAGCGCCTCCAAAACAGAAAACCCTTTCGTCTTGCGGGTTTTCCGTCTTGCGAGGCATTCGTCTTGCGGGGTACCACTGTATCCTGAAAAGAAGCACTCCACACTGTAAACCTTTGTTGCAGATACCATTTGTAAGGCTAGTAACTCTTACAGATCCTCTATTTCAATTAGCAAGAACCTCACATGGCAGCAAACTAATTCTACATTATGCAAGGTAATCCTGAAAGGGTGGGAGGCACAGGAAGTCAATTGTGACAGTTTTTTGCTCCTGCAATGGAAAATCATGGTTGCTCTACTGCCACAATTAGGAACTTGTTTATCCACAAGACAGCTCAACATAACAAGTCTGAGAAACCCCAGGATATACTGATTTTCTGAACCAAGTGAAATACTTAGGGTAATCATTTCAGGATTTTCCACAAATAGGACTCTGCTTTTGTTTTTCTATTTAAAAAATGGGGGTTCTGAAGCAATGACAAAATCTCTTCTTCCAAGTATTCCTGTGAACATAGTGACATCAAGCCAATAAGTGCTTTCCCCGCCCAAGACAAACATGACCTTAGAGCTTCCGCACTCATGGCCAGTTGGGTCCTAACTGAACAATGCCAACCTGTACTTCCTCTTCTGTGATACGTTGATAGCATAGGCATTTACAGAGCCATCCACTTTCTTGCCCTACAAAACACAAACAGAAATACAAAGTCATCTTCACACAACGTAAGGTGCAGGGAAGCCTGACCAGGGGAAGAGGACAATGACTTGGAGCCTGCAGTGCTCCTCTGTTCTTGTAAGGGAGGGGGTGATTTTCAGCAACCCCGTCCCCAACTCCATCAGCATTCCCTAGGCCATATCCTAGACATCCCCACAACCCTGAGTAGATTTTCATGGGGCTGCAGAAGGAAGTGTGAAAGCCCATTTCTGGGAGGAAAGTGAGAATAAAAGCCAATGGAACTTTGGATGAATGGTAAGACATGAACAAAAGCCAATCATATCTTGCTCTTTACTCTTTTTTGCAGTTGCTTTTGGGAAATATGTCGAGGCAGAGTTCCTACACACAATGCCAATGTAATGCTTCCATGAGTTGTTTCCAAGCTACCTGGAAGTTCCTGGGAACTTGTACAACGTGTTTCAAGTCTGGAAGCCCCTTGTAGTGTAGAAGATTTGGGAACATGTTCCAGGGGCTGAGTATCAGTGGCGGGTAGGACCACCTCATAGTTCCCACAACACACACACTCTCACTCTCTCCATCATTTACATGTGCTCTCTCTGCCACAATTTTTTTCTTTTTTTTTGGGGGGGGGGAAGGAAGCCTCATAATGAAGCCAGTAGGAGGCTTCTTCAAGCTAAACTGCTGTACTGGGTGGGCAAGGAGAAGAGGCTGCAGGCCAGATGGGGGGAGGCCCCTTGGGCTGGAGGTTCTTCACTCCTGTCCTAGAATCTAGTGCAAAGGCCCAAGGCCAGGCCTACTGGAGCTCAACCTTGCCTTCTGTGGATGGACAAACTATAGAACAAGCCTGAATCCTCCGCAGTAGCTGAGCAAGCTGCCTTTCTGTCATTTCTGTTCCGCCATTAAGAACACCAAAAGACCATTTGGAGTCACCATTTCTAAATGACTGGCGAGGAAAACTCAGGACCATGGTCTGATTAAGTGAGGAAGATCTGAACTTGCCAGAAATGGCTTTCTGTTTAACCTACCATGTGCTACAAAAGGAGATGTTGCTATTATAAAATAATAATAAACAACTTCATTCAAGATTTGCCAAGGTAATCCAAGCCCTGTGCTCTGCAAAAGGTTACACATGCTGAATAAAAACAGCTTCGCTTCGTATTTCATGAGAGAGGCAAGCAGCTGCAGAGAGTACGAAAGCCAGATTGCCCCCAATCACACAGAATCTTCTGAAGTCTCACTAGTGCTGCTCAAACACATTCAAGCACCACTCTATAAAAAACTTGCAGTGTTAGAAACCTGCCCCCCTTTTTAGCAAAAAGGAAGGGATTCTCAGGAAGTTGAATTCTGCATCCACTACCACATGGTGTGGATTTTCTGTCCCAGTGCAGAGAGTGGTTCACATCTCACTCTTAGGAATTCTGGGCACTAAGAAGACACTCACCTTTGTCGTGTCAAATGATGCAAATCCCATCATTTTCATCATTTCAATTTCTTCTTCTGTCTTACCCTCCAGGTCTTCCTCTGAAAAAGAAGCCAAGGAGATAAAGGAGATAAACAAGGAGATAAAATGAAAGAGAGTTAAAGATAAATAATGCCACAGAACCATCCTCAAACAGCATATTTCTAGGATTCTGACTATTACAATGGTGAAACACCCTGACTTGGCCTTGCTAGGAATAAATAAAAGATATTATATTTAAGACATTTCCTGGCAGCCGTCTGGATATAGACTGCATTCTTATGGAGAAGTGATTGTTTGTTAACTATGCAAAACTGGCATGATAGGGTTTGGAAGATTGTGCTCATAAAGAAACTAACACAACACTGCAGAGTAGTCAGAGGTGACTATTTCCAGAGATAAATTTTATAGCTTGGTCTTCCTTCGTTTCTTTCATTAATTCCTCACCAGAAGAACCCAGACCATACTCTGTTCACTTTTCTTTAAGGGGAGTTACCCTGAATTTTATTTCAATATTCTGGATTTTATTTGTTTGAATATCATGTCACTGAATCTCACCAAGGTTTTTGCTAACTTTGCAAGTCTGCTGTTGTAATTTATCTTTTCTATTTGGCATTTATATACCATATTTTTCGCCCTACAGGACACACTTTTCCCCCTCCAAAAATGAAGGGAAAATGTGTGTGCATCCTATGGGGTGAATGCAGTCTTTCGCTGAAACCTGGAGAGCGAGAGGCGTCGATGCGCACCGACCCCTCTCGCTCTCCAGGCTTCAGGAAGCTATCCGCAAGCCTTGTGCGCCCGGCGGGAGTTCCCGCAGGCTCGCAAGGCTTGCGGGCAGCAGCCTGCAGCGCCCTTCGGAGGACGCCCCGTGCTTCGCGCAGGTGTCCGCAAGCCTTGCGCGCCCGGGGAAACTCCCCCCGGGCGCGCAAGGCTTGCGGGCGGCAGCCTGTTCTGGGGGCTGGGGGGGGAAATAAATTTTTTTTATTCCTTCCCCCCCCAAAAAATGAGGTGCGTCCTATGGGCCAGTGCGCCCTATAGGGCGAAAAATACAGTATATATATTCTTTCTAACATGTGTAATAAGGACACAGTTCACCTATGTATCTCCTTCCACCCCAACATGATTTTTGGAATGTTTTGATTGTTTCATATCAGTTTGTTTTGTCTGCTGTGTTCTGCCACTTTTGATTTTATACTATCAATGTGTTTTGTATTTTTATTCTTTGGTTGGTAAACAATTCTGAAAGTACAGTGGTACCTCGGGTTAAGTACTTAATTTGTTCTGGAGGCCCGTACTTAACCTGAAATTGTTCTTAACCTGAAGCACCACTTTAGCTACTGGGGCCTCCTGCTGCTACCGCCAGAGCACGATTTCTGTTCCTATCCTGAAGCAAAGTTCTTAACCTGAAGCGCTATTTCTAGGTTAGCGGAGTCTGTAACCTGAAGCATATGTAAACCGAGGTACCACTGTATTTCTATTGAAGAGGGTGTCAGCCATCCAAAACAAAAGGCTAATCCTTCCAACTCTTCAAAAAGAGCCACACCTCAAGGACGTAAAATTTTCGACGTAAAATGTTGTCGAACAAGTGTTTAGAAAAACACAACATCCTATCAACAACTGTGGATTTTTTTGGTGTGTGAAGAGATGATATACTTGAGAAACAAAGGTGCCTTTATTGGCACAACAAAGGATTATATGGACCCTCAGACTCAGTGCAACACATGAGCTACAGGCTCTCAATAACAGAGGCAGGATATGTCTTCACCAACAGAACCAGAAACACATCAAGTCAAATAAACCTTGCCCAAAAGGCAAGATCCTTCTCACATTAGCAAACTACCCCTCCCCTATAAATCTGACCACAAACTAGAATGCCAAAGTTAATAAGGTGCATCATGACACACAATTCTCCAGCATGGCTAGCAACACCACGAGCTGTTTCATTACCTGTGATCTGACGCTCTTTGCCTTTAGCATCTTTGGCCTCTTTCTTCTCATCATCTCGCCTTTCTTTCTGCCGGGAAGGGGAAGAAGAGCTGGATCTATGCCGTCGTGGAGATCTAGAGAGTCAAACCAGAGCAGGTTGCACTTGAATGGCAAGGGAAAGGTGTGCTTGCTGGATTACGCAACACACAAAAGAAGAAGCACCAGCACACTTGCTGATTTTTTTGTGAAAACACAGAACAAAACCATCACAAAATCCCACACTTGGCTTTGTGGGCGACACCATGTCTGTGAGCAAAGAACTGCCAAGACCTGCAATGCTCTGTCCACCTCAGTCAAGGAAGTGTACGGCTTCCTCTGCCAGGCAGCCACAAAGAGGGAGAGAGGTGGAAGTGTGCGTTGCTGCCACCACAGCTACCTCCTTTAGAAAGGTGATTCATAGAGATCTTGTCAGGATGAAACCAGGCAAGCTCTGCCTTGTCAACACCTGTAACCAAGGAGAGGCTGCAGGAGGAAAGATGGAAGGAAAGGCTGGGTCTTTAAAGCAGAGTACAAAGAAACACCCATGCCTGCTCCTCCTTTCTCCTACCATTTATTAAACAACGGTATAGATATGGTAGTCTATTGCAGGAGAAGGGTTCAGAACAACAGAAAGGTGCTATGGAAGAATATTCTCTACAAAGCAAATGGAGGGGAGTTGCAGGTCTACAGAGAAAGGAGGACCCTGTGACCATCAGCTCACTCTGAATGCAGAAAAAGCTTGTGTTTAGCTACACTCACATCAAGGGACAGATCTTTCTCTTCCTCACTCAAACAGGATATTTCAGCTGCCTAGAAACCATCTGTTCAACCTTAAAAACAAATCCTTTCTCATTGTTAAACATCCCAGCAAAGCCACTGCTAAAGGTGGGATAGAAAGGAGCTAATATGGTTAGAGCTATCATGAGAAGGGACAGAAACAGCTGAACTGCCAGGACCAGATGCTGGCCCTATTCTTTTAAGAGAAAACACTAAGAGGGCCTCCATACATCCTTTAAAATTCCCTTAGGTAGAGAAGTTAACTGGGTCATAATTTCCTGCAATTCGGGGGGGGGGGGAGTTGTTTTTTTTTAAAAAAGGCAAACTACCCGCTCATCTTTTCCAATATTTGCTAATGGCAAGAGCTAGTAGCCCGCTCTGCCTCACACACCCATTGCCTACAACGAGAACAGTGTTTACAGAACAAGTTCGCCAGAAACTTTAGAGCTACTATCTGATGATACCTCCTCACCTGGATCGTCGCCTGTGTGGGGAACGGGAACGGCTTCTCCGCCTGTCTCTCTCCCGAGACCTTGATCGCTCCCGTCTTCTCCTCTCCCTCTCACGTGAGGTGGATCTGGAACGCCGACGTTCTTAAAATACAGAGCAAGCAACTTTAGTTGCATATCTGAATTTCATTTCTAAAGTACAGCTTTCCTCCTACAGAAACATACTATATACACCGACTGGCTTCAACAAACCAGTGTATTTTTCAGTCTCAGTCCTGCATCTTAAATGTTTGCTCCATTCTGTATCCTGCAACCTCCTTCCTTCCAAAGAGGTAAGGGCAACATAAGGCGGGTCCCATTGTGTCTTCAGAAGCTGTGCTTGATTTACAGGGGGCACTTAGTGAAATCCACTAGCTCCACACCTATACATCTCTGAGTTCTAGCCAAGTTAAAACACACTCCAAGAGCATGCTGTGCACACTGCCTTCCACAGCAAAACATGTTTGCTCCGGTCGCTTTTTACATACTGATAGATATGGTGCTTAAAAAAAATTCTCATAAGCATGAAATAGGCATCTGCCTTCAAGGTGCATCTAATCTAAAATCTGTTGGGGGCGGGGGAGCCAGAGTGAGAACTTAACAAAAGCCCTTCAGTTGGATCAGACCAAAAGCCTGTCTAGTCCAGCATCCTCTTTTCTTACACCAGCCAAAGGCCCAAAGCTGGAATGTTAATCTAGCCACCAACAGGCTCATCCTGCATGAGTTTATCCAGGCCTCTTAAAAAAAAAAAGGTTAATGGAGATAAATGTAACTTCTCTAAGTAAGAGCCAGTGTCTGTGCAGTGGTTAGGGTGCTGGACCTTAGGGAGCAGGCCAGGTAATAAATCAAATTATTAGGCCAGCAGAGCCCAGGTTTATATATCCTGTCAGATACAGAACACATGAGAATGAATTTGGGCCAGTTATAATCTCTCAGCCTAACCTACCTCAGAGTTGTTGTGAGGATAAGAATGGAGGGTGTTAGTGGTGGTAGAGAACCACGGACACCACCTCCTTTACGTATTGCACAAAATGTATATGCTGCTTGACTGTAAGGAGCCACAAAGCAGAAAACATTGATATCTTACTGGTTCCACACAGTACCTGTTCTGCATCTACAGCAGGGCCACTTCCACAAAGTGGTTGAGAGAGAGCTATTCCTTTCTTTTTTATTGCGTTCCTAGCCCACCGTTCCTCCCAAGGAGGCCAGCATGGTTCTCTCCCTCCCTATTTTATCCTCACAGCAGCCTTGTGAAGTGGGTTGGGCTGAGATGCAGCGACAGGCCCAAAGGCCTCCAGTGAGCGTCATGGGCGAGTTGGGCGGCTGAATTTGAACCCTGCCTGCCTCGCAGCTCCTCAGCACCTCACTCGCCCCACCACCCTGCGAGAGGGACGCGCCCCTCGGGGACTCAGTTCGGCCTCGATCCGCGGGGATCTCTGCCTCCCAGGCCCAGAGAGACGAGGCCTGCCTTGGGCTTCCCACCTCCCTCCCTCTGCCCCGCGGCGTGTGGTGCCAAGGCACCGGCCTGCAGCTGCTTCCTTCTTTCCCTTCAAGCCAAGGTTTCGCCCGGGCAGCTGGGAAGGAGGACGAGGCCTCCCGGAAGGGCGGCGAAGAGGAGCAGCAGGACCCCAGGACCCCAAGGGGGAGGCCGGGCGGCTGCCGAGACTACGCACCCCTCCGCGGAGGAGACCGCGAGCGACTCCGGCCCATCTTCCCTCCCGACGCGGAGCTCGCCTTCTCCCTCTTCCCCGCAGCCTCCGCAGCGGAACTTCCGGCGGGACGGTCCGTCTCCTCTTGAGCTCCGGCTGGGAACACGCCGGCAGGAGGCTTGGGTTCCGCGCCGGGGATTGGCCCCCCGGATCCTGCTGGCCAATCGGCGGGAGGGGGCGGGGAGAGGAAGGGCCGCTGCCCCGTTGAGAGCCTCTCCTCCAATCCTCCCTCCCTCAGAACACGGCTCGGAATGGCAGGGAGAGACTGCAAGAGATCAGTTCCAAGGGGGGCAGGGAATGGAGGAGCTGCCTGGGACAGAGTGAGGCCGGGTGGGTTGCCGAGCTGAGTCTGGTTTCCAGGATGAAGCGAGAGAAGGCAGGACTGGCCGCTTGGAGAATTGACCCCCTTGGACCACTGTTACCGGGAAAATCCGAGGGCTCCCTTGGACAAAAACAAAGACACCAACCAGGATAACGTGGAGCAAAACAGCAGCCTGTAGGCTTGGCCTTTATTGAACTGTTGTAACAGGGTGTTCCCCTCACTTGCAGGAGAGAGGAAAGACCCAGAAAGATGGTCTGCAAGACCTTATAAAGACTTTTGAAATTCCCCTCCTCTAGGTCAAGCCCACCCCCAGAAACATCATGCATACATTACAGAAAGGAGGGGTTGAGGGAGGAGTTGTGGTGGTAACCTGAGTGTCCTGTCACCTGGCTTTCCCCCTCCCCATGAGTCACTTCCAGGAGACAAAGGGGAGTTGGCAGTTTCCTGCCCCCAGATCATTGTCCTTTGTTTCAGTCCATGCTGAATCCACTCCCATATGCAAGTTCTTTGTGATCTTGATTATCATCTGTCTGGGATCCTCAGGGTTGGCATAGCAGCTGGGCAGGGCTCCTGTGGATGTGCTGGGATGGTGAAGGGATTATGGCTGACCAGAACCAAGCCACCCCCCTTTGATAGTCCTTGTCATATGGAGTAAAATAAAAGTGGAACAGTGCAAATAGATGTATGGTTGATTTTTCTATGAATTTATAACAGAAATGTGGCGTATGTAATGTGTGAGTGTGTGTGTAGTTTGTACAAACAGAATGATTGGGGTGGGGGGGTTCCTGCTACACCACCCTCCCCTTCCCATTGGCAGAGCCTAAGGGACACCAGATAAAGTGGAGGAACATTTAGGGACTCCAGCCTGATACTCACCTGAGAAGGGTGAAGCTTGTTTTGACTCCCAGGCTTGGTGTGACCCATGGAAAGCACAGAGCCGGGACTGGACTTGGCTCAGAAAGAGCATGAGATGAGGTTTGAAACTGGAGAAATCTCTTCAGTTCAAAGACTTAGGGGCCTCAATAAATAAATGAAAAAAGCTTATTTGGACGAGCAAAGGATTTTTATTATACTAATTTAGTCTCCCCACCCTGATACATAGTGGAACAAAGAAAAAAATTAAAAATTTGTGATCGGCTATGGTCACCTCTAATCAGGTGTTAGGTGGTATTGGGGGGATCTGACCGCTGGAGTGTCGAAGCAGCTCTTTGTAGGCAACCTTCGCAGCGCAGGATATGGTCGCGTCTGAGAGAGAAACTGAGACCAAGAAGGAAGGAGGTCTTGGGAGAGAGCAGGCAAGCAGGAGGAACGTTGGCCTGATCCAGGAGGACTCTGCTGCGTGGAGAGGGCCATGCAAATCCCCACCCGTCTCCTCAGCGCGCTGTTCCGGAAGCCCTATATATATATTTTCTTCTTGTTTAGCGCTCACCACGTCAGGTTGCATATACTGCGCACATTGGCTCCCAGTACGTTTCTGAGCACAATTCAAAATGTTGGTGCTGACCTTGAAAGCCCTAAACGGCCTCGGCCCAGTATACCTAAAGGAGCGTCTCCACCCCCATCGTTCTGCCCGGATGCTGAGGTCCAGCGCTGAGGGCCTTCTGGCGGTTCCTTCATTGCGAGAAGCCAAGTTACAGGGATCCAGGCAGAGGGCCTTCTCGGTGGTGGTGCCCGCCCTGTGGAACGCCCTCCCATCAGATGTCAAAGTGATAAACAACTACCTGACATTCAGAAGACATCTTAAGGCAGCCCTGTTCAGGGAAGTTTTTAATGTGTGACATTTTAGTGTATTTTTGGTGTCTGTGGAAGCCACCCAGAGTGGCTGGGGAAACCCAGCTAGATGGGCAGTGTACAAATAAATTATTATTATTATTATTATTATTATTATTATTATTATTATTATTATTTCATTTCATTATATATTGTTTCCCAAAATTGTTTGATGTTTAAACAATTCCACCATATATGTATCATAGTAGCTTTTCCGGTGTTGCATCGCCAGCAGACATCGCTACAATTTTTATTCATTTTTGCTATTCTTTCAGGTGTTAAATACCATCTATGTTGTATTTTGGTTGTATGAGGGTATTAGCCGGGCCCACGCAACAGGGGACCAACCCTGGTGAGCTTGGCCAACCACCGTCAAGGGGCTTAACGGACTGAGTTCATCTTGGTGTGTCTAAAATTGTGCCAGCATCACTTGCTGGCAGACAGAGTCACCCGAAATGCTGGTGAAGCAAGACGTCTTGCAGATTAGGACAGTGGGGTCACTTGTGGGGAGGGTGCCAAAAGTCAAATGGGGTGACATGTGGGTGAGGGAGGTATAAATGACTACCACTCTTTGAAAAGCTGGTTTCACTGGTCAAGCCAATCAGTTTTGTTGAACAAATTAAATCGGTTTAAGCGGGTTTTGAATAAATGTGCAATCCATTCTGCAGGGGCACCATTGGGGGAGATGCTGGGGGGCCGAAACACCCACCCACCCATATGGATTTTAGTCCATATGGTTGCCACCACCCCCAGGCCCACTGGGGCAGAGTAAGAAGCTTCCTTTCAGCATCAAGAAGAGATGATGTGTGGAGAACAACTTCTTGGATGTAACTTGCTGCCAATACTTGGCAATGGGCTGATGGCCAACTTAATTGAATCTACTATGAGTTGATAAATGACTGCTAAAGATATGCAGTCTGATGGCAGTCTGGATGGTCCAACAGGGAAGGGTCCCATGGTATGGTCTTGCGGGTGCAGTCTACCCAGATTTCTCTCCTGATCCCCCAAATACCAGTACCTGCTTGTAAGAACACCAGATAGCTTTTCCAGAAATGTGTGACTTTAAAGCTTAGTCTGTGTCCATAATAAGAGTCTGAGGAGCATTCATTGAGTGTATAGCCTCCAGGAGTTGCTTTTATAATCAAGGCTAATACAAATAAATGTGGCTCATTATCTCCGTGATTGAGCTAGTTACAGGGTCTTTAATAAAAGACAACCTTTTCATTCAGGTCTGTTTAAGAGTAATAACAAAGTGGATTTACAGAAATGTCTGTAGTCTCCCAGTCAGTGTTGTACTGCGTCTGAACTTTCAATTTTGATGCAGAAGAATTTTCAGACTAGCTCAGTCATGGAGATAATATTTCCAGACTGTAAAATGTAGAATGGAACAAACCTTTTGCCCTTGCTTTCCTTGAATGAAACTGCATTCAGTTTCTGATGAAGAGCAGCCACCTGTCTATGTCCCAGGTATGATCTCTGAATGGTTGCCAAATTTAGCTTGAATTGTTGGGTAGTGAATTGGGCCAGGACCTGATTCGGATTCACTCTGTGCATACTTGTCTCAGCGACTTTGGAGCAACAGGTTAAAATGAGATTAGGGGTCTGTTTGTGTCTTTGGGGAGAGGGCTAGAAGTAAAAGAGTTCAAATGATAACTTAGGGATACAACCTTTTCAGGTCCTTTAGGAGGGCTGGAAAAATCTTGGTGTGTTTTTAGGCACCATCATCTCATTTTCACAGGTTGGCAGGCAGCCTTAGGTACTCCTTATAGAGCTAGAGAAATGGCTTAAAGCTGCCATTTAGGAACATTTGATCTCTAGCTTCTCATATTTACATGTTTATTTGCTTACAGTTAGCCTTCTCCTTCATCATGGAGCCCAAGGTAGTGTACATGCACACGCGGTTCTCAGGCAGTCTCTCTACCCTGGGAGTATATGAGATCAAACTGTGAATAATGCCATTGTACGCACTGACTTCCTGACAAATTAGATCCAGGCTTTTGAGTTTCATTTGCTTGCCTAGTCAACTCCCAATTGGCTCTTCCTTACTCAGAGGTATCAGAGAAGGTGAGACAGAGTATTGTTGGCCTGCTTTGACTTGCTTTTATATTCTGACTGCTGTTACTGAAAAGAGAAAGAAATATTTTCATGGATAATTTTAACAGCTTAACCCATCTGACAGCGACTCCAACTTGTGCTCTCTGCTCCCGTGATATACCTATGTTTTTTGTCAGATCCAGGAATGATTCCTGTTTGTGTGAAAACGTGTTCTCTGTATTGGCCCTTAGAAGTTAGTGCCATGTCAAGAAATTTGTTTCTTGAAGGTAGATGAATTTTCCATGACTAATTTTCTTCATGTTTCTTCTACAAGAAGTTCTTTTCTTCGGGCAGATGATTCAATAGATTCAATAGCCCTGGTTGATCAGCCCAGTCTCTTTGTATTGTGTTAATTGTTGCCACCCACTCACTCCTTGGGTGCTGGCTGGGCCCTTCAAAGCCAGAGAGAAGCTGGGGCTGTCACGGCATCCAGGGCGGTTTGCAATGTTAAAATACTGAAACAAATCAGGTATAATGTAAACGTGGTCTAGGATGGTGGCAGCAATGGCAGTCCAATTGAATGCAGACTTTTTCTGCCTCCCTTCCTCTCTTCTTCTTCTCCCACAGCTGAAAAGTGGCTGTTTGTATCTGACTTAGAAGCCTTTCTTTCTTTCTTTTTTTGTGCCATCATTGTGGCATTCAAGGGGCAAAGATAAAGTAGGCCTTGAAAAATCCTCCTTGTCCAGGCGTCTAAAAATCTTCTTTAGCATTTGTAACTGGCTAGAGTAATACTTGCAAGCCTGGGGCCAAAATGGAGCAAGCAAGACCAGTTTCTGTCACAGTGCCTAAGGATTAAAAGCTTCTTTTAGGGAGTCAAAACAGTGGATACACCTCCATTATTGCCTGTTGTGGCAGCTGTGTAGAGTGTTGTAACAGATGAGCTGCCTTTCAGCCTCAAATAGGAGGAGCAGGAAGCATAGCTGTCAACCTTCCCTTTCCCCCCAGGAAATTCCCTTATTTCAGCACCATTTCCCACTGCTTCCCGCTGCTATCCCGGATTGTTAGATATCCCGTAGATTGTTCCCGGGACAGGAAAGGCTGCTGATCCCTTATTTTCAAGGCTGCTGATCCCTTATTTTCAAGGCTGCTGATCCCTTATTTTCAAGGCTGCTGATCCCTTATTTTCAAATCTGAAAGTTGACAGCAATGGCAGGAAGACATGCCTCCTTTTAACAAATCCCTTGCAGCTGCCTGTTCATGCCCCCTCCGCCAATCAGGAAGGGCATGATTGCTTTTTTAAAAGCTGGTTTTAATTTTCAGGTCCCTGGCAAAGGAGGAATGAAGAGTGCTTCTCTGAAAGATTTATGTCCTGAAGACAAGAGGCGCATAGCAAACTTCATTAAGAAGCTTGCAAGGTGAGGATAAAATGTCTGGTAAGCCCCCATGTCAGCATCAGAGCCCCTGCACCACCTGAAGGCAGCCAAGCAGAATAGTTGCTGGGGTGGCAAAGGTGGAGGCAGCCAGGCAGCTGCGTCTGAGAGCCCCTAAACTGCTGCTGAGGCAGCTGTCGGGCTGTCTCCGCATGGCCACCGATGCTCCTTTCAACTTCTCTGTTGAGGTGAATGCAGCCACGCACCCCTCAATGGAAAAGTCTGACGGAGCCTGCACCTCACCAGGAGAGCAGCCCCATCCAGCTCTTACTCCGTGCAAGCAGGAGTGGGGGCACTCAAAACGGACGTGTGGCACGGGAAAAGGAAGTGTAACACTCAAAACAAACAGTTCAGATTCCGGAAAAAGTTCGCAAACCGGAACACCTACTTCTGGGTTTGCAGCATTCAAATGAACTAAGCTGTTCGAAAACCGAGGCACCACTGTATGTTAAACTATCCTAGTACCTAGAGTCGCTTGAGAATTCTAAGACACTGGAAAAAGCAGTGCAGTTTTTAAAAATCAGTGGTTTAAATCAGTGTATTTATGAGTCCTGATTCCAAATGGCATCCCATTGTATCCATGCATGGACAAAAACCGCTCCTTGGTCTCAGAAACCACCATGAAAAATTTGCTGACAATAGCTAAAGAGGTGTCCAAATGCCTCGTGAACATACAACACCCTCCCAAAAAGCCCCACTTTTGTGTGAATGAGGAACCAGTGATAACCAAGTTCTGTTTCCAATAATAATGGATTCCAAACAACAAATGTTGTTCGTGGAAAATCCATTATTCATGAGAGTGAAATTACCTGCCTCTCTGCTCTATGTTTGGGTGCCTCAATTTTAAAAAATCCCTTCTCCTTTTAGAACGAGGCTGTGAAGAAAAGTCTGATGAAAGCGACAATTCTAATCATCATCATCAATCTTTATTATGGTCCAGAGACCCAACAAATCATTACAAAACAATACACAATTCATACAGCCTACCTCCAGGTTAAACAAGCATTTTGATTAGAATATGGGGCTCATTTGATCTTGCAACCACCGATAAAAACTTTGCCACTGCTAATGTTCTAACATTTGTCCAGTCTTCCAGTAGGAACCTGACATAGTGAGCCTCTGATTTTCCCGGGAAAGGTACTGATACTACCAGCAAGGGTAGTATCAGTTCAGCCCTGGCTTGTTCATATTTTGCACAATGCAACAAAATATGTTTTATGGAATCGATGTCTTGAGCACACGAGCAAAGTCTGTCCTGGTAGGGAACTCCTCTCAACCTGCCATCCAACCCAACTGCGTCCCCAACTCCGTACTTCTGTTAGAAGCTGGTGAATGCCTAATTTCAACTAAAGCGTGGTGGGCTGCCCTAAAACATTGGCTCAGGATTTCAGTGTTTAATCTAGGGAAGGGTTTGTACCAACACCTGACCGATGAGGAATTTGTCAGCAAATGACAATTCTAATAAGCAAAGCGCTTCAGGGGGAAAATGTCATCTTCGCCCATAAAGTGGAGCCGAGCACCTGCCTCATAGTAAGTAAATCATTTTTTTTACAAAGCCCTGACCATCTTCGGTCCAGGGTGCCTCAGGACCCTGTTCTACCTCCACAGCGGAGGGCAGCAGTGTTTCTGAATATCAGTTGCTGGAAGCCACAGGCGGGAAGAGGGAGAGGGAGAGCTCTGTGCAGGTGAAAGATGGATCTTATTCCCAGATCCAGGAGGCCCACTCTTCTCCCATAGTTGTCAAGTGGGCTGGGCTGGAGAGAGAGCACAATTCAGGGCTTGGTGTGGTGGTGGCAGGGATGGTGTCTCCAGTTCTGACATGCTCTGTGCTTCCCCACAACAGGAAGTTATTGAAGAGGAGCCGCTGGCATCACTCACCATCCTACACCAAGCGATGGAAACCATAATCCGCATGACGCAAGTACGGTCACTGCCCTACCTATTGCTGGCACCTCCCTTGCCATACCCTGAAATCGTACCCCGTACTTCCCCACAACAGGAAGTTATTGAAGAGGAGCCGCTGGCATCGCTCTCAGTCTTACACCAAGCGATGGAAACCATCATCCGCATGACGCAAGTACGGGGAGGTACTTCTAGTCTCCCTACAGCTTGTCACTGCCCCACCTATTCCTGGCACCTCCCTTGCCGTACTGGGAGCCGTGGGGAGCTCTCTCATTAGGAGGTCCCTGATGATGGCTGGAAATGACCCTCGGCCACCCCAGAAAGACCCCTCCCCTGAAGGTTTACCCCAATATGATAGACACCAGTTGGTGCCGTTGGAAGCATGCAAAGATGACATGGTGCAGCCACCGTTTGGGGCTGCCATTGCCGGTCCGAGGAACTGAGCGGATGCGGCAGTTCTGTGGCCCCTTCCCAATGACCTGCTTCCTGAACCTTCGTCCTGCTCAGTTGGCAAAAGTTTGTGGGGATATTGACTGAGGTCAGTGATTGAGCGCTCGTTCCGTTTCGCTCGCAGGGAGATGAGACAATGTCGCATCAAGCAAATGCCAGCTCCCCTTTTCCATTCTAGTTTCCCTGTCACTTTTCCCACCACCAAAAATGTCCAATTTGGAGTCTGTTGGGGAGTGGAACTGACTCTGCCGCCGTGCCATTGAATCCCACCCGGAAGGAGGAACTGGAAGCCCCCTGACAAAGAACTGACCTTTCCCTCTCGCCTGCCTCATTTACTCACCTCTCTCTCTCTCTCTCTCTCTCTCTTTCTCAAGAACTCTCGGGAATTTTAAACAGCATCTTTCTAGAACTGCAGCCAGTGCGCCAGGTATGTGAGATGCAGGGTGGATTTGATTTAAATCAAATCAATTTAAATCACGATTCAAATCACTAGTCTGTAAGACTTGATTTAAATCATGTTTTTACATTCTTGCTGGTATAATCTTAATATTTACAATCAGATGAAGGTTTCATTTTGGGAATAATACATTTTCAGAGTAGTTTTTACAGTTAAATCAAAAATTACTGATTTGGTTATACTGTTAGAAGTACATAGACAGATAATTATGAACTTTTTATATTTGGACAACTTTTCTGCTGTACTTTGTTGGTAGAACAACAATTTAAACAATTTATTTAAGTAAAACAATGAGATTTTAGCATATCTATCCATGTTTGTTAATTGATGGGGTTAAACAAAAAATAAAAACTTAGACTGAGTTTTAGCACATATGAAAAACTTAAAACCAATCCTTATTTCCTGATGAATAGCCTTTGGCCTATAATGCAACTTAAATAGAAAACTATCTTTAGAAAGATTTTTCCTCCAAAAGCATTTTATTTTAAAAATCTGATTTAAATAAAAAAAAACCAGATTTTTTGATTAAAAATAAATAAATCATGGTCTTTTATATGAATGAGGAACCAGTGATAACCAAGTTCAGTTTCCAATAATAATGGATTCCAAACAACAAATGTTGATCATGGAAAACCCATTATTCACGAGAGTGAAATTACCTGCCTCTCTGCTCTATGTTTGGGTGCCTCAATTTTAAATTCCCTTCTCCTTTTAGGACGAGGCAGTGATGAGCACTTTTATGAAGGCGACAATTCTAACAAGCAAAGCGCTTCAGGGGAGCCGAGCACCTGCCTCATAGTAAGTAAATATTTTTTTTTACAAAGCCCTGACCATCTTCGGTCCAGGGTGCCTCAGGACCCTGTTCTGCCTCCACAGCGGAAGGCAGCAGTGTCTCTGAAGATCAGTTGCTGGAAGCCACAGGCGGGGAGAGGGAGAGCTCTGTGCCGGTGAAAGATGGATCTTATTCCCAGATCCAGGAGGCCCACTCTTCTCCCATAGTTGTCAAGTGGGCTGGGCTGGGGAGAGAGCACAATTCAGGGCTTGGTGTGGTGGTGGCAGCAATGGTGTCTCCAGTTCTGACATGCTGTGTGCCTGGTTCCATATTTATGCTCCACAGCTGCTGAATTAGCACTTTTTCTGTGAGCTTTGGATCATTTCCCCTCCTCTTCTTTCTCATTCCTCTTCAGTGCCTTGCAGCCACCTCTAAACGCACAGGTTAGATCGGAGCTGGTGGAGAAAAGCATCATGAAGGTCTTCTCTCTGACGAAGCTAAGAGACGGGAGCCCCATGCGAGCAACAGAGATGCAGGTAACTGGACCTTCTGCTTCTAGGGATCTGAACGGAGGGAAATGGCTTGTCGGTACAGCCTGGAACTGTGGCCAGATAAAAAAAATTGAGGGCAAAAAGGCTGAGCCATGTAAGCTATGAATAATGCTGCCAGAGACACTTGGCCCATCACAAGGATGTAACAACCAGAGACCCTGGGTGTATATTCTTGATTCTCTCGGTATGTGTGTCATTTAGAAGGTGTTCCCTCACCTGGGTAATGGACAAGTGGTATAGAAATAAAGTCTCACCACAACCACCACCCCTGTGGCTCTTTCCCCAACTTCAAAGGATATCTTGCCTTCATTCTGGCTACAGGCTGCAAAAAGGTTTTCATTCTTTGAAAAGAAATAGAGTTGAAGAATGCGTCCTTCTCCAGGTGTGCTGCCATTGGCCCCAGTCAGCATGGCCAACAGTCAGGAGTAGCTGGAGTCCAATAACCAGGCATGGGGAGCCCGAGGTGCTCCAGAAGTAGAACAAGAGAGCATCTGTTTTGGATCCACAAGGTCCCAGGTTCAATCCTCAGCATCTCCAGGTGGGGCTGGGAAAAAGACTCTCTGTCTGAAGCCCCAGAGGGCCAACTGCCAATTATCATCTGTAGACGACACAAGGTTGGAGGATCAATGGCTGGGCTTGGTCTAAGGATGCTCCCTGCATTCCATTGCTATGGCTGTGGTGCGGTCTAGGTTGTCTTATTGCATTTATCATATAAACACACAAATGACAGATCACAACATAAAAATACAAAATCAAAACACAAAATGCTTAATAAAACAAAAACAACTCAAGAGCCAATTCACATCTAATTCTACTAATGTTTTTTTAAAAAATTAATGGCTTCTTTTTTCTATATCTTTATTATTTTGTTAGCTGCCTTCAGTCCCTTTCAGGGAAAAAGGGAGGGTATAAAATAATAGTAGTGGTAGTAGTAGTAGTAATAATAATAATAATAATAATAATAATAATAATAATAATAATATAATAATAATAATAATATAAAAATAAAGTAAAACAAATAGCAGCAAACTTTCTCCTTTACAAAACAACCCCTTTTTGCAATTTGTCCCCTCTATGGTCCTGGGATGATTATTCATCAAACTAGTAGCCCAAGCTTTATGAATTTGCAAACCTGGATTAATGGTGGTTCTTCCATACGATGATTATTATTTCTCTCCAGTAGCCATGGCTGGATTGACCTCTGAAAGACCTGTGAGCAGGAAAGAGCTGTACCAGCTTCCCGTTGAAGTACGTCTCTCAACACTGAACCTAGATGTGAGTAAGCAGGTGTCAAGCTGACTTCTGGACCAAGGCTTAACCAGATCAGGAAGCTAGTGAGACGGAAAGGCTTCAAGTATTGTTTGTGGTTGTTCTTGTGTTTTATTTTTGTTATTGAAAATTTAATAAAATTATTATATATCTATATAAATTTAGAACCTTTTTCAACACAGACACATTATAGGCACACATCTAAGCATGGGTATTTCTTATATCCCAGCCCTTGTCTAGGCATTTGTGTCTGCTTTGTGCAAGGGTTGAAAACAACCATCCATTTCTCGGGTGACATAACAACTCAACCCTCTAATAACTCGTATAGGGTGATCCTACAGCACAGGGCCCCAGCCCCATAGCTGGACTCCTGCCAGGACAAGAGGAGCTCAACAAGGAGGTAGCAGCCGTTCTCCTTCCACCTGCTGCATCCATTTTGTACACAAATGGGAGACTTGGCCGTGAAGAAGGGTACTTCTTCAGCCAGCCTTACAAATGTCAAAAAGTTACTAGCCTGCAATATTTGTTTTGCCCCCTCCTCCAAAGTCAGCATGGAAACGCAGCAAAAAAATGCCTTCTTCCATGAAGGATGGTGGAGGAGAGACACTCTGATAGTCCACTGTGTTTCTGTGATGACTGCAGATGAGACAAGACCACTCTTCCTTTACAGCTAGCCAAGAAATCAAGTGAGCTGGCTGCTCAGTCACCTGCATTAAATTCCTGGTTGCCTGGGGCTACTAGGCAAGTCGTCAAATACTAGGCATTCTTCAGTGATTTCAGAACCAATCCCTTTCACCTTTTGAGTCTTCGAACACATGGATGTCTCCATCCCCTTAGGTGCCACTTTGAATTGGCGAAGGCTAACAATACAATACTTTTCCCCTCTGAGAGCTTGCCATTTCTTGCCAACAGAGGCCTGTGGAACAGATCACAAAGAATGAACAAAGGGTTTGTACCCCTTAAAGAGCATGACTGGGAGTTGTGGCTAGACATTACCAAGAAAACATGCCCTTCTGGGTTCAGCTACTCCTTTCAAAGAAGTCTTCAAAAGCTAATAAACGTCTTATTATCTTTGTACTGACCTGCTGCCCAGGCCCTTGTCCTGTACTTTTCCAGGCATCCATTGGGGCAGGAGCAGCAGCTGCAGGCACCTCTGCCTTCACTTCCCCATTTTGACCTTTCAGCAGGTGTCTTGATCAAAAATTCCTCTTTTTGGAAATTCCTAGAGATTGAGCAGACAAGATCAGGAAAATGTCCAAGTTGTTCTTACAAAGCACTTCCCAAACTGAAGCTTCCCCCCAAAAAGAGGAAATGAAAGCAACACCAAAGGAAAAAAAGCTTAAGCAGCCCAGGAAAAAACTCTTAATGAAGAAAAACAAACCAGCCCAGACTTAGGAAGGCCCAAGGATAACCTTGCCCAACACCAAGAACCCTGCACCTTGGACTTACTCTTCCCATCCGGAGACGGGGGCCGAACGTTTGGTTGAAGAGTCCTGCAGGGTTACACCACAGACCAAAGATTAATAGTCTCTTTATAGACCCCAGTTATCACATCAGCTGCCTGACTATACTCAACACTTTTATAAGAAGCAGCTCAATTATTTTGTATACCAAACAGATTCTTAATGGCTTTGGAGGGACTTGATAAAGCTTTATAATTCCATGAGCAATTAGCCTATGCTCTTCCCTACCATTTCTTAGACAATCATGAAGTTGACAAGTCTTATTCCAAGCCATGTTTCAGTGGCTAGAACAGGATCAATCACAACACAGAACCAAAGACCAGGGAGAGGGCCAGAGAGGAGGACAAGCGTAATTTTTGCTGCCTTGTTCCTAAACTCTTCAGAAGGCAATCAGAGCAAGTTTCCACACTTCTGTCATTCAGGGCTGGAACATCCTATCGTATGTAATTCACTACCTCTCAATGTGGGCTGGCTGCTTTGGCATAACCCCAGCTTCTCTCTGGATTTGAAGGGCCCAGCCAGGACCCAAGGAGTGGGTGGGTGGCAACAATTAGCACAACACGAAGAGAGTGCAAGCTGATCAACCACTGCACCAGCACTTAGCCAAATAAAGAGTTGAAATCCAAGGCACAGCGTCAGTAGTAAATGCAGGTCAGCAGTCACTCACTGCTAAAGACCCGTTGGGGGGAGGAGGCGCAGCAACAGTTACGTGCACCCGGAATATGACCACATGGAGTTAATTGTAAACTGCTCATCTAGCACTGTTAAGCGGGAGATGCAAGATGTGTGCCCCCCCCCTTAGAGATGTTAGAATCACAGACCTGCAGAATTAGAAGGATTCCTAGGGGTCATCTAGTCCAACCCCGAAATGCAGGAAAATGCAGGTGGCCGTTACGAAGATCAAACCTGCAGCCTTGGCATTATCAGCACCACGCTCTATCCAAGCGAGCTAACTAGTGCGGGGGGGGGGCTTCTTTTGTAGAAGTGCAACGCGAGGCCTCCCAGAACCTCCTAAGTTTGCCTCTGGGAGCCTGGAGGTCGGAGCCTCCCTTTCCAGCTCCATTCGGGGCCAGGGAGCGGCAGTCTTTCCTGTGGCGAGTGGGACGCCTCCTTCTGGACTCGGGGGTCCCTGGGTGAAGGGGAGAGGCTAGGGAGACACACAAGACCATACAGGGGACCCCTCAAGGGTCTCCCCGCCCCCCACCAGCCCGGTCTTCGTCCCGAGGACGCGAGGAGGGAGCGGCGAGGAGGCTCTGGCTCTGTTTGGCGGGTCCCGGGCTCGGGGAAGCAACGGCCAATTGCCAACGGCCCCCCGCCCTGCCACGCCCCCGCGCCCGACTCTCGCCTCCCATTGGCTGAGAGGACCCGGGCTTCGCCCAGATACCGAGTCGGAAGAGCCGGCCAATGGGGAGGCCTCGGAGCGGGCGCGTGGGGGAGAGAGGACAGAGGGGTTGGAGCCGGCTCGCCCACTGCCTTCTGGGAGTCGTAGTGCCTGCCCTCTATTCTTCCCCCCAGAGAACGGGAATGAATGACAGGGAGGACTGCGTTTCCCGGCAGCCAACGCGGCGCGGCTTCTGCGCTACGGGTCGCGAGAAGAGGCAAAAGTGCTGTTTTCCCTCCCAGGTGTGCAGGTGGTCAGAGGCTGATGCGGGAGGGAGGAGGAGGCCCTGCGCAGCCTCCGCAGCTCCAGCCACACCAAGCCCTCCCTGGAGAAGCTCCCCTGGCATCCCGGGTTGGCATGGAAACTGCCCAGAGCCTTTCTTCCCTCCCTTGTTCATTCCACGGCGCTTCCTCCCAACAGCCCTGGGGGGGAGGCCAGCCTGAGAGGCAGCGACGGCCAGCCCCCCCCCCCCCCCGATCTCTTCCTTTTTATTCGCACGACAGCCCTGGGAGGTCAGCCAGAAGGCGACTTATTGGATTGCATTTATATCCCGCCTTTTCCTCCGAGGAGCCCAAGGTGGCACAGATGGTTCTCTCCCTCCTCGCTTAACCCCCACAACAACACCGAGGTAGGTTACTCTGGCAGGCACTGATGGACACACACACCCGACGTCACCCTTAATGGCCGAGGGGGGATTTGAACCCTGGTTTCCCAGGTCACAGTCCAACACTCTAGCCACTGCACCACACTGCCTCTCCTTCGACTTTGCTATGGCAGAAAATCCTGCCTGGAGCCTCCCATCTTTTGGACCTGACCTTCGGCACACTTGCCCGCCCCCCCCCCCCAAATTAGTTACCTTTGTTTGGAGGGAAAATATCTGCTACTTTCCCTTTTTCTTCTTTTTTAAAGGCATGCCTTCTCCAAAGTGTACATGTGATCTTCTCTTTTGCCCTTGGGATATTTCTAATCTAACATCCAGGCTTTTAAGGCAGAATTTCCCATTTGATCTAGGACAGGCATAGGCATCCTGGCCCTCCATATGTTTTGGGACTACAACTCCTATGATCCCTAGCTAACAGGACCAGTGGTCAGGGCTGATGGGAGTTGTAGTTCCAAAACAGCTAGAAGGCAGAGTTTGGGGATGCCTGCTTTAAAATATGTGACATACTTTGTTCTTGGTCTCCTAAGAAAGGTGGGGGGACTTCGTTGCAACAGAATAAAGATCTGCCTTCAGCTCATTCATCTCTGACCAATAACGAACTTGGGAGTCCCTTAAAAGGGGAGTTAGGCCATTAAAGATACACCCCTTAAGCCTGGTAACACTGTGCCAGGTGGGTCTGATGGGTCCAAAACATCTGAAGGGTTGGGGCAGAAGGCTGAGCTGAATGGTGGGCAACATTCCAGCAGTGGCGTAGCATGGGTTGTCAGCACCCGGGGTAAGGCAAGTAATTTGCGCCCCCTAACCCGTGGATTTGCGCACCCTAACCCCCAGATATTGCGCCCGGTGCGGCCGGCCCCCCCTGCACCCCCCACGCTACGCCACTGCATTCCAGACTTTTCTGTGCTCTCCCTCCCTCTCCAGAGGGCAAGCCGATCCTCAGATGATCCTGTGGTGGCAGTTAGGGGAAGGAGAGGACACCTCAGCAGGAAAGTTGGAAGCTCATTCAATCAGCTTTGCTCGGGAGCATTTTATTCTTTGGACTACAACTCCCATCATCCTTTGATAATTGGCAATTTTGGCTGCAGCCGATAGGAGTTAGAAATCTGAAGGGCGCTCGCTCGGCGGGTGCAGCGCGTGGATGCCCGGGGGGGGGGGGACTTCCAGCGGCGATCTTCTACTTGTTTACACGAAGAATTATCTGAAGAAGCGTACATGCAGACGAAAGCTCATACCAATAACAAACATAGTTGGTCTCAAAGGTGCTACTGGAAGGGTTTGTTTGTTTGTTTGTTTGTTTACGTGAGAGTAAGGTCCCTTATACTCGAAGAGGATTTTTACGTCCACATCACTGGTGACAGAGCTAACAGGGTGGGCATTTGTTTATTTTTGGCCCCCTAGAGCTTCCGTCGCAGCTGCCGCGAACGGCACGGCGGAACTGGATGCGTCACATTGATTTATTGATAGATTGACGTCCGCACGTCCAGTTTCCGATTTCTTGGAAGCGAGAACTGTTCCGTAGGAGAAGCGAAATCACAAGGTTTTAAAGTCGCTGCTGTGGCTCCACGCATGCCCAGCCATAAGCAAAAGGCAACTACTGGAGTTCGAGCTCTTTCGAATAGGTGTTATTTCATGCGAGGAAATAAATTGTGAACTAGAACTTTCTAAAATGGTGCTCCGTGGAAATCAATGCGTCTTTCGGGCGCAACCGAGCACTGGATTTGGGCTGGGAGAATCTCGAGGCGAGCGCAATTTAAAGTGAGCCACGTCTGCTGCAACCTACCAAGGGTTCTGCATGGAGTGAGGAGTCGGTGGACCTAGGAAACTCTTAAAAGGGGAGTATCACATGCTTCTACTAGTTGAGTGAGGAGGAATGAGCTGTCTTTCCCATTGGAACCTGAAGGCGCAAAGTTGTTTTTCAAACGTTTAGAAGGGACTTTTGAAAAACCATTCCCATAGCCCTCAAAATACGACTGGAATGGGAAAGAGCAGAGCGTCTATTTTTATTTTTACATTTATATCCCGCCCTTCCTCCTGGCAGCTGAAGGGGGAATACATCGTTCTCCTCCTCTGCATTTTGACCTCCTGTGAGGTAGGCTAGGCCGGGGGCGAGTGACTGGCCCAACGCCGCTCAGTGACAGCTTCCCGACCAAGCGACTGGGGATTTGAACCCCGGTATCTCCCAGCTCCTGCTCCGTCACTCGAACCGCTGCACCACACTGCCTCTCTCCCTTGCTGCTTCCCTCGGATGAACACGCTGCTGCTGCTGCTCTCTGCCCCTTCCGCCCCGAGAGGGAGTTTTGAAAAAATGGGGGGCGCCGCGAACTCGGAAATTCCCTGGCGAGGCAGTAAGATGCGCCAGTCTATACTTCGTATCTCTGCCGCGGAGGGAGAAGGTGACGACTGCGGAAGGAGGAGGAAGCTACTTCCGCTAAAAAAGGCGGGAGTGGGTGGGGGGGCGAGGTGAACTACACTTCCCAGCGCCCTTTGCGCCCGGTGTGCTTATATATGAGGGCTAGCTATGCGAGGGAGGGGTACGAGGCGGGGCCGGCCTGGCCCTTTTAAAGGTCTGCGAGGGCGGCGGTGCTCCTCGTCAGTCTGCGGCGGGGACCAGGTAACCGGGGGGGTGCAGGGGCCTTTCCCCGCCCTGCCCTCGCCGCCCGCCTCTCCCTCCCTTCGCGCGCCCTGGGGGCCTCCGCTGAGGAGAGCTGGCCCTGTTGAATGGCTGCCTGCCGCTTGGCCCTCAGCGCGGTCCCGCCGAGACCTCCTTGGCCCGCTCCTCCCTCCCTCCCCCGCGCTGGCTGAGCTGCC
Organism: Podarcis liolepis; assembly: GCF_965112155.1. Taxonomy (NCBI): domain Eukaryota; kingdom Metazoa; phylum Chordata; class Lepidosauria; order Squamata; family Lacertidae; genus Podarcis; species Podarcis liolepis. Next base: position 5,501,662 of record NC_139561.1, on the reverse strand, counting down.
CGTGGGCTCCCCTCCGCCTCGCGGGCCGGGCGGCCTTCCTCCGCGCCTCGCTCGGGCGGCTGCTGCCGTGAGGCTGGGCTCCGGGGCCCAGTCAGGTTCGGGGTCCGCCCCGCTCGCCCGCCCGCCTTCCTTTCCCCTCTATCGCACCCCAGCGTGAAGTGGTTAGGGAGCCTGGACTCGGGCCCAGGGTTCAAATCCTCCCTCGGGCCCCCGGGCCAGTCACCGCTTCACAGGGTTGAGCCCTCTTTCCCCAACCCCCGACAGCGGTCAGGGCTGTTAGGGACTCAGTTGATGGTGCTGTGGTGAGAGCGACAGACCTGGACCTGGGAGACCAGGGCTCCTTTCCCCACTCGCCCATGAAGCTTGCTTGGTGACCTTGGGCCAGTCACTGCCTCTCAGCCTAAGCCTACTTTGCAAGGTTGTTGTTGGGAGCTGGAGAGCTATGTAAGCCACCTTACGCTCCATGGAGAAAATGGTGGGACATAAATGCAACAAAGAAGTAAATAAATAAGCAAGGCCACCCAGATGTGGTGGACCAGGTTGGTGGGACGCTTCAGGCACCAAGTATGGTATCGGTCCCTGGCGCATTGTGTGTGGAATCGCTGGTTGCCCATCCCATCGGATACTTGAAGAAGCACGGCTGTGAAATGCATTTGCATGTTTCACCTGCACCCTATTGTCCACTTGGTTTTGCTCAGCTGGTGGGTGGCTGAGGAGGGTGCTGTGTATCCCTACTGGGCCTTTGCAAACATGGCACGGGCACTCAGCTTGCAAGCTGTGACTCCATCTGGTCCAGGCTGGCTTTCATCTGGTTGGGGTGGCTACAGGTAGCCCATGCTATGGCAAGCAGCAGCCTGGTGTGTAATGTGGAAGGTCAGAGTGGATTGGGTTACACCAGGGGTGCCCAAACCTTTTTCAAAGAGGGCCAGATTTGATGAAGTGAACATGTGTGAGGGCCGACCAAAGTTGTTGAGCTTTTTAAAGAATTGTTGAGCTTTTTCAAGGATTTAACCCCAAATTTGTTGACATATACTTCCACGGGGGCCAAATTAGGCTCCCGAAACAGACTTCAGACATGCCTGGGTTATGCTAACTTTTTCTGTAGCTTTTAATCCTGTTGTTGATAGGAGAAACCAGACTGGGTCAGCGGAAGCGGGGAGTTGATGGTTTCTGGGTTTTATCAGCAGAAATTTGAACCCAGTGCACTGAGACCACTTGGTGTAAGAGTTGCGCAGCATCAGTAAATGTTTCTTTACTCTGTCTCCTCCTGGTGTCAATCTACTGAGTTTAACTGCACTGTAGCAGACCATGATCTGAAAGAAAAGCAGCTAAGCAAAGCTATCCCCACCCCACCCTACAATGTTTGAAGAAAGCGCAGTCAGGAACTGGAGAAGGAGTGACAGGGGAGTTGAACTGAATTGTCTTATGGGGCAGATAAAAAAAGATGAGGCTTCAGGCAGCTGTTTCTTGATGCAGCAGGTGAAGAAGTAACAAGTGTTTAATCCTTATCTGTGTTGTTTCTCATGGAAAAGCAAGAAACCAGTTTTGATTGCTACATTAGAAGCATGCTAAGCTCCCAGAATAAATGCTGCATTCTTTACTAGATATCCAAGTGAAGGAGACAACATAGATTCATATGTGGTTGAAAGCTGTTGGCACAAAGCTGTGTTTGGGGAGCTCCTTGTACTGTGCGTGGCATAAAATTTAAGGCAGAAGTGGCTGCAAAGTTGTCAAGTCTGGGAGCAGTATTTGTTTATTATTTACTTCGTATTATTCAACAACTTTTCAACATGTGTGCATTCTTCCCCTACTCTTAGTTAACTTCACAGGCAAATTCTTTTTAGTTTCTTAAATGTTCTGATTGGGGCTAATAGGAGTTGTAGCTGGAAACATTGGGAGGGCACCAGGTTGGAGATGGTTGAACTAGATAGATTCCCAAGGTGAAGTACACCAACAGAAACAAATGAGAGAACCACTCATGGGTGCACTGAGTTCTTCTACTTTGGAAGGTGTGCGGATCTTTGGCATGTTTAACTTACAAAGCCTTGCAAGCTGAAACACATCAATACCAGATTAGTCATATTTTCTGGAAAATTTAAAGAGGCTCTAGGTAAATGCAATCAGAACTGCAGGTATGTATATAGTCAAGGCAGGGCCACTGGATTTCTGAGTAGCAGATTTTGATGAACACATTATAATAAAAAAAATTCCTTCCAGTAGCACCTTAAAGACCAACTAAGTTAGTTCTTGGTATGAGCTTTCATGTGCATGCACACTTCTTCAGATGCACACTGTGTATCTGAAGAAGTGTGCATGCACACGAAAGCTCATACCAAGAACTAACTTAGTTGGTCTTTAAGGTGCTACTGGAAGGAATTTTTTTATTTTGACTATGGCAGACTACCTATCTGTAACATTATTTATAGTTACTTTAGATTTGGTGTAAGAAGTTGATAGCAAGGGTCCCAGAAGATCAATGAAATGCTAGTAACAGATTATCAGGATATGTTGAAAGGCCTCGATTGCTTACGAAAAATAAAATACATAAGCACCACCAGCAGTTCATGCACTTTGGAAGGTGCCAGTGGCCTTATACTGTAAAGGATAAAGATAAAATGGAATTGAATTGAATCATATGGAGGGAAATCATTAGTTAAATTACAGAGGAAAAAAATCAATTTAAAAACAGTGCTCTAAGTCAGAATTGTCCATTTCTTTACATCCTGCTGAAATAAAACTGCAAAGCAATTGCTTGCTGTAAATCCTAATTAAACACATTGTTTTAAAACTGCATGGAGCCTTGGAGGGAACACCACATGTTTCACAGATATTTCTCTTAATATTATAGAAAAAATACTTATTTATATTACCCATACAGCACATTAATTGTAATTTTTAAAAGCAACTTCCCATTATATAACTGCCCAGACCATTCCTATCGCACAAAAAATGAATTCCATCAGGAGCAAACAAGGGGTGGTAGTAATCACTGGGCAGCCCAGTTTTCCCTCTTCTGTTTAAAGTAAATGTTTGACAGGTACTTTGAGCCAGTTGCAGAGATTACTTAGTTACTAGGCATAAAATAGGAATGAAAGGTTAGCCAGATGGATCAATAGATTACACTTGTGGTGGCTTTCCAGTACCTGCACCTTGTACCCTAGTATAAGGACATGGAATTATTTTGATGACCAAGAAGGATCTCCTTTTACCCAGGTTATTCTTTGCAAAGAAAATATATTTGTGGGGCTTGCCTGGTGTTTTTACATGAGTAGAATGTGTGCTTTTATTTAAAATGCATCTCTGGGATATTTGTGGGGCATAGGAATTGGTTCATATTTTTTTTTTCAAAATATAGTCCGGCCCCCCACAAGGTCTGAGGGACAGTGGACTGGCCCCCTGCTGAAAAAGTTTGCTGACCCCTGCAGTAAGGCAAACCTTGGTGCAGCAACAAAAAGGACTTGGAAGGAGCCAAGTTGTCTATGAACAAATACAGTGGTACCTCAGGTTAAGTACTTAATTCGTTCTGGAGGTCCGTACTTAACCTGAAACTGTTCTTAACCTGAAGCACCACTTTAGCTAATGGGGTCTGCTGCTGCTGCACTGCCAGAGCATGATTTCTGTTCGTATCCTGAAGCAAAGTTCTTAACCTGAAGCACTATTTCTGGGTTAGCGGAGTGTGTAACCTGAAGCGTATGTAACCTGAAGCATATGTAACCCAAGGTACCACTGTAGCTTGTTCATATAGTCTTGGTTAGCTTAGGGTGTCATGTGAACCAGGTCTAAAGCTAAAGGAATATCTAATAGCCACTACAAATGATGGGCTTACATTAGAATAGTAGTACCACAAGACGTCTGAACACCATATATTAAAGCAAGGGTGTGGGGGGACAGTTTCCAGTGCTTGATTATTTTCCTCAGAAATGTTCATTAATAATAATGAATGGATGCCACTTGCAAATATTAGGCAAGGTTGTCAGTTTCAAAGTCTTAGCTTTGTTTACTAAATATAAGTAATATAAATCAAAATTAAGTTCTGTCTCTAGGAGGATCAACATTTTCTGATGTAAAAGACCCTGTGCGAATTACCCTAACTTGCATAGGAAATATTTCTGTGAAAATAATTTAAGATAAATTTTAAATTTCTTCCAATCTTCTTCCGCTGTCTCTTTCCCCTGATCGCGGATTCTGCCAGTCATTTCAGCCAGTCCCTTATAGTCTATCACCTTCATCTGCCATTCTTCCAGAGTGGGTAGATCTTGAGTCTTCCAATGCTTTGCGAGAAGTACTCTTGCTGCTGTGATAGCATACATAAAAAAAGTTCTGTCCTTCTTTGGCACCAATTGGCCGACTATGCCCAAGAGAAAGGCCTCTGGTTTCTTAGGGAAAATACATTTAAGTACCTTTTTCATTTCATTATATATCATTTCCCAGAAAGCCTTAATCTTCGGGCACGTCCACCAAAGGTGGCAATACACAATTATTAGCTTAGAACCAAGGGTAAATCTATGAGGGGGAAAATGACAAACTAACTTATCTAATTACAGGAAGAACAGGAAATATGCACACAGGGACAGGTACGTTTTATAAGACTTTCTATATTAGTGATGGTGGGTGATAACCATTTTATATTCTTCTGTAATTAGATGAGTTATTTTGTCATTTTTTACCTTCCATGCATTTAATTTGTGCAATTTCAACTGGCTGGCTGCGTTGTGATATTCTTGGAACTACAAGGATACTGTTCCTGAGGACTTCTTATTCAACCTGTTTTACTTTTCTCTAAACCTTCAGCCAGTCTCCTTGGGCTTAATCCACTAGATGTGTCTTAATGAGGACGGAGTGTGACTAAATTGAGCCTGGAGGTTTATATTATGTATTTGAGCATGGATAATCCACTGTTTAGTTCACAACAATAACTTGTTTCATTAAGCCTTAAATGATGCTTCCTTTGTGTGCATGGAAGGAGTGTTGTGATCAGCTTGATAGCAATCTTGGAATCTTTTGTCATGCATGGAAAGAGGACCCCCCCCCCCAAAAAAAAACACACCTTGCAATGGCTGAGACAAAACAGTTGTCAATAAAGGACAGTCTTCCAAGGTCGGCTTGTGGGAGCGGCAGAGGGGCTTGTCCATCTGTGGGCTGAGTTTGTATAATCCAGACTTGCTGTCACCTTTAGCATGCCTGGACTTCATGCCATCTGAAAGAGGCATTTCCAGTTCACGAGCACCCCTTGAATGCAAAGACCTTGCTTCATGCAGTGGGGGGGGGGGGAGAAGACTGATGCTTAGCTGAGAATTGCAGCTGGCCAGTGAGCAACTTCCTCTTCCCAAGCTGCTGCCCTCCAGATGTTTCACGCTGCAGCTTCCTGTTAGCCCAGCCATATATATGATGCTGGGGGTAATGGCAGTTGTAGCCCCAAATACCTGGAAGGCACCAAGTTGGAGAAGGCTGCTCTAGAGCAGTGTTTCCCAACTGTTTTTGGACTACAACTCCCATCATCCCTAGCTAGCAAGACCAGTGGTCAGGGATGATGGGAATTGTAGTCTGAAAACAACTGAAGACCCAAGGTTGGAGAACACGGCTCTAGAGCAAGAGTGGAGAACCTTTGCCTTCCAGGTGTGCCAGTCATGCTTGCTGGGGCTGTTGGGAGATGTGGTTCAGCAACATCTGCAAGGCCAGAGGTTCCCTACTTCTGCTCTAGAGTCTCAGAACTGCATGGATTGAGGCAGGGTCCAGTAAGGATGCAGATGTACTTATTTTCTTATATTTTAATATCCTGTGTTTCTTCTGCCTTGGCATTAAGATCAAGGATGAATTAATGAGGAAACTGGGAAGGCCTTTGTGCATGCATGCTGCTGATTGGAGACGGGGGTAGAAAGTGGTTTGGGTATGCTGCCAGATTGACCCTATCTTTTCTTTTAAATTTTGGTTCAGCCGAGATTAATCCCACTTTTTTTTTCTTTTATTGCAGCAGGTGCCTTCTGATGGTTCCAGTTGGAGGCCTACAGTTGTAGCGAGTGCCCACCCACCCCTCCCTTTTCCTCTTTTCCTTCCCCCTCCCCTCCCTCCCTCATCTGAATCTCCCCTCCCCTCCCCACCACACATGTTGTTGTGTACTTGCACTCACTAATGACAGCGTGGATCATCCTCCCCATTAGCCTCTCTGCCTTCTCGATCACTGGAATATGGATTGTGTAAGAGCTGTCTTGATTTCTGCCTGTGTTCTGCATGAATGACTAGCCTGGAAAGTGTGTGTGTGTGTGTGGCCGGCTTGTGGCTTCCAGCAAATAAGCAGCAGGTTCTTTCCCTCCCTGAACTGTTGTTCTATTTAGGAGATTGCCAAAGGCGACTCAGCAAATCTGTCCCAAAGCTGTGCTCTGAATAAAAGTTCTAGCTTTTTGTGATAGATCTTGCTGACTCGAGGTTTTGCCCCATTACAGTTTAAACAGCACTTGGGCGACACTTTTGATTATTCTTTACAGTAGATCGGGGTATTCTGGCCAGGGTGGACCATGTCTTTATCATATAGGGCCTGATTGCCTGACAAAAAGGCACACTGATCACTGTAAGGGCAATCTTCCCTTCTGTAGTATTATTAAGAGCTTTTGGCTGCTCTTCCTCACAGCACCAAGGTGGGAAAGCTTCCCCTTGGAGAAATGTCAGCAGCTGTGGGGGTAACAGCCCTGGTGCTGGAGGGACAGGCATAAGTTCCGCGATAACATCTTGTCTTCAGCTCTGCAAGGACTCAGAAATAGGCTGTGTCCTTGGCTTACCCTGCAGTTCCTACCTGCAGCCACTGAGAGGAAGTTCTCTCCAGCCTCATAAAAGGTGGTGTGTGCGCCACAACATGTTTGCTGAAAACTGTGGCAGGGACTGTGCTGTTGTACAGGCAGGCCAGTCTCCCCCAAAGTGGAGACTCACAGGTGTGTTAGGCACCAGCTCCCATCAGCCCCAAACTCCTGGAGGGTGGCTGGGTTGGAGAAGCCTGTAATACCCCTTTAGCATCCCTCCATTCCAGTGGGGACAGAATGGGAGGTGGTGCTGTACGTTGCTTTTATGGAAAGGGCTTTAATGTTTCCCAACTCTTTGGGCCCTGGCTCTGGATAGCCAGCTCAGTTAACAGCACTTTGGGAAAGTGCCCTTGTTTTTCGTCCCAGTTACACACCGGCTGCCACTAATGATTGCTTGTGATGAGGGCTACATGCAGCTGAGGAAGCATTGCAGAATCATAGAATTGTAGGGCTGGAAGGAACCCAAAGGATCATTTTAGTCCAACCCTGCAGTGTAGGAATCACAGCTAAAGAATCCCTGATTAGTGGCCATCCAATAATCTGTTTTAAAACCTCCAAATGAAGGAGAGTCCGCCTTCTTTGGGAGTCTGTTCCACTTAATGTCAGAAAGTTCTTCCTAATTTTTAGTCAGAATCTCCTTTCTTGTAACTTGAATCCATTAATTCAGGTCCCCCTCTGGAGCAGCAGAAAACAAGCTTGTGTCCCCTTCCATCTAGCAGCCCTTTAGCTATTCAAAAATGGCTGTCATATCACCGCTCAGTCTTCTCTTCTCTCTCTTTTTATTTTTATTTTTCAAAAACAAACACACTAATCACTCACAAATACAGAAATACAAAATAATAACCATAAAAAGAAAAGAAAAATACATCCATGTGGCTTCCCTCCCCCAATACTCACCATCCCTTAATCTTTAAATTCTTGTTTACATTGCATCTTATGCATCTCATCCTTAATATTCTTAATATAGTAATTTTTTCTAGTTCTACATATCGACATGTTGTCCTTAGAACAGTGTTTAATCATACAATCTTCAAAACATTGCCATTCTAACCTTAGTTTCTGATTTGTCTGGTATCTTATGGCTGCTGTTAACTTCATTCACCATTTCTATAAATTCAGATAGTTTGCATATCCAATCTTCTTTTGTAGGTATAATATTTCCTTTCCAATTCTTTGCAAGTAAAAGCTTGGCTGCAGCTGTTGCATATAAAAATAATCTTTTCTTACCTTGTGGAATATCCTTTCCTACTAAGCCCAATAGATACGCCTCCGGGGGGTTTTCTATAGAAAATTTGAACATCTTTTTAAACTCCTTGTGGATACATCCCCAAAATTCTTTATCATTTTCGCAGCCCCACCATACATGCATCATAGTCCCCTCCACCTCCTTAAGTTTCCAACAGAGATTGGATTTTAACTTATTTATTTTGGCGAGTTTTGAAGGTGTCATGTACCACCTATAGAACATTTTCATTAAGTTCTCTTTGATGGAGTAGCAGGCGGTAAATCTTATATCGATCTTCAAGAGCCTTTCCCACTGATCTATTTGAATTGCATGGTCGATGTCTTAGGCTCATTCGACCATTACTTCTTTTATTTCTTCGTCTTTTAGGTCCCATTCCAGTATCAGATCATACACTTTGGATAATAGTTTCTTATTGTTTTTTAATAATACTTTTTGTAATTTAGATTCTTCCTTTCCAAAGCCTATTTTTTTTATCAGAATTGAAAACATTATTTAATTGGTGGTATTGGAGCCAATCAGTAAGATGGTGCCTTATCTCCTCAAATGACTGTAAGTTGCCCAGTTACTTTCCATATTTAGTTTTTTTACTATGAACACCTCGAGCGGGGACTGACACCATGGTGTATTTGGTTCCAGTAATGGTTGGTATCTAGTCCACACCTTATACAAAGCACTTCTAACAATATGGTTGGTGAACCCTTGTGGACTTTTACTTTATTGTAACCAAGGTAGGTGGGACGCGGGTGGCGCTGTGGTCTAAACCACAGAGCCTAGGGCTTCCGATCAGAAGGTCGTGGTTCGAATCCCTGCGACGGGGTGAGCTCCCATTGTTCGGTCCCACCTCCTGCCCACCTAGCAGTTCAAAAGCACATTAAGTGCAAGTAGATAAATAGGTACCACTCTGGCGCGAAGGTAAACGGTGTTTCCATGTGCTGCTCTGGTTCGCCAGAAGTGGCTTAGTCATGCTGGCCGCATGACCCGGAAGCTATCTGTGGACAAACGCCAGCTCCCTTGGCCTATAGAGCGAGATGAGTGCTGCAACCCCAGAGTTGTCCATGACTGGACCTAACGGTCAGGGGTACCTTTAACCAAGGTAGGCATGCCACCCATATCTGTTATCGAAGCTCTCTAAATCCAGTATGTCTGTTTTTTTCTAACAGAATCCAGGCTTTGATCCAAATTAGACACTGTGTCAGTCTTCTCTTTTCTCATAAGGCTTGATTTCCAGACCCTTGGATCATCCTGGTTGCCCTCCTCTGCACACCTTCTAGCTTGTAAATATCCTTCTTAATCTGTGGTGCCCAGAACTGGACACAAGACTCCAGACAGGGTCTGATCTAGAGCCACCTGTTCCATGTGGGTCCAGCAGAAAAAAGCAAGAGCTGTTTGATAGTGGAATGGTCTCCCTTGAGAGGTTATGGACTCTCCTTCATTGGAGGTCTTTAAGCAGAGGCTGGATGGCTGTCTTGTCATGAATGCTTTAGATGAGATTCCTTCATCCCTGGGGTTGTTCCAGATGAACTTGGGGTGCCTTCCATCTTTACAATTCTGATTCTATGACAGAAGCACAGATATTGATAGAATCCCACAGAGACACAGGCAGGCAGATGGGGTGGAAATGTCCCCACAGTGATCTGGAGTCCTAACCCAAACACAAACCATCTTCTGTGGCAACTACAGCCCTGTATAAACAACCTGGGAGCAGGAATTTGCTTGGGAGGGGGGGCGGGTTTCAAGCCACAGCAAATCAGCTGGCCACTGCAACCTGTGATTTGTGTATTTGCTGAGAAGTTAGTGCTTTTGGCATTGATGTGGAACAACATTACACAGGAGCCTATAGGCCTGAAAGGCTGGTTTTGCGTGGTTCTCTTGTAGCGATTTGGACAGGCAGCTGTGGCAGGGAAGATAAGGCTGCCTACAAGTCTCTCCTGCTATTATGACCCATCAGCCCTCGGATCTGTTCTGGGTTAGCCTTGTTGCAATGGCTTCGTGTCCCCAAGGAAGCTCTCTCAAGGGAAGCAGCTTCCCTCCTCAGACATACTTAGGTGCAAACATAGGAATCCTCTCCTGCTGATAGCCTCGCTGAACACAGACTGCAACTGGCTGGAACTCAGTAGTAATTTGTCAGCCTAAAATTGGAGGTGGCTGCTGAAGCTGAACATGCAGGCGAATTGGAGAGCAACGGTTGCATTTTTATCTTGTCTCCCAGATGCTTCTTTGGAACAGCCCTCCTAGCTTGGATCTCTTCTCAGCAGGGCCAGTTTCCTGGGTAAACAACACAAAAGCAGAGAGCAGGTTGAGCGTTCCCAAAGCACATTGGATTGTGGAAATTTTTCAAAGTCCTTTGCCTTGGTGATGGAAATTTCCAGTCTTGGGGGTGACACATTTTACTGCTGCTTTATTGCTTACCCTGGGGGAAAGCGGCGGAGCAGGAACTGCAACTCTTTTCCTGGGGCAGTTGATGCTTTCCAGTGTCACCTCTGGTCCACTCTGAACAGATGGGAGCTTGAAATGCGCCCAGAGAGTGTGTGAGCAGGGCTTTGGGCAAACACTCTCGGGCTGGGATACAAGGGATTCCAGAGCAGCAGGTTTAAGCAGTTTAAGGAGCAACACCAGCTCCTTCCCAGTGCCTTTACTGGCGTATAGGGAAGGGAGAGGCAGAGTCCTTTGAATCCTCCTTGGCTGCCTTAAAGACCTACACTGGTCCTCTGATAGGTCAGGGGAAAGGGAGACATTTGTCTTCATCTTAGTTCCTCTTAGGGGCAACCCCAGCAGGTTTTTTCTTTTTACTTAGAACAGCTTAAAAGATGTTTGCTGCCTGTAAGCCTGAATTGTTCTTGGCATAAAAAGAATGATTTGAACACCTTCCAGAACTCTGTTGCCATTCTTGTGCTTCCCGTTGTAGGCTTTTAAAGCTTATTTGTTTGTCTGCTTTGAGTTATACAAAGCTAATTGGATGTGCTTCTTTTTTGGAAAGTCAGCTTCAGGTGGTATAGGTGATATAATCTTTGAACAATTGTAATATAATTTTTATTTGTTGATCCGGCCCCATTTGGCTGCTATGTTCCAGTCCACCCTTAACTGTATTTATCTGTTCTGCCTCTCACAGGTATGCCATGGCAGTAATGAACCACCATGTGTGTCCTGTTGAGAACTGGTAAGTCCTTCCGTAAAGCAAGAGGACAGAGTCCTAGCTCAGGGGGAGAGCAGCTGCTCTGCATGCAGAAGGTCCCCGATTTGCACCATAGAATCTCCTGGTAGGGTTGGGAATGTCCCCTGTTGAAAACAAATCCTAGAGAATTGCTGATAGAGTGTAGACAGAACTGAGCTAAGTGGACTAGTGGTCTGACCCAATATAAGACAACTTCATCCGTTCCTAGTCTTGTTAGCTTCTTAACATTCCTTGTCCTGCAAAACTGGCCCAGTTTCTTGTTTGTACCTCTTCTTGGAGCACGTTACATTGCCCGCTAACCTGTCCAAACTGTTGCAGGTCATATAATGAGTCCTGCTCTGCTGATTCTGCCAAGCATGGATACCCCAAAAGCTGCTGCACCTTGGAGGATGTCCCTTTGATCAGGTGAGCGGGGGGGGGGGGAATTGTAATGGATTGCAATGGAGCTGTTCTGGGCCCAGAGGCTACCCCTGCATCCCTTGTGGGTGAACCAGTTCTGGCTGGAGTTCAAACTGGGCATTGCCTATATGAACATAAGAAGAGCCTGTTGCATCAAGCCAATAACAGGTCTAATCCAGCACCCTGTTCTCACAGTGGCCAGTCACATGCCTGGAGGAAACCTGCAAGCAGAATTCAAGCGCAAGACCACTCTGTGAATCTGTCTAATCCTTTTTAATTGTCTCTTTTAAATTGGTGGCCATCACTGCCTCCTGCAGCTGTGAGTTCCATAGTTCAGCTCTGCACTGCACGAAGACGCCTTCTTTTTTATCTGCCCTGAATCTTCCAACATTCAGCTTCATAGGATACCCATGAGATCTAATGTTATGAGACAGAGAAAACCTTTTTCTCTATGCCATGCATAATCTTATAAACTTCTGTCATGTCACCTCTTACTTGCCTTTTCTCGTATTGTACTTGGCTTGGTCAGAAATAGCTGTTTTCCCAGTTGTGCCATCTTACAATGACTTCAGAAGTCCATCAGTTTGGCAACATCCAGGCAAATGTGTAGAACAAAGGCACCTTCGCTGGTTTCTCTCAGCCATGCTAACATTCTCATTCTTTTCCCCCTGCAGTAAATGTGGCACGTATCCTCCTGAAAGTTGTCTCTTCAGTCTTATTGGGAATGTTGGGGCTTTCATGGGTAAGTGCTGCTTCTCCCCTTTCTTCACATCTGGCCAGCCAGCATCAGTAGATAGCATCCATTCCCTCCTGAAGCATAATCTTCCCAGGATACGAGCCCCTGAGATAGAGGTTTTTCCAGAGCAAGTGCCTGACCTTCAAGGGGCATACAGGAAGCCGGCCTGGTTGTACAGGAAACGGCTTCTGCTTGCCAAATGTAGCTAAAGGTTGTCTTGTGAAGAGCCTGGGACTGAGGGAAACCCCAACCCACTGCTCAAGGGTCTATCTTGCATCCAAGGGCATCCTGAAGGTTGACAGATAACTTCCTGGGAACATCCACATCTGCTTAGTCTTTCTACACATTTTTATGCTGATAGACTCTTGAGTCCAGGGGCTTTCTTTCCTTTTCCTTTCTCAAAGCATTTTGCTATCAAAAATGTGGGGGAATAGGGAGAAATTTTAAACTTCTGTGACCAGGCAATCAAAAGTGGTCTGCACCAAGTAAAACTGAATTCTTTGACCTGTGTAATTGGAAAGAATCCATTTAACTCAGGCATAGGCAAACTCAGCCCTCCAGATATTTTTGGGACTACAACTCCCATCATCCCTAGCTAACAGGACCAGTGGTCAGGAATGATGGGAGTTGTAGTCCCCAAACATCTGGAGGGCCGAGTTTGCCTATGCCTGATTTAACTTATTGTGACTCTGAGTCATGGAAGACACAAGGGAACCAAATCTTCCACCCACTGAAGCCTGTGTTCACTCTTGCCCCTGGCTGCTGGGATTCCAGCAGGTATTGCCCACATCTTTGCAGTGGCAAGAGTGAGAAGCATGCTTTATTTTATAAAAATAAAAAGGTTGACCTTTTCAAGAAGTTGGGCTCTGTACCCAGGGCCATATCCTGTACTTCCACAGAATTGCAGTACATATAGAGTGTTGCTGCTAATTTGTGTGGGCATGAGGGGGCCCCCTGTGCCCTGTGCTGCATGGTATGCCCAAGGAGTGTTTGTCTTACAACTTGGAGCAGAATCCATGGTGCCCTCTCCTTAATCTCTCTTGCTTCCCCCAACAGTGCTGGTGATCTGTTTCCTGCGCTATGGGCAGCTGATAGAACAGAGCCACAGTTCCTGGGTGAACACAACTGCGCTGATCACAGGCTGTACCAACGCTGCTGGCCTGGTTGTGGTCGGCAATTTCCAGGTTGGCAGAAATTTGGGGAGGCAGCACTGGGTTTCAAAGCAGCTCCCATTTGGGTGTGACATAGTTGAGTTCCTTTTCACCTGGAGTGACCCCTTGCCTCTGGCAAGGCTGGATTATGGCCCATAGCGGGGGTGGACAGGGCAAGAAGCAGAGGACAGAGGATTTTATTTATCCAGTCACCCTAGGCAATATGTACCATCTGCAAAGGCAGCCCCACCCCTTGTACTCTGCGTTGGAACAACCTAATGCACACATGGAGGAGCTGCACTTTGGAGAGCTACGGACTGGGGGACGGAATGAGGGAGGGGGTGGCTTGAAGCGACTGGGGCAGGAGCCTTCCCCCAAAGCAAAATTCTCTCGGCACAGCCATTTTCACTGTAGTGAGGCTGTGCAGGAGAATTTCCTTTGTAGATTGTGGCCCCTGCTTGCCAGCAGGTGTAGGGGAAGATGCCATTTGACTTGGTGAACCCATGACACTTTGGCGGGATGGAAGATTTTTCTTAACTGCCTAAAAATGGAACGAGGAGACCTGTCTTCTTAAAAATAATAATGGGAAAGGCCAGGCTTCCACAATGGAACATGATTGCTCCAGTACCTGTGTTTGGGCTCTCCTTGTGCTTTAGGTGGACTATGCCAAATCCCTTCACTACATCGGAGCCGGTGTGGCCTTCCCGGCAGGCCTGCTTTTTGTCTGCCTTCAGTGTGTCCTCTCCTACCATGTTGCCATCTCTGTCCTGGACTTCTGGATGGCACATCTACGTGTCTTCCTTACCACTGTGGCCTTAATTTCCCTTGTCCTGAGTATCCTTTTCTGGTGGCAGTGTGCGCTACAGGGGGACACCCATTCCTCTAGAGAATTCCCTCCTTTCTCACACAGGATTTCCTTTCTCCTGGGATAGGTGATCACTTGAAGGGCTTCACCATGGCTGCGTTATCCTGTGGTTCTTCAGCTTACCCTCTTGATACCTGTGCCCCCAACCCTGTCCCCGTGCTTCTCTTCTGGCCAGAGACAAGAGGACCTGCAGCCTCCCAGCTAACTTCTGTCCCCTGACCATGCTGGCTGCAAGGGCTGGGGGGGGGGGGAGAGTCTGCATCCAGCAACATAATGGAGAGCCACAAGTTTGCTATCTAAGCTTTTGGGCAGGTATGGGGAACCTTTGGCCCTTCAGATGCCACTGGTGCCAATAGATGTAGTTCACTAACACTTGGAGAGCCAAAGTTTCCCACACTTTTTGGGCATTTGTAGTTGACACACACAATTAATTGCCTGGGCGTAGTTTCAGGAAGGTTCTCTGATCCCCTGCTTCAAACTGGGCTCAAGATCTTGTTTGTTCATGCGCTGGGAAGGGGTTGCAGCCAGCTAGCCAGCCCCTCATCATCTGCACACATCCCATTCGCCACAGGTGTCTCAGTTCCCTGTCACATTTGGCCAAACGTATAGATCCTTAAGGTGGTCACGACTTCTCAAACCAAAACTTTTTTTTTACACAGGTAACTTTATGCAGTTGACTGCCAGCCAGTTGAAATTACACAAATTAAATGCCTGGAAGGCAGAGAGCTTAAAAGCTCTTCCTGCACAGGAGTTTCCTGTCGTGGAAAAAGCTTTTAAGCTCTGTTTTGCTCATCAGACTCTGGGAGGGTCTGGCAAGATCTTGCGGGAACTTGGGTGGCTCTGCAAGATCTTGTGAGAGCCTCCCAGAGCCCAGTAAAGCAAACCTTGCTTAGGGACTAATACCTGTTTGGTGCACCAGCTCCAGATGGCAAGATTGTTTTTGTGCCATCTCTGGAGTGTAACCCCATGCCAGATGCGAGTTTGCTGTATTTACATCCTTTCCTATAAATGGAACCTTAGGAGGTGTCCAGGTGGTTCCTAAGTGATCTCCCATCCAGGTGCTGACCAGACCCATCCTGTTTAGTAGTTTTAGGAAGGTGGGCTCCACAGCCTGGGCCTATGGAGTCCTAAAGCACCACCAGAGCCCAATAGGTGGCTGTATCAGTTCTTTCTGTCATGTCTCAAGAGTGGACGGACTTCAGGCTTGCCAGGTCTATTCGTTTTTGTTTTAAACTATAAATCCAGGATATACCAGCCAGAGCCAGGCGTGAAAGACTCACACTCCAAATTAAAAACAGGTTGCTTCTGTATATAGACTGTGTATAGAATTTGTTTTAAGAATTTTAATGTAGCTGTCCTCCTCTCACACAAGAAAATCTGCTGGTAGCTTTCTTAATTTTAGCAGTATAACTGAGGAGACAAACGTTACTTTGAGGCTAGATAGGACTTGGAAAGCCATTCTGATCGATTGGAAAACATCCAGAGGTCTACTAGAGGGCCAGCATGGTGTAGTGATTAGAGAGTTGGACAAGGACCTGGGAGACCAGGGTTCCAATTTCCATGTGGCCATGAAGCTCACCTTGAGGACAAGCCATTACCTCTCCGCTTAACCTACTTCACTGGATTGTTGTGGGGATTAAAAGAGGGGAGAACTGGATATGCCACCTTGAGCTCCTTGGAGAAAAAGTGGGGTATAAATGCAATAGCTTAAAGAAATGAATAGTAGGTCCCAGTTCTGCCCACTCGTGCTCAAAGAGGGCATCTTCTGCCACCATCACAAAGCCAGCCAAGCCAACCCTCCGTCCGCAGGCATGCCTACTTTTCCTTGACTCTCCCACAGGTGGAATCTTCTTCATCCACGAGAGCTTCCTCCTGCAGCACCTGGCTGCCATCTGCGAATGGGTCTTCGTCATTGACATCCTCATCTTCTACGGCACTTTCACCTACGAGTTTGGTGCCGTCTCCAATGACACCATGGTGGCTGCACTGCAGCATTCGAACAGCAGGGGGTGCAAATCACCAGGCAGCAGCAGCACCTCAACTCACCTTAACTGTAACCCTGAGAGCATCGCTATGATCTGAGGGAAACGGGTGGGGATGGCTTTGCTTTTCCACCCCACATCCGGCAGCTTTGGTGCGCTGCCTTTTTTTCCCCCAATGGGGGAAGAGGGGCACCTTTTCCCTCCTGGGGATTTTAATTTTGTACCAAAAGATTTTTTTTTAAAGAAAAATATTATTGCTGCCAACACTCCCCTCTAATTCCCCTCTGTCGTTGCTCAGTGCTGCACTCTTAAGGGAGGAAAGACAGTGCCTATTTGTCTAAGAGCACTGGATGGCAGCAGGCAGAACTCTCAAATAAGCCCCC
The DNA here is from genome assembly GCF_965112155.1 of Podarcis liolepis. NCBI lineage: Eukaryota > Metazoa > Chordata > Lepidosauria > Squamata > Lacertidae > Podarcis > Podarcis liolepis. The sequence goes on along the minus strand of NC_139561.1, from coordinate 5,484,937 downwards.
ACCTATATAGCTTGGATCATGACAACCTTACCTGAAAACCTGTCCTTGCTGGCAGCTAAGCTTTCTCACCCAACCTACTGCACACACACTCTGGGGGTTTGGACTACAGTTCCCACCAGCATGGCCAGGTGATGCGGAGCCTGCTGGGAGTTGTAATCCAATGCACCTGGAGGGCAGCGGGAGGTTGGGGGAGGTTGCTGCAGAGCCTGGCCCTCTTGCTGCCCCCCAGGGCCTGCAAACCGGTGCCAAAGGAAACAGCTGTTTCCAGATTCATTTACAAGCAGAGCCAGACTCGTTTCCCAAAGGTGCTTGGAATACAGTTTGGGTGCCTGCAGACAATGGCTGCTCTTGGAAAATATGACTGCATCTCACTGCCGCTCCCCACCTGCTTTCCTTTTGGGGTGATAGAGGGACCTGCGTGAGCTGCTTGAGCAAAGAGGCAGGGAGCAGGTGGGTTTAGGGAATGAAGGGTACCCCTCACTACTCTCTGGGAGGTGACCACCACCTCCGTACTTTGGCCTGCAAGAAGCAATGTGGTCTTGACGCAACAAGAACATTGATGCACCTGGGGAAAACAGGGTGGAGAAGCAACAAAAGGAGACTCTGTCTTAGGGAAAAGACGAATGTCCCCACCCCAGGACTTGGCACACTACCTAAGGCAGATTTCCACCATCTGTCCCATAAGTATCTGGGCTGAACAGGGAGGAGGAGGAGGAGGATTCTGTTCCTCAGCCCCCCATGTCTGAGCTGGTATGTTTGGGTAAAACTGTTTTGGTATTTTTTAGAAGTTTTTTTTATATATCTCTATATAAAATGTGTATAAAGAGAGTTGTATCAGAGCAGCGCTGCCTTGTCTGATGGGTGTGTGTCTGTCTACGTGTACAGCAGCAGCAGAAGAGCATCACAAGCAAAGTGCCACTTCCACACCCTGTGCACATCCAGGAGTTGCAAAAGGAAGAGTACCTATAGAAAAGGGAAGGGGGTACACCTGAGGCACCCCCTCCCCTGCTTTGTCGCTTAGGAAGTGGGTCATAGAGGATCCACTCTGATAAATGCAATTTTCTCTGGAAGGCAGCAATAAGGGACTGCGGCTTCTAACTGCTCTGAAATCACTCTCTCCAGGCAGAAGGGGAGGGTGCCAGAGTTTGGTGTTATTTGGTTACTGTTGCAGTAGTTTTCTGCTCCCTCTGCTGTCCCTGGGATTGGTCTCCACTCTGCAATACTACTCATGGACCCTCTAAGCCAGCAGCAGCCATTACCCCGCCTATTTGTTGGCCTGATTTGTCCCCTTGCCGTTGCAGACCTTGGGCCAAAAAAGGCATACTTTAAGCATATTTGCCACCCCCAACTTCCAGAGACCAAAATCACACATGCCAAGGGAATGGCCTTTTCTTTAGCTGAGTTTATTGGTTGTGTGTATTTCCAGAGTTTGCTCGCCAAAATGAAGGTCCAGTCTGCTGTCTCTCTACACACAAAAACAGACTAGGTAATAGCAGCCAGCGTTTGTACAAACATAGCACCCAAGGCCTGCTTCACAGAAGATGAGAGTACATACCTGCCTTTCTTAGCCACAGAGCCCTCTAAAGTGCAGGAAGAGGGCAGAGGACCAGTGACCCTCCAGATATTGCTGGACTAGAGCTCCCATCATCCTTTACCATTGTCCAAGGATGTTCTGAAGCAGAGGCACCACCCAGTGGTTTTCCAACATGGCTGAAGATGCTAGCCTTTCATCTAGCAAGCTACGCACAGGACTCATGCAAGCTGTGGGGATTTTGCATGATATAATGAAGGGTTGGGTAACTTTTTTGCTCTGGCAGACCAGATCTCCATCTCAACCCCCTCCCTCTCACTTTGACACTACTCACTTGTCAGTCATCTGTATTAAATGGCATCAGACTGACACTTGTCAAGACAGTGCTTGCCAAACAACCAGCAATGAAGTGCCTGTCACTTGCTTAAGAGGAGCTTGCTGGGTCAGGAATAATCTAGTCCAGCATTCTGTTCTCACAGTGGGCACCCTGATGCCTATAGGAAACCCCCAAGGACCTGGGTGCAAGATCACTCTCCCCTCTTGAGGATTCCAGCAACTGGTATTTGGAACTGCTACTGCCGCCCAACTGTGGAGGCAAAGTATAGCTATCGTAGCTAGTAGCTTCCATGAATTTGTCGAATACCCATGTTAAGCCATCCTACTTGGTAGTTTAACTATGTTCTGTGTGAAGTCCTGAATCTTCCAACGTTCAGCTTTACTGACTGCGCACAAATCATGTTATGAGGAAGAAAACCTTTATCCACTTTCTCCCTGCCATGCATAAGTTTATAAACTTCTTTCATGTCACCTCTTGCTCACCTTTTCTCTATAAACTAAAGGGTCCCTAATGCCGCAACCTTTCCTCACAGGGGAGTTGCTCCAGCTCCTTGATCACTTGGGTCACCCTTTTCTGATATTTCCAGCTCTGCAATATCCTAGGTGAGGTGACTGTAACTGTATAAAGTATTCCAAATGTCGCAGAAGAGATCTGTATAATAGCATTATGATCCTAGCAGTTTTATTTTCAACTCCTTTCCTAATGAAACCCAGCATGGGATTTGAATTTTTCATGGCTCCCGCACTCTGGGTCACAATCTTCACTATGCCAAGGTCTCATTCATGGCCAGTCACCGCAAGTTCAGACCCCATGAGTGTATACATATGAAATTGAGATTTTTCTTCTTGACATGCATCGCTTCTGCACTTGTTTAGATTGAACTGCGTTTGCCATTTTGGGGGGCCATTTGCTCAATGGGGAGAGGTCCTTTTGGAGTTTTTCACACTTAAATACAAACACCACACTGAACAATTTTGTATTGCTAGCAAACTTGGCCACCTCACTGCTCAACGGCTCACCCCTAACTCTACATCTTTCATGAACAAGTTAAAAAGTGCAAGGTCAAATGCCAATCATTGTTGAGGGAGGCACTCTACTTTCTACATCTCTCCATTCAAAGAACTGCCCATTTATTCCTACTCTCTACTTCCCGCTACTTAACCAAATCCTGATGTACAAGAGAACCTCTTATTCCATTACTGCAAAGCTTAACACAGACATCTTTGATAGGGTACCTTGTTGAAAGCTTTCTGAAAATCAAAGTACACAGTGTCAACTAGATCACATATCTATATACCGCTTCACACTCTGAAAGAACTTGAGTTGCCTGCAAATACCCGCAAAACAACCTGGCAGGCCAGAATTGGCCCATAAGGTGAAGGCATGTCTCTTCCCAGGTATTGTAAGAGTCAGCCCAAGTCTTGCCAGAGGAAATGGCAAGAACCAAATCAGGAGAAGAGGCATGTAAATAAAACTGGAGGGGGGGGGGAGACGAAAAAGGGTAAGGAGAATTTTCTTGATTTACAGTGGTGCCTCGCAAGACGAAAAACTCGCTAGACGAAAGGGTTTTCCGTTTTTGCGTTGCTTCGCTAGACGAATTTTCCTATGGGCTTGCTTCGCAAGACGAAAAACATCGCAAGACGAAAAGACTTGCGGAACGAATTCTTTTCGTCTTGCGAGGCACCACTGTACTGGCTGCCTTGCGTCTTGAGCTGTTCTGCCTTCAGCTCCTGGCCACCTCCCCACAAATGCTGCAGGTTCTGGGGCTACAATGCTTTCCCCCAGAGAGAACACACCCTCTGCCTACTCTGTGATGCCCTCCACATGATCACATACTTGTGCAGTGAGGGAAACTACAGCAAGAGAAGTTACTTAATGAAGCCCAGCATTTATTATGGATGTGCAACAAACTTTTGGAAGTGGGGAAGGAAGGAGGGTTGCTGCCTTTCTTGGCCCTGGGGGCGCCCTGCTTCCTGGCAATGTGGGAGAGATTGTGGTTGTCAGCCTTGAGCTGGAAGGAGAGGCAGAGGGCATGCCTTCCTCACGTGTACATGGCACCATGCAGATACTCCAGCCGATGCGCCTGCTGTTGCCGCCGCACCTTGGAAAATAAAGGTAAATATGAATGCCTCCGGCTCTATTCACGACTGACATGTGGCCCCCAGGTGGTTCTCCACGAGATAATGCGGCACCTCAGGCCAAAAGGTCTACATCTAATCCCTGCACCTGCCCACGGGGATCAGCACTCACCTTGTCCTTCTTGTACTCTTCATACTGTTCGTCGTCAGTGGGCAGCTCATGACGGCAGAGAGGGCAGGAGTTGGTCTGGGCAAGGAGAAAGGAGTTAGCAGCAGCAGCCTCTTGAGAAAAGGGAAAGGGTGGAGGGAGCCATCCCAGGTACCAGAGAGGGAATGTCCCTGTTCCAATACTTCACCTTTCCAAGCCAGGGAAGAATACAGCCTTTGTGGAAGATGTGCTCGCAGGGCATCTTCCGGACCACCTCTTCCTCCTCAAACTCCAGCAGGCACACCGGACACTTCAGCCCTTTGTCTAACCCCCACAAGTGGTTGGAGAAAGGAAAAGGCAGAAAACAGTTCCATCAGGTTGGCTCCACTCTACTGAAACACAGCACGGCTACACATTTGCAAAGCTCAGAAATCCTGCCAATCCCATATTTACAAGCATTTTATTCTAACTGGATTTTTCTACTATAAGATTACTAGTGGATTATTGCTACTACAAGAGCAAGGGGTGGAGCATACATGATGGAAAAGCTGGGTAACCATGCCAAGTACAAATGCTCCACCCTCTGGATGCCAAAGCCTTTGACAGATGCTGCCAGAACATCAAAAGTTTAATCCTCACACCTGGGAGTCGTGACATTTTGTGCCAGATTCTTCCTGGATGTATATCCAATCAGAAAAGACCCTGCTAATAATAATAATCCTGTACCAGAGCTGGTGGAAAACACTGCAGAGAACCCTTGTGATGTAGCGGTTAGAGTACTAGACTAGGACCAGGGAGACTAGGGTTCAAATTGCCACTCACCCAATGTACCTCACAGGGTTGTTGTGAAGATAATATGGGGAGGGGAAGAGTACTGTATACCTCACCTTCAGCTCCTTAGAGGAAAGGTGGGATACAGTATACAGTGGTAGCTCGGGATGCGAACGGGATCCGTTCCGGAGCCCCGTTCGCATCCTGAACAGAACGTAAGACGTGACGGCACGTCTGCGCGTGCGCAGGTCGCGTTTTGCCGCTCCCGCGCATGACGTCATTTTGAGTGCGCATGCGCGAGCGGCGAAACCCAGAAGTAACGCGCTCCGTTACTTCCAGGTTGCCGCAGAGTGCAACCCGAAAGCGCTCAACCTGAAGCACATTCATCCCGAGGTATGACTGTAGATGTAATAAATACAGTGGTGCCCCGCAAGACGAATGCCTCGCAAGACGGAAAACCCGCTAGACGAAAGAGTTTTCCGTTTTGGAGGTGCTTCGCAAAACGAATCTCCTATGGGCTTGCTTCGCAAGACGACAATGTCTTGCGAGTTCCTGCTGGTGTTCCCCCCCCTTTTCCTAAGCCGCTAAGCCGCTTATCAGCTGATCCGATCAGCAGATAACCCGCTAAAAGCCGCTAATAGCGCTAAGCCGCTTATCAGCTGATCCGATCAGCAGATAATCCGCTAAAAGCCTCTAAAAGCCGCTAATAGCGCTAATCCGCTAATCCTTCAATGGGCTTGCTTCGCAAGATGAAAAAAACCGCTAGACGAAGAGAATCACAGAACGGATTCTTTTCGTCTTGCAAGGCAAGACGAACTTTGTCATGACCAAAAAGCAAACCTTGAGTATACAAACAGGAAGGCAAGCAAGGAAGAACAGTAGATGCTCAGCAGAGGCAGGAAAACCAGCAGGCAGGGAAGGTGATAGATGCACCTTATTGCTGCTGAGCTTGGAAATGGGGTCACAACTGCTGCCATTGCAGGTGGAGATCAACCTACGTCTTGCAACTTTCCCCAGTTCCCCAGGCAGCTTTTGTGACTCATCTGGACCATCTCTTCCACAGAAATTGGGTTGGACACTTTCAAAGACTGAGAGGTCTTGGAGACACAGACACTCAAATTCTTGTTACTTTCTTAAATGACTGTGCTGGCTGGGGCTGATGGGAGTTGTAGTCCAAAACACCTAGAGAAGGCTGACATCGACTGTCTTCTAACCACAGCTCTTGAAGTGCTGAGAAATACAAGGCCCAGGCTGAAATCAAAACTATTACCTGCTTGCTGCGGGGTAACAGGCACTGAAGGAAGGCTCTCTACAGCTTGCTTGGCAGCTGGCGGGGGGAGCCGGTGGTCCCAGTCTTCACTCTCCAAGAAGCCCACATCAATCTCCAGGCCATTGAAGAGGGACCTGCATATGTTGGAGGAAAAGAGTGTGAGCAGCCACCACGGGGCCTCCTTGTCAGAGAGCTCTGAGCCACCAGAGAGCTCGTGATCCGAATTCCTAAAGAATGGAAACTCCTTACATACTTCCTGAGTGAAAAAATAAAATGAACTCATAATATCTGGGTTTGAGGACTGGAGAAAACATTGGTTTATAGAAAGCAGAATTCTTGGGTGCTATTTTGGAATGGATGTTTTGAATAATTTTCTATATACAGCTGAGAGGGGGGGGAATGGAAGTTTTCCTTTTTTCCCTTTTGGTTTGTGCTTTTATTTAGATTAGTTTGATAAAAAAAACATTTGATAAAAAAATATTTGATATTTGATATTAACCTTTGCATACGTTCTTTCAAATTCCAATTGTGACCCAATTTCCAAAATAAGGTGCTCAACCCCGGGGGGTCTTCTCTGCTTCACTCACTGGGAGCAGCAGAGAAAGAAGAGGTGGGATTGTTATTTTACTCTGGAAGGGGGGAAATGTTTTCCTCAGACTTCAGAGTTGCCATGAAGGACCTCGGCTGCTTGTTGTGCTTGCTGCGTGTGAGACTGGGGTGTCACGGAGCATATGGAGGAAAGCGTGGGCACTGCAGCTCCTAATAAAGCTCTGGGGGTATTATGCACCCCCACGGCATGAATTACGGCTCCCCCCCAACCTTTGCAGAGCTGGAGAGCACTGTTTGAGGTCGACCTGGGTAGACACTGAGCACAGGAAGCCATGCTTTCTTCGCAGAAGGAAGCATCGTAAGCTGATCCAGTAGCAGCAGCTTCCCAAAAAACCAAGTGAGGATCATAAACAGTGTGTTTTGGATGGACTTTAATTGGACTGAGTTTACGACCTGAATTTCTGGAATACAAAAAGGGAGTCCATTCCAGAAGAGAGCTGCATGGGTAATTGTATGAGAGTGTGGAAAGAAGTAAAAAAAAAAAAAGATTTGGAAAAGTGGAGGGAGATGCAGCTTTCCTTATCAAGAAGAATATCAGCCATCAAAATGAAAATATTACCAAAGACCAGGGCTTTTTTTTCAGCTGGAACTCACCTCTTTAGTGTGTTTCAGCACCTTTGCAGTGTTGCAGTGCCATTCCCTGGTGGTGGTTTATAATATTTGGCCCCAGCAGTGGGGTGAGTGGGCAAAGAAGAGAAGTCCCCCTCCCTTCAACAACTTTGGGTTCTCTCCCTAAGTCCTGCCTATGATCCTATTTCTTTTCAAAACAATACCAGTAACAAGCATTTTAAGTTGTTTTAAACAGTGGCAGAGAGACATATCAAGATTCATTTGGCAGGGGAAGAAGCCAAGAGTTAAGTACAAAATTTTAACAGATATAAAAGACAGAGGCGGATTCTTATTATCAGAGCTTGGATTGTATTATGAAGTAGCACGTCTATGCTGGTTAACAGAATGGATAGCTCTGGAAGATGTTGGATTATTGGATTTAGAAGGATTTGATAGACAATATGGTTGGCATGCATACCTATGGAATGATAAAGTAAGAGTACGTAAAGGATTCTTAAAACCACATTATAAGAAGCCTCTGTATAGTATGGATGAGGTACAAAAACCTGTTTGAAAGGAATACCCCACTATGGCTCAGGGGTCGGCAAGGTTTATCTTCCCTGGGCCGGATCGGTCCCGCAGAGATCCCTCCGTGGGCAGGATCACACGGACGTGTGAGCGTGTGCCCCTGCGATTTTCGGCGTCTGTGCAGACATGATTTTTGGCGCTGCGGAAGCGAGTCCCTGTGCCGCGCTGCGCTGGTTTAGCGCAGCACGCGAGTGGGCAGCTCAGTTCGGGGGCGGCTCATGGGCCAGTCAAACAACCTCAAACAAACTCTGCAGGCCACTTCCAGCCCATGGGCCTTAGGTTGGTGACCCCTGCTCTAGCCCACTGAAGCAAGTTCTGTGAAGAAAATGAATATGAAAAAGAAATGGGGCACCTACAGAGACATATTAGAGATCGGTGAAGCAGGAGTAATGCTCAGAAAAAGAGAGGACATTAAGGAATGGATAACAGAGTGGTTCCAATCTGAGATGTACAAAAAAGATAAACTGGAGGGATCTGCTGAAGAAAGTTCTGACTATGAAAGGGGTTTAATGGAGAATAACGAAAAGCTAATTTTAAAAATGTACAAAATCCTGCTGGAATGGGAAACGAAAGCTGAACTGCTCAAAGCTGCCATGATACACTGGGCAAGGGATGTAGGACACAACATCAAGAGGGCATCATGGGAAAAACTATGGGTGATTAATATGAAATTTGCAGCCTGTTACAGTAGCCTGAGGGAGAACTATCTAAAGATCATCTATAGATGGTACTTGATCCCAAGTAAACTTGCTAAGATGTGTAAAAAAAGGTTCTAATATACACTGGAAGTGCCAAGAGTTGGAAGGTACAGTCTTCTACATGTGGCAAACATGCAAAAAGGCTAAAGGATTTTGAATAAGATATTCAAGTTGACGTTTAAAAAACCCCACCAAAAAACCCTTGGAATAAGGGAATTGGACGTCCCCAAAAAGGTGGTCAGCTTATTTTTATACCCAACAATGGCAGCAAGAATAATATATGTGCAAAAGTTGAAGGATGATGAGATACCAACCGAAGTAGACTGGTAGAATAAATTCACAAGTCTGCGGAGTTAAAAAGTTTAACAATGAAAATCAAAGACCAGGAGGAGTCAGTGTTTAGGGAAGAATGGAAGCCTTTCATAGAATATCTGAAGAACTATAATAACCATATTAATATGCAAGTAGGATATGAATTGTAAACAGCCGTAAAAAGTGGTTTAGATAATGAGGAAGGAGGCTAGTTACAATATGCAGCAAACTATGGGGAAATAAGGAAACTATGGAGGGGAAGTTCACATTTATTAGAAAAAACAGTGGAAATTAAAAATGTAATGTCTGCTTGAAAATTCTAAATAAAACATTTTTTTTACAAAAGTTCACAGCCCATGAGGAAATATGTGACATTTTAAGATTTTTGTGTGTGTATCCCTTTACACTTGCTCACACTAAATTGCATTTGCCATTTTGCTGCCCATTCATTCACAGTTTGGATAAATCCTTTTAGAACTCTTCACAATTCTCCCCTTGTTCAATGGCCGTTAAGCTTACTCAAGGGTTGTCAGCAGCATTTAGAAACCTAAGCACACATTGTACTTTGCTTCCCAAACCAGCAGTGGGTGCACAATGGATGCAGAGTAAGCAGGTGTGCGTACACCGCCGAATCGTGAGGCAGGATTTACCCTTGCACAAGTCATCCTAGTTCTACTTCAGCAAAACTGGTGCTTCTACATGCCTGCGAACTCGCTTTAGCAATGCTCCCCACCAGTTTTCCTAGAAGAGACAGTAAGCCAGTGGTTCTCCAAACTTTTTTCTCGGGGCCACACTTTCAGAATAAAAATGTGCTTGCACCACAACATTTTTAAAAATTGATAAAATACATTGGAAAACACAACTAGGATTGTCCACAGAATCACTTGATGCTCTTGCTCTCAGTTTGAAAATATATCTATCAATATTCTGCTAAAAAAATTATATATGCTATACCATATAATACTGTACTATACCAAAATGTTTAAATGTTTCTTTGATTGTTTCCCACACCCTTTGAGAACCACTGCAATAAGCTAACCAGCCTATAATTTCCATGATCCTCCCTGGGATCACTTTTTAATTGGCCAAAAAAATCCTGGGAGGTAAGAAAATCCAGTGTGATTTTTATCCTGCTCGTTCCTCCTTCCAACCCCCCTTTTTGTGAGATTTCTTTGCTGTGGCTCCTTACTTGCCCTGTGAACTAAGCCTAAGCACATGAAACTGAAACAAGACCTTATTGTTTGTATGTTTAACATGTTTTCAACATGGGGACACAGGAACCTGCCTTATTCCAAGCCAGATCATTGGCCCAGCTATTTCATTGCTGCCTTCACTGACTGGCAGTGGCTTCCCAAGACAGCAGACAGTGGTCCCTCCCCAGCCCACCTTGAGATGCTGGGGAGGAAGCGTGAGGCCCTGAGCATGCAAAGAAGATGCTTCACCGTCCGACTCAGGCCCTTCCCGCCCCGTTTCTCCTGTGTGGAGTTTTAGACTGTAGGTTCCCTGGGGGTGAGGACCCTGAACGCTAACCACACAATGCACAGTGGTACCTCGGGTTAAGAACTTAATTTGTTGCGGAGGTCCGTTCTTAACCTGAAACTGTTCTTAACCTGAAGCACCACTTTAGCTAATGGGGCCTCCTGCTGCCGCTGCGTCGCCGGAGCACGAGTTCTGTTCTCATCCTGAAGCAAAGTTCTTAACCCGAGGTACTATTTCTGGGTTAGTGGAGTCTGTAACCTGAAGTGTATGTAACCTGAAGCGTATGGAACCCGAGGTACCACTGTAATATAGAAACAACAACGCAACAGATTCTGGAAACCTTGCCACGGCCAAGAAGCAGAACTGCAGGGAAGATGGGAGAATGGGTCTACTAGTCGTGATGGCGAGAGGGAGCCTCAGGTTCAGGGGCAGTCTACCTGCAAGTGGGGGGACCTGCCTAGGCATGTCCAGACATAGCTGTCAACCTCCCCTTTTTTCTGGGAAATTCCCTTATTCATGTGGGACGCGGGTGGCGCTGTGGGTTAAACCACAGAGCCTAGGCCTTGCTGATCAGAAGGTTGGCGTTTCGAATCCCCGCGATGGGGTGAGCTCCCATTGCTTGGTCCCAGCTCCTGCCAACCTAGCAGTTCAAAAGCACACCAGTGCAAGTACATAAATAGGTACCACTCCGGCAGGAAGGTAAACGGCGTTTCCGTGCGCTGCTCTGGTTCGCCAGAAGTGGCTTAGTCCTGCTGGCCACATGACCCGGAAGCTGTATGCCGGCTCCCTCGGCCAGTAAAGCGAGATGAGCACCACAACCCCAGAGTCGGCCACGACTGGACCTAATGGTCAGGGGTCCCTTTACCCTTATTCCAGCACCGTTCCTGCTGCTCTCCCGGATTGTTAGCTATGCCGTAGCCTGTCCCGGGCCAGGTGAGACTGCTGATCCCTTCTTTTGACAGCTCTGTGTCCCGAGGCTGCCTTTCGGCTCTGCCCCGGAGGGAGTCCCCCGGCCCCCGGCCCCGCTCGGCTCCCCGGGCGCCCACCTGGCCAGTTCCAGCAGCGCCTGGCGATGCGGCTCCTCCTGGCGGGGCCTGGAGCCCGGCTCGCAGTCGTGCTCCTCGAAGTAGGAAGCCATGGCGCCTCCCGCTCCGCCTCCGCCTCCGCCCGTGACTCGGCTCCTTCCGAGGCCAACCACCGCCGGGACGCCGGGCGCCCCGCCCGCCCGCGCTCATTGGCCCGAGGCCGCGGGCAGCGGCCAATCAGGGCGGGCGGCGAGACGCGGGGATTCGGGTCGTGGGAAGGCGCGCAGCTCGGGACTTGGCAGCAGGCGGCGCGGGGTGATGGAGGAAGAAGGAAGCGGGCGGCCGGGAAGGCTCTTCCTGCTCGGGGCATTTCCCAGCTTTTGCTTTGCTTATGCGGGCCAGGCACGTGCGGAGCCGCGGCTCTGAGTTGCTGCATTCCTTTCTCTCAAGCAAAGCTGAAGTTTTTTGCTCAGGGGAGGGACAGGCTGATTTTTAAAAGGTGAATCCGGGCAGCTTAAAGATCCGTTTCGGTTCAGAAAGCGAGTGGTCAGCCTTCCTCATTGGTTCTCAACCTGTGGTTCCCCGGTTGTTGTTGGACTACAACTCCCATCATCCCTGAGCTCTGGCCTTGCTAGCTAGGGGTGATGGGAGTTGTAGTTCAACAACATCTGGGGACCCACAGGTTGAGAAAGGCTGCTCTAGATGATTTGGACTACAACTCCCATACAGCTGTGCAAGCTGGGGCCTATTAAAGTCCAAAACGTATGGAAAGCACCTGGTAACATGGGCGTAGACAGGACTTATGATGGGGGGCAGGCAGAACCTCAGTTAGTTAAGTTTTTTCATAGATTTACTTGATGGGGGGGCCGTTGCCCCCCTGCGGCTACGCCCATGTCTGGTAGGCAAAGGCTCTTTCAAACACTGGACGTCATTGGCTTGGGGAAGTGGGAGGCCTTAGCCAGTTGTGAGGCAGACAATTAACATTTCTATGTCCATTTATAACTGCTTCTGCATTCCTGACATCTAAGAGCAAAAGTATAGCTTGCCAACCCTACTTTGAAAGGAGGAATACGCACACAAACACTGAACATGGGCGTGTTAATGTCACTAAAATAATAATAAAACGCAGTGCCATCCAGAGAAGCTGAAGAAAGATCCAGGTCTATGCTGCAATGGTCATCTGTTTGGGGGCTTTAAAAAGATTAAATGGCTACATTCTGTCTCCAGTGTGCCAGTTGCTGGGGATTGCAAGTGAGGAGAACTCTGTCGCACTCTGGTCCGCTTAGAGGCTTCCCATGGGAGACATCTGGCTGGCCACCTTGAGAACGGGACTCTGGCCCAGCCGGGCTCTTCATATTTTCTTAAATCACAGCACCATCAGGGACATTGCGGCTTGCGTGATAGCATAATGGTGGCCTAGGGTCGAAGCTCTGCCACCCATAGGAGGATTAACTGAGTGAATCACAAGATCCTCTTCCACCCCAGCAATTGCTAAGGTAATGCAGCGGGCCCACTTCTGGAGCTGTGCTAAAGATCCTAGGCTTTGTGCTGTGATAGGAATTTTGAGGTCTTAGATATATGGTATTGTTCATAAGCGTACCAACCAAGCATGTACATAGATCAGCACAGGAAGACCGACCTGGAACCATTTTTGATTCCTAAACTGAGTACAGTGGTGCCTCACAAGACGAAAATAATCCGTTCCGCGAGTCTCTTCGTCTTGCGGTTTTTTCGTCTTGCGAAGCAAGCCCATTAGCGGATTAGCGGGCTTAGCGGATCAGCTGATAAGCGGCTTAGCGGATCAGCTGATTAGCTGCTTAGCGGATCAGCTGATAAGCGGCTTAGCGGATCAGCTGTTAAGCGGCTTAGTGGCTTAGGATCAGCTGATTAGCGGCTTGGAGAAAAGGGGGGGGGAGGAAAAAACCCCACAGGAACTCGCAAGACATTGTCGTCTTGCAAAGCAAGCCCATAGGAAATTCATTTTTGCGAAGCACCTCCAAAACGGAAAACCCTTTCGTCTAGCGGGTTTTCCGTCTTGCGAGGCATTCGTCTTGCGGGGCACCACTGTAAATGTTTTCTCTGCAAGGTCAAAGTGGGAAACCTCCCCATTGTCTCTTTCCTCACAAATCCTGTCTTAAGGGCACATTTAAGGTATGAATAGGGTGTGAGCCTGTGACCTGGCCCAGGAACTAAGTATTTATCACTACAAAAGAATGACCAGGCTCCCCAGGAAATCCAATCAAGTAACCTGCCAGACAGGAGATAAACGAGGACAGAAAAACAACATTCAGATTTCTGTTTAGACTGCCTTTTCTGTGATGTAGGTATGATGTATCTGAGGGGTGGTCTTAGGTTACACCCCTTCTGTGACGTATGTATGATGTTTCCGGGGGTGGTCTTGATCTCCAGGGTGGCAATTTCAAAAGTCTTTATAAGGCCTTGTGCGCCATTGTTCTGCGTTCCTCCTCCTTTCCTGCGTGTGAGGGGAGCACCCTGTTGCAACAGTTAATAAAAATCAGGCTTACTCAATATTCTTCAATATTGCTTCTCAATATTCTCTGGTTGGCCTCTGTTCTTTTCTCCTACTGAAGGAAGGTGAGGACAGGTGACCTCACCTAGGCCCGAAGTCACCCCCCACCAAAGCAGGCTCAAAGCTTCTCAAAGCTTTTCAAAATCATTTTCTCAGCAGCTAAGCATCAGAAACATTCCACTTGCTGTAACTAAAAAGATTGCAACAAGGTAGAGAACAGAGCCCATTGTCTTCTCAGGCCTTTCTCAGAACCACATTGCAACTTGCTTTCTCTCCGGGAACCATGCCAAAGCACAAGAATGAAACAACGGGAACACTCCGAAAACCCCCTCACCCCCTTTCCTGCCAAGAGTCCACAATAGTCCAAGACAGCTTTCTGTACATGCTCAGGAACCTCAACATGGGGCAGGACTCCTGAGGGAGGAGAAAGGAGGAGGGAACTGAAAAGGGGTATATATGCTTGTGCACATGACTGTGAACTTCATGCATGCTTTTTGTGACTTATCACACTTGCTCCTTCTACCAGTTCATGGATGGTAGAAATAAAACCTTTTTCTCCAAAACTATTCCTTGGGTGTCTGTTGACTCCCACTTCCCTTTCCCAGGCGCACTATTTTTCCCACCCGAGGGCAAAGCCTCATAAGGCTACACTACCAATAGGGAACATTTGTAAGGACTCTATATGGGCTCTTGGATACCCCATAAGGGAAAAGGGCAATTTTTGTTTACAACAGTGCTGATGAGGAATCTGGAGGTAGTTCTTTATGTGTGGGAGAGGCAGCAGAAGGCGTGAAGGCCACAAGCCCTGTAGGGGAGCAATAGACTCTGATGCATGTGTTGAAAAAATTATAGCAGCCTTGGCCACTGACCAGTCGTCAGCACGTGCTAGGACTTATTCTGGCAAAATGTTTTGTTGCGAGATCTCTGTAATAATCGTGATTTGGTGTCATACCCATTGCTGGTGCTTCTAGAAATTCCTCCCTGAGATTCCTCATCAAACTCCGGTCTTCTCTCTGCTAGAAGCTACCAGGATGGAGATAGCTGTGAGGTGGGAAACAGAAAGGACTCACATATGCTCGTGTGTGGGAGACAGCACTTTCTGAATGTGTGACCCAGCACAGCTGAGTGATTGACAGACAGTCCAAGAGGAATAAACTTCTCGGTGTATGGTGTTCATTTATTGTGTCACATGTATCTTTATACAAAGGTCTACTCAGTGAATTTTTTGTGCAAGTAGATAAATAGGTACCACTCTGGCGGGAAGCTAAACGGCATTTCTGTGCGCTGCTCTGGTTCACCAGAAGCGGCTCAGTCATGCTGGCCACATGACCCGGAAGCTGTCTACGGACAAACGCCAGCTCCCTTGGTCTATAGAGCGAGATGAGCACACAACCCCAGAGTCATCCGCGACTGGACCTAACGGTCAGGGGTCCCTTTACCTTTACTTAGTAAATTTATAATATATGTGTATCTTAATTTCACCCTATGTACTTGACAATCCAATAATCTGTATAGTATTCCAAGTTTTGCTTTCTCGGTTATATTTATGATATTAAAAACCAATATGATACTTTAAAAAAAAAAAAAACAAACCACAGCACCATTACGACTACAGGAATACAATGGGTAGTCTGATAATAAATACGTTTACTGGGGAATAACAAGCTCCACTTTGCAGGGTAACACACCTTTGAAGTCAAAAGCTGAAAATGAACATCTGTAAACATGTACAGATCACCCACCTCCCATCTATAAAAAGCTTTTAAAAAAAGAAATAAATACAAAGCCCTGGTGGGTTCTGGTACTGAATTCAGGCCTGTTTGCCATCATCTACTCTTCTCCGGGTGGTCCTCTAGGTGGCAGGGACTTGATATTCAGGCCTGAGGTGCTATCCTTGCTACACCACTATCAGCAGGATGGTTAACCCATCTCTAAAGCCGCGAAAGGCTGTCCATTCCAGGTGTCTCCACACCCACCCACCCCACCAGAGCTGCTATCTTGTCTGTGGAGCCTTCTATGACTCCAGAAACCTTATGTTGCACAACTGATACCTGAATGCTGCTGAGACTCTGGCTCTGGGCAGGAGGTCCCTGGACAGCTGACAAAGAGGGGAAAAGGCTTCGACACGTCAGCAGAAGCTGCATCTGATTCAGGGGTGACCCATTCTGCTTCACCACCTGAGGCGAAATAGGAATTGCCGCCTCCCCACCCCCACCCCTTGCTGCTGTGTCCCATCACCACTTCCACTACCACTGCACCCCAGCTCTCACCAAACTCAGTGAGAACCAGGGTGCTTCTCAAAGCGTTGCCACTTGGCTACTTCCCTGGGCCTGGTGGCTGGCCTGGCTCTGATCTGATCTGATCCAACTGCTGAATCAGCTGGATGAAAGGTTGAAGGAACTGGGTATGTTTAACCCGGGGAAGAGAAGACTTGAGAGGAAACATGAAAGCCACCTTGAAATTCCATCCTCATGGAACAAGCAAGGTTGTTTCCAGGCTGTTCCAAAATTAGGGACGCATTTTTTAAAAGAAAAAAGAAAACTCAGAATAAGTCTTTTGGTTTCCCTCAGAAACTGTCCTAGGGTGCCTGCCACCACATTGTAGGAGAGCCTTCACCAGCCAGCTCTCTTCCAGGGGGTTTTGGACAACAGCTCCCATCATCTTCAGGCTGTAGCCCAAAACCTCTGGGAGGCAGCTGGCTGGTGAAGTCTGTCCCAGGACACTGTCCTCCACACGAAGTGAGGGGGAAGACAATCGCTCCATTATTGCTTTGCTTTTGTCCCGGATCCCAGTTTTGAAGATTTGCCAGTGCTCTAGTTTTGTGAGAGCAGCATATCCATCACAACAAATGGGAAACCCAATGCTTGCGAAGCCTACAAGCTGGCATGCCCATTAATCTGTGAATTGCAGCCTATTAATATCTAAATGAGCCAAGTTAGCCAGCCAGCTGGCAGTGTGGAGAGCCACCTGCATGGCATCTATGGCCCACTGGCAGACGTTGCCCCCACCCCCTTTGGGAAATCACAATCCTGAATTCAGAGACAGGCTTCTGGCTCCTCTCGTCTTCAGCCTTGGGACCAGACCCCTTCATTTGCCAAGAACCATCTCTAGGTCATCACCACAACCCTATCTTCTTATTTTCCTTGCCCTTCCTCTATTGCATTGTCAGCAGATGTAGCAATTCATGCACAACAACTCATTATTATAAAACAATCCACCTTTTACTGTTCTTGCCACAGAGCACAGCAGAAACAAGAGTCTCCCCCCCCCACATCCCTGTTTAAAATAGGAGGCATGTTTTTACAAGTTAGCATTAAAGAAATTAACCTATATTCTAGTCACTTGCTAAGCTGAAATTGGAGGAGCACAGTGCGAGGTGGAGGCTAGGAGTGGTTTTGGCTGCTTCCATGCCAGTAATCCTTAAAATTATCTTCCTTATTATCCTGTGCAGCACATGTTATCCAGGCTGCCCCCTCTTCACTTTGGGCCATCTCATAATATGGGGCAGTTCTTGAATTGGTTTGTACATAGGCATATATACAGACCTCCTTCATATGCTGCTAAACACAAGAACAAAATGAGGGGGAAAGGTGGGTTTTTACTAGATCACTAAATAAGCAGCCATGTGCAAAAATAAAATAAAATAAGGCAAAGCAATAACGTATTAACGAAAATGGTCAAACATCAGGCCATGCTCATTTCGGAGAGGGAAACAGCTAGCAAAGAAGGGCTAGCGTTCTATGGGCATAGCAGTAAAGCTGGTAACTCTGTACCAGATTTCACAGTAAAAAGATCCTGAAGTAAGGCACAAATTGCAACAGAGCATGTCTTCAATATGAGAAGCGTGCAAAGGCTTGTGGCACCTGGGAGAAGAGATCCTGCATGAATTTGGCCTTTGCAGACCTCGCTCTTCCTGCGAACCTTCCAGTGTCCTGCCACACCCACATTTAAAATATCCCCAGGCCTCCAAAAACAGGAGGGGGGTGGGCTGTTGTACTCAGGTGCTGCTTGTGGATTTCCTACAGGTATCTGGTTGGCCACTGCAAGACCAGGATGCTGGACCAGGTGGCCATTGGCCTGATCCAGCAGGCTCGTCTTATGCTCTTAAATGAACAGGACCATCATCCAAACACTGCTGTGCCCCAGGTCTCAAAATCATCTCATCCCCTTCTCTGCCACGTTTCAGGGCATCCAAACTTAGCTGCCTGGGGCAACTGCCTTTGTTTGCACCATGATCAAAACACAAAACCTAGATTCTGTATACTATGGCTAATTTCAGGAGTGGAATTTGCAGGATGCAGAAAATGACAGGACCTGCTCTGCCAACACAGAGACACACCTCCAGATTTGCCTGGGTATAGGCACAGTAGCAGCGTAGGACCACATCATTTAACTTTTCATAGATTCTCTTCTAGATATGCAATATGCAAAGAAGCTCTGAATAGCATGTGGCCCAGCTCACAGTTGAATGGGGTTGCAAACATACAATGCTTTGCCATTTAGGAACGAGCACAAATATTATCTGAGCACTGTTGCTGGGCGCTAGAGAATGGTGGCAGCAGATTTTTCTCTTGCACACTGTTTCTGCTGCAACAAATCTGTGACCAAGTCCTGCTCAAGTCCATCCAGAACACACCAATGCAAGGGGCAGGAAGAGACAACCTGGCCTGCTGCAGATGATCTGGGAGTTGTCCCACTAAGCCACTCAGGGTCCACCATCACCCTTTGCTGGGGTGTCCATGTTTGCAGAACTGGGGAGGGTGAAGTAAAGAACTATAGCCAGGATGAGGATGAGGACTCCTGCGACCACGCCCACAAGGATGACCTTCCATTTCATGTTCTTCCAGCGCATCTGCCGAGCCACTGTGCCTGTTGTCTTGGAGAAGGCAACACTCTAGGAGGAAACAGAGAAGGAATGCAGCCTCTCTTATTCATAGGCATACAGGATTGTTAATATCCCACCCTTTTTGGAGGCTCTCCAACCCAAACTATTAATTAGAGCCACACACCCCACAATCAGTTTAGGCTTAGCCATGCTGCAGTATCTGGTGCTCACAGATGGTTCCCACTGTAGGGAGTGACACTGTCCAGGGAAAGCTGAAGCCAAGGAAAGGTTATGCAGTTCTGAAACTGCTGCAGATACGGGATTTGGATCTGGCACCGGGCGAGGGGTGCAGGGCTTGGAGCATTTCAGCTTTGGTTGAAAGGAACTAAAGGAACTGAAGACAGTAAAGGCGGGCTTCAGAAGGTGCAGGAAAGAGAGGGATAGGGCATAGAGTTTAGCTTCTAGAGGGCGTAACAAGATGTCATCTCAGCAAACAAATGGGCCTGCCTTCACACTTGTTGAGGTCACAGGAAGGGCAGGACGCAGTTATGGGAGAAGCAACCCCCCCCCACCTTTCCCCTGTAAATGCTGTCTCCCACCACCCAACTCCTCCTGGAATCACTTTCATTTGCAAAGCCTGGCTGGGAAAATATAAAATGAGGCATTTGTAAGAGACAAGAGACATTTGCCACAAGGAAGAATTAAAGTCTCCACCAATGTCCCACAAGCCCACCTTTAGTATTATGTGTGAATATGGGGTGTGCGTGCGGAATAAGTCATGAAAAGTAGTTTAAAAGAGGGGAAGGGAAAACTATTTAATTTCAGAGCTCATCTCTTGGAACAGCTTTTTTAAAAGGATGCAAAACCTTCATCGTACAAAAGCCCAGTGCTCTGATTATACTGCCTTATTGACACTGTCTTATTAAATTGTATTTTATAAGTAATTTTGGGGGAAGCTGCCTTGAGATTTGGAGAAGCAGGATGCAAGTGTTAAGTAGGTAGGTAGGTAGGTAGGAAGGAAGGAAGCAAGGAAGACAATAAGATGGAAATGGACTAAATTTACACAATATGCAATTACTGGGCAGGGTTTAGATTGCCTGGTACAATATGTTATTTTTTTAAAGCATGGAGTCCACATGCTCCCTGCTGTTTCTGTTGAAATGTCATAAACCAGAAGAAAAGATTGATCTGGATTTGCTATCAGCAGCTCAGTGGGCAGAATTTCCATGTTCTCTACGATCCTGGGGAAAGGTTGCAACATTTGGGACTTCATAGTTTAGAGCAGGAGTAGTCAACCTTTTTATACCTGCCACCCACTAATGTATCTTTCTTGACTGTAAAATTTCCTTACTGCCCACCAGTGCCCGATGGAAGGAGCAATAGAACCCCCTACTGCCCACCTAGAATCCTGAAATGCCCACTAGGGGGCGGTATGGACCAGGTTGACAGCCCCTGGGTTTAGAGACAAGGTGTGGAAGAGGTGACATGATAGAAGCGTATAAAACGATGCAGGGCCTGGAGAAAGTGAGCAGAGAAAAGTTTTGCTTCCTCTTTCATAATGTTAGAACTCACAGACATCCTATGAAGAAGAAGAAGAGGAGTTTGGATTTGATATCCCACTTTATCACTACCCTAAGGAGTCTCAAAGTGGCTCACATTCTCCTTTCCCTTCCTCCCCCACAACAAACACTCTGTGAGGTGAGTGGGGCTGAGAGACTTCAGAGAAGTGTGACTAGCCCAAGGTCACCCAGCAGCTGCATGTGGAGGAGCGGGGAATAAAACCCAGTTCACCAGATTATGAGTCCACCGCTCTGAACCACTACACCACACTGGCTCTCCAGGCGAAGGTTGGGAGATTCAGGACAGATAAAATAAAAGCACTTCTTCCTGCAGTGCACAGGTAAACCACTGAACTGATGGTCACCAACTTGACTGACTTTAAAAGAGGATTAGAAAAATTCTTGGAGGAGAAGGCGAATACCTGGCCGAGATGCCTCTGAATCCCAACTGCTGGAAACAGCAGGAGGGGAAAGTGCTCCTGTGCGCAGGTCCTCTTTGCTCGTTTCCCAGAAGAGGTGTCTGTTTGGCCACTATGACAACAGGATGTTAGACTGGATAGACATCTGGACCAGTCCAGCCTGTTCTTCTTATGTTCCTAGCCTTCGCGAACCAGGTACCCGACAGTGTTTTGGATTACAACTCCTACCAGTCCTGGCCAGTACTGCTGTCCCATCATTCCTTTCCCATTCTTTACTTTAAGAAAACAGCCCCAGGCCATCACAGCAATCCACAGGATCCTGCTATCTCCCCACATCTTACTTTAAGCCAGGGGTCTGCAACCTGCGGCTCCGGAGCCGCATGTGGCTCTTTTACATCTTTGCTGCGGCTCCGGGGCAGATACTAGCGAGGGGAGGAGGCGCATTGTGCGCCCTGACACTCCTCACTGTGATGGGCGCTGTACTGGCTGTGACGTTGCATGGGGGCGGTGCATGCGTTAGTCACGCACCGTCCCGACATCACCTTCCCGCCCGCTGTCAGATCGTGGCTCCGGAGATATATTTGTTTGAAATGTCGCAATGGTTTTGCGGCTCCCAGTTGTTGTTTTTTCTTCGGAAACGGGTCCAAGTGGCTCTTTTTGTCTTAAAGGTTGCAGACCCCTGCTTTAAGCCATGGGTAGGCAAAGTAAGACCCGGGGGCTGGATCCAGCCCAATCGCCTTCTAAATCCGGCCCGCGGACAGTCCGGGAATCAGTGTGTTTTTACATGAGTAGAATGTGCCCTTTTATTTAAAATGCATTTCTGGGTTATTTGTGGGGCATAGGAATTCATTCATCCCCCCCCCAAAAAAATATAGTCTGGCCCTGCTGAAAAAGTTTGCTGACCCCTGCTTTAAGCTCTGCCAGGGAGGGGGAAGCCCAAATCAGCCTGGGCCTCTTGGACTGTGACTCCGAGGGGCAGCAGAAATGAACTATTTTGTCCTAATAACAGCAATTACTAGACAAAATGTCTGTAAATTGCTGGAGCTGGTGCTCCTCCTTCTTTTCACGGGAGATAGTATTAACTCACAGCTTGAACTTTAGTTGAATAGGTGCTCTTCCACTAGCAGCAAAACTCATAATAATCCTGGAAGGATTTTGAGGGTGAGTCTCTGACAAGTTGGTACAACAAAGTATGGCAAATAGCTCTTGAAGAATAAGTAAATAATAGAAGAAAATTGGCACAAAGCCTAACGCACAAAGACTCCTTTGTAATTGAAAGACACATTTTTATTACGTACACGGCTAAAAACAAAAACAGAGGACTCCCCTCACATTGTAAAACCTTTTTGTTAACATGACTTGTTTATCACCTTCTTTACAAATAGTAGCCTGGGATTAGAACTCATTAGCTTATTTGGCTGATATTTTGCATGCATTACCTCAACACCAGCTTCTGAGTTAGGCTGGGATATTTAATAAAAAAGAAAACTGGAAGAAGGGAACCATTTTGGAGGGGAAGACCACGTGATTCTCCTGCTGTCTCAAGGACTCTGGATGAAATGCTGACGACAATCTACTGCAAACAAGGGTCCACCCATCACTTGTGGGGTGTGCAAAAGCCTACCACCCCCAGAAGTGCCTTTTGCAAAGGGGCTGCTCCCTCCCGCCCCCTTGCTGTACCTGGTTGCGAAGTTCATCTGCCCTTACATCCAGCTCGCTGAGCTTTATCTCACGGTCCAGCACTTTGTTGTAATTGTCCAGCATGATCTCTGTCACCTGCTCAGCCTCCCCCTGACACCGCTTCAAATTGTTTTCCCCCTGCAGAAAGAGAAAGGATGATCATTGTTGTGTATTGAGTCAAAGGATTTTATATTTGTATTATTATTGTCTGTATTTGCATTAGGGTAAAGTAACTGCCTTTTGGTTTCAGAGGGTACAGCTACTATTGGTTCATTTAAGCTGCTGTATTTGGATCCTCTGTCTTATTGGTTTCCTCCAAAAGGCAGGACTGTGATTGCCTGATATTGTTCCCTCCAAAATGCATCCTTTTTAGCTAGTCCCCTGTCCCTATAAATGTAACTTTCCCCTCCTCAGGTCTCAGTCTTGTTTGCTGTAATAAAGAAGTGTTACTAGAGAACTGTCTCCAGCATATTATGTTAAGAGAGCTGAAATCACAAACCCCACGTCACAACAACTGGCGACGAAGGTGGGATCCAGAATGCTGAGGAGCGGTTAAATGCACCCCTGCCTCAGAGTCTGGATTGCAGCTAAGAACAAGACTCACTGGCCAGCTGAAAAGTCGACCCTGCCCACAGGACAGTGGAGAGTCCAAGGGTATTGGAGCCCTTCCAGCCATCAGAGCCCCACACATGGGAAGACTACGTCGAACGCTTCGAGTTCTTCGCAGGGGCTCAAGGGATCACCGATGCCAGCAAAAGAAGGGCCACATTCCTGAGCTACTGTGGGCCTGAGACCTTCAAGCTGGCCAAGGCATTGCTTGCTCCAGCGAAGCTAAGTGAGACATCTCTCAAGGATATTCTTGCCTGCCTAACAAGCCACTTGGCGCCTACTGAGACCAAGATGGCCCGGCGGATGGAGTTTCATCAACAATCATAGCAGAAGGAACTCTGGTCCCTCACGCTGTTTGAGGCTGGAACACAGCAGCTGAGTGAGGAGTGTACGTGCGTACAGAGATAACAAGGTCTTGGAGAAACCAGGGCAGGAGGAGAGGACTGGGTCAGAACACCTAGTTGCCCTTTCAGGTCACAGGGAAGTCAGGGACCTTTTGCTCCCATGAAACTTGCCAGGGAGGCTCCAGGTGCAAAGGCCTCTGGAGGTGTCACCTTGCCAACAAAGGTCCGTATAGTTCAAGCTCTGGTTTTCCCAGTAGTGATGTATGGAAGTGAGAGCTGGACCATAAAGAAGGCTGATCACCAAAGCATTGATGCTTTTGATTTCTGGTGCTGGAGGAGACTCTAGAGAGTCCCATGGACTGCAAGAAGATCAAACCTCTCCATTCTGAAGGAAATCAGCCCTGAGTGCTCACAGGAAGGACAGATCCTGAAGCTGAGGCTCCAATACTTTGGCCACCTCATGAGAAGAGAAGACTCCCTGGAAAAGACCCTGATGTTGGGAAATATGGAGGGCACAAGGAGAAGGGGACGACAGAGGACGAGATGGTTGGACAGTGTTCTCGAAGCTACCAGCATGAGTTTGACCAAACTGCAGGAGGCAGTGGAAGACAGGAGTGCCTGGCGTGCTCTGGTCCAGGGGATCAGGAAGAGTCGGACACGACTAAACAACAACAACATGCTGGCTGGGACGGATGAGAGACGTAGTTCAACAGCATCTGGAGGGCACCAGGTTGGCAGAGGCTGTTTTAAGTCATGGAGATGGGTGGGAGGGGGTTGTTCTGGGATACAATACCACCTTCTGTCCAAGATCGAACTCTAGTTCCATATATTTGTAAACCTGGATGCCTACAGCCAGAGCCATCCCCAAACCTGTTTTCCCACTTTTTCAAAAGACTTGCTTTCATCAACATAAAGGAATGGTAAGATGGACAATGGGTTCAGCCTCCTAAATGCTGGCAGATTAATTGCATTTCAAAGCCAGGAGGAAGATGGGCTCCTCTTGGAGTGAGAGGAGGCAATGTGATGGTTGTTTTTGTTTGCATTTATGTTTGCATTTATGATGAAATGTACAATTGTACTTCAATTATTATTTTTTTATTTTTTTGGTAGAGGTTCTGCTGTCCTCTGGCAGGGGCTGCTTGGGCTCAATGGCAGGGGCGGGGCTATCAGACGACTGCCCTAAAAAACCTCAACAACCTTTTGTGTCTGGATTCTTCCTCTTAAAATATGGCGACCCTATTTAAGCAGCCCAGCTCAGGTGTGTGAGACTGTCTGCCAGGAGCTGGAAATTTCTGTGCTCTCTTTGTTATATGATGCTATGAGTTTGCAGAGCGGGGGCGCCTAGATCCCCCATAAATGTGTTATGAGTTTGTGGGGGGCCAGATCCCCCTAAATTCTTAGATTTAGTAAATGTTAGGAAAAAATGAATGCTTGGCGTATTAATGGAAGCTACCAGATGCTGAATCCAGCAGCAGCAGCAGGCAGGCCGGCCAGTTTCCCATGCTCAGGAGAAGATGGGTCATTACTTGCAAGGAACAAAGAGAGCGGAGTACTGGGCCATTAAGAATGATTGGCAATGCAAATGCTGCCAACCAGCCCAGAACTGTGAGGGGAGAGAGACTTTCCGCTGGTCATTAGGCAATGCCTTTTCCACCTGCCTCCCCTCACATTCCAGCCCTGGGAGCATTTCCTAGAAATAATTTTGTAAGTTGTGTGTCTCTCAATTTACCGTATTTTTCGCCCTATAGGACACACTTTTTCCCCTCCAAAAATGAACGGGAAATGTGTGTGCGTCCTATGGGGCGAGTGCAGGCTTTCGCTGAAGCCTGGAAAGCGAGAGGGGTCGGTGCGCACCGACCCCTCTCGCTCTCCAGGCTTCAGGAGAGCCGCAGCGCCAGCCCCACAAGGTCGGGGGACAGCGGGGAGGCGGAACGCCGCCATCCCGCAGTCTTCCGATGTGGTTTGGAGGCTGACGGTGGGGAAATGCGTGCTTCTCCCCGCCGTCAAGCCCCGCAAGCTCCGGGGACAGCTGGGAGGTGCAGCGCGTCTTCCCGCTGTCCCCGGACCTGGTATGCAGGCGGGCGGCGGGGAGAAGAGCGCTTCTCCCCGCTGCCGGCCCCACAAGCGCCTGGGGGGGGGAATAAATTTTTTTTCTTTATTTCCCCCCAAAAAAACTTGGTGCGTCCTATGGGCCGGTGCGTCCTATGGGGCGAAAAATACGGTAACCCTTTTATATGGTTCTGTAGGTTTTGTGGTATTTTATGCACTGTGATTTGCACTTATTTTTAGTGATTATAGATTAGTAATGCTTTATTGTAACTGACAAGTGTAAACTGTTTAATTATTATTTGCTGATGTTTAATTTTACTGTTTACTATTAAATTCTAATGGATTATTGAATATTGCTTTATTTGATATATGTTGTTTATTTTAAAGTTATTGTGACTTTTTATAATGGATCAGATTGTTACTATTACGGTAATGTTTGATGTTTTATTCTGTTTTTATATGTGTTGGAAGCCACCCAGAATGGCTGGGGCATAAATAAAAAATTGTTGTTGTTGTCCTATTAATTCCTAAAATTTCTGACTTCCCCTAAGAATCATAGAAATGTAGAGCTGGAAGGGATCACCTAGTCCAATATTACTGGGTGATATCCTACAAAGTCTTACTCACAGTAAACCCATATAAATTAATGAGTCAATTTAAGCCCATTAATTTCAGTGTGTTCTGAGTATGACTAACTCTGGTTATCACCCATTAACTTTCTAACCAGTGAGTAAGCCCCATTTCTTTATTAATAATTCTACTTTAGCTACAGATTCCACTGGATTTTGTTAGCAAAAGAGCTACATCACCCACAAATTATTTTATTTCCCCTCCCTTTCCTTCAGTTTCACCTTTTACCTTTTTGCCCCCCCCCCTTTACAAAGGAACAAACAAATGTGCTAATAAATGGCATCCCTGACTTGTCTCCCCTGTGAGGTCAAAACCCAGTGAAATAAACCCATTAGTGCATATTTTTGCTTTGTTTATTTTGGAATGTATGTGCTCTTCAACACCTGACCAAATTATAAAACAAAATAAGCATAAAAAATACAATTATGGTAAATAATTGCAGCAGAGCTGTACAAACACATGAAAAGCAAATATTTTAAAAAATCACAAAGTGAAAACAGCATCTTAAAACCAGCTGGTTGATGAGCCAGAAAGACTGCTCTGCCTGGTGGCATAAGGCCATCAGATTTAGTACCAGATGAGCCGCCTTGGAAAAACCAGTCTGCCTGCAGGGACCACAACAGAGAGGGGCCTCTCTGCCTGCTCCCCACCCTGGTCATCACCACCCAACTCACCTGAGTAGCCATCTGGGTCTCAGAAAAGGGCCTCAGGTGTTGAATTCTATGTTCAGGAAGAAAAGGGCAGACTGGGAATAAACCTCTGGGGTGTCTTTGCACTCAGATCTGCCTTTCGCTTTTGGTTAATACAGCCAATCTTGTATTCACAGATACCAGTTGAAATGCGTGTGCAGCTGGAATAGGTCAGATAAGGGTTTGCGTGAGATCTGCACCAACAAGATTCTCAGGCTCACAAGGGTTCAAAAACCAAGTGGGGTGCTCAAAAATGGCCGCAGTCCTTTGGGCATCACTGGAGCTCCCTGGCAGCTGAGTTCACCCTGAAGGCAATACATTCTGAAGTCTCTTGGGCCCACAAACCACGGCTGGAAGCTGAAGACAGCAATACAAAAGTATAAAGGTTCAGAAGAAGTGGCAGTTGACCTAGCCTTGGTCATTCCTGGAGTGTGTCTCCCCATCTCCTGTTGGAATTCCCCACAGGAAATGAGAAGCAAACACCAACCCATTGCCTGAAATAGCTTGTTTCCTGCTGCTGCAATGGGTGGAGGAAGGCTGAACCCACTCAGGGAACCGGGCCAAAAGCCACAGGAAACACAAAGGTCTTTTTCAAATGCTGTTTCCTTTGGAAAGCCGGGGCTGGCAGACAAGGAGCCTGAGGCAATGATCCTGGCCCAAACCAGCCTCTGCTACACCAGACTTGTGTCACGCTGGGGAGCGCTCCCAAGGAAGGTGAAGGTCACTGGGAGGAGAGCTCAGGAAAGAGAGCCTTTTCCCCAAGATCCTTTGCATCTGAGGAGGGGAGGAAGAGAAAAGTGCAAGGATAGTGGCTAAGAAAGACTCACCTGGTCTCATGGCTTTGAAGTACACCATGACACGTACAATACAATCCTATCTTATACAGTGGTACCCCGCAAGACGAACGCCTCGGAAGACGAAAAACTCGCTAGACGAAGGAGTTTTTCGTTTTCTTAGCCGCTTCGCAAGACGCATTTCCCTATGGGCTTGCTTCGTAAAACGAAGCTTGCCCCGCAAGCTCCGGGGATAGCGGGGAAGCGAAGCGCGTCTTCCCCGCTGTCCCCGGACCTCTTTTGAAGCAAGGGGCGGCGGGGAGAAGATCGCTTCTCCCCGTTGCCAGCCCCGCAATCTCCGGGGACAGACCCCTCTCCCCGGACCCCTTTTGAATCAAGGGGCGGCAACGGGGAGAAGCGATCTTCTCCCCTCCGCCCCTTGCTTCAAAAGAGGGGACAAAAGAGGGTGCGCGCCTTCCCCTCTGTCCCCGGAGATTGCGGGGCAGGCAACGGGGAGAAGCAATCTTCTCCCCGCCGCCCCTTGCTTTAAACGCGGCGCTTCCCCTCTGTCCCTGGATGGTCTCCATAGGAACACATTGATTTTCAATGCATTCCTATGGGAAACCGTGCTTCGCAAGACGAAAAACTCGCAAGAAGAAAAAACTTGCGGAACGAATTAATTTCGTCTTGCGAGGCACCACTGTACTCATCTAATTCAACCATAAGCAGCTGAAGGCCGCTGATTCAAATCCCGCAAGTTAAATGTGAGCAAGAGCTCAAAAGCTCTTTTGTGCTGGGTCTTCCCAGTGGAAAAAGAGCTTAAAAGCTCTATGCCTTGCTTGGGATCCAAGGCACTCTCTGTGGGCTGAGTCTGGGATGCTCCCCTGAGATAATGTTGGCCCCACCAGATCTTGAGAGAGCAAACTGGGGCCTCCAGAGCTGGTACAAAGAGTATGTGCATTTCTGCATATACATGGAACCCTTGGAACCAAACTCCCATGTAAAATGTGATTGTACTGTATTTGAAAGGGTGACTCATGCTGATCCCCCAAGACCTAGAATCACTGGTCTTCAACTGGTGGGCCTGATCTGTGGTGGGTTGCAACAGCACTACTACCTTGTAAATATATGTTAAAAGATTAAGAAATGGGTCCCCCCAAATGCATGTTTGGGTTAAAAGTGGGTCTTGAGTCTGAAGAGGTTGAGGATACCTGATCAAGATAATTTCTTGAAGGACATTTTTCAAAATGCTTAGAGAGTTCCATTCTGCAGTCTCTATTTGATTCTCTCTGTGCATATTTTTTCATACCATACCAAATCGGTGTACAATAAGATAAAAATATGATAAAATACCAAACACTATAGACTCAGTAAACTAAGAGGAATACAGTGGTACCTCAGGTTACATACGCTTCAGGTTACATACGCTTCAGGTTACAGACTCCGCTAACCCAGAAATAGTACCTCGGGTTAAGAACTTTGCTTCAGGATGAGAACAGAAATTGTGCAGCGGCGGTGCAGCAGCAGCAGGAGGCACCATTAGCTAAAATGGTGCTTCAGGTTAAGAAC
Source organism: Podarcis liolepis (assembly GCF_965112155.1). NCBI lineage: Eukaryota > Metazoa > Chordata > Lepidosauria > Squamata > Lacertidae > Podarcis > Podarcis liolepis. Next base: position 5,455,866 of record NC_139561.1, on the reverse strand, counting down.
AGTTTCAGGTTAAGAACGGACCTCCAGAACGAATTAAGTACTTAACCCGTGGTACCACTGTAAAACTATTTGTACAATTGTAAAACACATGTTCCACACCTTGACCCAGTTATACTTCAAGGAAAGCCGTCTTATACAAAAATATGAGGCACTATGTGTGGTAAACCTGAGAGTGTACTGAATACCTGAGCAATAGTTGCATAGTTGCCTTTCCCTCTCTGAGACTTGCCAACACCTTCATAGTGTCCATTAAATTAACCTTCCCAGTGTCACGTAGTTGGCCTCTGTAGGTCACAAGATGCTGGTCTTTGGCCTGATCCACCTGCAGGAGCTCCTGTGGTGTTCTTCACCCCACAGACATTTCGGAAGATGAAAGCGAAAGCAAACAGAAAAACCCTTGTTGGGACCTCACACAGCACTCCACATGCTTTCTCAGAGGCTTGGTCCACTATCAAGTGTCTCCTGTGCCTTCATCACAGAAGGCCTTTTGACAGATGAGATCCCAAAGCAGAAGAGCAGGATTAGCTGTTCCACTACAAGCATGAGAGCAAACTGGAGCAAACCCTGAGGAGCTCCACCATCTCACGGAAGGAGAGTTTTGCTGGCTCTCTTACTAGGAACGTGTTCCAAAAAGTTATTGAACCTTGCCTCCCCACAGCTCCGCCCCACACTGTGCTTACTGGGACCATCTGCTGAGTGGCTGTGTGGAAATACACCGATGCACCAGCATGCGCACACACACACTCCTCCATCTGAGCATCTGTACATTATTCTTTCAGCCTGGCTGCCAGCTGCTCCCCTTCCTCACTGTTGCCTCTCCTCTCACACCTGGCACTTCTAAGCCCAGGCCTAATGAGGAGAGAAATCTAGCAGCAACGTCCTCCAGGCCTAGTGCCCTCCAGCCACGCGTTGGGCCCGATGAGAGTTGTAGTCCAAAACATCTGGAGGGCACAAGGTTGGGGAACACATGGTGCAGCATTATACCAACATTATACCAACTGCATTATACCAACACTGACTTGCAGCAGCTCTTCTGCTCATCATGTTTTGGGGTGGCCTTATCAATGCTGCAAACCAGTGGTTTTAGGCCTCATCTGGTTTCTTTTGTTTAATGCTACAGATTCTTAGGCATGCATCTCATACTTAGAAATAAGCACGCACATTAAAATATGTGCAATAATTGCTGCAGGAATCTTTCACTACAAGAAAGAAGATTCCACCTAAACATTAGGAAGAACTTCCTGACAGTAAGAGCTGTTCGACAGTGGAATTTGCTGCCAAGGAGTGTGGTGGGGTCTCCTTCTTTGGAGGTCTTTAAGCAGAGGCTTGACAACCATATGTCAGGAGTGCTCTGATGGTGTTTCCTGCTTGGCAGGGGGTTGGACTCGATGGCCCTTGTGGTCTCTTCCAACTCTATGATTCTATGATTCTTTCTGTTGCTGGCAAAAAAGGCACCAGGGCCCTTGTTCTGAAGGTGGCTCTCCCATTGTGATGCAACAAACCAGGCACTTTGCTAGCAGGAGAGGAAAGCCATCAAGAAAAGCCGCCCTGCGTGCTGGGAAAGGAAGGTACCTCCTCCTTCCAAGTGTTGGGCTTCCTGTGCGCAGCAGGAACTACTCTGCAGCCGGGGATGTTTATTCCCTCCTGCCAAGCTCCTATTGTTTACTGTGAGACTAATTGATTGAGGAAGGCCACAGTGTCAGAACTCTGTGAAGGAATGACCAATTTCCTGCTTGGCAGGGGGTTGGACTCGATGGCCCTTGTGGTCTCTTCCAACTCTATGATTCTATGATTTCTATGACCAGCTGACAGAGCACATATCTCATCTCTAACAGCAGAGTCACAGCAGACCAAGACTGAGAATACTCAAGCAGCCTCTTGTCTTTCCTGGGGAGGAAGGCAGCTGAAAAAAGTTCTGATCTCTTGAAGTCAACAGAGGAAAAGCAGGCCAAGTCAGTCATGTGAGCCCATAGCCCTGGCAGCTTTGGAGAAGCCCCTCTCTCTCAGCTCCCTGTCTGAACTGCAATAGCAACAACTCAAGGCTGGTGCCCTCCAGATGTGCTAGACTATCTTTCCTGTTAACCATAGCACCCTATGGCCATGCTCCCATCAGCTGAGACTGATCAGATCTGTGGTCGAAAGCAACTGGATGGCACTTAGCTGGGGGAAGTCTAACCCGCCCCAACTTTAGACAGGTGGAGTCAACTTTAGACAGAAAAATACTACGTTTGCACCTCTCGGTAGAAGAGGGAACTAAAACCCACATCCTTCCTGTCAAGTGGGTAAATCTTGTATGTGAAAACTGAAAACCTTCATGAAGCATTAGAGGAAGGCAAGCATTTGTAGCATGTTTTCAATATCCACCCAGTGAGGCTCTCAAAGTGATTTAATGTTTCCTGCCCAGTAAGGCCACCTGAAGCAGGCAAAGTCAGTGCCCACCAGCCGACAGGCACTCACTTCAAACCAGGCAGTCCTTGAAGAGACTGGCAAAGAGCCCTTTGCAAAAAGCCCTGCTCAGCTGATACACGGTGGTGCTTCAAAGTGCAGGGCTCTCTGCAACCCCAGCTTGTTGCTTTAAAGTCCCAATAATCAGCAGGACTTCAAAGTGCTCCATCACCTGATGTCACTCTGATGTCAGGAGACTGGCGGGTGGGCAGCTCCACTCACCTTTCAAATCTGGCCTGTGAGGGGTAGAGAAGATAAGGATGTGGCTCACTGGCCACCCTGGGAAAACAACATCAGCTGCCTGCCCTCTGAAGTCTGCAGAACAGTCTGTTGTGCAGCAGGCCCTCCTGGCGCAGAGGGAAAAAGGAGAGGGAAACAACTGCCAGGTAGCAGGTGCCTGGGGGTGGGGGAGCAGGCACAGCTATGAACATCACTCTGTCTGTCTGTCCTGAAGTCTTAATTTGGCCTGCTGCCTCCAGTGTGGCTGTAAGGGCTTGAGCCTGAGTGGGTTCAGGGGGCAGGCACAGGCACGAGGGAGGGGGAAGGCGAGGGAGGGGGAAAAGGAAGAGCAGTGCGGCACGGCTGCGCCCATCTCACTGTGCAGCCCCCCATGGCACCTGGGGTGGGCTGCTTCTCCCCCCCCCTTTCCTCCGCCAATGTTCTATCCTGTTCTTACTTTCAACAAATGAAGGGCTGCCATATTTCAAGAAGTAAAAATCCAGCTCAGAAACCTGTTGAGCCCACACCAAAAAATGCCCCACCCCACATTTTGGAACTATTTTTTAAGGAAAACAACACTGCTGACATGGATTGCCATATGTCTGGACATTTTTGACTACACTGATTCCAACTGCAGTATTATGGGTATGTCTGGGAAATTCTGGACGTATGGCTAACAAATGAGGAGTACAAAAAAGAAGAAATATTCCTAAAACGACACTTTGAAAGAGTGAAAGTGATGAAGGGAACACAAGGATTTCATTGCTTTGTTCCATCTACACCCAGTCCAACAGAAATTGTGACTAAGGTGTACTGCTTTAACAATGAGAGAGAATTTTGACACTGAAGGAGGTACAAATTCTCTGAATATGGCTGAGATAACTGGCTATATGACCTGTGAATATATTAAAGCATTGCGGTTGACCTATGTGCTGTTGGTGGACTGTGAAAGTGAAGAAGCAACCGCGACCTTCTTACACCTGCCAGGCCCAGTATCACCATTTGCTTTCCCATCTAGTCGGGATGTACTTAAGGTAGTAATTAATGAGCACACTTTGCCAAAAAAATGAAATGTCATGTGCAACAAATGCTCTTGAAAAGTGTTTGGCGTAAAATATAAATAATGGAAGGATCAATGTTTTCAGACCTATTTCTCATGTGTAAGTTTTTTTTCATAATTTTGTTTGCTATGCATTTTGTTGTAATGTTCATGAAGTGAATTACTAAGAAAAATTCTGTCAAGGTGTTAATTCTATAATGCAATAGCAAGCCATCATTCAGATTTGGAACACATTTTAAAAAGAAAACCCTAGCTGTTCAGATACCTTTTAACTGAATAACTTTCTAAAGGAATGCTTGAATTAATTGATATTATAGTGTGAAGTCTCGTTTATTCTGTTATATTTTACTCCAAGAAGACCAATTTATCCTAAATAGAACCCAATAATGCATAAAATATTTTTAAAATGTGATCCCATGATGAAATTCTGCAGGTAGCTCTTAGAAATATCAAATAATCAATACTTTTTTGGAAATTTTAAATCATATTAATTTTTTACATTTTAAATCTTGTAACTGAAATTTAAAATTTAAAGTAAGGTCATTGTGTGCCATATCATATTAAAGCTCATGAAGTTCTGAATAGATTGGTGTTTTTAGTTTTGACGTATCTCAATTCTGGGCTGAGCATTTAAGGTTTTTTTAGGTTTTGGCGAGGCCAAATTGTCATTTTTAAAAAATCTCAAACCCTTATAGCTCAAAAATGGGATGAGATTAAAAAATAAATTTAGATTTAATCTTAGTTTTACCGTATTTTTCGCCCCATAAGACGCACCGGCCCATAAGACGCACCTAGATTTTTGGGGGGGAAATAAAGGAAAAAAATTTTATTTCCCCCCCAGGTGCGCTGCGCTACACCAGGAGCTTAGGGCGTGCGGAGCTCAGCGCGCCCCAAGCTTCTGCGTGCAGGCAAGGTCTCCGCTAGCGTGGGAGAGCCGGGCGCCTCTCCCAGGGCTAGCGGACTCCTGCGCTAATCCAGAACCTTGGGGCAAGCTGAGGTCAGCGCGCCCCAAGCTTCTGCGTGCCGGCAAGCAGTCCGCTAGCCCTGGGAGAGCCGCGGGGCTCTCCCAGGGCTAGCGGATCGCTGCGCTATACCAGGAGCTTGGGGCGTGCTGAGCTCAGTGCGCCCCAAGCTTCTAGGTGCGCGCAAGCAGTCCGCTGCCGCCCCAAGCCTGGCGCACCCGGCAGGAGGTCCCACCGGGTGCGCGAGGCTTGGGGCGGCAGCGGACTGCTTGCGCGCACCTAGAAGCTAGCAGTCCGCTGCCGCCCCAAGCCTGGCGCACCCGGTGGGACCTCCTGCCGGGTGCGCCAGGCTTGGGGCGGCAGCGGACTGCTAGCTTCTAGGTGCGCGCAAGCAGTCCGCTGCCGCCCCAAGCCTGGTGCACCCGGCAGGAGGTCCCACCGGGTGCGCCAGGCTTGGGGCGGCAGCGGACTGCTTGCGCGCACCTAGAAGCTAGCAGTCCGCTGCCGCCCCAAGCCTGGCGCACCCGGTGGGACCTCCTGCGGGTGCGCCAGGCTTGGGGCGGCAGCGGACTGCTAGCTTCTAGGTGCACGCAAGCAGTCCGCTGCCGCCCCAAGCCTCGCCAGGCTTGGGGCGGCAGCGGACTGCTTGCGCGCACCTAGAAGCTAGCAGTCCGCTGCCGCCCCAAGCCTGGCGCACCCGGTGGGACCTCCTGCGGGTGCGCCAGGCTTGGGGCGGCAGCGGACTGCTTGCGCGCACCTAGAAGCTAGCAGTCCGCTGCCGTCCCAAGCCTGGCGCACCCGGTGGGACCTCCTGGGTGCGCCAGGCTTGGGATGGCAGCGGACTGCTAGCTTCTAGGTGCGCGCTAGCAGTCCGCTGCCGCTCCAAGCCTCGCGCACCCCCTGCCGGGTGCGCCAGGCTTGGGGCGGCAGCGGACTGCTTGCGCGCACCTAGAAGCTAGAAGTCCGCTGCCGCCCCAAGCCTCGCGCACCCGGTGGGACCTCCTGCCGGGTGCGCGAGGCTTGCAGACACTCGCCCGAAGCAGGGGGAGCCCTCCCGAGGGCTCCCCGTGCTTCGGGCGACAGGCTGCCGCCCCAAGCCTCGCGCACCCGGTGGGACCTCCTGCCGAGGGCGCGAGGCTTGCAGGCATTCGCCCCATAAGACGCACCCCCGATTTCCTCTTCATTTTTGGAGAGGAAAAAGTGCGTCTTATGGGGCGAAAAATACGGTAATCATTCAACAAGTGTACAGAATATTAAGAAAACTGGATGACATGAGGCAAAAAAGTTGGATCACTTGATATGGAATGACCCAGATCATGGGAAACCCACAAGAGGATTTGAGCCCAAGAATGCTCTCCCCTCCTGTGGTTTCCAGCAACTGGGATTCAGAAGCATCTCCGCCTCCAAATGTGGCCAGCGGCCATCACCTTCTTCTCCACGAATATGTCTAATTTTGAAGCCATCTCGTCTGGTGGCCCCACTGCCTCCTTTTATCTGTCCTGAATCTTCAAACATTTAGTTTCGTTGGATGTTTACGAGTTCTGGTGTTCTTCGGAAGAGAAAAACTTTTCTCCTTCCACTTTCTCCACGCCCTGCATAATTTTACAAACTTCTATCACGTCGCCTCTTACTCGCCTTCCCTCCAAACTAAAAAGCCTCAAACGCGGCCACCTTTTCTCATAGGGGTGTCGCTCCACACACCCCACACCCCATAACTTCGGCTGTCCTTTTCTGAGCCTTTTCCAACCTTGAAATATCCTTTCTGAGGTGAAGCAACCGAGCTGCAATCTTAACCACCGCCCTTACTTCGGAGTAAGCCCCATTGCATTCAACAGGGCTTCCTTCTGAGTAGAGATGGTTAGAATTGCCCTGTAAGGCAGACGTCCAACCCGCCGCCTCCGTCCCCTACTGGCGCCAGGGCGCAACTACAGTGGTACCTCGGGTTACAGACACCGCTAACCCAGAAATACAGTGGTACCTCGGGTTAAGAACTTAATTCGTTCCGGAGGTCCGTTCTTAACCTGAAGCACCACTTTAGCTAATGGGGCCTCTCACTGCCACTGCACCGCCGGAGCACGATTTCTGTTCTCATCCTGAAGCAAAGTTCTTAACCCGAGGTACAATTCCTGAGTTAGCGGAGTTTGTAACCTGAAGCGTATGTAATCCGAGGTACCACTGTACCTCCAAACGACTCTGTCTAGAAGGGGCAAACAGATTCTTCTGGAGGCAGAAACAGGGGGTCCTGGGTCCGGCAAAGCCACATTCTGGGGCCGCGGAGAGCCCCGCAAACTCCCGGCTGCGCCCAGATCACGAAAGAAGCTCCCGACAGAGACGCTGCCCGGCCCCTGCCCGGGGGTCTGCTCAGACTTCGGAGGCAAGCAGCGTGCGCGGCAGTGGCGTAGCGTGGGTTGTCAGGACCCGGGGCAAGGCAAGTAATTTGCGCCCCCTAACCCGTGGATTTGCGCTCCCTAACCCGTGGATTTGCGCCCCCTAACCCGTGGATTTGCGCTCCCTAACCCGTGGATTTGCGCTCCCTAACCCGTGGATTTGCGCCCCCTAACCCTAACCCCCAGATGTTGCGCCCGGTGCGGCCGGCCCCCCCCTGCACCCCCCCCACGCTACGCCACTGGTGCGCGGGATTGGAGCCTCCGACCGAAGCGCCCCACGGCAGCCGTCGCGGGCGCGGACCCAGCCCGCAGCGCCGCCTCCTCGGTGCCCCCGGCGTGGGCTGCCCAGAAGCCGGGAGGGCTCGCTGCCCTCCGCCGGGTTTCCCCCTCGGAGCCGCCGCCGAGCCTGACCCGACGGCTGTGCCGCCCGCCCCCTCGGACTCCTACCATGGCTGGCCCTGCGCGTCGGAGAACTCGGCTGAGTGGCGGCGGCAGGACGGGCGCCCGCTTCTCGTCCGACTGGCGGCCGGCCTGCCTTCCTGCCCCCTCGGCCGGCGGCGACGGGGCGGCGCTTCGGGTCGCGGCACCTGGAAGGGGCTCGCTTACTCCGCGCGCCGCTTTCGCTTTCCTTGGCCGGGGAGCGGCGCAGGGACGCCGGGAAAACGACCCCCGGAGGGGCACCGCTTCGCAGCCCCGGCCAGTTCCGCGCCGGGCCGGCCCCTTCGTGGGCGTCCCCTCGCCCCAAGAGGCGCCTGAGTCCTTGGAGGGAGGCGAGGGAGCAGCCCAAGGTCACTGCCCGGCCCAAGCCCCAGGGCGAGGAGAAGACGGGAGCCCCCCAGACGCCTCCATCGCCCCGCCAGTTGCCCCGGGGAATCTGGACCTGAGCGCGACAGCAACACCTGAGCTCCCCAGGTATGCCGGAGACGAAATATAACCAACCAGGCCAGTAGACACTGGCTAGTAGCCCTTCTCCTCCTCCGTGGATTTTTAAAGCTAGTGGCCATGGCTAAAACATGCTCCTTGTTCCATCGTTTAACGATAGGCCACCCGGATTTCCTTTCCCCGTCCTGTGTTTTCCAACGTTCAACTAACTACATTGGGTCCCAGTGTTATGAGAGAGGAAGAAAAAGTCATTTGTCTGTTTTCTGTACACCGTTCATAATTGTATATACAGTGGTACCTCGGTTTACGAACTTAATCCGTCCCGGAAGTCCGTTCTTAAACCAAAGCCGTTCTTAAACCAAGGCGCACTTTCCCTAATGAAGCCTCCCGCCGCCGCCGCCCTTCCACTGTTCAGATTCCGTTCATAGACCGAGGTAAAGTTCACAGATGGGGACACTGCTTCCAAAATTGTGGAGTTCCTAAACCGAATAGTTCTTAAGCAGGGCTGTTCTTAAACCGAGGTACCACTGTACCTCTGTCATGTGCCCTCTCCCTTGCCTTTTCTCTGAAGCCCCAAATGCCACAAGCCTTTCAAATGAGGGAATTGCTCCATCCCCTTGGTTGCCTTTTTTCTGAATCATTTTCCAGCTTCAATGACCAGAAGTGGACACAGTATTCCAAGTGTGGTTGCATCATAGATTTGTATAAAAGCATTCTGATCATGCCAGCGTTATTTTAATCGTAAAGATCCCTAGCATGGAGTTTACTTTTTCACAGCTGTCACTCTCTGAGTCAACATTTTAATGCAGCCTTCAACCACAATACCAATATATCTTTCCTGGCCGTCTCAGATCCCATCAAGTGTGTATGGGAAGTTAAGAGTCGCTTTATTGCTTGCTTACATTGAATCACATTTGCTATGGTAGTATCCAATAATCTGGTCTGGAGAGATCCTTTTGGAGCAACTTGCAAACCTGTTTTGCTTTGACCACCCTAAACAATTTGGTAGCAACAGCAAAGTGGCTACTTCACTGCTCATTCCTCATGGGCATAGCGGGGGGGGGCAGCTGCTGACCAGTAACTGACCAATCACATTGCAGATAGCTTGGTTCTGCCCTCACTAACATAAAACCTACCCCCCAACATAAATCCTGGCTATGCCCATGTCACCCCTAACTCAAAGTCACTTAAAGGTAAAGGGTAAAGGGAACCCTGACCATTAGGTCCAGTCGTGACCGACTCTGGGGTTGCGGCACTCATCTTGCTTTATTGGCCGAGGGAGCCGGTGTACAGCTTCCGGGTCATGTGGCCAGCATGACCAAGCCGCTTCTGGCGAACCAGAGCAGCGCACGGAAACGCCGTTTACCTTCCCGCAGGAGCGGTCCCTATTTATCTACTTGCACTTTGACATGCTTTCGAACTGCTAGGTTGGCAGGAGCAGGGACCGAGCAACGGGAGCTCACCCCGTCCCGGGGATTCGAACCGCCGACCTTCTGATCGGCAAGTCCTAGGCTCTGTGGTTTAACCCACAGCGCCACCTGCTTCCCTAGTCACTTAGTCCAAGTCACTTAGACTAAGACTAGTCCAAGTCACTTAGGAACCAGTAAAAAATCACCAGCCCCAATACAACTCATTGGAGAACCCCATTTTTGAAAATGTAAGTAGCTTGTATTGGCTTGAAAAAGGGGTTCTGTCTCCCCTCTCTTTTATGACACATTGATATCAGAAAGCCTGGTGGAGTTGGTGTGTGTGTGTGTGTGTGTGTGTGTGTGTGTGTGAAACAGACATTACTTTTTTAAGGTAAAAATTGAAGTGCCAGTACTCTTACTTGATGCAAGCATAGAAGATACCAGCACAAAATGGCTGCTATGAGCAGCAAAAGAAAGAGGCGTTAGTACATGAGTTGCTGTTGTTGGCATCGGTCCTTTGACATGCGCAGATGCGATTTCCAGCACCGAGGAAGTGAGTCCCCACACCACGCTGTGCTGGTTAAGCGCATTGCACAGGGACTCACCAAGTGGGCGGCTCTGTTCGGGGGCAACTCGTGGGCCGGTTAAATGGCCCCTGTGGGCCGTTTGTGGCCCATGGACCTTAGGTTGCCTACCCCTGGGTAAGAGAGCTATCTGTTAGAGATGCTGTGGTTGTATCCTGCATTGTAGATCTTGTACTGAGCAAAGAGTTGGGGTAGATGACCTCCAGCGTCCCACTCATCCCTGTGGTTTTATGAGAGCAAGCAGGTGATCCTGCTATTAGGGATTTCTTTGATTTTACATAGAATGCAGCCTTATCTTACCTTTGTTCTCCTGTTGTTTACTCTTTAAAGTTGCCCAGTCTCCTGAGATGGCAGACACCCAGAGGACCTTCTCTGGTCACCTGCAAGGGACTGATTCTGCATGGGAGCAAGCTACCGTATTTTGCGCCCCATAGGACGCTCCGGCCCATAGGACGCACCTAGGTTTTTTGGGGGGAAATAAAGAAAAAAAATTATTTCTTTTTTTTTTATAAAATTTTTATTTGGTTTTCTGCTTTTATAAAAACAAAACATACACAAAGAAAAAACAAAAGACAAAAACATGTATAAAATCAGCATATCCCCGTTTCATGACCTTGTTCCCTGACTTCCCCCCACCTCCCCTCGTGCATCCCAGTTTCAAGATTATATCAGCAAATTGGTGTTTCTCCTCTGAACAATCTTATTCATCTTATTACCTTTTTTATAATAAAAATTGATTTTCATAAGTTGGACTTACACTCTCTTCCATCGATTTTCATTTTATCTTAATTAAAAGTCATCTTAACCAAACCTAAAAATCTTAAGAGTTTTTAAGAGTCTCTTCTTCCCTCCCTCCCATCCCCGGTTTTTGTCCCTTCCCAATAAAAATCCAAATTCGAGATTCTCAGCCTGGGTTCCTCACGTCCGAGGCTTTCAAATCTCTTTCAGTCCCTCTCCGCCTGTCCTGTTGGTAGTCCTTTATGTCAGTCGTCGGGTCTGGGAAAAGTTCTTTCATCATCAAAGTGTATCCTCTTCCCACAAGAAGATTCAAACGTAACTGCTGAAGAATTTCCACAAAGTCTATCTCTTCAAAGTCTAAGTCCAAACGGAGGCCCCAATCATATTTCTTTATTTTACAATCCTGTATTCCGTTTTGTCTTGGGACCTCCTCCTTCTTCTTCTGTGTCTTTCGCAGACTTGTGGTAGATATGTTCCCAGCGTCTCCTTGCTTGTATTCCACAGATGTCAACTTTTGGTTGTTACTTCCCAGGATTACTTCTTCTTTTTCTTGTTGTTTAGTCTCTTCCAGCTCTGTAGTTATTGTTTCCCACTCCGCTGTGGATTCTTTCTCATTGAGGTCCTCAATACAAAGAGCAGAGTTGCCTGTTCCCAAGGTCATAGTCTCAAGTTGTTTATTCATGGCCAAGCTCTGCTCTTGTAAGATTCCCACCAATTGAAACATCCTTTCGATTTCCACTAGTAACTTTCCTTCCACAGCCATTGTATCCATTGTAGTTTCACAGAATTCCCCCTAGGGGGAATCTGGTTACTTATTTGCCTTTTCACCAACAATCCTTTAACTGATTATTGTTACTTTGTTTCCAACAGTTTTAGCTCAATTATAACTCGTCTTAGTCCAGAGGGATCTTAAATGACAATTTCTCACTTTAAACCGCCCGTTTGGCAGCTTTGACAGCTGTCAAACTCCGCAGCTCTTACACAGGCACAAAGGCAGGACGTTCCCGAGCTCGGGAGGGGGGGGTTGTTTAAAACAAAAGAAGGGTTTCCAAAACTCCACTCTCCAGCCCAAAATTTCCTTTAGTTAAATCTTGGAAGTTAATGTCCTTTTTAACTCACCCCGCCAAGGGTAGGCTCTCCAGCTTAGCTCTTGTGTCGTTGCTTAGATCGTCTGCAAGGGGGGGGGTGCGGACTTCCTTTTAGCACACCCCCCGGCCGTCTCCAATTTAAGGTAGATTTTTTAAAGTCCCAATCCGTCTTACTCACGGGTGATTCTTTCAGTCCAAATTTTCAAGGAAGGAAGTCAGCGCTCTCTGGTCATGGCTCGCGGCTTCGCTCTACCAAGGTAGCGATCGACTCTCAGTGCCACGCCACCCCCGTATCCCCTCCGCAGCCTTTAAAAAGGCTCTTTGCGAATCAGGGGGGCGCTTAAGGCACCCGCCGAGTCTTCAGTCCGCAGGCTTCCGCGCCTGCGGTTTTTAAGGGTCCCCGCGTCGCCGGCGCGGCAAAGACCCATCCTCGGTAGAGCTGATTCCCTCCGGAGCTCGGAGGGAATCCGCCATTTCCAGATCGCGTCAACCCGGAAGTCATGAAAAAAAAAATTATTTCTCCCCCAGGTGCGGGGCTGGAAGAACCAGGTCGGGGAACAGTGGGAAGACGCGCTCTGCCTCCCCGCTGTCCCCCAAGCTTGTGTGGCTGGCGATGGGGAGAAGTGCGCTGATCCCAGGACTGCAGGCAGCTCTGCGCAACCCTCGGAGCCGGTCTCCCGAGGGTTGCGCAGAGCTTCCTGAAGCCTGGAGAGCGAGAGGGGTCGGTGCGCACCGACCCCTCTCGCTCTCCAGGCTTCAGTGAAAGCCTGCATTCGCCCCATAGGACGCACACACATTTCCCCTTCATTTTTGGAGGGGGAAAAGTGCGTCCTATAGGGCGAAAAATACGGTAATCTGTGGTCTTTTTTAGTTGTGGTATTCAGCATCGTTCGTCTCCCCCCCCCCCCCGACTTCCCTAAATGGCCTGAGGCCAGCGAGGCAACTCAACGCACACCCTTTCCCGAGGAAGCTTGAAGGTCATCTTGACTTACGACATTGTACTCCCCAAGTGGCACAGCTAGTGGAAATTAGGTTGTCGGCTATAGAGAGAGTTTTCTCTCTGTGGGGGGAAGTATCCTCTCCCCACAGAAGCTTGCCTGGCATGCTTTGAGCTGCATATACACCATACATTTAAAGCACATTTTCCTCCACCCCCATAAAAAAAGAATCCCAGGAATTGTAGTTTGTTAAGCATGCTGGGAACTGTAGCTCTGTGAGGGTCAAACTGCAGTCCCTGGGATTCTTTTATTGGGTGGGGAATGTGCTTTAAATGTATTCAGGGTAAGCTAGTTTCAGTGAAATTTTATTGCTGATTCAAATCAACAATAGAAGCCACTGCAGCACCTTGTCATGGACTGAAAAGCAAAGAGACATTTAAAAATGGAAAGCGTAATGCTGGTGGCCAACAAAAGAGGTTTAAAGACTGTCTCGAGGCAAATCTTTAAAAAAGTAGAATAAACACCAACAACTGGGAAACACTTGCCTGCGAGCGCTCCAATTGGGGAACAGCCTTTACCAAAGGTGTCATGGGTTTGAAGACACTCGAACTCAGAACACAAGGGAGAAATGTGCTAAGAGGAAGGCACCGTGATCAACTTCTTCCCGGAAACCAATGTCCCCACTGTGAAAGGATGTGTGAATCCAGAATTGGCCTCCAAAGTCACAGACTCATTGTTAAAACCGTGTTTATGGAAGACAATCTTACTTGGCTACGAGTGATCGCCGAAGAAGAAGAAGAAGAAGAAGAAGAAGGAAGAAGAAGAAGGAAGAAGAAGAAGAAGAAGAAGAAGAAGAAGAAGAAGAAGAAGAAGAAGAAGGAGAAGGAGGAGGAGGAGGAGGAGGAGGAAGAAGAAGGAGGAGGAGGAGGAAGAAGAAGAAAGAAGAAGGAAGAAGGAGGAGGAGGAGGAGGAGGAGGAGGAAGAAGAAGAAGAAGAAGAAGAAGAAGAAGAAGAAGAAGAAGAAGAAGGACGAAGAAGAAGAAGAAGAAGAAGAAGAAGAAGAAGAAGGAGGAGGAGGAGGAGGAGGAGGAGGAGGGGGAGGAGGAAGGAAGGAAGGAAGGAAGGAAGGAAGGAAGGAAGGAAGGAAGAAGAAGAAGAAGAAGAAGAAGAAGAAGAAGAAGAAGAAGAAGGTATGAATGCCACAGTCCTTGTGGATAAGGCTTCCAGGGTTGTTTCCCCTGCCAGCCTTCTATCACACCCCCAGTCTCACTTTCAACATGCCCCCCCATGCAGAGCCTCCCACAGTGCAGGCAGCTATATAGTGGCGCAGCATGTTGGGTGCACAGTACTTTCATTAGGCCAGCCAAAAGGCCTCAGAGTAGCAAGCCAAGCTTTCAAGTTCCCTAGGACACTTCATCAGGCTGGATGTTAAACAAAGCAGAGAGGGCAGAAGTTGACTGATGGTGAAGCCATGGATGGAGTCGCAGTCTTAAGATGGAATGCAGGAGAAAGGAACCGACTTATTTTGTTTAGGCTCTACTAAATGCTATGCAGGTTTCAGGTTGCATCTGGCGCTGCTAAGAAACCTGAATTGTTGACCTTTGAAATACAAAATCAGGCTGTTGCTAGGATCTGTCTCCACTTTTTGGTGAAAGACACAACTTCCTTGGTAGCTGGAAAAATTTACACACACACACACACACACACACACACACACACACACACACTGTAAATTGGTCAATTCAGCTTCCATTGTTTTCCCCTTTCGTGTTAGGGCTTGCCAGCACTGGAGCTAAATGTGGATTCATCCTGGCCTGTCTTCCCATTAATGCACATTTTGTCACCCTAGGTGCATCCCAGTGTTGTCCTGGACCTTTCCCTGGGAAAACTATGGGGCTTCTGGAGGCATGGATTCATGGAAAGTGTGAATCAGAAAAACCCTGCATTTAAAGGGCTCACCTGTTGTTTAATGTAGATAATAAGCTTCCTGTGTTTCCATTAATTCTCTGTTGACCATATGATGTTCTCCTTCACATCATGACCTTCTCCACTCCTCTCCTTGTTGGAAAAAGTCGGAAATGTCCTAGCCAACACTGGGATAGACACAGTTTGTTCTGGTGGTGAAAAAGCCTTTGTGTTTCCCACCAAAAACAACCAGGAACCTTGCAACACTTTGAAGACTAAGGGCCTGTCCATACCTTATCTTAATATGGACTGTGAACCCCTATGCTTCCTTTAATTCCCTCTTGTCCATGTGGCGTTCTCTTGCAAGAGATTTTGCAGTCAAACTCAACAATGCATGTCTATGCTCGTTAGGAAATGAAGGAGTACAGAGCTGTAAATTGCTAAAGAAAGCATGGCTCGGTCACACACCCTCACCTTCAGGGAGGGAGGAAATAAGTAAGGCCCCTTTCCCATTCTTTTCTCTCTCTCTCTTCTCTTTGAATCATCTAACAGAACAGACATTTGAAGCTGGGGCTCCAGACTCATACCATGTATTTGAGACTAACTTTTGTATTTTTTAACTAAGAATACCTTACCTGTGTTGTTTCTGCTGCAGCACTGAACGATGCATGAGTGAGACCGCTAATTACTGTAAGTAAGGCATTTAAACTTACTTGAGGGTTGTAGTCTATTCACTGTGAGAGGGATAGACGTGGGGGAGCACAATTGTGAGCACTTAATAATGGAACATTTAAAAGTCTAACAACCTCTATTTCCTGCGCTTTGCGAACGCTGCACATATTCTTGCATTGCAGGGGTTTGGACTAGATGTCCCTTATGGCCCCTTCCAAATGTATAATTCTATAATTCTGTTATTTCTGTTTTAAACTTTGCTGGAGGTTCTTTTGACTAGAGAGTGAGTCAAGATTTTTTAATTCAGCCAGTCATGTCTTTCTTTCTTTCTTTCTTTCTTTCTTTCTTTCTTTCTTTCTTTCTTTCTTTCTTTCTTTCTTTCTTTCTGCAGTGTCTCACACACGTGGGACTTCAGGATTAACTGGTATTGCCCAGTTATTTCCCAGCACCTCCAACTACTGCTATCCCACATTTCTTTCTCCCAAAATCTGGAGATTCCTAATGCATTTGGTATATCTCTCTAATTCAGATTTTCAAGGTGTAGGGAATATCCCGATTTAAGAAAGAGAAAGTGTGGGAGAGTGGTGGCTGGTGGAGAACGCAGCATGGATGAGGGGGGATTAAACGAGGCACCAAGGGATTTACAATCCACATTAAGCCAAAGTAGGGACAGGCCCTAAAAGATTTATCAACTTTCATGCATCAGATGAAGCATACTGCAGAAAGTTAATGCCGTGATAAACCTGTTCGTCTTTAAGGTGACTTAAGACTTTGTTGCATTTACTTTGCATGCGTGAGAAGATCCTGAGAGTTTCGGTTCCAGTCTCGCACCTGTCCCTGCTTATCTATGGTCGTGAAGCAGAAGATTGGTCCGCCAGGGTTCCACATTCAAACACATACATCACACCTCCCCCCCCCCGAATGAAACACCACCAAGGATCAGTTTCACTGAGACCAACGTACTGCCCAGCAAAGTTGTTTACTATGCAATTACCCTCTTTAGCAAAACTTTCCACTTCTGGAGCCGAAATGGAAAGTGCCATCGAGGGAACATGAACAGGGAGGAAGACATTTACTTCTCTTCCTAAAACCGTGGAGGCAGTTTCCCACAGCAACCCACTGGGAACTCAGTCACAGCCAGGCACGCCTATCGGGGGGCCCAGTGCCCAGGCTTGTTACAGATGCAAAGGTCAGAGTAGGGCAGCTCTCACTGGATTTGTGAGGGATTTCTGAGTACAGATGCAAAATCAGGCAAGGTGAGATATTCTGCTTGAGCAGCTGGTGTTCGAAAGGCACACAACAGACAACAGACAAAACAATCTGGCTAACTTTACCCAACAAAGGTTTTTTAAAAAAGGTAAAGGACCCCTGGACCGTTAAGTCCAGTCAAACGCGAACATGGGGTTGGGGCGCTCATCTCGCTTTCAGGCCAAGGGAGCTGGCGTTTGTCCACGGACAGCTTTCCAGGTCATGTGGCCAGCATGAGTAAACCGCTTCTGGCGCAATGGAACACCGTGGCGGAAGCCAGAGCACACGGAAACGCCGTTTACCTTCCTGCCACAGCGGTACCTCTTTATCTACTTGCACTGGTGTGCTTTTGAACTGCGAGGTAGGCAGGAGCTGGGACAGAGCAACAGGAGCTCACTCTGTTGCAGGGATTCGAACTGCTGACCTTCCAATCGGCAAGCCCAAGAGGCTCAGTGGTTTAGACCACAGTGCCACCCACGCACGCAAACAAATCTCACTGCTGCCAATTAAACACAACCATGCCCCCCCCAAGCTCCCTCACTACCAAGGAAATATAATAAAACAAACAGAAAGACAACCTACCCAAATGACGCTGACATTGAAAACCCACATACTGTACACACTAAGTATAAAAATATAAATTTACCACTTCCTTCCCCCCACCTTTTTCTTCTTTCCCAACTTTATTCTGTTTACAACACTAATGTCTCACATTATATGTAACTGATATATGGAAAGACTTTACCGGAGAAAAGAGACGATGCACATACTTTGGTAAACAAAGAAAATATTTAATAAAAATTATTATACAAAAATGGAAATGGCACACAGCGTTTCTTCAGGCATAGACATTCAACAGCAAACATCAGCAATGAAAATTAGGAGACATCTTATTTTAAATTGGGCATTCTTTCCTGGAGGGACTTGGGGAAAGGTGGATGGGTGCATTTGAAACTCCAGTTCACATTCAGCAGTGCGGGGGGGAGAGAGACTTCTGTCAGGCTGATTCCCACAGATACTTGATTGTGTTTGATACAGTGCAAAAATATTTTCACAGTTTATTGAGCTTCATGCCATACTTTGGGAGAAACTTTAACTCACACAGATGGAACATGTCTCAAATGCTTTGCTCTGTCACATGATCTGGCCCTTTCCTAGAGTCACAGTCTTTTGGTCAGAGGTCATCAGCTGCATAAATATGGTTTTGGACACTTCCTTGAGGTTTCCAGATGTCAATGTACTATTGAATTACGTGCCAGTCCTTTGGAACCTGGCACAGGGACAATGCAACTAGCCTCTAAGGATATTCAAGGTGGTTAAAGCTATAACGCTTTGATTCTTTAAGATGTGTGCATTTCTAACTTCGGACTTTTTGTTCAGACCAATATCATTCTTCCACCCACCCAGAACACTGTGGCTTGTGTGTGTGTGTGTGTGTGTGTGTATGAGAGAGAGAGACACCGAGAGACAGACAGAGAGACGGACAGACAGAGATGGTCCATCAACCTCATCCACAGAAAACAGAACTCAGGCTTTCTCTGGGAATGTTTGCAAATTGAAAAAAATTAAGAAATCTGAGAATCGTGTTTTTTTAATTGGTTGCAATATTATCAGATTAATGACTACTTTTAAAATGATTTATTCAAAGGTTTCATGGATTGAAGTTCTGACTTTTAAAAGATTCTGCTTGAAGGAAGAGAAAAAATCATTTCAAAAATGTATAAATTGTTATTAGAATGGGAGACGAAAGATGAATTGGTTAAATCAGTAACGATACAACGGGCTAAGGATCTAGGACAGATCTTTCCAAATTGTGTGTCGAGACACATTAGTGTGTCGGCTGCAGTGTGTAGGTGTGTTGCACAAACGGTCCCCGTGCTCCTACCAGGGATGGAAGTGTTAACCTCTGGTTTGCTTGTAGAACTGAATTACTGTGTCTCGAAAAGTGTGTCACCCACATGAAAAGTTTGGAAAGCTCTGATCTAGGCCATAACAGAGAAACAAATGTGTAGTAAAGGCTGTGGAAGACAGATATGAAATTTATGAAAATGATGTATAGATGGTGTTTAACACCTAACAAATTGTCTAAAATGTATAAGAAGGTTCCTAATAACTGCTGGAAGTGTAAACAAGTAGATGGATCTTTTTTCCATATATGGTGGACCTGCAAAAAAGCAAGGGTATTTTGGGATATGATATATGATGAGATAAAGATGTTTAAAGTGATTACACATCAAAAAAAACCTCACACCCTGCAGCTTTTCTTTTAGGGATTGTAGGGACAGAAATTCCAAGAAAGATGATTAAGCTGCTTATACAGGATTTTATAGGATTATATAGCTAACAGCTAGGATGCTCTATGCCAGTGTTTTTCAACCACTGTTCCGCGGCACACTAGTGTGCCGTGAGATGTTGCCTGGTGTGCCGTGGGAAAAATTGAAAAATTCGAAAGATTTAAAAATAAAGTATTTTATAATTTTTCACATTTCTGTTTACTTACTATTTCATAATAAAGTAATTATAAAATACTTTCTTTGTGTTTATTTGATTCCTATTCAAGAGAATTACTTTATATATAGTCAATATAGGCACAGAGTTAATTTTTTTAACATTTTCTAATGGTGGTGTGCCTCGTGATTTTTTTTCATGAAACAAGTGTGCCTTTGCCGAAAAAAGGTTGAAAAACACTGCTCTATGCACAAAAATGGAAAGAAGTAGTAGTTACCACCAAATAAGAATGGATAAGTAAAGCATTGGACTATGTGGAATTGGCAAAGCCCCAGAAGCGTAGGAAGGTCAGGTGGTACCCGGTGCGGAAAATTTCTTGTCACCCCCCCCCCCCACATTGATATTTATTTATTTATTTTGCCTACAAAAATGGTTAACGTTATTTCATATTTTCTTACAAAGGAATGTGGATTCTGAGCCTCTGACAACAAGTAGGCGACTGTGGACAGATACTTAAATCTACAGGATGGATTGTGTTTTGGCTTGTGTTATTTTATTTATATGTATTGTTTATTTATTTAATAAAATTTATTTTTAAAAAACCTGCAAAGTGGTTTACCGAAACAAAAAACACAAAAACAACCACAGCAGTAAAATCAAGAAAAATTAACAATCCTACTTTAAAACATACAAAAGCTAAACTATTAAGATTAAAATTACTTCAGCTTCCTAAGCATCTAGGTATGCTTGCCTAATGAAGAATGCTTTTAGCAGGTGCCCGAAAAGAGTCTAGCAAAGGCACGTGCTTTGTTGAAATTTCAGCCTTCACGACATAGGAAAACGGCCAAGTAAACAGCTATATTCATGGAGGAGGGTCAAGATATTAACTGATATGCATGAAATTTCATATGTAGCTATATAATCCCTAGTGTAGTAAGATAAGACCTTTGGAGCAGGCATGTTCAAAAAAAAGTTTTTTATGAACCTCCCTAGTAGGGCAGTAATTGTTCCTTGATAATTTGTCACACACACCCTCCATGATGGCACATGGGGCAGCCCACCCCCCCTTTCCTACGCCCCTGCAAAGCCCATCTTTAGCCTCTAGCAATGAGCAGACCACACTTTGTTAAGTAAGATTAAAATGCTTTACTTACTAAATCCAAAGGTCTGGTTCGTGTTTTATTCCATACAGCAGCAAGGAGAACACAGGTAAATTACTATTGGGTGCAAAATACAGAATGTAATTTCAAACATGCAGTATGAACTTGAATCAAGTTAAGATATGTCTGTCCTGGTAGATTACTAGAGAGTGAGAGAAAGGAAAAAAAGCAGCTTCACTTTCCCTCTCAGGGAGGTAAGGGAGCATGACCTAGCCAAGTCTAGTAACAGACCTCTCTGGTCTTAATCCCTTCATGCACTAACTAGCACTATGCACAATTATGTTTGACTGCAATTTCCCACAGCTATGTTACTGGTTTGGTGGGGGTAGGTCAGTCTGGATGATGCCCTGAGTCCCCTCCAGTTCTTGGGATCCAGCATCCAGTGAGGATTAGAATCTAACAGAGGATTCTAGGTTTGGAATTGCCCAAGAAAGATGTTAAATTATTTTTATATGCCACAACGGCTGCCCGAATATTACTTGCTAAAAATTGGAAAACACAAGAACTACCAACAGTGGAAGACTGGCAGATGAAGATGATGGATTTTTCAGAGTTAGCTGACCTGACTGGAAGAATCCGCGACCAGAAAGGAGTTTCAAGAGGACTGGAGGAAATTTAAGGACTATTTGAATAAATATTGTAATATAAAAAATTAGAAATTACTTGAAAGAAACAAATAGGCCTAGGATGAAACTAAGTTATAATTAAATAAATGGGATTTAGAATATTAAGAAAAGTGAATAAGATGGATCATAACTGGAAATTGTTTTAGTTTAATAATGATATTGGAAAGCTGTTACTTTCAACTACAAGGAAACTCAGAAGGGAGGGTAGAGGAAGTCAACCAAGATGTTTAAAAGGCTGGATTTGTAAAGAATTAAGTTTGTTGTTATTGTTTATCTATTTATTGTTCCTTTTTCGTTCATTGATGCGTTTTTCTTTTTGTGTGTGTTATTCTGCTTTGTGGTTTTTGTTATAATTGTGGAAAATCTAATATATATATATATATTTTAAAAAGAATCTAACAGAGGATTCTATTGCTGAACTAGTGAGACAAAGCCTTAGCTGGCCACTTACATAGGTGTCCTCGTCAGCATCCAAAAAGAATGAGCTACAACTGATTGTGCCCTCCAGGCCAATGGGTGAATCCTTCCTTCCCTCTGTATCACCTAGTTGCTAGCGAGGAGAACAATAGGGTGACAGCAGCCACACAATTAAAAGACGCCTGCTTCTTGGGAGAAGGGCAATGACAGGCCTAGACAGCATCTTGAGAAGTAGAGACGTCACCTTGCCAACAAAGGTCCTCATGGAACTTTGGAGTGTCAGGCATAGCCCTATTGGCTTTAGCCCAAACGTAGCAGAGTTTTCCTGCACAGCGAAGAAGCTAGTTGAGGTGGTAATGACTAGTCAGCTAGACTCAGAAGAACTATTTACAGGATTTATTAAAAAGGAAAAAATAAAACCAGCAGAGTTTCTGCATACAAATAAAAGCAAAATAAATCCTCTCTTTCTCTCTCTCTCTCATAACCATACACAGCACTTCTAACTCCTAACACACCTCACATCAAACTGAGCTAACAATCCCTTGATAACAGAGTTGAGTGCTGGTCGTTAACCAATCAGAGTGAGTAGTTTCTAGGTCAAGCAGACCTGGGCTTTCTGCCAAGAGTAAATTGACACCAGCTTGAGTTAATTGTGTTAGCCAGAATCTGCAAGTTTCCCACGAGAACCAATTAACAGAAACTGAACACCCCCTCACAGATTCTGCTGAACAATTAACATCAAATACACCTATGTAGGAGATTATTTTTCCAGCAAACCTAAACCCTTGCACATTCGCTTGTTCTTTATCTTTGCCAATGGTTTAGTTAATACATCTGCTACATTTTCTTCACTTGACACATAAGTACAGGTGATTACATTGTCTTGTACACAGCAACGTACATTTTGGTATTTTACAGAGATATGTTTGGAACGCGATTTGAAACCCTCTGTTTTACTTAAGGTTATACAAGCTTGATTATCCATGTAAACTTGTACTGGTTCTCCACAATTTACATTTAAATCTGTTAACAAATGCTTGAAATAAATCACCTCGTTGCACAATTCACTCAATGCGGCGTACTCTGATTCCGTTGATGACACACTTACAACGTCTTGCTTGCGTGACCGCCAGCTGATTAAAGCTCCACCGACCATTATGACTAGTCCTGTGACAGATTTTCTATCCGGCAAATTTCCCCAGTCACTATCACAGTAGCAACTCAACATTTCGTCCTCGGAAGAATTTAATTGTAACATATAGCCAATTGTCTGTTTGAGATACCTCAGAACTTGTTTTACCCCTTTCCAGGCATTTAGTGTGGGTTTTGAGACCAATCTACTTAATATGCCTACTGCGTAGCTAATATCAGGTCTGGACCACTGTGCTAGATACAATAAACTTCCAATTACAGAGTGATATACATCAGGATGTTCAAATTCAGGACTCTCATCTATGTGAAGTGTTTTTATGAAACCTGGATCCATAGGCACCGCTGCCCCTTTGCAATCCTGCATCCTGTATGTAGTCAGTAGTTGCTTAACTTTGTTCTGCTGACTAATTAGGCAGCTGCCATCTTGGGCCCAGCACACTTCCAACCCTAGATATGTCCTAACCGGGCCTAAGTCCTTCACTTTGAACTTACTGGACAATTGCTTGGCAAACCTTTTAGTTTGTTTATCTGTTTTGCAAGCATACAAAACATCATCTACATAAATCAGACAAAACTCTTGATCACTGCCTGTACCACGTACATAAACACAATTGTCAGCTGTACTCTGCTTGAAGCCAAATGACACTAAAGCCTCATGGAAACATTTGTTCCAAGATCTTGCAGCCTGTTTGAGATCATATAGAGCTTTGTTTAATTTTAACACTCTATTGGAACCTGTCTCATAACCAGGCGGTTCGGCTAGATACAGGTCTTCTGATATTGATGCATGTAAATATGCAGTCTGGATATCAAAATGGTTTAACAGGAGTTTTCTCTTTGCTCCAAGCGTTAGAATCAGCCTTACACTGTCCCCCTTAGCAGTAGGGGAAAAAGTCTCGTCATAATCTTTTCCAGGCCTCTGAGAATATCCTTGAGCCACTAAACGAGCTTTGTATTTATACTCTCCTGTCACCAGAGGTTTAAGTTTGTACACCCACCTGCAGCCTACAATCTTTGCCCCCTCAAGTGCTGCTACTGGTGTAAAAACCTTGTGCTCATTCAGAGAGGACATCTCTTCCTCCATTGCCTGTTTCCAGAGCTCTGCCTCCTCTTTTGGTAACTTTAACACCTCCTGAAAACTCTTGGGTTCTGCAATTACACTAAAAACATTTGCAGTATCTGGAGAAAAACGCACCGGAGGCACTCCTTTGTTTTGTCTTTTAGATCTTCTGGGAGAAAATTTTTCTTCTGACCCACTTTCTTCCTCAGAACTACGACCTCTCTTTTGTTGCTTAGCAACTGGTCTCTGGCTAACTCCACTTTCTTGAGAGCTCTTATCTGAACTTTCCTCCCCCTCAGACTCTGATTCTCTGTGCCTACCTTCAGAGTCATGAAGCTCCTGGGAAGGTTCAAACCAAACCTCAGTATTGGCATGTAGTCTCTCCCAGCCACTATGTTCACAAAAACTGGCATTCCTGGAGATCACAATGCCATTTGTCCCTTCAGCAAAGCGGAAACCTTTTCCCAGCTCCTGGTAACCCACAAACACTAGCTGTTTGGTCTTAGGATCTCCCTTCTTCCTCATTTGTTTCGGAATTAATACCCAGGCTTTTGATCCAAACACATGCAAATGGTCAATTTTGGGTTTTTTCTGAAACAATTTAAAGTATGGGGTTGTACCTATTGTTTGATGAAAGAGCCTGTTTTGGAGATAACACGCGGTGAGCATGCTCTCCCCCCAATAAGACATGGGCAAATCAGCATCATCAAGCATGGCAAACATCATATTTTGTAAAGATCTGTTTTTTCGTTCTGCAACGCCATTCTCCTCTGGGGAAAAAACGTTCGTTTTCCTATGCCCAATGCCACGCTTTTGTAACCAATCTCTAAAGGCATTTGACATAAATTCGCCACCTCTGTCCGTCTGAATCCTTTTGAGTTTAATGGACAGAAATCTTTCCACAGATGCCACCCAGCTTTTAAACTTAGTGAACACGTCACCCTTATTCTTCATGGGAAAAACCCAAGAATAACGCGTGGCGTCATCCACAATTGTTAGTGAAAAACGCGATCCACCCCTGCTTACAGCAAATGGACCAATTACGTCCATGTGAACCAGCTGTAGCGGTGACTCACTAACTCTGTCACTTCTGGGGTAAGAGACTCTGTGGGTTTTAACCTTTTTACAGACATTACAATCAAGGTACTTGTTACAACTCTTTAAATTACCCCCATCAGCCAATTCAGACATTTTTAGTACACTTTTCCAGCAAGCATGCCCCATTTTCCTATGCAATAAGTGCACACAGTTGTCATGTATAGCTTTGTTACTCACTGCAGGCTGAGATTTACTGACTACTGCTGCAACTTGAGATCCTGCTTTAAGCCAAAACAAGCCTCCCTCTGACTTAGCAGTGCCTAAAATCTCACCAGCCTTCTTAATAATGCAACTGTCTCCTTCAAAATACACTTTAAACCCAGCTTTTAGCAAACAATCTACAGACATCAGATTGCTCCTTAATGAAGGCACACAAAGTACATTTTGCAGGCATTCACGAAGACAAGGAACAAAAACTGCACCCCCCGAAATCACTTCAGAAGTACTTCCGTCTGCTAGAGCCACCTGGCTGCGCTGTGCTGAGTTCTTGGAAACAAACAATTCATCTGAATTTACGATGTGGCGCGACGCTCCCGAATCGACCACCCAGACAGCTTGTTTCTCATCAGCAATCTTGGCCTTGGCGGTCACCAGCTGAGCCGACTGTTTTTGTTTGAAGAATTTCTTTTTACGCTGCTGCTGCTGCTGATCTCGTCTCTGCTCCTGCACCGGCAACTGAGACTTGACCAACTCCGGACATTGTCGTTTTAGATGCGCTGAAGACCCACATCGGAAACAACGCCTAACAGCAAACGCTGACTCCTCACCGGTACGCTGCTTTTGCTTCACCTCTGGCACGGCATGAGAACTCCTTCCAAACCGCCCGCCAGTAGAAGTCTCTGCAGCCAATGACCTTTCTTGCCTCTTCTGCCATTCTTCAATCAAACGCCCAGTAACGTAACTGACTGATAAATCACGCTCCTGTATGCCTTCTAGAGACAAAACTAAATTATCCCAGCTTTCCGGGAGAGAACTCAAAATAATAGCCACTTTCTCCTGCTGGTCTAACGCACAGTCTCTTTCCTGTAGCGCAGAAAACTTTAACTGTAAACTGTGTAGGTGTTCCTGCATTGTAACCCCAGGCTGTAACATTGCCTTGTACAATGCCTTGCGAATGAACAGCTTGGAAACCGCTGTCTCACGCACATGGAGTTCTTTAAGTGCTTGCCACACACCTCTAGCTGTCTTGATTCCCCTCACATAGGGCAACTGGGAATCTTCCAGCCCCAAGACAATTGTGGCCCTTGCTCTTTGGTCTTTATCGAGGTCTTCATCATCAGGCTTCGTAGGAAACTTACTCACCACTTGCCAGAGACGATCCCTCTGCAGCACTGCCTGCATGCGTTCCGACCACAGCAAGTAATTGGAGTCATTCAGACGCTCAAAAGCCATCTGAACTGGTTGTGAGGTCATCTTGAGAGCGATGTCCCTGGAACCTGGAACCAGCTACTCACGACCACCGAGAGAGAAAACAGGAACCACAGCACCCAGCACTCACACGCTGCAGCTGTTGTCCTTGTATCCGCTGCGTCACCAGCTCACCACGGTCAGGAACCAGCCAGAGAACAACAACTTCTGGAACTACTGGAACCAACGCCGTTGATGCTGACACCACCACAACTCAGGCTGGCAGCACAATGCCCATAACCTCATGGAACTTTGGAGTGTCAGGCATAGCCCTATTGGCTTTAGCCCAAACGTAGCAGAGTTTTCCTGCACAGCGAAGAAGCTAGTTGAGGTGGTAATGACTAGTCAGCTAGACTCAGAAGAACTATTTACAGGATTTATTAAAAAGGAAAAAATAAAACCAGCAGAGTTTCTGCATACAAATAAAAGCAAAATAAATCCTCTCTTTCTCTCTCTCTCTCATAACCATACACAGCACTTCTAACTCCTAACACACCTCACATCAAACTGAGCTAACAATCCCTTGATAACAGAGTTGAGTGCTGGTCGTTAACCAATCAGAGTGAGTAGTTTCTAGGTCAAGCAGACCTGGGCTTTCTGCCAAGAGTAAATTGACACCAGCTTGAGTTAATTGTGTTAGCCAGAATCTGCAAGTTTCCCACGAGAACCAATTAACAGAAACTGAACAGGTCCGTATAGTTAAAGCCATGGTTTTCCCAGTAGTGATGTATGGAAGTGAGAGCTGGACCATAAAGAAGGCTGATCGCCGAAGAATTGATGCTTTTGAATTGTGGTGCTGGAGAAGACTCTTGAGAGTCCCATGGACTGCAAGAAGATCAAACGCATCCATTCTCAAGGAAATCAGCCCTGAGTGCTCACTGGAAGGACAGATCGTGAAGCTGAGGCTCCAGTACTTTGGCCACCTCATGAGAAGAGAAGACTCCCTGGAGAAGACACTGATGCTGGGAAAGATGGAGGGCACAAGGAGAAGGGGGCGACAGAGGACGAGATGGTTGGATGGTGTTGTCGAGGTTACCGGCATGAGTTTGAGCAAGCTGCGGGAGGTAGTGGAGGACAGGGGTGCCTGGCGTGCTCTGGTCCATGGGGTCACGAAGAGTCGGACACGACTAAACGACTAAACAACAACAACAAAACCTATGTGGGCTGAGCTGGAAGAAGCTGGGAGCTGGAGACACAGAGACCTGCTTGCTGTGTGCTGGATCCAAAGCTGTAACTAATGGAGAAGCGAGATCTGTTGGGGTGTTAATGCTGCGAGCCCCTCCATCTTATGCTCAGGTTGTATAGATGTGTAAATAAAACCTTATTACCCTATTACCACTCAGAGATTAGGGTGGCCTGTAACAGTTTAGTTCATTGGAAGTCATTTTTGAACTGCACAGGACTGTATTCATACAGCTTGTGTTTGGGATTCAGTTCAGGTTAACTATTTGTCAGCTGTAGGAGGAGAAAAGTTGGTTACATATGTGGAAGGATGCTTGCCCTATCACTGGGGCCAGAAAAAGCAAGGTTCCTTATTAATGCATTTTTTTCAATCCCCGAAGATAGACTGAGACCTAATTGCACCTCTTTGCATGTCTGACAACCGCATGATCATATTGAGCGTTGGGAAATTCCAGTTGCCCAAGATCACTATTTGCTTTATAGTCAAAACTTCCTGCTGCCAATTAATACTGTTTTTAAGCCATGCTCTTTGGTTTTGATGCTGACCCACTGCCCAAACACAATGAATCATCATTTGCTCCTTTTTCATATGTAACAATTCTCTTTTCTTTGCCAAGCCTTGGTACTGTGCCAGACTATGCATCCCACTTTTAATTTTATTTTTGCCTTTAAAATTTTCAGTCTGTTAGGATTCCACCCCCACTCCCCAATCAGTTCAAAACATTATTCAGCCACTCAGAAAGATTGTTCCACGTTCCTCTTCGGATGCACCACTTTCTGCTTCTCACACGGCTATTAGGGCACAGGAGTTCTGCCAGGGGAAAAACAATGGCATCCCTATTGCCCACAGGGCAGGGCGGGGGGGGGAACGGACGGACAGCAAGAGAAGCCAAGAGTGAGCCTCTCATTGTGTCCCCCTCCACCAAAGCTGGTCTGTGCCATGGTGTCATTTAATCTATTTTTGTTTTAAATAACAGTGTTCAAGCGGTATGATTTGTGGGGAGGGTGTTGGGTCTGATGGGAATCGCAGTCACAGTCCAAAACATCTTGAGCACCAGGTTGGTGAAGACTGTCCTGAGCGTTTTATTATTATATTTTTTTTAAAGTAATATTTATTAAAGTTTCACAAACAGTAAACAGTTTCAAAGTTTAAACATAAAAAAAACAAAAACCAAGAAAAACTACAAAAATGGAAGAATACAAAAACAAAACACATAAAAAGTACACAATAAAAAACAATTCACAAAAGAGAAGAAAAAAGAAAAAAAGACCAAAAAGCATAACAGAAAAAAGATTAGTATTTTCAAATCTTATACTTCATTCACTAGTTTATGGACCTCCTCACACCTCCCTTTTTGTATTCCAGTTCAGATATTTAATTCAGCAAGTCCTTACCCTCTAGCATTTATCCTTACTCAAAACTTTAACCTATTATAAATATATATTTTCCAATTGTCAGTCCATATTTACATATTCTTATTAGACTTTTTACTAATACCGCTTGTTTTCCATCCAACATCCCTTTAACATTCATTAACTTTACAGTATTTCTGCAAGTAGTCTTTAAATTTTTTCCAATCATCTTCCACCGTCTCTTCTTCCTGATCTCGGATTCTGCCAGTCATTTCTGCCAATTCCATGTAGTCCATCACCTTCATCTGCCATTCTTCCAGAGTGGGTAGATCTTGTGTCTTCCTGTCCTGAGCGTTTTAAAAAGACTCATGAGCCATGACCACCACATAATGCGGCAGCAAAATTCCATAAACGAATTAAGTGCTGTCAGTCCCAGATCTAGTCAATTTCCCAAAGGTACAATCAATTTCATTTTTATTGCTTCAATTATTTTATCAGAGATTTTGATATAGTAACAGCAATTACAAAGAAAACAACATTTCAAAATACTAAAAAGAAAAAAGAAAGGGATAGCAGTTGGCAAGCCGTGTTTAGCACAATTACTTTAAGAAGTCTTGTCTTGCTTATCTCTGTTGAATCTTCCAGATGCACCAGAAGGATAGTGAGAAAGTATTGAGAAAGATGGAAGAGGACAAAAAAATCAGATCTCTCACATTCCTCCCATGTTCATTTTGATTGATGTAGCCAATAAAATCAAACCACATGACAAAGGAGGTGTCCCTTTCACTTTCACCTTGCGCCATCCACAGTCACTGAGACAGGTGTTTCAGACGCACAAGGCACTATGTAGCCTCATTTTCATTTTCATTTTATTATGACATTGATATCCCACCTTTCCTCTAAGGCGCTCAAGCTGACAGACATAGTTCTCTAGTGAGTAGGCAGTCCAAGGTCACCCACTGAACTTCATGACTAAGTGGAGGGTTGAATCCTGCTCTCCCAGGTCCCAGCCTTACCTCTAAACCACATTTTGTCCTGGTTCTGCTCCAAGTTCATGAGGTGACCTTGAAGTATGTGAGAGAAAGAAAAACTATATTGGATCCACTTTCTTATTTTAATCTGCAGCACTTCTGTGGAGGAGGCTGCCCATAGAATCACAGAATTGCAGGGCTAGGAGGGAGCTAAAGTGTCATCCAGCCCAACCCTTTACAATGCAAGAATCACAGCTAAAGAATCCATGACAGATGGTCATCAAATGAAGGCGAGTGCACCACTTTCCCAGGGAATCTGCTCCACTATCAAACAGTTCTTCCTCATGTCGAAACAAATTTTTTAAAAACATTCCTTCCAGTAGCACCTTAGAGACCAGCTAAGCTTGTTATTGGTATGAGCTTTCGTGTGCAGGCACACTTCTTAATCTCCTTTCTTATAATGTATATCCATTGGTTCAGCCCCTCCCCCTGGAGCTACAGAAAACAAGCTCGCTCCATCTCCCATATTCTTCTTAATTTCCCTAGTTTATTGGACTTTATGCCCCTTTTCGTTGCAACAGCTAGTGACCCAGAAGTTAAGCCGCACTGACAACAATGTGGTGCTTAACTTTGAGCACCGTGCAACGTGCAGAAATAGCCCCCAACCAAAGCACCCATCTCTCACCCCCCACCCCGGCAATAGAGCAACCTTCCCCAACCTGGCCGCTCCAGATGTTTTGGACTGTAACTTCCATCAACGCCAGCCATTCAGCCATATGATGCTGGTTCCAGTAGGAGTTGCAGTCTTAAACATCTAGAGGTCAGGGTAGTGAAGCCTTATGTCGAGGGATACTCAGTCCAGTGATCTACAAGGTTTTGAGGCAGTGGACATATCTATGTTCATCATTATTACATGAACATGTGTACATTGTGTTTCTCTCCAAATGTCTTTAGCGCATGTCCTTACCAGCCTCTTCTGCCCAGTCTAAAAGACGAGAAGAGAAGAACTCCAGAGCTGGTGCCTCTCCAACCCTGCTTCTTGTTGCCTCGCTCCATAATATCTACACAGATTTCCATCTTTGGCAGAGATCAGACCAGCTGCTCAGAAGCAGGCTGACCCCTCCTCTTGACCTGACAGTTTCGTAACAGATTTCCCAGCAGAAAGTTGTTTCAAGGAAACTGGCTTGTGCAAGGGGGACAGGGACTGTACAAGACAATTTCTGAAGAATCAACAAAGGGGCTTTCCCTAACATTAAATCCTGGATGCCTGAACTTCTAGTGCTAAAGGCAGGGTCAAAACTAGGCTTTATTTCACTCAGGTTACAGACACAGTTTGGCACCCCTTATGCCCATTTGCCAACACACACACACAGGCTAGGAGCCTCAATGGCACCCCTCTAGAGGCGGCACCTGGGGCAGCAAACCTGGCTAGCCCCCCCCCCCCCCCGCTGTAGCTGCAGTTCTGCTAAAGGTGGTTCTTCTAAGCTTACTTTTCGAAGCATGCAAGCAGCCTCTGGGAAAGACTTCAGTGGTCAATGGGTAATCCATTTGAGAGCTCAATCAGGCATTTTTTTGGTAGCCTAGTGTTGTCCATCTGTTGAACTCTAAACCAGTAACAGAGAATTCTTTTATCTATTTGGCTCTCTATGCTCAACATGCGTGTTTGCATTAGGGGATGTTCTGAAGTAGAGGACCTTATGCATTATATCTTGCACTGTCCGTTATATAATGATGCAAGAAAAATATTTTTGGTACCTATAATGACAGGGTCCCCTGGCCAGAACCCCCTTGATATGATGTTATATCTCCTTGCAGACACAGATAAGTATGTGACCTGGAGGGTAGCACTTTTTGCAACTGCTGCTAGGAAAATTAGAGCAAATTATATAGCCAAGGTAGCCATTAACTGTAAAGGAGATGAATTTATTTGATCCTATCTATCTACCTCAGGCTATGCTCTATCTTTGTCACCAAACTCTGAGTATAAATTGCACACTGTATTAATTGATATTGTTTTTAACATTAGTGACCATGTGATGATTTTAGCTTATGAATTTTATTGTTTAATGTTTTTATTTGTACATTGGGGTACTTTTATAGCTTTGTTTAGAGTATGTAATGTTTTAATAATATAAATGTTTTAAGTCTTTTTTTACCAATTCAGTATATTTTCTTTTAATTGTCAAATAATTCTGTGTACATTGCGGCAGCCTTTAGCTATGTGCAATAAAACTGACTGGGACAGTGGTCAATGGAAGAGCTGTTGGACTTTCTTCATATCTCCCAGTCAGATCCCCAGCAGCATACAAAGATTTTTATCCACACTTAATTCTACTTGTTTCTTTTCAATATTGTGCAAAAATGAAAATGGAATAAGTGTAAGGTACTTGTTGAGTGAACACCTCAAACTTTTTCTGTCCTAGGTCAGAAAGGTTCCTTTCTTTGTACAACGTGTGCAGGGAGGTTTGAAAGGGTCTGCTATTTACTGTGCATTCATTTATTTGCTGGTGTGGTGGTGGTTAGACAATATTGTGTCAAGCAAGTGTTATCCCATAGTTTCCTCGGTTTCAGGAAAAACAGGGGGAACTGAGTGTAACCGGAGACAAACTCTGCACTTTAAAAAGGCCAGTTTCAAAAAGCTGTAGAAGCTACTGGATGTGATCACATGGTCAGAAACACTTAATGAGAAGGAAGTCCAAGAAGGATGGGAGTTTCTAAAAGGAGAAATACTGAATGCCCAAATGCAGACAATACCAACAAGAAAGAAAAGAGTGAGGCATCTAAGGAGCTTACAGGTGAGCTGGGAGTTAAGAAGGGCATGTATAAGAAATGGAAGAAAGGGGAAATCACAAAGGAGGAGTTTGCACGAGTAGCCAACAGTTGCAGGTTTCAGTAAGGCTTTTGACAAAGTCCCCCATGATATTCTCGTGAGGAGCTGGTAAAATGTGTGTTGAGCAAGGCAACTGTTAGGTGGATTTGTAGCTGGTTGACTGACCGAACCCAAAGAGTACTCATTAATGGTTTCTTGTCATCCTGGAAAGAAGTGACAAGTGGGGCGCCGCAGGGCTCTGTCCTGGGCCCGTTGATGTTCATCGTATTTATAAATGACTTGGATGAAGGAATTGAGGGGATGCTCATCAAATTTGCAGATGACACCAAACTGGGAGGGGTAGCTAATATCGCAGAAGACAGACAGAATTCAAAACGACCTTAACATATTGAAGAACAAGCTAACAAAATGAATTTCCGTAGGGACAAATGTAAGTTTCTGCACTTTGGCAGGAAGAACCAGGTTCACAAATATAGGATGGGGGTCACCTGGCTTAATAGCAGTTCATGTGAAAAGGATCTAGGGGTCTTGGTGGATCACAAGCTTAACACGAGTCCACAGTGTGATGCAGCAGCAAAAAGAAAGCTAACATTCTAGGCTGCACCAACAGAAGTCTAGTGTCCAGATCAAGGGAAATAATAGTACCACCTGTATTCTGCCTGGACCAGGCCACACCTGGAATACTGTGTCAAATTCTGGGCACCACAATTTAAGAAGGATTTTTAAAAATAACACCCCCCCCCCAAAAAAAAATAACAACAAAAACATCATCAAGAATTTTTTTAACCAAGTCAGGCACAATTTAAGAAGGATGTTGACAAGCTGGAAGGCGTGCAGAGGAGGGCAAGCAAGATGATCAATAAGCCTTACGAGGACCTCTTGAAGTAGCTGGGTATGTTTAGCCTGGAAAAGAGGAGACTGAGAGGAGATATGATGGCCACCTTCAATATCTTAAGGGTTGTCACATGGAAGAGTAGACATGCTTGTTCCCTCCTGCTATGGAGCGTAGGACTAGAGGCATTGGCTTCAAGTTACAAGAAAGGAGATTCTGACTAAACATTTGGAAAAACTTTCTGGCAGTCAGAGCTGTTCGGTGGTGGAACAGACTTCCATGAGAGGTGATGGACTCTCTTTCCTTGGAGGTTTTCAAGCAGAGGTTGTATAGCTATCTGTGATGGATTCTTTACCTGAAATTCCTACATTGCAGGGGGTTGGACTAGATGACTTTTAGGTGCCTTCCAACTCTAAGATTCTATGACTTTAAGAGCCCAGTCGCACAGTGTCAGTCTCAGCATTGTTACCTGGCACAAAGGAGCAAACGCCTGTGCCCACAGAACTCCTTCCCATTTTAAAACTTTTTGATATGTTAACAGACCAGCCTTAGAAATGCCAGCAGCACAACCAGGCACCTTCAGTTGCTCCAGCTGCAACAAAACATGTCTCTCCTGCACTGGCCTCCACAGCCACAGCAGGCACTGTAACTCTCCAATAGTTTTGACTTCATTCCCAAAGGCACACTCCTCTGTTGTTTCCTGAGTCAGACGGATGCCAACAACAGAATAAAGAAACACAATGGGCCAGGTGGGAGGCTGCTGCCCCCACTGACATACTTCCTCATTTCCATCCATAATGGATAAGAAATCTGAGCATGATGCTAGCAAGGGCTGTGGCTGCCTCAGCCAGACACTCCCTTTATTATAAGGCTGGGCTATTATATGGGAGTCCCAGGTCACTAGGTCAAAGTTGCTTTCAGACAATGGCATCTGTCTCCACCTGCCTTCCCCCCAGAGAAGCACTGGGTGCAGGGGATGGGGGAAGGGGAAGAGGGCATCTTGATTTTGAGGATCCCATTTAAAACCAGTGCTGCCCCTGTGATAGGAATTTTGAGGTCTTAGAAACGACAGGAGAAAAACAACATTCAAATTTCTGTTTTAGACCGCCTTTTTGTGATGTAGGTATGATGTATCTGAGGGGTGGTCTTAGGTTACACTCCTTCTGTGATGTATGTATGATGTTTCTGGGGGTGGTCTTGATCTAGTCCAGGGGTCTGCAACCCGCGGCTCCGGAGCCGCATGTGGCTCTTTTACACCTTTGCCGCGGCTCCGGGGCGGATACTAGCGAGGGGAGGAGGTGCATTGTGCGCCCCGACACTCGCCACTGTGGCGGGCGCTGTACTGGCTGTGACGTCGCATGGGGGCGGTGCGTGCGTTAGTCACGCACCGTCCCGACGTCACCTTCCTACCCGCTGTCAGATCGCGGCTCTGGAGATATATTTGTTTTAAATGTTGCAATGGTTTTGCGGCTCCCAGTTTTTTTTCTCTTCGGAAATGGGTCCAAGTGGCTCTTTTTGTCTTAAAGGTTGCAGACCCCTGATCTAGAGGGTGGCAATTTCAAATGTCTTTATAAAGCCTTGTGTGCCACTGTTCTCGGTCCCTCCTCCCTCCTGCGTGTGAGGGGAGCACCCTGTTGCAGCAGATCAATAAAGATCAGGCTTACTAGCTGCTTTGCTTCTCCATATTCTCTGGTTTGCCTCTGTTATCTTCTCCTACCAATAGGGAACCTAATGTAAGGACTCTATATGGGCTCTTGGATACCCCATAAGGGAAAAGGGCAATTTTTGTTTACAACACCCCTATATAAAGCTACCATGTGAGTGTGAGTGAGTGAGCGGACTGTTAAAAGGTTGTAATAAACAGCAATGAAAAGCACAGGCTGACAATTCAATTAGTTTAAATACTCATTTTGTATACTCAGTGATTGTTCCTGGTTCACATAATTGGCCTTAACAAGCCATCTTAGCATTGTAAGTACACTGCAAGTTGGAGTGATGGCCACCAATTTGGATAGCTTTAGAAGAGCTGAGGCTCCAATATTTTGCCCCCCTCATGAGAAGAGAAGACTCCCTGGAAAAGACCCTGATGTTGGGAAAGATGGAGGGGGCAAGGAGAAGGGGACGACAGAGGACGAGATGGTGGGACAGTGTTCTCGAAGCTACCAGCATGAG
Source organism: Podarcis liolepis (assembly GCF_965112155.1). NCBI lineage: Eukaryota > Metazoa > Chordata > Lepidosauria > Squamata > Lacertidae > Podarcis > Podarcis liolepis. The sequence continues at coordinate 5,420,621 of NC_139561.1, read as the reverse complement.
TTTGACCAAACTGCGGGAGGCAGTGGAAGACAGGAGTGCCTGGCGTGCTCTGGTCCAGGGGGTCACGAAGAGACGGACATGACTGAATGACTAAACAACAACAGAAGAGTCTCCCAGCCATGAGGGCTCTGCTCTGCCTCCATTGTCGAGGCAGCAATGCTTCTGAATACCAGTTGCTGGAAACCACAGGAGGAGAGAGTTGCTCTTGTGCTCAGATTCTGCTTACCGGTGTTGTAAATAAAAATATGCCCTTTTCCCTTATGGGGTATCCAAGAGCCCATATAGAGTCCTTACATAGGTTCCCTATTGGTAGGAGAAAATAACAGAGGCCAACCAGAGAATATTGAGAAGCAAAGCAGCTAGTAAGCTTGATCTTTATTGATCTGTTGCAACAGGGTGCTCCCCTCACACGCAGGAGAGGAAGAGGACCCCCAGAAATGCTGTGCAAGGGCTTATAAAGACTTTTGAAATTCCCATTCTCTAGATCAAGACCACCCCCAGAAACATTATGCATACATCACAGAAGGGGTGTAACCTAAGACCACCCCTCAGATACATCCCACCTACATCACAGAAATTTAAATGTTGTTTTTCTCTTGTCCTTGTTTATCTCCTGTCTGGCAGGTTGCTTGATTGAATTTCCTGGGGAGCCTGGCCATTCTTTTGTAGTGGTAAAATACTTATTTCCTGGGCCAGGTCACAGGCTCACACCTTATTCATATCTTTGAGACAGGATTTGTGAGGAAAGAGACAATGGGGAGGCTTTTCCAGTTTAACCTTGCAGAGAAAGGATTTGGTCAGTTTAGGAATCAAAATGGTTCCAGGTCTTCCTGTGCTGATCTATGTATGTGTGGTTATGAATGTTGCCATATATCTAAGACCATAAAATTCCTATCACACCGGCTCCCCACAAGAGACATCTGGTTGGCTGCTGTCTTCTTGTGGGTCAAGAAACCACTGTCTCTATTCAGACCAAAATGACCAGAATCAAATGCACTACTGCTGTCTTAGCAACATCAAAGTGACCTCCCCAGGGTGCAAGCTTGGGCAGTGTGTATGGAGGTCCTGGGTTGTCCAGATTACAAGACCCCATCCTCAGCCCCACTGATGTGGTCCACAGAGTAATACATTTGGCACCAGACTGGCTGCAGCAGTTGCCAGGAGGAGGCATACAAGACGCCACCCAACCGTCTTAGGGACTCCACTCTGGATTTGTAGCCTTTTATTCTGAAAGTATCTCACCAGGCAGTGGAAGTTTAGGATCAGTGTTTTCCTTCTCCTAGATGGGCTCCCTTCTCAAGTTGACGAGCCGCATCTGCCCCTCCCGTCTCTGCATGTACAGAAACTGCTCCATCCACCACAGCCTCTCTTTGCATGCAGAGGACGTTCCTTAGTCACAGAGGGTTTGAGACGCATCAGCTACCCTCACCTGGTTCAGCTGGCCAATCAAAGCCATTCCCGGGGTGTGACCACTGTCACATGCTGGCAGCTTCTAGGAGCCACAGGTGATAACCGAATGCAGGGTGGGGACAAACTACCCCAGAAGCAGCCTATGTGTCCCCCACCACAGGTACTACTGCTCCCCTAACATCCTGACAATTAGCTGTTTTTCCTTTAGGAGAAAGAACCTCCTTCTCAGTATCTTGAGGAGCTGCAGATGATTTTTTTAAAGGAAGGTTAGCATTGCAAACACTGAAACCCAGGTATGAGCTTTCGTGTGCATGCACACTTCTTCAGATACACTGAAACAGAAGTTGCCAGATCCTTCTATATAGTGAGAAGGTGGGGAGGGGTATTACTCAGAAGGGTGGTGGGAATGGGTGATTGGCAGATAGCTGAGATGAGCCTGTTAACGACTCTTAACGACTGCGATAGGTCGTCAACAGGCTCATCTCAGCTACCTGCCAATCACCCATTCCCACCACCCTCCTGAGTAATACCCCTCCCCACCTTCTCACTATATAGAAGGATCTGGCAACTTCTGTTTCAGTGTATCTGAAGAAGTGTGCATGCACACGAAAGCTCATACCAAGAACTAACTTAGTTGGTCTTTAAGGTGCTACTGGAATTTTTTTATTTTGACTATGGCAGACCAACACGGCTACCTATCTGTAACTGAAACCCAGGGTTTAGCAGCACCGTGGTGTGGCTTTCAGGGCAGGCAGGTTCCGATCCACCCACTTGACCCATTTTCTCACTTGGTTAAGCAGGTTGCGGCTATGCACCAAAAACTGGTTAGGGTGGAAGTTAGCTAGACAAAAAGACATACATGGAGGACCAAGTGCGCCTTTTCCATGGAAGGTACATTAATACTTGCAAGACACATTCCCCTTCTTTGCAGGTTTGGGGAGATCAACAAGGCTTGCACTGAAGTACATCAGCCTGCTCCCCAATGACTTTGTGGAAGGGGGTGGGATCCAGTTAACGTCTAATTCTGTCTTCTAGCAGAGTACAGCCTTCCCTGACAATCCACACCTCTCCAAGCTCGCTGGCAGAGAAGAGCATTTCCCAACTCTGAAACCTCAGGTTCTTTAACTGGGTAATTTCAAGGACTAAGCCAGCAATCTTTTGTACACAGAGAGAATCTGCAACTGAGATAAAGGCTGAATCTGTCAGAAGTAAATCAACATGGTCCTAAACAGATTGACTCAGGAGTGAGCAGGCCTGCTTTGGACCACAGACAATCATTAAGCCGAAGCAAACACAAGTTGTTTACAAGTTGGGCAAGACCCCACTCCCTGCTTATTTCTCAATTGCACATGACCCACCCAGTTTTCATTAGGCAGTGGTGGTGGTGGTGGGGAATCTTCAAAGCAACCAGGAAAGGCAAAACAAAATCTAGTACTTTTCTTTAAAAGGAAAGAACGCCCTAACCAAAGCCAAACCTCAGTCTGTGTTCTACTTTACCAAAAAGGTTTTACAGTCAGAAGACTTAAGATGCAAGTGTAAGTTCACAGCTTTGCAAACAAGAATTTCCCCCCTTTAAATCTTTCATTCGCAATGTGATGTTCTTCAGATGTTTTGGAAGAAAACGCCCATTGGTTCCAGCCAGCACCTTGCAGAAGGCTGCTTTAGATGACTCGGTTTCAAACCATGGTCCTCCCAAGTGGTTTTCTTTTTAATAGAAAAAAAGGTGTCGGTGCTCAGCATGAAGTTGTTACAGTTGAGTGCTGCACTTCTAACATTTGAAAAAAACAATGCACAAAAAACTGCCAGTACAACATACCCTTGAGTATCCCCAGAAAAAAAGCACTGGCCTCCCCCTACAAAAACCCATTTCAAATTTTGATTTCTAAAACACCCACATTTAAAAAAACCCCAACATTATGACGTTTTTCATTGGCAGTTCAGTTTAAGAAAGCTATTGACACGAACACAAAACATTGTTCACTCCTGCCTAGAATGCTAACATAGAAACACTCTCATTTAGTACCGGTACTTTAAACCAGTGTTTCCCAACCGGTGTGCCGCGGCACACTACTGTGCCGTGAGACACCGGCTGGTGTGCCGTGGGAGGGAGGCGGGCGAGTCGGGCGGCGAGAGGCGGCGGCGGCGGCGGCGAGGATCCGCGTCGAGCCGGGGGCGGCTCCGCGGTGGTGGTGCCGAGCGGCGGGGCAGCTCGCGCAAAAGGGAGGAGCGCGAGACAGCGGAGGAGGAGGAGGCCGGCATGTCCGGGCAGCAGCAGCAGCAGCAGCAGCAGCAACTCCCGGCGACGGCTCCTCCTCCGCCCGCTATCGCCGCCGCCGCCTCAGCTGCCCTCGCTCTGCTGCCTCCTCCCACCCCGGCAAGGGGAAGGGAAAAAACGTTCACTTTTGTGCGTCCCCCCCCCGCGTGACGCTGCGCGCTGACGTCACGGGGCGGGGCTTTAATGGTGGTGTGCCGCGAGATTTTTTTCCGGTAAACAGGTGTGCCGTTGCCCAAAAACGTTTGGGAAACACTGCTTTAAACCATCCTCACAATGTTTTTTTCAGAAACCATTTCCTTGGAGTTTTCATTCTGGACAGCAGGGGGCACTGCTGTCCTTTTAAGTTAGCCGATGCAGGAATTTGTTCCCCAAACCATTATCCTTTTGTATTATATTTGAGATGTTTCCAAACTCTGCATTTAAAAAACAAGCCCCATAATGCCTAGCATGCTCAACATCGCAATTTGATGGGAAAACGTAAGTGTTGTAAGAAAAATACAGCTCCCTTTCCCTTACGGAGTATCCAAGAGCCCGTATAGAGTCCTTTTGTAGGTTCTCTGTAGGAGAAAATAACAGAGGCCAACCAGAGAATATTGAGAAGCAAAGCGGCTAGTAAGCCTGATCTTTATTAAACTGTTGCAACAGGGTCCCCCACTCCTCCCACACAGGGAAGGAGAGGAACCAGAACATTGGTGTGCAAGCTCTTATATAGACTTTTGAAATTGCCTACCCTGTAGCTCAAGACCACCCCCCAAAACATCATACATACATCACAGAAAGAGGTGGTCCCCAGCTCAGCAGAAATTGGAGAGTGTTGCTTCAGTCCTGTCATCCAAGATACCTGATAATACCTTATTTGATTGCCTTTTCTGGGTAGCCTGGCCATTCCTTTGAGATGGTAAATAGTTCCTTAATCTCTTACACATATTGATAGTGTGCTCAGCTTAACAGATACTTGCCAGACTGTATTTACAGGGAGGTGCAAGCCCCTGCAGTCCAAAGACAACTAGAAAGCTTTTCCCATTTCCTTCCTCCTTGCAGAGAAATACTGGTATTTGAGGTCAATTTGGGAGAGTCAAAATGGCTCAGGATTGTTCTCCCGTACCATTTCAGACACATGGTTTATATACGCACCATAGTTTTCGCTCTATAAGACGCACCTGACCATAAGACACACCTAGTTTTTAGAGGAGGAAAACAAGAAAAGCCAGCAAGAGCCGCAGACACGCTCGCTTGGCACAGCTCTTTAAAGATAGAGCGGCTCTTGCTGGCTTTTCCGGCAGGTGAGAGAAGGGGCTGGCGGGCTGCCCTCCGTCCCTTCTCCCACCTCCCGGAAAAGTCAGAGCAAGCTGCGCAGCTATCTCTGAAGCCAGCACAGCAAGGGGGAGAGCTGCGCAGCGCCTCTAGCACCTCTAGTTGTGCTGCCTTCCCAGCGAAGCAGGATGAGGGACAGAAGGGAGCCCTTACGTCCCTTATCCTGTTTCACTGGGAAGCCAGCAGAACAAGAGGCGCTGCGCAGCTCTCCCCCTTGCTGTGCTGGCTTCAGAGATAGCTGTGCAGCGCCTCTTCAGCGAAGCGGGAGGAGGAATGGAAGGGGCTCTGTGTAAGGGCTCCCTTCTGTTCCTCCTCCTGCTTTGCCGGGAAGCCAGCAGGCGCTGCACAGCTTTTGCTCTTCTGGCTTCAGTGATAGCTGCACAGCCTGCATTCGCTCCATAATACGCACACACACTTCCCCTTACTTTTTAGGAGGAAAAAAGTGTGTCTTATGGAGCGAAAAATACGGTATGTGTTTGCCTTGTACATTCATGAGCATTTATTTTATATATATATATATAAGACCTTAGAATTCCTATAGCAATAAGTAAACCCAAAGGTGAGTGCACATACATGAGAGACACAGATACAATTGCCACACACAGGACCCATTCCAGTTTGGACACAAGGCGGAATTCACTAGCTGTTGATATACATAGTGAAAACTGGGAAGTTTGGCGTGGTGTGTGTGTTTATTGATTGATTTAAACAATTTATATATCGCTTAACTAAAATAGTCTCTAAGCCTCTGGGCCTCCCCCCTCCCCTGAACAAGCCCAATGAAATGTTCTGCAGTAGACAAAAGCTAGCACACTATTTTGTAAAATCTGTCATGTAATCAGTGCTTTTTTTGGGGGGGGGGGTTTACTCAAGGATACACAGTACTGGCACCTATGATTTCAAATGTTAAAAGCATGGCACTTACTGTAGCAACTTCATGGAGAGTACCGGCACCCTTTTTGAAAAAGAAAAAGAAGAAAAAGAAAAAGCACTGGCCCTAATACAGATTTTGCGATCTGAGAGGCAGTGTGGTGTAGAGGTTAGAGCAGTGTTTCTTGGTCTTGGGCCACCAGCTCTTGTTTGACTACAACTACCATCATCCCTGGCCACTGGTCCTGCTAGGGATGATAGGAGTTGTAGTCAAACAACAGCTGGGGACCCAAGATCCAGAAACACTGGGTTAGTGTGTTGGACTAAGACCTAGGAGACCAGTGTTCAAATCTCCAAAAGGGAGAAAAGTCCTCCACAACGATGTGAGAGGCTGATAAAGTCATACAGAAAACAATAACTTTAAGTTATTGCTGCTAAAGATAGTTCTACAAGCTGCTGAATCATAAGGCGTGCTTAGTTTTTCACACATGGCTTCTCTATTTTGGATTTATTTCTGTCAAATAAATCATGACGTGGTGTAGTATGTCATTTGTTGTTGTTCATCAGAGGTTGTATTTACCTAATTTCCTACAACAAGGAACAGCTTGTTGTTATTACACTGACATATGTAAAACCACAGAATTCAAAGAGGGTGTACTTTCCTTTTCCCATGACACACACAAAAATTACACACACACATTTTTTTCTTACAGGCCTACACAGCTTCCTCTCCTTTTCTGTCAGCCCCAAGGTCCATCCCACAGTGCTATGAAATGAGTCACAGAGGCAAGCTTCTTCTAAACGGATTTCTGTATTAGCCAATTACTTATAAATACATTTATTACAGTGAGCAAATCTGCGTATGCAGGGAGAAACAACAAAAAGAAAACCATCAGTTACAGCGGAGACCCTGCAAAGATCCACGGAACTTGATCAGGAAAGGCAGAAGCCTACAGGCCACAGTCAGGCAGAAGGCCTGGAGCGGAGGGCCAGGGCAGGCAGAGGAAGAGGGGCAGAGAAGAAGGCTCCCACGCTCTGCCGTTCAGGGTGGCACCCCCCAGGAGAAAGGCCTGTCTCAGAATCAAGGTCTAAGGCAGCCTGGGCCAAGCGGGCATTCTCCAGATGTTTTGGACCACAAACCCGTACCAGCCCCAGTAGTGATGGGAGTTGTAACCTAAAACACCTGGAGGGTACTTGACTGGCAAAGGCTGCCAAAGGGAACTAAACACACAACAGTGAATGAAGCAGAAACTTAGAGCACCTTTAAAAAACAAACAAACCTGCCTCATAGTTTTGGGGTTTTTTTAAAAGCCACTTATGGACAAAGGTCTCCTCTCCAAAGTGTTCACAGGAGACTTGGATGACTTTACACTGCCCACCCCGCTTTTAAAGGGGAATACAGGCACTTCCCCACCCCCAAACATTAATTACCAAGAAAACCTCTATACAAGGAGCATCCCCCATAGGGCTTCTGGAGCTCCCCAAACCCATTCTGGCCAACAGGGGACGCTGATCCCTTCCCCCAAGCAACGTTTGTCAACACTGTCACCTAATTGAGATGGGAGTGACCCAACCAGGTCCCTAAAAGAGGCTGTTTGGGAAGGAGCAGCTAAAGGCACTTTGGGAATCAGAACCCTCCAGGGAGAGATGAAGGGAACCTTAGCACTTGCCAGGCACAGATAACAGGAATTGCATCTCAAACAGTTGTTGGCACCAGTATCTGCAGGCTGGAGTGGGGGGTCAGCGAGCCCCAGGTGAATTTGGAAACGTAGGGAGTGTGGAAACGGAGCTCTTAAGGTCTGGTGGCAGAGATTCTTATTGCCCTGAAACTAAAGAGAGAAGGAGCTGGTGAGGAAGGAAAGGGCAGTCTAGGGAGGGGAGTGTGTTCTGAAGGAGCAGTCAAGGACCCTGACGGCTGTGCTCAGCCAAGGGCCTTGTGGTTCCGTTAGTAATTTTGACGACTAAGAGAAGCAGGGGCAGACAGGAGCCAGGGTTGGAGTGAGCCGAGAAGATCCAATGCCAGGAGGAAGAGAGTTAGGTTGGGATGACACCCGTAGCAAAGAGAATGATCAAGATCAGGATGATGGCCACAATGACGCAGATGATGATGATCATCTTGGCATTCTTCCACCAGTACTTGCGCGCCACCTTCTGTGAGGTTGTCTTGAAGTGTTCCGACTACAATGGAGAGAGAGAGAGAGAGAGAGCTGTGAACACAGGAGGAGAGAGACCCCTCAGCCACACACCAACCAATGTGGGACGGGAAAGGTCTCCTCACAAAAAACAAACAAGAATTAAGAACGTGAGATGAGTCCTGCTGGATCAGGCCATGGCCAATTAGGTGCCTGTGGGAAACCTGCTAGCAGCACTCTCCAGATGCCAGCATCATTTATACAATTCTATTGTGTCACCTTTTTGCTCAACTTAGAAGTCCCAAACACTGCAACCTTTTTCCCCCAGGGGAGTTGCTCCATTCCCTTGATCAGTTGCTTGCCTTTTCCTGGAACTTTTCCAACTCCGCAAAACCCTTTTTTGAGGAAAGGCAGCCGGAAGTGAACATAGTATTCCAAATGCAGTTGTACAACAGATTTGTGTAACTGCATCAAGTTACCAGCAGTTTTATTTTCAGTTCCTTTCCTAATTTCTCTAGCATGGTACTGGGGTCCCAATATAGGTCAAACCCAGCAGTTACAAATTTGGCACAGAAATGGGACTGGCAGCCAAGCTATAATCATTGTGATGTGTTCAGAACGCCTAGTCCCAGTTATTAAACTGGCCACCCAGCTGCGGTTTCCAGTCATCAAAGGCAGCCCAACACACAATGCATGGCAGTAATCTATCTGCTGTTTGCATCTTCTGCAGCTCTGTCAGGCCATCGACAGCAGCCATTCCATCAGGAATGGAACTGCAGGGACTCTCCATCAGCTCTGCTAAGAGACCGGCAAATGCTTGGCTCTGCTCCAAATTATTTTCATTCCTGCTGCTCAAGACCTCCAAAACTAAGGATTAGTGCTTGTTTCCCCCTCCCCTCGACCTATTTCCTTTTGGGTTGTAAGCCTGAGGCAATCTTCTCATTTATATTTGTAAGCTGAGCTTGAGAGCACTTTTTGTGTGTGTTGAAAACCGGGATAAAAGTGCCAATAAAATAATAATTAGCAAGTGTGTCTCTGTGCTGAAAATGTCTCTGGAATTCTGTAAATATTTTATAGTTAGTATTTTTATTCTGCTGTTGTGTTACCCATCCTGGGAGCATTTGTTGAAGGGCTGGATAATAAATTGAAATAATAAATAATAATAATAATAATAATAATAATAATAATAATAATAATAATAATAATGGCAGCTCATGGCACCCTGTTTCGATCAGGTACCCCCAATTAAGGCTGCTGAGCAACTTTCCAGCCACCAAACCCAGGTGACAGATTCAAAAGTCAGCTAAACCCTTGCACATTCCTGTGCGCTAGTCTTAGGTGGTACGGCCAACTGCTCCGCCTCATTCCAGGAAACAGCTTAGCAAGTTGTAAATACCAAAGCTAGAATAAAGGGCAGAGGGTGGTTTGGGCCTTCCTGGGCTGCTCAGGGATTAATCAGCCACACTACAAACAGCTCCACCCTGTCCACTATGCTCCTTAGACACAGGACCTCTGCTGCGCTGCCTGAAAGGAGCTGGGGCTTGTGCCTCGGCCACCCTCTGCCTCAGCACCCACAGGCTGGTCACACAGACCAAATTGTGCCAGATTCTGACTTTTGAGTCAGAGGAGATCTCAGTTTAGAAGAGCCCAAGTTGGCAATGATAAAAGGACAACATCTTTCCTTCCAATGGAAACTTGCAGATGTGGCCCAAGCAGAGATAACCAGATGTACAAATGTAAGATGGGGGACACCAGGCTGGCCAGTAGTACATGTGAAAGGGATCTAGGGGTCTTAGTAGACCACAAGCCTAACGTGAGTCTGCCCAGGAATGGAAGAGTACCACTTTACTCTGTCTTGGTCAGATCTCACTTGGAGTTTTGTGTCCTGTTCTTGACAGCAGTTTAAGAATTGTATTGACAAGCTGAAACATGTGCAGAGGGAGTGACCAAGAGGATCAAGGGTCTAGAAATCAAACCTTATGAGGAACAGTTAAGGTAGTTGGGTATGTCTAGCCTGGAGAAGAGAACATTGAATCGAATCATAACATTGTGGAGTTGGAAGCGACCAAGAGTCCAACCCCACAATAACCAGGAATAACCATCTTCAAATATTTAAGGGGATGTCCCATGTTAGATGGAGTGAGATTGTTTTCTGCTGGTGCAGAACGAAGGACCCAGACCAGTGGACCGAAATTACAAGAAAGGAGATTCTAACTAAACATTAGGAATAACTTTCT